>NC_047087.1:44647500-45345000 GCF_902459505.1 Geotrypetes seraphini
TGCCTTAATATTATTTTTGCATAAAAACACTAAGGAACACAGTGGTAATAACAATTCAACAGTTCCTCTCTGTAAAGCGACTATAAGCGCTCCTACACAAAAGCATGCCAAAATAATTCAACATTTGTAAAATATTAATACTAATAATATGTGGAGTACCTTCAGTATAAAGTCATAAGTGGTGGGTTAACCACCCCTTTCAGGAGGAAGCTCTAAGCTTATACAGACTTTCCCGGAGCTAATTTTGTTCTGTGACACACACCATCACAGAGTACAATTTTTATGTGTACAAGTGGAGGGACATAATCAAAATGGATGTCTAAATCCGTTTGCGTCTAAGTCACAAGTCGTCCAAAGTAAAAAACAGCCTAGGACACATTTTCGAAAAATACGTCCAAATTTTTTTTTTAAATAAATTTAATTCTTTATTCAGTTTTAACAATTGACAATTAAAAAAAAAAGGTCAAAAAGCAATAACAGTCTATATATCAAAAGAATATCACTACAAAATATTTCAAATTACAGGAAAAATGAGAAATTATACAGATTGTAGTTAGTCCACCATACATATGAAGAAGGAGCTGAAATTGAGCTTAAATAAAATGAAGCAATAAATATTAAAGGAAAACTAAAGATGTGGCGATGCAGATCCTAAACCTTTCTTTCTTTCGAGCTGACTTAATGGAATAACTCAGGATGCCTCTACAAATTGTACTTTAGAGGAAATAAATTTAGATAGTTGCTGCGGCTCATAAAATACATATCCATTCCCTTTATAAAGCATAACACACTTACAGGGATATCTCAAAAAAAAGGTTGCTCCCAACTGAACGACCTTCGGCCTCAAAATCAAGAATTGTTTCCTTCGCCTTTGAGTAGGACGAGAACGTCCAAAATTTTTTTAAAAAATTTCGAAAATCGTCTAACTATACGTCCTGCCGATCTGATCGTCCAAGTCGCTAAATCGTCCATCTTTATACCACATTTTCGTCCAACTTTTCGTCCAAGTCAAAAACGCCTAGAACACGCCCTGTTGGATGTGGGAGGGGTCTGCAAAGTGATGGACTGAACACCCAGACATGGCACCTAAATAATGGGGTACCTTACAGGGCACTGCTGTGAACTTCACAAAAAGGGTGCCATGTCTTCTCCTCACTACAGCTCCCTTATAGGTCATGGTGCGCCCCCCCCCCCAAACCACCTCCAGAATCCCCTAGACCCACTAATCTACCACTCCACTAGCCCTTATGGCTGCAGGAGCCACTTATATGCCAGTACAAAAGGATTTTGGGGGTGTATAGGGGAGTGCACATGTTTAAGTATCAATGCAGTGATTATAGGGGCTTATGGGCATGGGTCTTCCTCTCCATGGGTCCCTAAACCACCCTCAAGACGGCTTAAGCCGCCTCTGTGTTGGACAACTAGGCTTTCCTATACCAGGCTGCCAGGTGATGATGGTCTGGAGGCTGAATTTTAAAGGTGTGATTAATATTTTTATGGGGTGAGGGGGTCAGTGATCACTGGGGTAGTGTGTAGGGTCTGTTTTTGTGTTTGCAGTGCTTATCTGGTGAGTTTAGGTGGGTTTTTGTGACTTAGACCATGTTTTACATGGTCTAAGTCACAACGTTCAAGTTCCGTCGATCCTGGGCTATATAACTTTCGGTTATTCATGCTGTACGACTAAGTCTAAGCCGGCCCACGTCCCGCCCAACTCCCGCCCTCGACACTCCTCCCGAAACCCCCCGTTTAGCTTTGGTCATTCAGCGGCACTATGAAGCCCTAGGTTGTTTAGAAATACGTCCAAAACCCGTTTTTATTATCGGCACTTGGACGTATTTGGGAAATGTTTGTCCAAGTGCCGACTTAGGCCGTTTTTTGGATGTTTTTCTCTTTCGATTATGAGCCCCATAGTGAATAAATCAAATTTAGTGAAAATATACAGTATGCTGATGTGTTGGCATGCAGCTATTTACTGGAAGGATAGAATCAATGCAGCACTTATCTTTGATGTACTTCTGTTGTTATTCATTTCACACGGCGGTAATATTTTCGACTGTGCGGATTAACAGACCCAAAGTAATTTTCTTTTATGTAGAGGTCAATAATCATTATATCTTTTAGTTTGGTTCTAGAAAGCTGTTTTGAGGCGTTATGCGTCTTCTTCAGGAACCCCCGATCCAAATCCACTAGAATCTTTAACACACCATCAGACAAGCAAAAAACAAAAACGCTGTGCATTTCCCATCTGCAACCATTATTTTTTCACATTAAGGGGCTCCTTTTACTAAGGTTCTCTTTTACAAAGGTGTGCTAAGTGTTTAGTGCATGTTTAGCGCATGCTAAATCAATGTGTATGTTAACCGCTAATGCATCATAGAATAACATGCACACATTAGCGATTTGCACATGATTAGAGCATGCTAATATTTACCGTGTGCTAAAAAGCATAGCGCACCTTAGTAAAAGAGGGGGTAAGTGGCAATAAGCACTAAAGTGTGCTTACTGCTGCTTAAAATGGTATTAGTAGGTCACACTCAAGAGCCATGCACTAACTATGCTCTAGATGTGCTCCAGCCAGTGGTGTAGTAATGGGGGGGGGGTGGCAAGGGGGTGGTTTGCCCCAGGTGCCATGTTGGTAGAGGCGCCAGCACCCCTCCTCTTCTCCGCCCCTGCCTCTGCCCACTCCTCCCCCTTCCCGTCCCCCTTCCCTCTAGTTGTAGTTGTTGCTTGCGGTGGCCAATCATGTGCCCATGGCTCTCCCACTGATGTCACTTCCAGGTGTCGCGCACAGGAAATGACATCAGCGGGCGAGCCGATGGGGTCGCGAGGAGCATGTGGTTGACCGCCAGTAGCAACAACTTCAATTAGAGGTACGGGGGAAGGGAAGGGGGCATGTGACAGGGAGAAGCCTGGGGGGGCAGAGACATGGATGGGGGAGGGGTGCCACCGCCCTGGACTCATCTCACTCTTGCTATGCCACTAGTTCCAGCCTTGCACTAAAAAATAAATTGTATTTTTTTAGTGCTGGGGCATGTTTAGGGGTGTAGAATTATAACAATAATAATTTATTCTTATATACTGCCAGACCACGAATGGTTCTAGGCGGTTCACAGCAGATAAGGCTGAACATCCAGCGAATATACAGTTAAAAAGATACATCAATTTCTAGAATGTACACAATACATGTTGGATTTAAAAAGCATTAGGAAGCTTGGGTTACAAATTTGTTAAATAGTTGTGTCTTTAATAGTTTTCTAATTTTATTGTATTATAATTAAGGTCATGTTTCTTTCATTTTCCATTACATTCATTGCATATCCAGGGAGGGTGGGCAATATATTTTGAAAAGTTTATTTATTTCATTATAATATTGAAATTATTTTAAATGTATTAATATTAAAATAATAAGTTCAGGAGTGGAGAAATGATTGTTAATGAAATAATTATAGATAATAATGTGTTTTTATGCAGTTTTTCTGATATTTCAATTATATTACACTATTGAAGTTTAAAAATCAATAAAGATGTAAACAAAAAAAAAATAGTTTTCTAAAAAAATTATAGGCATGCCCTGTGCTAATCGGTTAGCACATTGGTGGGCGCTGAGAAAATCGCCCAGGATTACGTGGGACCCCTTACTGCCTACAAAATAGGTGACTGTAAGGGTTCACGCACTAAAGGGCCATGTGCTCATTTTGAAAGCATGTGGCCATTTTAGAGCCACACTAAAAAGTGGCCTCAGCACATGGGTAAACCAAAAAAACTCTGTGGAGTGACGATGTTCCTAAATGGACTTTATTTGAAAGTATCAAAGATACAAAGGTACACTGAAATCATCCACATAAAATAATTCCTTCCACATAAAAGTAAATCATCCACATGAGAGCCTTAAAGGACCTAGTCCGCTAGGGATACAGTCCCTAGCGGACTAGGTCCTTTAAGGCTCTCATGTGGATGATTTACTTTTATGTGGAAGGAATTATTTTATGTGGATGATTTCAGTGTATGTTTGGATCTTTGATACTTTCAAATAAAGTCCATTTAGGAACATCGTCACTCCACAGAGTTTTTTTGGTTTTCTCTGGATTTTCTTCTTTGTGGATATTTTGGGGTCAATTACTTTTGTTTTTTTGCTCAGCACATGGGTAACACACGTACTAAAACACAGCACAAGCCACTTTTTCATATGCCTTTGTAAAAGGATCCCGACGCCATGCATTAAAAAAAGTTCTAACGCTTATTTTTATTGAAACAAATGTTTGAAATTTAAAAATAAAGTTTGAAAATCAGGGAAGCGAACCAAACCTGACAATGTTGTCTTGTGCATATCTCTAATGTGTAGCCGTTCATAGGGCTGGTGTTTGGGTGAAGCTAGGCTGGAGCCGAAAGCTGCAGATGTACTTTATAAACTATGCATGTATCGATACAGAGTGCACACACATAGTTGCATCTGCCTCGGAGCAGGTGTAGCTTTATGTGAGAGAGTTTGTGTGCCTCTAGGAGTCATTCCAGTAGCCTATTATGTAAAGCCCATATATGCTTTTGCGTTTTAAATCAGGCACAAAGTATACTTATTTTTCAGCTTTATCAAATAGGTAACCTGTTATAACATTCCCCCTACATGACAAATATATCCACCCCCTTTTAGTAAGCTGCAATAGAAGGGTGCTAATGCTTTGACACTCATAGGAGCAGCGTTTGCCAGTGGCGCAGTAAAAGTGAGCGGTGCTTGGGGTGGTGGTTACCCTCCCCCGCCCTCTTCCACGCCGCCCCTGCCATGTGCACCCTCTTCCCTTCTTAACTTCTCCGGCGTGAGCAGCATGCCCACGTCGGTCTCGGCTCGTCCTTTGACATTGCTTCTTAGGCATGGATCCTGGAAGTGACGTCAGAGAGATCGCCTATGCCAACGCTGGGGAAGTGAAAAAGGTGTAGGGGGAAGGCAAGCGTGGCGGCAAGAAGAGGAGCAGGAGGGGGGCAGAGGAGGAGGGGTGCCATGCCCTTAGGAAGATGGCGCCCTGGGCAGACCGCCCCCCCTCTTACTACGCCACTGGCGTTTGCACATTTAGTGCTCTGTCCCGCGGTAGGCACCTCTACTGCGGCTTGGTAAAAGAGGGCCTATATGAGTTAACTTAATGCTGGTGTCTCTGATAGATATACAGTACTCCCCCGATATTCCCGGGGGGTTCCATTTCAGGAACCTCCGCAAATTTAAAAAAACCCCGCGAATACGGTTTTTTGCCTGTCAAAAGGCAGGAGAGGGCCACTGGAGCGCCGACGAGTGAAGAAAATCAGTTGCGGTATGCTCCGACCGCCTCTTCCTGTTACTAAAGTAAGGCTACACCAATCAGGAGCTGCTGTGACACACAGCTCCTAATTGGCGTAGCCTGCTCTCAAAGCTCTTTTACCTACCTGGTCTCTACAGGTCTAGGTAGCAATTAGCTAGGGTTACCAGACGTCCAGATTTCTCGGACATGTCCTCCTTTTCGAGGACATGTGCGGGGGGTCCGGATGGCTTTTCAAAACCCAGCATTTTGTCCAGGTTTTGAAAAGCTTTTCATAAAATTGCGTCGGGAAGGGGGCATCCGCGCATACACAGATGCAACGTGGCGGTCATGCGCATGAACGCATGCGTGCGATGTCATTGCATCGTGTCCACGCATGTACGGATGCTATCTGGGGCGGAACGGGGCGTGACACAGGCGGAATGGGCCGGAACTTGGCCGGCCTGGGCACGTGGCCATGGGTCCAGATTTTCCTTTGGGAAAATCTGGTAACCCTACAATTAGCCTAAGTCTATCCTCCCATCTGTGTCTTCACTGTCATAACCCTTTGCTCTAGAAATTATTTTCAACCAAACATGCTTGCCCTCTTACACTCTCTACAGATAATAAAGATATCTAATTACCTTTTTCTCCTGTAGGGTATAAAAGATCCTTCTAATAAGGGATGTTAAGCACCTAAAATATGGTTAATGATCTGAAACAGACTACCAGCATATATATATGTCAAGGGTCTCTCGTACGAAGAGAGACTGAACAAATTGCAGCTCTACACTCTCGAGGAACGTAGGGAGAGGGGAGACATGATCGAAACATTTAAGTACCTCACGGGACGTGTCGAAGTGGAAGATGATATTTTCTTTCTCAAGGGACCCTCGGCCACAAGAGGGCACCCGCTCAAACTCAGGGGCGGAAAATTTCATGGCGACACCAGAAAGTATTTCTTCACAGAGAGAGTGGTTGATCATTGGAACAAGCTTCCAGTGCAGGTGATCGAGGCAGACAGCGTGCCAGACTTTAAGAATAAATGGGATACCCATGTGGGATCCCTACGAGGGTCATGGTAAGGAAATTGGGTCATTAGGGCATAGACAGGGGGTGGGTAAGCAGAGTGGGCAGACTTGATGGGCTATAGCCCTTTTCTGCCATCATCTTCTATGTTTCTATGTAACTATCATCTATAATCTTCTCATATTGCTGTTATTATGAAGCTATACAATGTCATAGAAACATAGAAGATGACGGCAGATAAGGGCCATAGCCCATCAGGTCTGCCCACTGTATTGACCCACCGCTCACATATTGCGGCATTATATACCGGGATAAGAGAATATCAATTTCATATATATATATAATTTTTTGTTGTTTCTTCTTTTCTTATGTATGGACCTTCGGAAAATAACTGGACCATAGATTGTGCCCAGCTATCTCCTGTTTTCATCAGTCTACTTTATTGTTTATTTCTATCATAATTATAAAATCAGTCCTTAACTTCCATGATTCATATTAATATTGCTCTAAATTTCATACGTATTGTATTCTTCCTTAGTTGGTTTCATAGCATTTTATAATTCATTTCATTTTTTACTTCATATTTTATATATATATATATATATATATATGTAATTAATTAGCTACTGAGCTCTGAGGTTAGCTCTCAAATTTCATCAATGCCACCTCTCTCGACATACATGTTTCAAACAGAAATTTTCTTCAGCGTCGAGGGGAACAATCGAGGGAGCAGTTGTCAGTTTCAAACAGACTACAACATGACAACGTTAAGTAGTTTTGCAGTAGTTTGCCTGTTTTAAACTGCACGCTACTGAATTTTATTGTAAGGAGGTGTGGCATAGGCAGACAGGGGGTATGGAAGCATTAGCCAGCTAGTGCATTACACTTACTGTATGCTAACTGGCCAATTCAGAGTTAATGAAAGACCGCTTACCATCTCCTAATTAAAAGGCATCAAATGTTAACCATGAGTGGGTTTTGTGCATTAATTGGAATGTTAACCCATGGCCTGCAATAAAAATTAGTGGGAACAACCCTTCTATGATTCAGCATTAGTTTTGGGCTTACTATACATTAAAATTCCACATTATAGCCAAAAACAATACATTTTAGTGGAAGGGCTCCTTAAATCCTTGTGTGTTACTTTATATGGTCTATGGTGCAGGTTATGCATTCTGGTGTCTTGTATCTCTCCATTGTACGGCCACACCTCAAATACTGTGTTCAGTTCTGGTCACTGTATCTCAGAATTAGAAAAGGTACACAGGGCAACGAAAATGATCAAAGGAATGGGATGACTTCCCCATGAGGAAAGGCTAAAGCGGCTAGGGCTCTTCAGCTTGGAGAAGAGATGGCTCAGGGGAGATATGATAGAGATCTATAAAATACTGAGTGGAGTGGTAAGGGTAGATGTGAATCGCTTGTTCACTCTTTCCAAAAACACTAGGACTAGGGAGCATGCGATGAAGCTACTAAGTAGTAGATTTGTACAGCAACAATATCCCATCTATTTTTCTGCCAGTTATAACATACAGTTTATGCTTTCAAATTCCTCTGATTTTAGCCACAATGCTTTATCACATTGTTTGGAAACTTTGAGATCAAATTTGATCATTCATGATCTTTTCCTCAAGTTTTCTTTTTTTTTGACCTGACATTTTCCTATTGATTCTCCTTTGTTTTTCTTGAAACCAGGGCTCAAATCCCGAAATCATGAGCTTTCATTCACTACTTCCTAGAATCGTATCCTCTAGATCAGTGTCTCACAAACTTTCTCCGTTGTGGCACACTAAACTCAGGGCCACATCTACAGGGTCTCTGAGCATGATGGGTCGGTGATGTCACATGCATGTGCATAATGTCATCATGTCAATACACACATGCTCAGAGGCCTTGTAGATATGGCCCTGAGCCTCAGGAGTCTTCCAAAACCCAGACAAACTGCTGGGTTTTGGAAATCCCTCTATCGCCGGGGAGAGAAGCGAGGAGGAGAGAGGCCATCTCTTTTGCAGCACACCAGGAATCTCACAGCACAAAGTTTATGATACACTGCTCTACATCACCAATCCTCTCCCAGTGCACCTATTCTGGACGTGACATCAATTGTCCTGATTTAGAGGCCACACACTGAAGCTCCTTGCACAACCCTGCAATTAAGGTCCCTGAAACCAGGCAATTGTCATCTTTCAGTGAACAAGATCCCCTCTCCTAACCTTCCTTATATCATGGCCTGAGAATACTCTCCTCAGCAGTGCTCAACAATCTATTTTTGTACTCTTGGGTTGTTGTCACCCCAAATGCGGCATGCAAGATCCTGTTTGGGGCTGTGACCCAAAGTTTTGGAAGTGACGCTAGAAAAGGTTCAAAGAAGAGCGACCAAGATGATAAAGGGGATGGAACTCCTTTCATATGAGGAAAGACTAAAAAGTTAGGGCTCTTCAGCTTGGAAAAGAGATGGCTGAGGGGAGATATGATTGAAGTCTACAAAATCCTGATTGGAATAGAACAGGTACAAATGGATCGATTTTTCACTCCGTCAAAAATTACAAAGACTAGGGGGCACTCGAAGTTACAGGGAAATACTTTTAAAGCCAATAGGAGGAAATATTTTTTCACTCAGAGAATAGTTGAGCTCTGGAACGCATTGCAAGAGGTTGTGGTAAGAGAGGATAGTGTAGCTGGTTTTAAGAAGGGTTTGGACAATTTTATGGAGGAAAAGTCCATTATCTGTTATTGAGAAAGATTATTCCTTATTGCTCTTCTAGAACATTAAGATCTAATACTCAAAATCTTATACACATTCCTTCTATAAGACATCTCTTTTATGATACTACCCGCAAATATATTTTTTCCGTTAGCGCCCCTGAACATTGGAATTCACTACCTACCCATATAAGAGAAGAGGAAAATATTGATAAAAATTTAAATCAAACTTAAAAACCTTCATGTTTAAGGATGTCTATAATTTATGACTTCCCGTCCGACCAAAAAATCTCAGACCTCTCCCAATTAAATAACAAAGGAAGAGCATAGTTTCCCATCCCCTTCATGCTACCCATTCTCCTTTTCTATAAACGATTTTAGTTCCACCCCTCTTCCCTTGTGTCTCATTGTGTCATGTTTCTACCCTAAGTACTAATGGTTTGTCACTAATTTTATATTTTTAATGTAATATACACCACTTTGATAATTTTAAAGCGATATATAAAATTTTAATAAGCTTGGAAACTTGGATATGGGGGAAGCCACTGCTTGCCCTGGATCAGTAGCATGGAATATTGCTGCTCCTTGGGTTTTGGCCAGGTACTAGTGACCTGGATTGGCTACTGTGAGAACGGGCTACTGGGCTTGATAGACTATTGGTCTAATCCAGTATGGCTATTCTTATGTAAGTCATTCTCTATATCATCAGAAGCATAGAAACAAAACAATAACAAACAGACTTCAGTATATGGACTAGCTTTCAAAGATATGATCTCTAAAATTGCACAGAGTAAACAGAATGGTTTCTCAATGACAGAAGTACTGTCAACTCTGCTGCCACAGGATTCTCTCTCTGGTAATGTTCCTGTTGCAGTAGTTGGGTCTTCATCAGAAATGATGATGTTGGATTTGACTCTCCTATTGGAAGCTGAATGTTGCAAATCAATTGTGTCGGAATCAACTAGGCCTGATTCTGACTTGCTCACTGATAAGAGGAAAGGTTTCATCACTATTGCTGCCTATGTCATATTCAACTATGAAGAATGTACATTCATTAGTGTGGATTCAGATTATTTGGGTACCTACATATTTAAAATACATACATATCATCTGTCCTTCCATATGCTGGTGAATTAATATGCATACAATCAATTTGCACATGCACAAAATTTGCATATCCAAAGGCCAAACCAGTACCTGGGTGCCTATATTTACATTCTATTCTATTCTTATTTATTTATATTCTGCACTATTCTCACAAGAGATTCTAGGTGGATAACAACAACAATAATAATAAAAAAATATAGGGGAGGTCCTGACGCCATGAGCGAGTGAGGACGCGTCCCTGCTCAGCTCCGAGTCCCCACCGCTACCCCCGCACTCACCGCCAATATTCGGACCGCACGCGACGAAGACTGCCTAGCAACGGGAGCCGGACCGCATGGAACGGTATCTGACGCGCTCCCAGGAGGCGGCACGCTTAAAACCAGCGCGAAAAAACAAGGAGCGTGCGAGCCCCGGGGCGGGCAAGATGGCGGCCGCACCCGGAACGGCGGTTACTGAATTTTCGGCTGGGGCCTTGTTAGAATTGAAGGCGGCGGTGGCGCAAGTGCTGGGCCCCCAGATGGAAGCCATAACTGCACAAATGACAAGACTCGAGCAACTTATGTCAGACACGACAGCCCGAACGTCTGAATTAGAGCACCGGGTATCGGCGGCAGAAGACACCCTAAACTCCCACGAATTGGATCTCTCGGCCCTGCAAGAAACGGTTCACTTACAAGCTGCTAAAATAGATGATCTAGAGAACCGTTCTCGCCGAGGGAACCTGCGCTTCATGGGTGTGCCCGAAAATATACCTGACAATCAACTAACTGCTGAGCTGGAGGGCTGGCTGGAGCTGGAATTTCCTGACACTGAATCCCTGGGTCCACTGTGCCTGGAAAGAGCACATCGCCTTGGCCCCCGCTCGCCCAAGGATTCCAGGCCTAGGGTGGTGATTGTAAAAATCCTCAACTATAGACACAAGCTGGAGATCCTGCGACAGTACAGAGCTAAACGCGATACTGTGAAGTTTAGAGGGTCTGCAATTCGAATAAGCCAAGATTATTCAGCAGCGCTCACCGAACGCAGAAAAGCTTTTTACCCACTGTGTTCCAAGCTAGAGGAAAACAAGCTTCGCTTTCAATTTATCTACCCAGCGGTCTTGAAGATCCATCATGAGGGCTCCTGGCACGTGTTCACCGAGGCCTTGGCAGCCGCAGACTACATAAACAAGACAGTTCAACCAACCTCTGAACCGACATAGGAACGGACGAAGAGGCATTGCATTCTACAACAGACGGAGGATCCTGCAAGCGTAACGTTGCATATTATAAGAAATGTTAAATGTTTGCCATGATAGGGGCATTGTTGTTTCGCTGTTGGCAGGGGTAGGGGTGGGGTCTCGTGAGGCGCCATCTTAGGACCTACTGCATATTCCTTCGGGGATATGGTTTTTGGGTTTTCTGGGGGAATGGGGGGGTGGGAAAAGAAGTGTAGGGAACAGCCATTTGAATTGTTATTGGGGATGTTGTTTATATATTTTTGCCTGATTACTGGATGCTACAGAGACATTAATGTCCACCTAGGTGAGGCTGGGCGCCTGGGTGTTGAGTACTTGCAGCGGGACAGTTCAAGCTGTTGGTGCTTTGACCCTGGGTGATCACTCTCTCCGTATTTTGTCCTGGAATGTATCAGGGATTTCATCACCAATTAAGCGTACGAAGCTCTTGAGACAGATAAAACACCATAGGGCCGATTTGGCATGCCTCCAGGAGACTAAATTGACCCGGGAAGAACACCAAAAATTACAAAGAGGCTGGGTGGGCTCGGTCTATTCGGCTTCATCCTCGGGGAAAAGAGCCGGGATTTGTCTGCTAATACGTAAAGGACTACACTGCACGGTATCGTTACTAGCAGAAGATCCTGAGGGTAGATATTTATTTGTAAAGATATCTATGCAGGGCACAGACTTCCGGCTGCTGATTGTATATGGGCCAAACACATACTCTCAAATATTCTTTGATAAATTAGTATCCTTGGGCCTACAGGACTCCTCATTGCCCTTGATAATAGCTGGAGACCTTAACCAAGTGCTGGACACTTCATTGGACCGTTCCAGTTCCCAACCACCGCTGGTGCCAAACGTAAGCAGGGGTATCCCTTTTCTATGCCAATCATTAGGACTGGTAGACCCATGGAGACTGCTCCACCCAACAGAGCGAGACTACACACATCAATCTCGAGCACACGGAACATTCTCCCGTATTGACTATGTACTAGTTTCGGAATCTTGGTTTGTTCGAGTCTCTGACACTACTATAGGCCCAATGGAGGTGTCAGACCACTGTCCCATTTGGATAGACTTGGGTTGGGGACAGCCACCTCTGGGAGCCCGCCGATGGAGATTCCCGGCATATTTACACGATGACCCGGACTTTGGGGCCTACCTCGGAGCACGTTGGGAGGATTTTTTAACGAATAATGCACCACATCGTGTGGAACCGTGTCTTCTTTGGGAAACCGCTAAATCGGTTCTCAGGGGGGACATCATTGCTTACGTTGCGGCAAGAAATAAACGGATAGCGGCTAGTATTATCAGTTTAGAAAAAAAATGCTCGGCCTTAAAAGCAGACTTTCTATGTACACCAACTACAGCTTTGAAGGAAGAACTTCATGTAGCCCAAATAGAACTTAACACAGTAATACATGACCGTACTAAACGTTCTATTATTTACCGCAAATATAAATTCCATAGGTACGGAAACAAACCGGGCCGGATGCTTGCCTCATTAACGAAAAATTGGCAAGACTCTAGATATATTCCAAAGGTTAGACATGGTCCCTCTACCTACCATACTGCACCCAGAGACATAGCGGACGCATTCTATCAACATTTATCAACATTCTACGCAAAGCCCAGACCATACTCAGGCCCTGATGTGCTTGATTATTTAACCGATGCTGGCCTACCTAGTTTTACGGAATACCAACGAGAAATTCTGAATAGACCACTACAGGGCCAGGAGATACAGAAAGCCATTAAGACCTTGCGTTCTTGCACAGCCCCGGGCCCCGACGGGTTCTCGGCGGAATTTTATAAGATGATGTCACCCCAGCTCTGTGAGACATTGATGTCTTATTACGAGGAGGTATCAGAGAATGGAGCCTTTCCGGCATACGCTAACTCGGCCACCATTACATTGATCCCTAAACCGAACAAACCCAGGGAGGAAGTCGACTCCTATAGACCTATATCTCTGCTCAATGTGGACATAAAAATTCTATCCCGGTTGTTGGCAAATCGACTGACTCCGCTTCTATCACACGTCATATCTACGGCACAGGTGGGCTTTGTTCAGGGTCGCCACTCTGTCCTCAACGTACGACGCACACTTTTGGCGATGGCCAGGGCGCAGGAATCGGGCGTTGGGGGCATTTTGGTGAGCCTGGATGCGGCCAAGGCATTTGATCAGGTCCTCTGGCCCTACTTGTTTTCAGTTCTTGAATATGTAGGTATAGGAGGACATTTTTTGGCCGCATTGAGAGCTTTGTACACATCCCCCACCGCATCTATATTGGTGAACGGAACCTTCACACCGGTTTTTGAGGTGGGCGGGGGGGCACGCCAGGGTTGCCCATTGTCGCCATTATTATTCATACTATACCTAGAACCTCTCCTAAGAACAATCCAAAGAGACGACATATTGGTTGGATTGCAGGAGGGAACATCTCAATTACGGGTTTTAGCATTTGCTGATGACATTTTGTTAACCCTGGCTTGCCCCCAACAATCCCTCCCTAGAGCTCTTGAATTATTGGACGAGTTCCATGTATTCTCGGGTTTAATCTTAAACAAACAGAAATCCTTAGTCATACCTTTACAAGAAGAAGTCCGAACGTCCTGGCAGGGGCCCTTTCAATTAGAATGGGCATCGAAATCCTTACGTTATCTGGGGATTTGGATCCTGCAAGACCTAACTCAATTATATACGCTCAATGTTCTCCCCCGACTCCAACAAACGGGACAGAGACTTCGAGCCTGGCGCTCTTACCCTTTATCACTATTGGGACGAATAGCCTTGTACAATATGATGATTATCCCCCAATGGTTGTATTTGTTACAGACTTTACCCTTGCTATTACAACACCGCCACCTTGGTGTCCTCCATAAATCATTAAATGGATATCTGTGGGGTGGCAAGCGCTCGCGTATACCCCTTCGTACACTTTTCCTACCTGTATCCCAGGGGGGTCTTGGACTACTACATCTGGGGAGAATGAATATGGCTTGCCAACTTAGACATATAAACGATTGGCTCTGTGGGTCTTCCCATTTTTCAGTGGCTGAGGTCGAGTGCCTAGCATTTACCCCCTTTCATTGTAGTTATCTACTGCACGCATCCACATTACCTGTACGTGCACAGCATTATGGGGACATATTAATGGTTCCGTTGAGGAAAACTTGGAAGAAATTGTGCAAACAATTACACATTAGGCCGGATGTGACACCTTATTTACCAATACATGGCAACGCCGCCTTTGCTCCTGGAATTGGCTTAAGGGCCCCATCGAGGTGGGCCCGGGGAGGGGTGTTTTATCTGTCTCAAGTATTGAACGCAGATGGTACCTTATATCCGTTTCAGAAATTGTTAGACACTCATATCTGTACTGCTAGCGATTGGCTGAGTTACGGGCAACTGCTATACTATGTGAATTCACTGCCCAGATTGGCATTAACGGACACTGTTCATGAAACAATATCTGAGGCCCTCTGTCTGACATCACAAGACCCCACTCCACTCAGTGTATACCATCATTATCTGCAGGGGCTGGCTGGGGACCTTGACTACAGAACCTTGGCGGAATCTTGGTCCATAGACTTACAAACCACAATCACTGAATCCACGTTAAAGAAGAGCTTTAAATTGGGATCAAACATCCTAGTGGCAGCAACTGAAAGGGAACGGTACTACAAATTTTTGGCTCGCGCTTACATGGCACCCACAAGAGCATACCAAGCACATATCAGTGCTTCAACGAGATGCCCTAGATGTGCGGCTGCCAGAGCTACTCTTGGACACATGTTTTGGCTATGCCCGGGTATTCAAGCTTTCTGGCGGCGCATAGGGCTCCTCATACAGTCCATGTGGAACTGCTCCTGGACACAGACGTCGACTTTTCTCTTTACCTTGAAATTTTCACTGGACCCAGTTAGGCCAGGAATACATGCATTTGTTCAAAGGACTATTCTGGTGGGCATAAAGACCATTTTACAATGCTGGCTGTCACCGCAAACGCCTACTGTCTCACAGTGGCGGACTCAGATGATTTATTGGGCTGGTTATGAGAGACAAGACGTTCTTGATATGCATTCCAAAAAAGGGGTATTATTTCTACGTTGTTGGAGACCTTTTTGTTCTACTATGTCTCCTGTAGCGAAAGCTCGATTATTGGAGTGACTACACTCAGGCATGTATGACAGTGGCTGTTCCCTCTTTGGGGGGGTGGGAGGGGGGGGAGGGAGGGAAAGGGGGGGCTTAATCGCTTTGTATTGCACTATGTTTGGCTTGTATTTTATGTTGATTGCTTGTCGCTGATAATAAAACAAATTTAAACATAAAAAAAATATATATATATATATGTATTGTGTCTATACAAAATTATTCATTTAACAATCTTTAAAAAATACAAAGTTTTTAAGAATTTTCTAAAGATAGAAGAAGAAGAAAGTTCTCTTAGTGCAGTTGGAAACATAAATCGATCAATAGGCGTAATTGGTGTATATTTTGGCACTCAACACCTCACAATCAGCTTTAACTGGATTTAATTGAAAGTTAAGAGCCTAATCAAAAAAAAACCAAAATGATTCTATAAAAAGTATTCACCTAGCCCAAAGTGCATACAGTAAAAGTGGGTGTGTTTAGGGACGGATTATGGGTGTGTTTTCGAGTTAGGCACCTCTGTGAATTATGTGCCATTAGTCTCTGATATTGGCACATAACTTTAGGCAAAGAAAACCCAGGCATAAACTGGGGATGCCTAAATGTTAGGATGTTGAGTGCCTATAAAGGGGGACTAAGTTTTATAGAATCAGTGCTGATATTAGCGCCTAACTTTAGGCAGACTTTACAAAATCAGGGCCTAAGAGTCCAACATCTGTAATCAACACTGATAACATGAGTCATTTGGTTAATAAGAACAGCAATTTTAATGTGGGACCCTCACCCATCCAGTGAACAGATCTAAAGGGCTGATGCTCAAAACTCTTGCATTGAAGTCAACAGTCAACTCCCTACTAGCACAGAAAACCAGCTCACCAATGTTCAAAGGAAAAGATATTCAAATGATATGCATGCTGTAAAAGAAAAAGCAAGGTGGAATATGCTGGGTGCATGTACAGAAGAATTTCGCAGTAAGCACGTGAAAGTGGCATATCAAGGGTGGCATATCAAGGGTGGCTGGCACCCGGGATGGTGGTGCCCCTCTCCTGCCCTCTTCCCCCATCTCCCCCGCTGTGAACGTGCACACCTGCACCCCTTCCCCATGCCATTTTAACTTCGGCGTGAGCAAGAAACAACTTGCTGCCCACATCGGCTTTGGAGCTCTATCTGACGTCACTTCCTCTCACTGCAGCGGGAGGAGTAGGAGGAGGAGGGGTGCTGGCACCCCGAAGAAGACCATGCCCGGGGCGCACTGCATCCCCTTGCACCCCCTTACTGTGCCACTGAGTACAGGTGCCAATGTGTACTCTCACTTTCAGGTTTGCTCAAACTCATGTGTATTTCTTTCTCTATGCCAGCATTTACAGGCTTCTACTGGCTTACAAAAGAAATCAAAACTGAGTAGATTTTAAACTGAAAATCAAAAGAAATCCTTTCTTCAACACCTACCTCTCCCCCCCCCCCACCCCATTGCCAATTCCGAGTTGGCGGTAGGTTTCTAGTAGGTTTCCAGGGTTTGTTTGTGTGCTGTTCTCTGAGAATTGGAAGGGGAAAGCAAATGACCTCATTAACATCTTGGGTATTGGATGTGATTGTATATGATGATATTAAGGTGGAAAAACAGGTTGAAAAGGTGACAGCAAAAGCTAGAAGGATGCTAGGTTGCATAGGGAGAGATATGGCCAGTAGAAAAAAGGAGGTATTGATGTCCCTGTATAAGACCTTGGTAAGACCTTATTTAGAATATTGTGTACAACTCTGGAGGCCGCGCCTTCAAAAAGATATAAAAAAAGATGGAGTCGGTCCAGAGGAAGGCTGCTAAAATGGTGTGTGGTCTTCATCATAAGGCATTTTGGGACAGACTTAATGATCTCAATCTGTATCCTTTGGAGGAAAGGTGGGAGAGGGGAGATATGATAAAGACGTTTAAATATTTATGTAATACAAATGCACGAGTCAAGTCTCTTTCATTTGAAAGGAAACTCTGCAATGAGAGGGCATAGGATGAAGTTAAGAGGTGATAGACTCTGGAATAATGTGAGGAAATACTATTTTACAGAAAGGGTGGTAGATGCGTGGAACAGTCTCCCGGATGAGGTGGTGGAGACAGAGACTGTGTCTGAATTCAAGAGAGCCTGGGATAGGCACGTGGGATCTCTCGGAGAGAGAAAGAGATAATGGTTACTGTGGATGGGCAGACTAGATGGGCCATTTGGCCTTTATCTGCCGTCATGTTTCCATGTTTCTATGTTACATTTAAATACAATTTGTGACCATCTCTGGTGTGCATGCTGTTTTCTGCGATAAAGCCCTCTGAGCATTCTGTCAAGATTAATAATATGCATGCTATTCCACCGCAAACGGGCCTTAACACCGGTGGTAGGTTTTGAGAATTAGCCCCTTAAAGTCTAAGAAGGGTAAGGCATAACAACATATTTGTATTTTGCTGCTAAAGGAGGAAAGATAAGACTGTATATAGTTGGCCATATGTTTCAAGTATATGCATCCGTAAAGGAACAGTATAAGTTTAGTTTCAGAAAAACTTGTGTGGAAGTGGAGTAAATCCTAGTCCTGGCTCTGGTCCCTCAACTACAAATATGAGTATGTCCCCCCCCCCCCCACCACCTTTTCAACACTGCAAGGTACTAGGAAATCACTTAGGTACACATATTGAACAAAGGGGTTACACATAAGTCAAATTTGAGTTCAGGTTTTTCATAAGAAAAAGGTGAGATCATAAGCACAATTTTATGCTAAATGTTCTCTCTACCACATCCCTATTATAATGCAGGTTTCTCCTAACTTAAAAAATAAACATACGTGCAGCTCACAACACAACAATAAACCAACAAGATAAATATATACAAGAACAATATTCCCCTTCAAACCTGGATTCAATGTACTGCTACAGCCCAAAAAAAAAAAAAGAGTACAGTTTAATTTGAAAAAAGATATTGCTCCAAATTGCAGTAAAAGTTAGTGAAATAGAATTTGTAAAAACCTTGATTATATGCTTACATTAAATGTAGATTTTAAAATGTTCCTACAACACCGACATGCTCCTGTCTGGCTTGTGTTTTATGCCCAGAACCATACTCTGGTACATTAACAATCTGTGCATTCATTTATCAGCAGTGCATTCTGAATTGTGTATTTTTGGCACAGTGCACATTTCATAGCTGAAAATTAATGAACATGCCTTTCTCATAACAAACAAGCACCTGTGTTGCATAGATAGTAATCGGAAACAGATTTATTTTTATTAGTGTATCTGTGAGCAAAATTTCAGTAAAACTTATGCTGAAGCATTGATTATAAGGGAATAATTTGCTACTGAATAACTGCTTCATAAGTCTCTGCTTATAATTTCTTCCTGTAATATGTGCTTTTCAGATTTCATGATAATGTTTTTATGCAAAACGTAATCATTTGTTTGCAAAGCATACTTGTCTTGACAATCATGCACTGCACTGTTGCCAACCACTAGCAAGCAAAACAGCAATCTGCTTGCAAAAAAGAGATAGAGGAACCAGATACTTGACTGTTTCTACAGAAAAAATGTTGCTTACACCATATCGGATCATTCACAATAAACACACTACTTATCAATATTTATTTGGCATTTAGAAATGTATTAGTTTAGCTTGCAGGCAGGCAAAAGAAGAACACCTCGCCTTAAAATATCAACAGTACAACAGAAAGGCAAGGGAGGTGTCCTTTCAGTCAATAAAACAGTCTTTATTCAAAGATATAGCCCCAACAAGGATCCTAGTTTCGGTGTGTAAACAACGCCTTCCTCAGGGGACACTTATGGGCCAGATTCGGTAAAGAATGTCTAAAAATTAGGCAAAAACTCCACTGGCTACCCTTGGAAGCAAGAGTGCAGTTCAAGTTTGCCTGTCCCTGCTTCAAATCCATTTTTGGTTCGGCCCACTTATACTTGGTTCCCCATTTTATCCTAGATTGTCCATCCAGACCCACTCGCAGAGCTCATCTCTTCAGCCATCCAACTCTGGCCATCCAACTCTGAAGGCCTGCCGCTACAAAACATACCTGAATTGAACTCTTGCCTTCCAAGCTGGTCTTCTAAATGATTGGCTGGTCAATATCATCTTGCACTCCTCATCCTACCTAAACTTTAGAAAATTACTAAAAACTACACTTCTCCCTCGTCATTCACGGGGGATACAGGCAGAGCCGGACCGCGAATGCCGAAAAACCGCGATTATCCGGCTCTGACCCATCCCCACCTCCTGCCGCCTTCCCGGCCTTACCTGGGCTTTCTGGGCAGGAGCGATCTTCCTACGCTCCTGCCCCGTGCAGATCGCCATCAGGAAATGGCTGTAGGGAGTTCCCGACGTAGTCTCGAGAGACTACGGGAACTCCCAGCAGCCATTTCCTCATGGCGATCTGCAAGGGGCGATCGCTCCTGCCCCGAAAGCCCTCTAGACCACCAGGTAAGGCCGGGAAGGTGGCAGGGAGGAAAAAAAGATGGATTTTTTTACGTTAAGACTGTTTTTTTTATTTTCCCCCTCCCCAGAAAAAAAATCGCAATTATATGAAACCGCGAGTGCAGGAACCGTAAATGGGGAGGGGGAAGCGTAACCTATTTAACCGATTTGTAAGCTAAGACCTCCTGCCTGACCCTTACCTCCCAAGATCTCTCTTATGCCTTACCCCTGTTTTCCTGCCCACCTTCTCATGACCCTTTTATTGTACCGGTCTCCTGCTTCCTACATTTTTCATCTGTATTCGCTGAGTGTACCTTTCGCTGATTGTATCTGTATTCGCTGATTGTACCTCTTCGCTGACTGCCCAGCCCTTCTTTGTTGTAAACCGCCTCGAACTAATACGGCTTTGGCGATATATAAGAAATAAAATTATTATTATTATTATCCAGCAGCAGAATGCTGAGCGTGATTCTGTAATGCATAGATGCACTATAGAGAATCACGTTATTAGGACATCTATGCAATGCCTAAAAGGCAGTTCTGTAAAGGATGTCTAATAATATAGATGCACTTAGATTCTCTATAGTGCATCTAAGCATTATAGAATTGCACTCAGCATTCTGCTGCTGGACGTCTAAGATATGTAAAAGAATAACAATTGTGCGTCTTAGTTTAATTTGCCCCATTTGCACAATTGTTATAGGACTACACTATTATTATTTTATTTATTCAAAATGATGGATAAGGAAAGGAAAGCTAGGTTTGTATTATTGTGATCACTGCATTCTGAACCCAGCAGTCAGACCTACTGGAGGACAATGGCAAAGTAAAGGGGGGTGGGGGGGTGCGTTTTGCCCCGGGCACAATCTTGGTAAGGGCATTGTCACCTGTCCTCCTTTCCGCCCCCCTCCCCCGCCGTGCATCCTTTCCCTTCTACCTCTTTAATTTTCCCTCACGCGAGCAGCATTACGAAATTGCTGCCCGCAACAGCGTCACCTCGCTCTGACATCACTTCCGGGCCCCGCACCTAGGAAGTGACGTCTGAGGGATAGCCGACACGACGTGAGCAGCAAGTTCATGAGGTTGCTTGCGCCGGGAAAATTAAAAAGGCATGGGGGAAGGGAAGGAGGGACACGTGGGGAGGAGCATGGGGCAAAGCAGAGGGCGGGGAGGGGTGCCACCGTCCCGGATGCCACTCACCTTAGCTACGCCACTGCTGGGGGATGTTTTTCCATATTTTACACACACCCTCCCCCTCCCCCAATCTATCACCAATATGCATTTCAGCTGATATTCACCACTGTTTAACCAGCCAGAAATAGTGCTGATTAGTTATGGGAAATAGTGCTTAACCGGCTAAATGCAAATATTCTGCATGAGATATCTGGTTGTCTCTGCTGAACAGTCCTGGTTAGCAGGTAAATTAGGAAGTCTTTAACTGAGTGGTATAGATAACCAATACAGTATATAACAAATGTCAGTAATCCACTCACACGAAATGGTCAGTATTCAACAAACTGTTAACCATTCTTATTGAATTTCTTATTCAGTCATATTTTTGAGCATATACATACCCGAGCTCGGGTTCTAGCTCCGAGAGCGGGGGAATGCTCCGGTTCTGGTCCCGTTAGTCTGAGACGGCACAGAGTATATATGAAATTTACGAAAGAATTAAAAAGATCAAAGATAAGTAAATTTCTGTTAGTTTTTTCAAACTGTGAAATGGTCTTTATTCAGATATTCACTGTGGAGTGAATTAGGCATGAGTTATAGTTTAAAAAGAAAAAAGAAAAAAAGGATAAAAAATTCTAAGTAAAAAGTAAAAATACAAACAGTAAAAATGTACTAAGCAGGTTTTTGGCCAGTGATTGCAGGATGGAGTATGTGTACTGATTACATCTACGCTGGCAAAGAATGCCGATGAGTTCATAAGCGTAGTACTCCCTAACTATGAGGCCTTTTCCTGCATAAACTAATATGCTCATAAATATGACTGAATAAGAAGTTCAATAAGAATGGTTAACAGTTTATTGAATATTGACCGTTTCATGTGAGTGGATTACTGACATTTGTTGTATATTGGTTAGCAGGTAAATTAACCATCTATATTGAAGAATAACTGGCAATTTTAAGCACTGACTGGCAATGTTTAGCAGCTAAATCAGGCCATAAAAACGGTGTCAGGTCAAAAGCGCGCCGGGACAAAGGCGCGAGCAGACAACTGAGCGCAGCGCGGAGGCGCGCGTCGAAGAAAAAAACAGTTTTTAGGGGCTACGACGGGGGATGTGAGGGGGATCCCCCCCACTTTACTTAATACAGATCGCGCCGCGTTGTGGGGGCGTTGTGCGGGGTTTGGGGGGTTGTAACCCCACACATTTTACTGAAAACTTAACTTTTTCCCTGTTTTTAGGGAAAAAGTTACGTTTTCACTAAAATGTGGGGGGTTACAACCCCCCAAACCCCCCACAACGCCGCGATATGTATTAAGTAAAGTGGGGGGGGGCTCCCCAACAAAACCCCCCGTCGCAGCCCCTATAAACAGTTTTTTCTTCGGCACGCACCTCCATCTTGCACTCAGTTGTCGGCGCGCGCCTTTGTCTTCCGCGTTACTGTCTATGAACCATAAAAACAGCACTCCTATCTTTGGCTGCTAGAAACTTAGCTGGCCAGCACTGAATATTGACTTGCTCCCCCCTCCCTATCACAAAGCCACACAGCCAAGTGCCGCGTGGCAAATGCTCCGACGTCCAGTCAATTCCTATGGGCGTCGGAGTATTTACCGTGCCGGCCCGCGCTGTCGGCTTTAGTAAAAGGATCTGTTAGTCATTTCAGTTTATGCTGAGCAAAAAAAAAAAAATCCAGATATTCAATGTCGGTCACTGGAAACGGGCCGGCACTGAATATCCACTGTCAGTGTGACCACAAGAGTTAGCCGGCCTGCCTCCCATGGCCTGTATATCAGCCTCATTGAGTCTACTCAGTAAGTCAAAGCAGGTTTTAATGTGCCACTTAGCACATGCTAACAGTTTTCCGGAAATAATCTAGCACAAACAGTGAACAGGAGATAATTTATACTTTAGCTTCCTAACACACAAGGGGCTGTTGCCCGGATGGGGAATAAGCCGTACAATATCACAGTTATTATGAATTAACTATTAAGTCAGCAGGTAATGCAGCACACAGGGTAATTCTGTAAAGTGATGGCTAACGTTTGCGCACTTATTATCGCCCCAATTCTATATATGGTACTCTAAATTACATGCACTAATATATATGGAAGTGCGCCCATTTTACAAGCATAATTTAATTAATTTATAAGCCAATTAGTGCCTATAATAGGGTGCTAGCAGTCAATTATCAGTGCTAATTGGTATTAATAAAAATGTACTTGGGCACCTTTAGGCGCCAGGATCTGTGCATAAATTTTACACGTGGATCTCAAAAAAGGGTCATGGGTATGGGTGTTCTTCCATTTACATGCAGTGGTATAGAATAACGGAGATCTGTGCCTAATTTAGGGCTGAGAATTTCCACCAGATCTTAGTATAAATCCTTGTTCACACAATTGGGGCTGGATCCCGGCGCCAAACGGGGCTCAGGGATCTCCCGTATGAGGAACGGTTGAATAAATTGCAGCTCTACTCCCTAGAGGAATGCAGGGAGAGGGGGGACATGATCGAAACATTCAAATACCTCACGCGCCGTATCGAGGTGGGGGAGGATATCTTCTTCTTCAAGGAACCCACGTCAACAAGAGGGCATCCATGGAAAATCAGGGGAGGGACATTGCATGGCGACACCAGGAAATACTTCTTCACCGAGAGGGTGGTGGATCGATGGAATGGTCTTCCGATGCAGGTGATTGAGGCCAGCAGTGTGCCTGATTTTAAAGCTAAATGGGATCGAATGGTGGGTTCTCTTCGCAAAGGGAGATAGGGGAGGGTCATTGGTGTGGGCAGACTTGATGGGCCTTGGCCCTTATCTGCCATCACTTTCTATGTTTCTATGTTTCTATGTTCTACAAATGGCACCCAACTCTGAGCACCGTTTAAAGAACAGAACTTAGGGCTCCTTTTACTAAGGTGCGCTAGCGTTTTTAGCGCACGCGCAAGAGTAGCACGCGCTAGCCGAAAAATTGCCGCCTGCTTAAAAGGGGGCGGTAGCGGCTAGCGCGTGCAGCATTTTAGCATGCACTAGAACCGCTAGCACACCTTTGTAAAAGGAGCCCTTAGTGTTATTTTATCAGCACCCAAATCTGGATGCCATTTATAAAATGGAATCCTATATGCATAAATGTGTGCACATTTGTACATAAATGCCAACATCCTTCCTAAATACTATTCTGTATCCTAAATACTATTCTGCCCCCCAATTCTTGTACTTTTGAAAAGAATAAACAAGTAATTAAAGTCTATCTATTACACACCATCGTGCTTTTATAGACCTTTGGCGTAGCTCCACTCAGCTGTCTTCTGCAAGATGAAGATCCTAACCTCTTTAGCCTTTACTCATAGGGAAGTCATTCCATTCTGTTTATCATTTTGAAAACCCTACTCTGTACATTTTTGAATTCCGTTATATCTTTTTTGAGATGTGGTGGGAACACCCACAATAGTTAATGTTGAGGCTTTGCACTTTGGCGTCCTTATACTAAGGCACGCTAATCAATTTAGCACATGCTAACAGTTAGAGCGTGCTACATGCTAACGCATCCATAGAATATAATGGGCATGTTAGCATTTAGCGCATGATAATCATTAGCGCACGCTAAATCGGTTAGCGCGCCTTAGTAAAAGGGTCCATTACTTTATGCAAAAAACAAAAGGAATTGACCCCAAAATATCCACAAAGAAGAAAATCCAGAGAAAACCAAAAAAACTCTGTGGAGTGACGATGTTCCTAAATGGACTTTATTTGAAAGTGTCAAAGTTCCAAAGGTACACTGAAATCATCCACATAAAAATAAATCATCCACATAAAAGCCTTAAAGGACCTAGTCCGCTGGGGATACAGGACCCAACATGGTCCGCGTTTCAACAAAAAGTCTTCTTCAGGGGTCCCTGGGGGTCCTATAAAGGTGAGCCGGAAGTGAGACACTGCTTGCATTTGCATGTTTATATTTGCTGTTAACCCACCATCACTGTAAAAAAATAATCACATTGCACGTTTCATCTTTACAAACTATATACTAATGCCATCCTTGTGGGTTTTGTTTCTCTTTTACCATTGTCTTACATCAAGCTTTGTATCAGGTGGAAGAGGAACGTCCCAGGTGATCTCTATTAGAACAATTCTGTAAAAGGTGTGCCTGCATTTATATATTATTTTGCACATAAATGCAAATGCATGCACCACATATATGTGTGCACTTGCCCTAAGCACTACAAGGGTCAACTGAAAAGTTTTCAGCCTGACCAAGAAAAAGCAAGATCAGCTTCAAAATTCTATAGCTGTCGGGTAGATTTTCAAAAATGCTTCCATAGCTTTTCAGTGTTTTTGGTTACTATTGCATGTTAGTTGGACCGAGCTTTGTTTTATCCCAGACCTGTCATCTGTGAACATATACGCCACAGTGACCCCTTATGCAGGCATTCCTCAGACACCGAAACACAGTGCTATGTAGGGTCCACAGCTTCTGCTTGTGTCTTTTTATGAAATAAACAAGTTGGTTTTACATCAGTGTTCTTCAGTGGAGTGCTCGTTGTCCATTCCCACTTCCTTTTGTACTGTACCTGAATGTAAACCAGAGTTCTTCAACCGCTGGTCCATGGACCGGTGCCGGTCCACAGAAATTTTCTGCCTGTCTGCAGGGCCGGCACATCCATCAGGCCTAAGACAGTGTTCTTCAGCCGTCGGTCCATGGTGCGATCAATGCGGTGTCTTCGGGCCAGCTCCCTGAGTGCTGCAGTGCACAAAGCCATGGGAAAAGGCTCCTACGCATGGCCTGACATCGCAATGTCAGAGGGAAGGCTTCCAGATGAGGCACGGGATGCGCTGCTGCCCACAACTTTGTGCAATGCTGCACTCAGGGAGCCGGCCCAAAGACGCTGCATTGATCGCACAGTGGACCGGCCCAAAGATAACTCTGGGGGGCAGGCCAGAAGGCAAGGCACATAGAGGGAGAGAGACAACAACGGTAGGGGAAATGCTTTAATTTTTTTATTTAGTGATTGATTTGTCTGTTGTTTGTTTTTTTTAATTTAGTGATTGATTTGTCTGTTCAGGAAGAAATGCATTTGTTTCTTTCCCTCTGGGGTTGTACTGCTTGCAGTCTTGCATCTTAGGGTTTGTTTGTAAATATTAGTATTTTTAGTTTTTGGTCCTGCATTTGCGTGGGGTTATCTGTTTTCTGGTAGGAATGAATGTTAAAAAGCTTTGTGTATTTTAATTTTGTGGTTAACCATTATGTGCTGTTAATACAATTATATTGTGTGTATATATGAAAAATGAATGGAAAAAATGGTGTTACAATTAATACTATTATAAGGGCGGGGTCTGGGGCGGAGATTGAGTGGAGATGGGCACGACTTAGTCCAGTGTTCTTCTACTGCCGGTCCACAGACTGGTGCCGGTTCAAAAAATAATTATTTTATTTCCGGCGGTCCATAGGTGTCAAAAGGTTGAAGAACACTGATGTAAACCACTTAGGCTCTAAGTGGTATATAAATACTGGCAGTTCTTGATTTAAGTACGCCTGACTTATGTCAAACTTGTACTTATGAACCGGGGTCCTGCCTCTCCCTCCCCATGCCAACGCGCGTCTTTTTTCTCCCTTCCTGTCATAACGCAACCCTCCTCCTCCCTTCGGTGTCTCAAGGAGCCCCTCGTATTTCCCTTCGTTCAGCATACCAAATTTGTGCCTCTCGTGGGTGTTTACTCCTCTGGCTGGCTCTCTCCTCCCAGTCGCATTTTGCAAAGCTGCGGCTACTGGTTCCTGCACGTAGCTTGCAGCTGACATTGAAGCCTTCGTTCACCTCATAGCTGACCCAGAAGTGAGGGATGGCTTCTGGGTCAGCCGCAAGCTGCGTGTAAAACCAGCGGCCATGGCTTTGCAAAGTGCGACTGAGAGAACAGAGAAGGCCAGAAGAGGTAAGCACCCATGAGAGGCATGAATTTGGTATGCTGAATGGAGGGAAAGACAACGAGGGGTACCTTGGGACACTGAAGGGAGGAGGAGGGTTGCATTTTGACAGGAAGGAAGGAAGAAGGGGCACATTGGCACAGAAAGGGAAAGGCAGGGTCATGTTGGGACATAGAAGTAAGAGAGGGAGGGTGCACAAACTTCAGACAAAGGAGAGAAGGAAGGAGGGAGGGAGCATGAACTTGGGACATAGGATGGAAGAATGGAGGGAGTGAGGGAAAGAGATGCTGAGGTGGGGGAATAGAAAGGGAAAATTGTTGGGCATGGGTATCCGAGTGAGAGAAAAAGAGAGATGGTGCACATGGGGAAATGAAGAAAGTGGTGAATTGTTGGGCATTGGGAAGGAGAGAGAAATATTGGATATGGAGGTGGGAGAGGTGTGAGGTACAGATGCATGGGGAAGAGAGAGAGATGAAGGAAAAATGTTGGATGTGGTGGTGGAGAGGGAACAATGGACTGTTTATTTAATGCTCTTTAATGCTTTTATAGACTGTGTACTGTATAGAATCCGAGTTACATATAAATTCAACTTAAGAACAGAACCTTTGTATATACAATCAGGCCCCAAAATACTTAGGGCTCCTTTTATCAAGCCACGCTAGCAGTTTAATGTGTGTAATAGTGCGCGTTAAACCACCAGCCGCACTAGCCGCTAACGCCTGCCTTGAGCAGGCGGTAGTTTTTTGGCCAGCGCGGGGGTTAGCGCGTGATTAAAAGTCACGCGTGCTAACCCCGCTAGCGCGGCTTGATAAAAGGAGCCTTTAGTTGATAGCATTCTGCCATATGTTCCGCAGTGTGAATTGCGTTCAGTAGTTTGCGCTGATCTTTTCATCCCCGCAGTGAAGCAGCTGAGATTGAAAGTGTTTAGAGTAATCTTCCTCTCTATACTGTATATATGTCAGCAGACAAATTTATGCAGTTTTAAAAGATTGTTAAAAAGACATCTTTTCTGTAAGATGAAATACGGGAATTGAATATATAATGTAATTTGTTCGGGCGCTGGGCGCTACTTGCAATTTTTATAATGTTTGATAATGTTGTTCAGTTTGTGTATGTATTTTGTTGTGACCCGCTTTTGGGTATGGTGGGATACAAATAAATAAAACTATAAACTATAAAAATGGAACTTGTTCTTAACCCGGGGACTGCCTGTACTAAAAATAAATAATAGTTGCAGTGCAAGATTTTTCAATACAAGTTTTCCTAACGTGACACATACTGGGATATGGTACAAATATGCTGTGCATTTCTTTGTAATTCATCAGTCAAGGGCAGGGGACTTAGGTGAAGCGGTATATTTTTGTTGCATTCCTAAAGTTGAGGAGTTCTTCAAGGAATCTGATTTGCGGGGACAGTTGATTCCAGTGGCTTGATTTGAAGTGGGAGTAGGATGGTCATTTGGTGGTTTGCAGTTGAAGGGCACAACCGGGGGATGTTTTGAAGTGTGTTTCATCCTGGAAACGGAGGGACCTGTTTGGCACATACAGAAGAAGATTAGACATCACGTAAACTGGCACAATGTCGTGCATGGATTTGAATGCTAGCATCAGGCCCTTGAAGACATAACGTTTGGCTATGGGCAGCAAGTGAGCCGATGCTAGAGCCTGAGAGACAGGGTTATGGGCACGGATGTTTTATAGAAGCCTGATCACCGCGTTTTGTACACGTTGGAGACGTTGTATGTTCTTTGCCATGAGACAGCTGAATAGCTCATTGCAGTAATCCATGAGGGAATGTACTAAGGACTAGAGTAGTTGGATGAAGTCAGACTCTGAGAAGTAATTCCTTATTTTACGGAGTTGTCGCAGGTAGTAAAATGAGGATAATACCATGGTTGGATAGCGACAAGTTGCAGTAAAGAAGTATTCCTAGGTCTTTTGCAACTTGGTCTTTTGCAGTTATGGTACTTGAGTCCCAGCATAGTGAGGGATGGGCATGGTTGCAGTGTTCATTGCGGATCCAAAGGAGTTCTTGGAGGCGTTTTGTGGATGAACATCCAGTTTTTGATTTCTGAGAGGCAGTTTAAAAGTTTCACAATCTTGGCATCAAGGGTTTCTCCTAATAATAGGTACAGTTGGATGTCATTCGTGAAAGAGTGAATCTGTATTTGATATTTGCGGGCTATGTCTAGGGCAGGTATAATGTAAAGATTGAATAATAGGGGAGATAGCAGAGCCCCCTGCAGAACACCGCATTTGATTGGTTTTGGTTTCAATAGTACGCCGTTGAGCAGAGCACTTTGGGATCGTAGTGGGGGGGGAGGGCAATGTCTGTAGCATGGCGGAGTCAAGGTGAGACCATGTTTTGTCTAATTTATCAGCGAAGTAGTCTGAGAGTGTTTCACTGTCGAGTTCAGTGTTAAGGCCTTGGCTTTTTCCTTGTGATGTGAGTATTTTTTTGTTAGTTTAAAAATGTTTTTTGATCAATGCGGGGTGGGGGTGGGGTTCTGTAAATATTTGTTCAGAGTAGTACTTCTTTTTAGCCTCTAGGGTAGTTTTTTCATATTCTTCATGTAGTTCCTTCCATTTGGACCTGTCACTGTTAAGCCTGAATTTGTACCATTTCCTGGAGTAAATGACTGCTTTCAGAGCCTAAGCAGTCTTTTTTAGGAAGAGGGGACAGACAGAGAGATAGCATTCTTGGGACCTGAATATAGAGGATATGTACTGATTCTTATAGATTACCTCATGGACATGAAGGAGTTTTCTTGTTCTTACATCCAATTTTTAAAGATTTTTATCAGACTAGTCTACTGTTCTACAGCTGTATGAAAGAAAGCACAGCAATTGAAAGCTGATTGATAGCTTGTATTTTATTTCATGCTACTAAAGCAATTTTCCATATCAGTTTCAGTCTCCTGTAATATCCTTTGCTGATCTTCTGTCAGTAATGTGTACTAGATTGTAGTTCCTGCCTTTATTCTTAGATATTTATATAGACCTTCACACTGAAGTTCCTTTTTGTTAAGTTGTATCCCCCTGTTTCTCCCAGATGCTAGCAGAGGGCACTTGCATTTTATTTGTTGAGGACCTGAGCAGGAACCAACTTCCATGGTTGAACTCAACAGCAAGAATGTCCCAGACTTCAAATCGCTCTCCAAATTAACTTAGACCACACAAGTCTCTTTTAGTCTGTAAAAATTATATTTTTTGTTATCGTAAGGCTGTGCATCAGGTTAAATTTGATTATCATTCAAAACATATACAGCAGGATAACTGTCCTCCCCCCTCCTGAAAACTTTTGTCCTTGTTATATTCATGGTCAAGAAGAGATCGTAAATCAGTGACTTTGTTTCCTGAGGTTGATGGTCTCGCTGAGTTTTTTTGCAAAAAGATTATAGATTCCCTACCTCTTCCTTACTTCCATTTTTGTTGGAGGCAGATCATATCCGAAACTCTTATATCTTGGCATCCCAAGTCCTCTAAATTTTCTTCATACTTCTTCCTCTAACCTTCTGTTGTAGTTCCTTCCTATTTCTCCTACTGTAAACCGCGTCGAGCTCTACGAAAGTGGAGATGATGCGGTATACAAACCTAAGGATTAGATTAGATTAGATTAGATATCCACCCTTCTCCAGTCCCCAAATACCACTCTAGACAAGCATTGAAAAGGTCAGCCTGTGGAACCACCAGAACTTCCCTAAATTCCTTCAGTACCATCGGATGTACTCCATCCGGCCCCATTGTTTTGTTCACCTATAGTTTAGCTAGCTTCTCACAAATACAGTCCTCTGAAAATCATTCAGGGTTTGCTCTTGGTGCTTTTGAGTCACATAATGCCACTTTTGCACTTCCTCCTATCACTAAAGTATCTAAAAAAATGTCTTGATTCCCCTGTTTTACCATGCTGGCTATTTTTTCTTCCTTTTACATCTTAGTTTTCCTGATTACTTATATCAGCTTCTCTTAACTTTCTTATAGTAAATCCATGCAATGCTGAGAGTTCAGTTTTTCTTACAGATGGTCATGATGACTTTATTTAACATTAATTGGACATTGATACAACATGCTCCCCTTTTCTGTGCATGGGGAATTATCCTTTTTAAAAAATATTTCTAGCACTGCAGACCAATTCTGAGGTGGGCTCAGTCATTGTATGCTCCTTTCATTTGTAGATATAACTAGCTTCCAATTTCCATGCTTTTTTGAAAAAATGTCATTTTTTCTGATTTTAATCTTCTAATATCCTCCTTTAACTGGTTCTTAATGATCAACATTGAAGACTTCATGACTAACTAGTCAATCAGATCTTAATTTTTTCTGATGCTCCTCAACCTGATCATCTCTTCTTGTATCTCCCTTGAGGGAATTTAAAAGCTGATATCTCTCACAATGGGCTCTATCTAGATCAGGGGTGGGCAATAAGGGTCACAATCCAGTCGGGTTTTTAGGATTTCCCCAATGAAAATGCATGAGCTCTATTTGCATTCATTGCCTCCATTGTATGCAAATTGATCTCATGCATATTCATTGGGTAAATCCTATCAACCCGACTGGATTGCAGCCCTTGTTGCCTACCCCTGATCTAAAGTAATGGTTCCAAACCCTGTCCTTGAGGACCACCAGGTTTTTGGGAAAACCCTAATGAATATGCATGAGAGAGATTTGCATATAATGGAGGTGACAGGCATGCAAACCTGATTGCCTGGTGGTCCTGAAAACCTGACTGCCTGGTGGTCCTCCAGGACAGGGTTGAGAACCACTGATCTAGAGGGTATCTATCATTGGCTGGTATGTATATGAGGCAAATTGTGATCAGAATGCTGTTAGATGCATCCTATGTAGGATGACCAGTTCTGCATGGATCCTAGAGATGCAGATGTGGAAGCAGTAGCAGTGGTCATGAGCTTGGCATTATAGTGTTATCTTTTATAATAGACTGAGCTTGCCTTCCTCTGCTTTCAATTTGGCTATGGTAATCCTATTTTAGTCTAAAAGTTGGTAATTAAGAGACTACAGCAATAAAATGCTTTTCCATAATACAGATCAGTTGCTTTCAGCTAGAACAGGGGTCTCCACAGTACGGCCCATGTGACACATCCGACCCGCGATATGATTTTATCTGGTCGCTGGAAGAATTTTTATAAACAATATTGCTGCAGGGCTGTCGGGTAAGATTTGCCTCTTTGTGGATGATACCGAAATTGCAATAGAGTAGACCCCCAGGATGGTGTGAATTACATGAATTATTCACGACTTCATTTAATACTGAATTGTAATTGTATACTTTGCAGTATTTCTTCGTATTTGTTCAGCCTCAATCGACAGTGTCAATTTGCAACGTTGTAGGAGCTCTGGTGCTGTGATTAATCTTTAAATTGAATCAGGAAGTTTGTTATTAGTCGTTATGGTTAATTGTCCATAAGAATACTTGCAGTGGTGCAGTGTAATACTCAATTTTTAATTGCATAAATTTATATTTAAAGGTGCGTATTCACTTATTCACATATCTGCTTGTACGGAGTTCTCTTGATTTTAATTATTTCATAATTTGAACCTCAGTTTAATAAGATTTTAAAAACACAAAAACAGTTCCATCATTCACATTGATGGTTTTATTATAATTTGTGATGAAAATATGAGAATTTATTGATAGTGTTCATCGTCATTAATATATGGTAATTTACGGCCTCTTTTACAAAGCCAAACTAATGGCTCCGAAGCACATAGAGATTTAAAGGGCTTCGGGGCTGGTGCCGCACGGCTTTGTAAAAGAGGCCGTTAGTCTCACATACTCTGTAATTAGTTTATAAAATTTTCTGCTTTCAATAAAACTCATATATCTAGAGTTATTTACTTATTTATTTATTTTTTACTACAGCCTGCTGAAAAGTGCTGAAGTGCCAAATGTGGCCCTTGTGGCAAAAAGTTTGGAGACCCCTGAACTAGAGAATGACACGGTGACAAAATTCATCACCGTTCCCGTCCCCATGGATAATCACGGGAAACAATCCCGTGTCATTCTTTAGTGTCTATCTCAACCTCAGTCCTTCTACACCAGCATTCTTCAACGCAAGGCATGAGGGTCAGTGTCTGTGCCCATTCATACTCTGATTCTTCCCTTTCTCATTAAAGAATCACGTGGATAACCATGGTGTCCCGTGGTTATCCACGGGGACAGAAATGGTGATGAATTTTGTCACTGTGTCATTCTCTACTTTCAGCCTAGACCTCGAGGCACACCCAGCCAGGTGGGTTTTAAGATTTCTACAATCAACATGCATGAAATGGAGTTGTATACCAAGGAGGCAGTGCATGCAAATCTATCTCATAGAATGAAACTCTAGGCACACTAATAATCACTTTTGAAAGAAGAGCATTCACATATAGCAACCAACAGTAAGAGGTAATCCCACTGCTTACAAAACTTCTTTCAAAATAACTTCATTGTTCTATTTAAGGTCCTCAGCGGGCCACCACACACTCAAATCATTTCATTGTGTGGGGCTTTATGCTCCCATTCGTCATTGGACCCGTATATATAACATCAGTTTTTGTGGAAAAATTTTTTTTGTAGAAATACTAAAAGTACTTAGCTTATAGATTTGACGCTAGCCGGGAGGGTAGAAACATCAGCCACCAACATGTTTCGCCCATACAACTCTAGGGCTTTATCAAGGCACCCTCTCCTGTTCATAACCGGTTTACTCCCACCATCGCGTCGTAGACGAAAATCTATCTCATGCATTTCATTGTGGATATCCTGAAAATTCAACTGTCTGGGTGTGCCACCGAAATAGACATAGAAAGGAGTTCCACTTCCAAGTTCCAACCTGCTCTTTACCACCCCTTTAAACTTCCTTTTCTACAATCTTGCTTTCTTGCTCCAGCATCACTGATTTCCTGTTACTAAGACGTCACGGTATATCTTTGGGTCTGCCAATGACTGAGGCATTATTTCTCTGCAATAGGTGTGGTGGCTTTGAAATTCAAGCTTACAGTTTTAGCAGCTAGTGAACCATTACTGAATGGGCCAGTTAGTCAGAAACTAGTTGTGGAACTACTTTGGGTATATCCTTTATCTCGGAAACATTTAAAGGATTTACCTATCAGTCCCAATGCAGACCTACTTATTGAGTAGAAGCCAAAGGCACATGACTGTGCTAATTAATCTGCTTTTGTAAGTGAAGGAACAGCTGCAGTGGGTTCACGGACACGTTCTAAAAAGGCAAACAATGTACTGTTAAGCTTTTGACTGCATCGTCTGTAACAAAGAGCACTTTTGAGAAGTTACATTCATGAACCATATATTATTTATTAATATAATAATGATTAAAAGCATACATAACCTTGATTTCGACATTGTTAATTTCAGTATAAAATATGTGCCGATACGTGATACCTCGGCTTCATCCCAATTCTTTGTTTGGAAAACAAACATTCTCTTGACAGGTTGGAAACGGTAGCAGCTATAGAAGTGACCTCTGACTGTATTCGAGACTTGCCATTGTAATTTGAACAAAGAATAGAGTCTAAACTATCAAGTTAAAAGAAATCTTGTACCCTTTCTATATAAATATAATGTGTAAGTTATACTGGGGAGTGGGGGTTGCCCTTAGAGGTAGTAAGTTGTGGATTCATTACCACCATTTTCAAGGGTTTATTACTTGCCTGATAAAGAACAAAATCAACAACCAAAAGTAAAATCTTCAGATCAAGAACCTTTAAATATTTCACAGGTTTTAGAAACATCTGAGAAGGATTTAGCATCACCAGCCACTATGATTATCACTTTAGCTTTGCCAAAACATGGTTGTTAAAACTTTACTTTAAAAATAGACAAAAAAGCTTTCTTGGATATAAAATACAAATGTTCCCAGATTTGGCACGGGAGACGCAAAGGCGCCGCCGTGAATTTCTTCTTTTGAAACCTGGGGTTTTATCGTTGGGGGCAACTTTTTATTTGAGACATCCGTGTAAGTGTATTGTATATTACCGTACTTTTAAATATGTGTTTTTTGAACCATCACAACTGACCAACTTCGTGGCTATGTCTCGTCTGAATGTTAACAATCTTTGAGCCCTATAATTTAGATATTGTGACCCCTATCTCAATGCTAAGCTCTCAGTTTTCTGTTATTATTACTGTTCTTTTTTATTATTCGCCAAGTTTCTTTAATTCTTGGATCTTAATTTGTGGACTTGAGCATAAATAGTATATATTTGTTAACTTAGGAATTATATTACTATTGTATTTGATATCCATTCTATTCTTGCTTTCTGTACAAGTGTAATACTTGAAATTTAAGTTGAAAACAATAAAAAAGAGGTAGTAAGTTGTTTTGTTTTTTCTAGAGACAGAAGAGATGGGGGGATGACAAACTTCAGTGCTAGCTGAATTATTGAATCTGTATAGTAATTAGGTAAACCCACACTGCTTTGAACTAATAGGTTCTGTGATAAAATAAGGCATGATTTTGCCATTTTGCATGCATTAAATGCAAATATCATATGTCTTCACATCACTAAACATCCTGCAAATATAAATATTCTGGTTCCCATGATGTATGCAAATTTAACTTAGTCTGTCCCAGTAAGGCAATGCTGATGTGCCTATGTACTAACTCAGTAGTTTAATTAATGGCAGATACGTTGAAAACCTGACTGGTTTGGGAGTTTTCAGAACAGGTTTTTGGCAGCTCTGTTCTAGACCAATAAATAACGATGCAGGGCTAGATGAGAATAGATTCAAAAATCACAAAAGGATATCTCTGTTTAAGATACAGTCCTGGTGGATGCACGAAATAGCCTCCCACAGGATGCAGTAGAAGCAAAATGGTCATGGGTCAAGTACAGAAAATCCTCAGCAGCGGGAAAATGAGGCTAAAAGGGAAGGCTGCATTGTACTACGCAGAAAAGACAGTGATAGGGGTGGGCTGGGGACCTTTGTATGATCTCGGTTTCTGTGTTTGCATGACATGAACAGAAAAGGTCAGAATATTCACAAGTGGAAAACATTAAGATGAAAAATAGTGAGCACCAACCATTCTGTTATTATTTTTAAATACCTTGCTAATCCAACATTGAATGTACTATATTCACTCTAGATATACTGGTATGTCACCAAAAATGTTATAGACAGAAAGTTTGTGTTTTATTTAAACAGATGCATGTGCTTGCTGGTTGAGAAGAGCACAGAGTAGGAAGTCAGTGGTTCGAAATCCATGTTGCTATTCAGTGTTTCTGCTCTCCTTCCCCCCCCCCCAAGTCCCAGAAACTCCATTGGTGCAAGCTCTTATTGGAAATATTGTGGCTATATAGTTCCCATGAGGAACAAAACAGGGGAAAACAAAATCACAAACACAAATATGCAAAAAAAGAATGGAATTGTCCAAATGTGCACCAATAAAAATGTCCTCCAACTCATCTTATAGTGTTAGAATCTTTATTCATTCAATGACACAATGATATATCCAATGACTCAATGACTCAATTGTCATTGGATGTACCATTGTGTCATTGGATGACTAAAGATTCTAACACTATCAGATGAGTTGGAGGACACTTTTATTGGTGCATATCTATCTGATTTGGACAATCCAATTCTTCTTTTTTTTGTATATAGTTCCCATGCCATCACTTCTCTAACCACCCCTCCCCCTTTTTACAAAACCGCAGAAGTGGCTTTTAGCGCAGGCCAACACACTGAATGCTCTAAGAACACAAGGACATAAGAATTACTGCTGCTGGGTCAGACCAGTGGTCCATCGTGCCCAGCAGTCCGCTCACACGGTGGCCCTTAGGTCAAAAACCGGTGCCCTAACTGAAACTAGCATTACCTAAGTACGTTCTGGCTCAGCATGAACTTGTCTCTGCGCTGCTCCTAATGCTCATAAGAACTCTATGAATTTCAGGAGCAGTGCAGAGCATTCAGCATACTAGCCTGTGCTAAAAACCACTTCTGAGGTTTTGTAAAAGGGGGATAAGTGATCACTGCTAATTTTATTTTATATGTTCATTGCTATCATGCTCAGAATTGGGGATGGGTAGGGTACAAACACTTAAAAATAGCATATATACAGGGTCATTTCATAAATAATGCACACTATTTTTTTATTTACATGTTTATTTTTTTTATTTCAAGTATTTCTTTACAATCCTTCAATATAGTCTCCCTGCTTTGCAATGACCAAGTCCCAACATCCGGAAAGCTTCATTATTCCATCCAAGACATCATTTTTCTTCAATTGCCGAATGACTTGGGTAATGGCGGGAGAAAGCTCTTCCAGAAATGCAAAACAATGTCCATGCAAAGGTTGCTTCAACTTTGGAAAAAGGTCGAAGTCTGGTGGACTCATGTCTGGACTGTAGGGAGCATGAGGTAACACCTCCCAGCTGTATTCACGTAGTTTTTCAATGACGACATTCCCTATGAGCAGGCAAGCGTTGTCGTGAAAAATGAGTGGACCAGCCAAGAGCAACTGAGGTTGGGTTTTGTGCATTTTTCTGTGCATTTTTTTGCAAAAAATCACGATACACTACTGTGACACTTCTTCCACATGGAACTTTGTCTGTGATGATGATGCCTTCATGATCATAAGCAAAAATCATCATTTGTTCGACTTTTGATTGAGCTCGTCAAACTTTTTTTGGTCATAAGGAAGATGGAGCTCTCCACTCATTAGACTGTGATTTCAGCTCCAGCTCAAAGTCTCTGACCCATGTTTCATAAATAGCAACAATGCGAGAATGCCTGACCTTCAACGTTGAATCTTTGTTTCAGCACAGTTGCAATGTCCTGGCGCCTCTGCTGCTGTTCAGCAGCCAAGAAGTGGGGGACCCATCGCGCAGAAATTTTTCTCTTTTTAAATCATTTGTCAGAATTTGGTATACTGATGTCAGTGGAATCCCTGTGGTTTCAGAAAGTTCCTCGCATGTCGTACAACGATCTTGTTCAAGAGCATCTGCCACGAGTTTCACACATCGTTCATCGGTTGTTGATTTCGGCCTTCCTATTCTTGCATCATAATCTATGCTCACACGACCACTCCAAAACTGTATTTGGTCCACTGTTAACTCACCACAAACTTCACATAATGCACAGCGGATTTCTGTCAGGTTTTTGCCACATAGAATTTCATGTTCAAATTCCATCGTGATCTGTACAGTTTACTTGATTGCATTATAAAGGCTCTTACCCAATTAGCCATCGCTAAGCCCCTCCGCTGGAATTTGTCCAGTTACTAGTCTCTGCCCATTGCTAAGGCCCTTTTCTGACCAAAAAAAACAAACAAAAAACCCACCATGAAGCCACCCCTTTGGGTCCTTATACTCCTGCTCTGCTCATCTCTTAACACCTCCCTCTGCCTGAACCCTCCCTCTCCCAACCTGCTCGACTCCTCAAATTGTCACAATTCTGGCCCTGGCACCAGAATCCCCACCCTGACGCGCCCCAGGAATCATCCCACCAGAAAAAACCCCCGCAAAGTCAATCCCACCTCTCTAAAGCCTGTCCCCCATGCTAACCTCCCCTGCCATGCCTCTAACTCTCTCACCCCTGTCCCGACCCTTTACTGCAATGCCAGATCCGCATGCAATAAAATTCAAATTCTGAAGGACCTCCTTGAGGACCTTGATCCTGGATTCCTGTGCATCACAGAATCATGGATCTCAAAAGACGACCTCTTCACACAAAACGAACTCTGCACCCATGGCTACCAAGGCCTCTTTTCACCCAGAATCAACCGCAAAGGAGGTGGCCTGGCACTCCTCTACAAATCCTTCTTTGATGTCCAGCTCCTCGAGAGAGGCACCCACGCTTCATTAGAATATATGCTAGCCTCAATCAATGATGAGCTCCGTCCTCACCCACTGGGCATCCTGTTACTATACCGTCCACCTATCCCTTGGTCCAATTCCTCTAACCTTGTCTTCTAGACCATAACTAATGCCTTTCTCAAATTCCAAAGATTACTAATCATCGGAGACGTTAATCTCCACCTTGACGACTCCACCAGCAAGGACACGATAGAATTCAATGACTTCCTCATCTCCCTAGGTTTCTCCCCCCCCACATCCGCTCCTACCCATGAAAAAGGGCACACCTTAGACCTCATCCAGTTCCTCGACCTCACCGCTTATAAAACGTCTGCCGAAGACACCCGTTGGGAACACATCCCGTGGTCAGACCATCTCCTAGGGGCCTTCTGCCTCCCCATCTTCATGTCTCATCTCGGATCCCCACCCTGATCTCCCAATTCTATTACCTTCCGGAAAAAAATTTTGAGCGATCTGTTCTGGACCAAATTCCTCAACCTCCTCCCCTCCATTCCCAAGCTTGCAGACTCTGAAAACAATTGGCACAACTGGATCGCCCTTTACAAGTCCACCTACCACTCCCTCGCCCCCCAAACCACTAAATCCATCACCTATCCCCATAAAGCCCCTTGGTACCTTCCACTCCATAGAGACCTGAAACAAAAATGTCGAGCCTTAGAGCGAAAATGGAAAAAATCCAAATCCTCATCTGACAGACAGGCCTGGAGAGTCAATATCAAACTCTACAATTCAATATTAAAAAAGCAAGGAAGAACTTCTATGGAGACAAGATCTCCAAATCCAAAAACCAGAATGGCACATTGTTCAACATTTGGCGCTCCCTAACCACTAAAAATGACTCCACCCTTCTTCCCTCATCTCCTTCAGCCAAGGTCCTAGCAAAATTCTTCAATGATAAGATCTCTACCTTAAGGCGCTCCTTCCCGCCCGCAATCTCCTACAATTCTCTGGTGCCCCCCGAACCCAACTCCACCCTAGCTGCTCTCAACCCCATCCCTGCCGACAGATCCTGGACTGTCTTCGAGCTCATATCTGATTCTCAGACCCTTAAACTCTACCTCAAGTTAAAATCATGCAACTGCATTCTGGACCCATTTCCCTCCTACCTATTTGAGAAAAAACCTGCACAGGCCATCACATCTCTTACCAAACTCATAAATTCTGCCCTATTATCAGGTCTATTCTCCACTGAAATGGGACACATCGCATTGACCCCTTTACTGAAAAAAGCTGACCTAGACCCCTCCATACCATCCAACTACCGTCCAATAGCAAATATCCCTCTCCTCACCAAACTGCTCGAGTCTATCATATCTACCCAGCTCTCTTCCTACTTAGAAAGATTCTCCATCCTCTTACCTTACCAATATGGCTTCAGACCCAACTTCTGCACTGAATCCCTATTGGCCTTTCTAATCTCTAAGGTTCAGCAACTGCATTCTCGTAACAAGTTTGCTGTCCTTCTACAATTCGACCTCTCCGCAGCTTTTGACGTTGTCCACCATGACATTCTAATTTTCCAACTCTCCGAGATAGGCATTAGCTCCATAGTTCTTGATTGGTTCTCCAAATTCTTGCGCTCCCGCTCTTACATGGTTAACATGAGCGGCACCTCATCCTCCCCCTGGACCCCGACTTGTGGTGTCCCACAAGGCTCACCCCTCTCCCCAATCCTCTTTAACATTTACATGTCCTCCCTGAAACTACTCCAACTATCCCCCCTTGAAACTCTTTACACTTACGCTGATGACATCCTCGTCCTCCTTGAGACCAACTCGAACCTCACTAACCTCTCCACGAACATATCCTCATGCATAAAGAACCTCCAATCCTGGGCATTCACAATGCATATGAAACTAAACGAGTCCAAAACAAAACTCCTTTGGCTTGGCCCAAAATTAGACCATCTACCTTCCTCCATCCCATTGTCCTCCGGCCCCCCATTACAGCTCGAGTTCTCAAGCAAAGTTCTGGGTGTCACCTTAGACTCTTCTCTATCCTTCAACGAACATCTCCAATCCCTGGTGAAGAAATGCTTCTTCAGCCTTCACATGCTAAGGAAAGTCAGACCCTATTTTCACCAAAAACACTTCGCAGTCCTAGTACAATCCATCATCCTCTCCAGATTGGATTATTGCAATTCTATCTACCTCAGCCTAACCAAGAAAAGCCTCCACAGACTTCAGCGGATTCAGAACGCCGCAGCTAAGCTTGTTTTCGCGAAAAGCAAATTTGATCACGTCTCACCACTCCTGTCTAAGCTCCATTGGCTCCCAGTAATCCCCAGGATCCACTTCAAATGTGCGTGTCTGGCCTACAAGATCCTACATGGCATCCTTCCTGCCATTATCCCCAACCCCTACTTCCTCCAGATCCTCCCAAATTTTTAAATTATCCTTCCCTTCCATAAAAGGTATTTCCCATGCAGGCAAACTTGGGTCATCCCTCCCCTTTAGAATCACTGAGATCTGGAATAACCTCACCTCCCCACTCCGAACCTCAAGCTCCCTCCAACTCTTCCACAAACACCTAAAAACCTGGCTATTCTCAAAACTGTAACACTTCCCCCCTCTTAGGCCTCTCACCTTCCCCCTTTATACCTAACTCTTTAATCTCTCCATTGTAGTTCCTCTCTCATCCTTCTTCCTGTAAACCGTGCCGAGCTCCACATTCGTGGAGATAGTGCGGTATATAAACCCAAGGTTTAGTTTAGTTTAGTTTAGAATTTCAATCTTAATTGACCTCTGATTGTCAACAGACACAGTACCCGAGACACCTGCAGCCTCCATTTCCCACACTTGTCACAGCCACACTATGTACACTATAGAGCTCCTAAGCACACGTCCTGCTGCTTCAAGCACTGAAGAGAAAGTGAAACAAGGTTTTACTCCAATTGCATCATCCACTCCCCAATGTTGCCAATCTGTGCATTATTTATGAAATGACACTCGTATATATATACAGGGGATAGCGTTTGTCACTTTTTAGTGCAGCTTATTAAGGCCCTCCTTTACAAAGCACTAACCTGCACTAACCTTTTTAGCGCTGGCCACAGTGGTAAGACCTCCGACGCTCTTAGGAATTCTTTGAGCTTTGGAGTTCTTACCGCCGTAGCCAGAACTAAAAATGCTAGCGCGGGTTTGTAAAGGAGGGGGGTAAAAGCAGTATTTTCAAAATGATAAGGTAACCAAAGGTTCCTTCATGGTACACCCCATTATAGTCTTTGCACCATGCATACACAGTTGTTCTTTGAAAAGAAAATCATATATATTTATTTTGGGTGTGCTATGTACAAATTGTCATGTAGTTGAAACAACTCATTATTCCTAAAGTTATCCTTGTTATAATAGTATTATCCTATAAAAATCATCCAAAGAATACTAAGTTTTATCCTCAACTATTTATCTATCTCCTTATACGCCTCCCAGAGAACTCCGTTCCTCAGTTAAGTCACTCTTAGTGTTGCCCTTCTCTTCCACTGCCAACTCCAGACTTCGTTCCTTTCATCTAGCTACCCACTATGCCTGGAATAAATTACCCAAATTTATCCGTCAAGCCCCTTCCCTTCCATTGTTTAAAAGCAGACTCAAAACCCACCTTTTTGATACAGCCTTCAATCCTCAACCCTACTCCTCTACCCTTCAACCCAGCACGCTCATTAACCGTTCCCCTTAACTGTATCCATGACATCCTGTTAATCTGTCTTGCCTGTTTAGATTGTAAGCTCTTTCGAGCAGGGACTGTTTTCTTATTCTTTGTGACTCTGTGCAGCGCTGCATGCATCTGATAGCGCTATAGAAATAATTAATAGTAGTTGTTGTAGTAGTATCTATCTATTTATCTAGATATAGATAGATAGATAGATAAATTCTAAAGGGAGATATCTAAGCTCTAAAGACTCTAAAATATGTGAAAAGTTGTTGAGGTTTTTTTTAAAAAAATATTGATAGTGAGGTACAAATGAGTTTGTCTACTTTGCAACTCCGGATCAAAAAAACTGCATCACATCAGTTTCAGATTTGTCACTGATGAAATAAGCAAAGATTAAAACTCTTATGAAAAAAAAATTATATATAAAAATGGTTTAATTTAGGCCAGCAAAAAGGATGTCCTAAATTAAACCACATATCACTTCTTTATGTATAATTCAGTGATCATAAAGAAGCCCCCCATATACATACAGTGGTGATAATATACAAACATGATTCACATGCTGTTGCCAACATTTAAAGAAAATGCTGAGCTTGGAGTCTAAATATTGACTTGACTGTTGCAACTATTGTACTGGAAGAGTGAGTTCCACATTAATTCAGGAATAAGTAAGATTCCTCAGAGAGGGAGTTTCAATCTAGGAGTAACTAATACACAATTGATAGAGCATGCATCGAGTTTAGGTCTATGTGCCAACTCCATGGCCACTTTTGAACACAAATGGAAAGTATTTCACAATTATTACACAATACGAGACCAGACTAATTCAGAATACTCAATGAACTAATCCAGGAGTAAAAGGGAATAAGTATGAAAACATCGTAAGTCATTGTACTTCATCTCAATTCTTTGAAAAACAAACGTGGATTTCGTAAACCAATTATTGCTAATATATGATACAGGGTAATTCCTTCTTTCTCTCATTTTTCTACTCTAATCCTCAAGCTTTTCCCTTGATATAAATGCTCTTCAATTTTTTTATGACGCTTCTTTTTAGAGTATAGTCTTTTTGCTTTTCTGTTTTATTTTCCATCTCTGTCTCCTTTCATCACCGAAGCTCCATTTGCTTATTTTTTTTCAACCAAATAAGTTGTCTATTTCCATTTTAGTAGAAAAATGATATCAAGAGATTTTTGTGTTATTATTCTGCTGGAACATAGAAGGTGATATTTACTCCTCTCTATATAATCTGGTTGTTCACTTATTCAGTTTCTGCCAAAAAGAGAGCACAACTCGTTGGTTTGATTGTCATGTAATACCGTATATACTCGAATATAAGTCAATCTGAATATAATAATAATAATAACAGTTTATATACCGCAGGACCTTGAAGTTCTATGCGGTTTACAATGATTAGAAATGTTACAGGTTGAATGAATAAACAAAGTACAGACTTAGTGATTGATAGTACTTGCAATCGTTTGTTGAGGACTAAGATTGAATAGGTTGGTTTCCTAAGTATTTCAGGAACAGATGTGTTTTTAGGCGTTTCCTGAATTCTCCATAGATAGTAGGCATGAGTAGTTGTTCAAGGTCTTTACCCCATAATGCTGCTTGATGTGCGAGAAGATGTTGGTGATGACTTTTAAATTTACAACCTCTAACCGGTGGAGAAACAAAGTTTGGGTGTGAGCTTCGCTTGTGTTTGTTATGTATTTAGGGGCTAAGCCATAGAGTACCTTGAAGCAAAAACAACCAAATTTGAATTTCGCAAGTGCCTCCATTGGCAGCCAGTGTAAAAGTCAATAGGAAGGTGTCATGTGATCAAACTTCTTCAGTCCACAAAGTAGTCTAACCGCTGCATTTTGAACTAGTTGCAATCGCTGCAGATAAGTCGAGACCCCCATTTCCCCCACCTCCAAAATGAGGAAAAATGGTTTACTCGAATATAAGATGGGGGCTTACTATTCAAGTGCCATGCCCTGCCAGGATCTGCACCAGTGTCCCCTCCCTCACACCCTCCCTTGCCAGGTTCTGCACTCAGCCCCAGGGCCGGATTAATGAATAGGCCCAGGAGGCAGGTGCATAGGGCCCGAAATTTCATGGGGGGGGGCCCGCTGAAGGAGGACAAAGAGCAGCTGCCTTACCATCTCCCTTCACCTCGCCTTTTTTTTTTTTTTTTTTTTAAATGGCTAAGACAGTAGGGTAGCTGCTCTCTGCCCTATTAAGTGTCATTGATACCGAAGGGATGGGGGGGAGGTATTTCTGATCTTACTTGTCCCCGCTTGAAAAAAAACAGCAGCAACATAAGTGAGTTGTGACCCGCAAACATAGAAACATAGAAACATAGAAAGATGACGGCAGAAAAGGGCTACAGCCCATCAAGTCTGCCCACTCTTCTGACCCCAAAGGTGAGGGGAAGGGAGGAAGACGGGCCTGGGGTAGAGGGAGAGAGAGAAGAGGCAGATGATGGAAGTGGGGAGAGAGAGAGAAGGGGGCAGACAGATATCAATTCAGAGAAGAGAGCAAATGCTGAATGGAAGTGGAGAAAGAACACATTGTGGATGGAAGGAGGGGATAAAGAAAAAGGGCATATACTGGATGGGGGAAGAAGAGAGTTAATGAGATAGTGGAGGGGTGAAGGAAAGGGGTGACAATCTATGGGTAGACACAATAAAAAAAGGTAAACTGAGGACTGAATGGTAAGAGAGAATTTAATTTAGACAGATGCAGAAAATAGAGAAGAGAGAGATGCCACAGCATGGGGAGAAAGGGGGAAGGAGAAAGAAATATCAGATCTGAGTAGAGGGAATGAGAAGAGAGAGGGGAAGGAAGGAAAGATGGAAGGAGAGAGATGCCAGACCATGAGGGGAACAGAGGGAAGAAGATGGATGCCAGACCAAGGGGGCAGGGGGCGGGCAGGAGGAGAAATGGAAAGATGGAAGGAGGTTGGCAGACAGTTTCTGGAAGGTGCAAACAGTGGATGGAAGGAAGAAAATGACAAGATGAGGAAAGCAGAAACTGGGAGACAAAGGTTGTTAGGTGCCATCAACTTGTGCTCGAGTCCTAGTCCAATATTAGATGAATATTGGAGAAGAGCAAGAATATCAAAACCCCCTATACCTTTGCTTCAACGACTACATCAAAGCTTTTCACTGTGTAGATTACAATAAACTATGGAGAATGCTAGTGCAAATGGGAATACCCAAACACATAATTCAGCTGATAGAGAGCCTATATGAAAATCAAGACAACAAAGATAGAAAAAAAAATTATATTTTTTAATTTTTTTGCTTTAGGATAAAGTAGTATTGTAGCTGTGTTGATAAATGTTGATAAATAGAAAATGCAAATATGGCGATTGTTTTATTGAACTAATTTTAATACATTTTTGACTAACTTTTAGAGACCAAATTCTCCTTCCTCAGGTCAGGACAGGATACTGTAATACTTTACTGACCTAAGGAAAGAGGGTTTGACCTCTGAAAGCTAATTTAAAAATGTATTAGTCCAATAAAATGGTATTATCTTATTTGCCATTTTTTGTTTTAGCTTTATTTTTGTTAATTTGTAAAGTGATTTGTTATTTCTCTTTTTTCAAATTTACATCTATCTTTATATTTTGTTCAGTATTGGGGGATATGCACCACTGTTTCTTCACCCCCTAAACTACAGTTCCTTCGGTTTGTAGCAAAAGCCAGCTGCTGAATGCTCTGCACTAGCGCTGCCTGATTCAGGAAAAAATTTTGATTCGATTCAGCCTATTGAATTGGTTTTTCGATTTGATTTGATTTTCCTGCCCAATTGGGTGCCTAGGGGCCCTCGAAGAATTAATCCTACCCTGCTCAGCCCCTCTCCCTGCCAAGTTCTGCACCCAGCCCCCTTCTCTTCAAGGTTCTGCACTCAGTTCCATTCCCTACCAGGCTCTGAACCAAGTCCCCTTCTCTGCCAGGCTCTGAACACTGTTCCCCCTCCCTGCCAGGCTCTAAACGCTACCCCCCTCCCCCCCCCCCCCATCCAGGCTCTGCAGCCTGTCCCACCTTCCTTCTCTGTACCCTCTTCACACTAAAAAGAGCCAACCTCATCAGTAATGTCACAATAGCTTGATTGTCCAGTACTTCTCTCTGCCCTCCAACCCAGCCAGCAAATTAACCCTTCCCCTTAACTGAAATCACCTAGTGGTAGGCCAGGACAGAAGGGATCCCTCCCATCTCCTGTCCCGGCTGACACTAACAATTACCACCCTCCCTTCCACGTGTACCTTTTTCCTGGTGGTCCAGCGTGTATCTCGCGTTGAAATCCTCCTGCCGATTTCGAAGGTAGTAGCCAGCGGCGCACCCGGGCCGGCACGCAGGAGTGAGTTTTCGTGCTCCTGGCTGTCCCTGCACCAATCCTTGATAGGCTGCCACGAAAGCCGCGAGAACTGTGAGAACTGGCGGCAGCCTATTAAAGAGTGGTGCAGGGCCGGCCAGGAGCACGAAAAGCTCACTCCTGCATGCTATCCCGGGTGTGCCACTGGCTCCTACCTTTGAAATCGGCAGGAGTCCAACGCGGGATACACGCTGGACCACCAGGGAAAAGGTACGCGAGGGAGAGTGGTAATTGTTAGTGTTGGCCGGGACAGGAGACGGGCCTAACGGCAGGCCTGCAGGAAATCCAGGAACGGGTGGTCACTGGGGGATGGCCCGAATATAGGATGAGACCCCCATTTTTGGGCCATTTTTTGGCCCAAAAATCTCAACCTATATTCAAGTATATATGGCAGTTGGCCTATGTTAAGCAAATCTATATTTTTTATAGTATAGGATATACTTCAATAAACATTATTTTATTTTAGATTTCTATGCACAACCTTGTGTTTTTAAACATATGAAGTGTTCAGTTCCATTCCAACTACATGCGACACTTCCAAGTCCCCCTTACCCCCACATAAACAGTGAGCATAACATTTGACTAGGGCAATGCACTTATCTGCTTAGTTGCAGGCCATACAGCACCCCAGCAGAACTTCTTAGACCTTGTGTAATTGTTCAGCGGCTCTGCAGGTGGGCAAATCTGTGTGAAGCAAATCTGTGTGAAGCAGGTGGGCAAATATGGGTGTTTATGATGCTCCTATCTCCCACTTGGTAGATTAAATGGATAAGTGTATTCATATAAAAATTAAATTAATAAAAAAATAATTTTCCCTTTCTGTGTTTCTTGAGAACAGTTTTTTTTTTGAAGCAAGGTCATTGCTGCTAAAGTCAAGGAAGAGAAGGAATACAAGTCAAACAAACAAATAAGTATATCCTGCAAATCTCACATTTCCGCATATTTTGCTTAGACGAAAAAAAAAAAATTCCTTCACATTAGTTTTTGATTTCCATCTGCAGTCTTGCATTTTCTTAAATTCCATTCATCTGATAATATTTATCTGCAAGAGTACTATCAGGGTCCAGATTGTAGGTAGAAAACTCAGTTAATAAGCTGTGCCATCTTAAGCCAAGGGGTACAAATATATTGGAGCAATATCTCCTCTGCTAAGGAAGAGGTTGGTGGCCCACTCCAGTAATCAAAAGTGGAGAAAAAAAACCCCTTAAAACCACATGGGGGACATGCAAACAGCATGAAGCTGTATCAATGTAAACCCACCGTCATCATAGATTTAAAAAAACCTCCACAATTTAGTAGTTGCTTTTGATATTGTTCTGATTGTCTCCCAACTCTTTTCCTGTGGTATAAAGTTCAAATATATTGCCCGTTCACAAAGTTAGCCCCTATAATGCTATTGCATCATCATCAGTAATGTATTACATGTCTGGAAAATGCCAGGTATAGGCAACCTGTGACACTTGTCAGCCTCTTTATTTTAGATTATCCAAAAGTACATCTGGATTGTGGTAGATTTCCACAGCTTTCATTATCTTATATTATCAGTACAGAAAGTCTGAGGGTCTGAATTAATGTCCACTTAACCCACACCTACCGCAAACATGATTGCACATTTTAAAGGGGTTTTTTCTTTGTGTGTGTGTATGGGCTGGTTCTCAGTGAAAGTGAAGTTGGAATATAAGTGGACCAAGGAAGCTACTGTCTTTGCACATTCTGCATTGCTTTTGTCAGCATTAGTCAACTGGGATTTCTCTTCTTCTCTACACTGCATTTTCTATTTCAGTAACATGCTCTAGCAAACATAAAAATCAACATCATATCCTTAGAAGCAAAATATCAGTGAATTCAACATTTCAAGATCTTTAGTGCTAAAGCATTAGTACAAGATAAGCTTCGGAAACACTAAAGCCCGACTCTTGGCTCCTTTACTTCTTGAAATAAAAACTTGTAGACAAAGACCAATTGTCCAAGCTAGTCTGATCAGATTGTATTCTCTGATTATTTATTTATTTATTTTAAACATTTTGTCCCTGCTTATCACCTAAGCGGGTTACAGTAGAAAGCATACACATTCAAAACATACTCAAACACATTATAACATACATATCCTATCCTATTCTTCCAGATATAATCACTAAAACTAACATAACGATAATAAAACATTCACCCTATATGAGCTATAAAATACATTTCTTTTCAAAGCTAATGAAAACCTTCAATGAACAAATATGTTTTCAGCTGCTTCTTGAATGACAGTCTCTCTCTATATAGTCTTAAAATCCCTGGCAATGTGTTCCATATTTATGGACCAACAACAGAGATAGCTGTTGCTTGTGTTTTATGTAGACGAATCCCTTAAACTAATCCCAGCTTTTCTCCTCTCACCTCTCCTCCACCACCACCATCACCAATGATCTTCCACCCAATCTCTTCATCCTGTTTCTAAAATTGGTTTCTATGGAGGTGATTTTTGAATAGTTAAGCAGTAATTCTGTAAACGTTCCTGCTTATATGCCAATGCCATAGACATGGTTTGGATGCAACTTTGAGGTATACGCTTCCTTCAAGTCAATGCATAGCCATCAGCTAACTTTATGTTTCGACATAAGGCCTGGAAGGAAGAATTCAGGCAGAGACTTGTATATACTTCTCTGCTATTCAATGAGAGAATTCTGCCATTCAAAATTTCCTGAATTGCCAGAAATGTGAGCTTTCCAAAATCTTTCACTTGCATGTATAAGGGAAAGTGATTTGTATACCACCCTTTTGTAGGGCAATGGAGGATTAAAGAGCAAATTCTATAAGAAGCGCCCAAAAGTTAGGCGCCTATATAGGCACCGTTCAGCGCGATTCAAGCAAAATTGGGTGCTGTTTAGCGAATCACGCTATTTTGAAGGCGCCCATTAAATAGGCCAACTCTAGGCACAACTAAAAGTTAGGCGCCCATGCGAGCAATTAAGCACGCTTAAGAGCAGTGATTCTGTAAGAAGGCGCCTAACACATAGTCATGCCCACGACTAACATGCCTATTTTTTTGAAGGCCGCCTAAATTTTTAGAGGCACCTTGTTACAGAATCGTACTTTGTTGATAGGCGCCTATGTTTCAATCAGTGCTGATTAAAAAGCTTAATTAAGCTTATTATTCAATTTAGATAGGCGCCTTCGAACTAGGTGCCTAACTTTAGGCGCTGGTTACAGAATTTTGGGCCTAAGTGACTTGCCCAGGGTCACAAGGATCAGCTCTGGGATTTGATCCCACAAGCTTTGGGTGCAGAGACAACAGCTCTACCCCTATGCCACTCATCACCCCAAAATCTTTTACTTGCATGTATAAGTAACACCACTTACACATACATGTAAAAAGAAAAGAAACATTATTTGTCTTAATTTTACTTAGTATGGGCTGAGAGAGCATGTTACTTTTGAAGGAAATTGAAGTTTTGATGGTAATCATGCTACACAATGCTCTGAAATGTTGGAACCATTATCTGTGCAGATAATAAAACTCTGAAACTGTAGACACTGGTGATCTAATATTAATGAGAAAAGAGATAACCACATCCAACCGTGTGATGACAAACTATGATAACTGAGTACAAACTAGTTTCATTGGCAAATGATATGAAAAATAGAAATAACTGTTTCAAACTCTTATAGATTTGTATACCTAAAAATTTCAATAGATCAAACAAAGTGCCCCAAAACTGAGAAAAAAAAATCATTTTAATTTGACACAATCTAAACATTTTGGGGCTGATTCTACAAACAGCGTCCCAGCACAAAAACACTCAAAGAGCACTACAGAAATACCTGGAGGAAAAAGTCCATTAAAAACTATTTCAAATATTAGATAGACTTAGGAAAGCCACTATATCCCTGGAAACCAATATGAGAAACAGATTGACTTTGGGGTATTTCTGACCTGGACAGGCCAATGGCTGGGTTCAATGGACTTTGGATTGATTCCACATCACCTTGCTCAGGTGCTTATTAAACTACACTGTAGTAGCATGGATGGAGGCCAGACAAGGAGCTTCAATAAACACAGCTATATGAATTACAGAGGATGCAAGTGAAACAAAACATTTATCTACACAGAAAGTAAATCCTGTTCCTTTCAGAATGAAAACTAAGGGCCTCTTTTGCTAAGGTGCACTAACCGATTAGTGCGCGCTAATTGATTTAGCGTCCGCCAAACGCTAACACGTGCATGTTAGATTATGGACATGTTGGCATTTAGCGCGCGCTAATCGGTTAGCGCACCTTAGTAAAAGAGGGGGTAAGTTGACAATTAAAAGTCTCTTGGAAATTAAAACACAGTGTTCCTGCAGTTCATGCCAAATCACAATAAACAACCCCCCCCCCCCTTCAAATCAATATACTGATACTTGAAAACTACAAAATGTATATACTAGGGATTTACAAAACAGGGGCTAGACCCAGAATCCAAACACAATCCTTTATCATTTATTTATTTTTTTTGTTTTATAAATCTTTATTGATTTTTCAAGCTACAATTGTGCAACAAATGAATCACAAATATGGGTATTACAAACCAAATGTATAACATTAATGCTCTATTATTTTTATCCCCTATTATTTTATCCCTCTATTATTTTTATCCCCTCCCTCACATCTTCATGAAACTATTCATAAATTCTTATATCAATACCATTTCCATTTCCATTCCCATTTTCCCCCCCTCCCCTTCCCCAGGATGTATATGTTTACATGTCCACACAATGAAAAATTATTCCTTTTTACAATATTTAGCCAATGGCTCCTAAACATCCATAAAATTCTTAAATCGTCCCTGTTGTATGGCCAAACAACGTTCCATTTTATAAGTAAAACATAGGGTTTCCCACCAAAATGAATAACTTAACCCATCCCAGTTTTTCATTTTTTGATATGTCATTTATAAGGGAGCCTTCAGTGTGGGATTGTGAGCTCCAAAGAGATTATTACAAAAAAAACCCAGCTCTGTTGCTCAGACGTTTTCCAAGGCAGTCCCGACGGCCTGCAACGGAAGCCTCAGCATTGTAATCTTGCTGTCTGAGCTCCGGTTCCTGATGAAGGGGGCTGTGTGCCTCGAAAATGAGTTTGGCTGGACTATGAAACTGAAAGAACAGCATAAAAAGAGAAGATAAATCAACTTGATTCTGCAGCTAAGTGGGCTTTATTGTGGCTTTAAAATGAGTGGTTACTGCCGTTCCATTTTGGCTACAGATTCCTTGAACCTATATTCAGTCAAACCTAGGATAGCGAGTAACGTGGTTTACGAGTGTTTTGCAAGAAGAGCAAAACATTTTCTCAAATTTTAACTCGATAAATGAGCGTTGTCTTGCAGTGCGAGTAGATATAAAAGTAATAAACGGAACTGCGCCTACCTACCTAAACAATCGCCTAAATCGAAACCTTTCACCCAGAATTAGGAGAACCGACACCATTCTCCTACCCAGCACTCAAAGGTACCCAACGCAAAAAACTATACGACAGCCTCCTAGCTACTAAAGCAGCGAAACTTGACCCCTCCATAGCCAACCTATTGACTACAACAACAGACTATAAAGCATTCCGAAAAGAAATAAAAACACTACTATTCAAAAAACATATTCGGTTAACCTAACCTAACATGAATCCCATCATGTTGGAATCTTCTTCTCTACGTCACAAAATAACCTGAAACCTCACTATGTAACTTAAAACCAACTACCTTCTAATGTAATGTAATTTCATGGAAATGTCCAACTTTCTTCCAATGTATCTTCCTGGAAATGTCCAGCTATCTCCCAATGTAATGTAACTTCCTGGAAATGCCCAGTTATCTTCCAATGTAATCCGCTTAGAACCGCAAGGTACAAGCGGAATAGAAATCCGTAATGTAATGTAATGTAATATACGCGTGTCACGTCAAATACGTACAATATATGCATGTCGCATCACTGATTGCGTCTGAACGTAATACGTGCACCCGCAGTTCAAGCGCACAACATACGCATATCTCACACTGAGCACGGCTGAATGTAATAAAAGTATCACGCCCAATTCACCCTCAGTGTATTGACTGTTCAAAACGAGTGAGATCTTGCAATACAAGTATGTACAGTACTGTATTTTCTATTAAGGTTTTTGGGATGCAGAACGAATCGTTCGAGTTCCATTATTTCTTATGGGGAAATTTGCTTTGATATACGAGCGCTTTGGATTACGAAGCATGCTTCTGGAATGAATTATGCTTGCAAACCAAGGTACTACTGTATATATATTTTTTGATTATTGTTATTATTATTATTTGCAATTCACTCTTTATGCACAATTATATTGCACATATGAGAGTATCCGATGATGATGTGTGGTTTGAATCTATTGCAGGTTCTGCCTTGGAAAATGTCTGAGCAATAGAGCTGGTTTTTTGCAATCGGCTCTTTTGAGCTCACAATCCCATACTGAGGGCTCCCGTATAAATTACAAATTACATTATATTACATTAGTGATTTCTATTCCGCTATTATCTTGCGGTTCAAGGCGGATTAGAAAAAGGAGTTATCTGGCCATTTCCAGAGGAATTGAAGAGTAGAGCGGTGTTGCTTCAAAGAATTGGGACGAGTCTTGCGGTGTTAGTTTGTCTTCAAGGCTTTCTTGAATATCATGGTTTTTATTTCTTTTCTGAACGATTTGTAGTCTAGGGTCCTTATCAGTAAATTGGAGAGTTGGTAGTCTAGTTTTGCCGCTTGTGTGACTAGAAGGCCATTGTACAGTTTTTTTCGTTTGACGTCTCTGATTGGGGAATGCGCGAACGGTTTGTGGGTTCTCCTATGTCTGGTTGAGGTAGTTTGGATTAGGCGGTTGTTTAGGTAGGCTGGACTGTCTCCATTTATGGTTTAAAATAGTAGGCAGTAGAATTTGAATAGTATTCTTTCTTGTATTGGGAGCCAGTGTGAGTCGAGGTATGCCGCCGTGATGTGGTCGGGTAAAGGATTGTGTTTGGGTTCTGGGTCTACCCCTGTTCTGTAAATCCCCAGTACATACTCTTTTTTAGCCTGCAGTTTATGCTGACAGGTTCTACTGTCTCAATGTACATTAATTGCCACAACTAAGGAAAAGTAGGCCTGATGATAACCAGACTTCAAGGATTCGTGATTTTCAAGTTCCAAGATACAACTACTACTTACTACTTATATAGTGCTGAAAGGCGTACAAAGCGCTGTACATTTTGACATTTATAGACGATCCCTACTTGGAAGAGCTTACAATCTAACTTGGACAGACAGACATGACATAGAGGGTTGGAGATGCAGAACCCAAAGTGAGAGGAGCATCTCCGTGATGAACTTAGACTTGACAAATTTAAGACTGGTCTTAAAACTCTCCTATTCGGTGATGCATTTAATAATCATTAGAACTATTATTCTTTTTCTTCCTTTTCACAACAATTTCCTTGACAAAGCAACCCCTCCCTTTATGTACTACCCAACCCCTACTATCTCCTTTCTTCTTCTTTAATATGTAACTTTTCCCATCCCATTATTCTATCCTCACATTCTAGTACGTCTGGTAATCGTTTGTTCGTTTGTTTGTTTGTTTTATTATATGTTCACACATTTTTTATTTTTCTCAGTTTTCCCTATCTTTTTTAATTCGATTGTTAACCAGCTAGATATTAATTTGATGGTTGGTATATCAAAATCAATAAAACTTGAAACTTGAAACTTAGGAGTCAAAAGTACTCTCAAAAAGGTGGGCTTTTAACTGGGCCTTGAACACTGCCAGAGACGGAGCCCACCATAGGGATTTGGGCAGCTTGTTCCAAGCGTATGGTGCACCTGAACGAAGTCTCTGCTGCTTAAATACACATATGTGAAGACATATGCTGAAGGCTTCTCTTATCTTCCTTGGGCCCCCCTGTTCTGTCTGAGCTCAGAGTTTAAAAACATCTTTCCATCACCATGTCCCCCCTTGTTCTGCCTTGCCTTGGTCATGCCTTTAAAGGTAGCTCTGTGAGGGAGTATTGTTAGGAAGAACTATACACTCACATTCACATAAAAACAGCACATTTTTAAGTTAATATATCCTAAAACACATAAATGAAATTAAGAAAAAATATATTTTTTTAAAAAACCCAGGCTGAAATGAAATAAAGCTTTTCTCTCTGTCTTAGTAAATTATTAAACTTAACACCGACCCTTTATGCCTTTCAGTGTTCTGTGTTAATTTCCTTTGAAACTGAATAAATGAGCTACTTATACTGTATCAAGATTACCTGTAAAGATGTTAATTGAGCTAAATTTTCCAAACTGAACACCTGTTATGGTAACCTAAGGCAGAGTATCTGTACCAGCTCCCAAAAAATGGCCACAGATGCATTTAGTTCATTAAAACGTATTACCTCCAAAATATTTGTCAGCCATTTTTTTCTGTAGGTAAAACTTCAAAAGCAAAGAAAGAAAATGTGGACAGCACTAGCTATTGGAACCAAAAATATCATTTGGAAAAAAAAAAAGTATTACTGTAAATGCCATAAGCACCTCATGTATTTTGCAATGCATGTATTTTGCAATCAAATTCTCTAAACTCAAAGTCAAAAATGATCACTTGGAAGACTTTTTTTTCAGTTAGAAGATAGGTATCATAAAGGCATTAGAGATAAAAAGGTATTAGATAGACAAAATGGATGCAAATTTGCTGAGTATACTTGGCCAAGTAACTTTGGCCCCCCATATATCAAGCCACGTTAGGGATTTTTATCACTGGCCGCTGCGGAATAATCTCCGATGCTCATAGGAATTCTATGAGCATCAGAGTTTTTACCGCAGCGTCTGATGATTTTTTAAAAATATCCTAATGCAGCTTGATAAAAGGGAGCCTTTGTATACATGGCCCATTTCATTGTGCTGTGTTCCACCATTTTATATAATATGGTGATGTACGCTTTCTGGTACAGTAGTTTAATGATTAATGTGTAGTTTTATGTTGTTTATTTTTATTCATTTTCCAATTTCTATTTTACATACAACTAATCAGATTACAAGAAAACATATACAGTTTCCCCTCCAAATCCGCAGATTTAGTTATTCACAATTTTTTTTGGGGGGGAAAAGAAACGATGAATCCCGGATCTTCCCCAGATCTTACCTGGTAGTCTAGCAGAGACGCAGGGCAGGATCATCCTACGCTCCTGCACCGTGCAGAGCCATCATCAAAATGGCTGCCATGAGTTCCTGTTGTAGTCTCAAGACTACAACGGAAACTCACAGCAGCCATTTTGATGATGGCTCTGCACGGTGCAGGAGCGTAGGACGATCGATCCTGCCCCATGTCGCCGCTAGACCACCAGGTAAGGTCTGGGGAAGGTCTGGGACACAGGAGGGAGGCAGGAGTGGGTCAGAGCCAGCCCTAAAAATTATCCATGATTTTTCAATATTCGCGGGCCAGCTCTACCCCTATTCCCCGCGAATATTGAGGTTCTGCTGTACAATTAAAATATCATCACATGATCAAAAATTAAGCAAGATACAACACAGGAAAAAAAAAATCTAAACTAAAACTAAAACACTGGCACTTAGATGTCCACAGTGTATGGACAAAACCAAAAAAAAAAGGAAAACTGCTGAGCTGATGTACAGGATTCAGGAGTTTTATTGAAGATAAGCAAATGTTATATTCCAAGAAAAGGCTCTTATAGGTCAAAACCGGGACCGTCCGTGTTTCGTGAAGACCCAGCGTGTGTGTGGTACTGTGATATAATGCTAAAACAAGTGATCAAGATAACGTGTACACACCCAGCGCGTTCAAGATGATATTTGGGGTTTGTATCGGCACTGGTGTGTTGTTTGTACATGATAAATAATAATAATAATAATAATAACTTTATTTTTATATACTGCCATACCACAGACAGTTCTAAGTGGTTTACAAAGGAAGAAACTGTATATAGACAGCGACATTGCAGAGAACTTTCGAAATTACATTGGCATGTTAAGTTTAGTCAGGTTTATCTGGAAGTGTTTTGGAAGTACATCAGGTTGAGGTACATCAGGTTGAAGCGGGGTAAGAGAAATTTGGCAAAGAGATAAGTTTTTATTGACTTCCTAAATGTTTGGTACGAAAGTGCATTTGAGATGAAGTTGGTTAAACATTTGTTCCATTTGCCTGCTTGGAATGATAGTGTTCTATCGAGGTATAGTGATGTATAAAAAGTGACTTGTGGGACGGAAGATTAGGTGGACATGACAGTTGATGTGTAGGGGGTGGATAACATGTACATACCTGGATACCACTTTGATTGTAACCACAGAAAGGCAGGATAGCAAATCATATCCTCGTCCAAAATCCTGCAAGAGGACTGGGAAAAATGATGCACCGACAACTTCCAAATAAGGTGTCAAAATATGCTGACCACTGATAGCCATTTAACACAGCACAGAGAAACTTTGTGCCATATGGCTAATTAGAGATTTCCCCCCCCCCCCACACACACACACACACTTTCCTCAAACAGCTGGGCAAGTAACAATAAGAACAAGAACAGGCAGCAGCTGCAAATTGTTTTTATTGCTTGGAATCTGCTTATACTCATCAACTGAGCCTACAGGTATGCAGCTGTCATGAAGTACCACCTTAGAGATCAATGATTATTTTGCACAGGTGTCATTTTACTGATATGCCTAAAGTTCAGTGGCATAGTAAGGGGGGGGGGGGTCAGTTTTCCCCAGGCGCCATGTTGGTGGGGACGCCTGCACCCGTCCTCCTCTCTGACCCTTTCTCCTTTGCCACCCACCCCTACTACCGTGTGCACATGCCCCTGCCCTTCCCCCATACCTCTTTAACGTTCCCGGCACGAGCAGCAACCCCCAACCTGCTGCTTGCGCCAGCTCTTTCTCTGACTTCACTTCCTGGACCCTTGTCTAGGAAGTGATGTCAGGGGAGGAGCCGGAGCTGACGCAAGCAGCTGGTTGGGGGTTGCTGCTCACGCTGGTAACGTTAAAGAGGTATGGGGGAAGGGAAGGGGTGCACGCGAGCGGCAGGAAGGGGTGGGGCGGAGCAGGTGGGGTGGGGCGGAGAAGAGGCAGGGCTACATCACTGTTAAAGTTGTATATTTTCCGATTGCTTTCCTACACCTAATGTACCTAGCTACCCTTAGAAAGAATGTATAAGAATGTCCTGAAGTTCAACAAAGTACAACATTCTAGTATGGGTCTTCTTCATGAGATACAAATAGATATTTACAGATGTCCCTTATGACTGATGAACCCATTAAACAAAAGAAGCTTGATAAGATATAAAGGTCCTTATTTTAGAAACATCCCCATGTGAAAACAATGGCAATTACATGTATAGATTAGCTACATATCCATATCTATACATTGTAGCGTGGTCGTCCCTTAGGCATAGCAGGGACCGGCACACCACCACAATATAACCCCGGAGTGCTTCCCCAAGAGGGAGGAAGTCCCTGTTGTGGAGAGCTTACCCTTTGTGTAATAGCCAGGATGGCACAAATCAGGTAAGTATCAAAATTAAAGGTTTTCAAAACACAAGCCCACAATTCAATCAGCTTACTTCCATCTCTTCAGCAAGCCCCAATTCTGGCAAAGCACTCCAGTCCATTTCCTCATGTTCCTGGTTTACCAGGGCTGCTTCTTCTGGCTCTGTGTTCAGCATTTCCACATCCGTGGGCTCTTGAGGAGGTGGAGGCTCTTTCCACATGAGAGCTTCCTTTGACTCTCCCTTCCTCCTAGATAGCCAGCTCTCCAAGTGCTCAAGAGCTGCTGTGCCATGCCCAGCCCTATACGGGGGAAGAGATCTTTGCACCTGAGGCTGCCCTCTAACCTGTTTGGCCAGCACTTTCAAAGATGGAGGTTTTAAAGGGGCCAAACTTCGGCACACAGCTGCCCCTAAGCAGTATTTTAGCCACGGTTTCATGAGGCAGCCTCGGGGCCTTTGATAGGCCGGCCCACATCGCATCATCAAAGCGGGCCGGCCTACCAAAGGCCCCGAGGCTGCCTCATGAAACCGTGGCTAAAATACTGCTTAGGGGCAGCTGTGTGCCGAAGTTAAAAGCACACAAAGCTGCCCCTGCTTGTCTGGGGGTGCGGAGACATACGCGGCAGGAGTAGGAGGTGGAAGGCAGGAGTGTTGGCATAGCGACGGCAACAGGAAGTTGCACGTCAGCTGACGCCGGCACTTTTTGCTGTGGCTGGGGACCCAAATCCTTCGCGGACCGGCAACATTTTTTTGCGGACCGACACCGGTCCGCGGACCGGCGGTTGAAGAACTGTGCTCTAGAGGACATCATAGAATTTTGGTAGATGCGACGTCTAAATTTGTCCATAGTTTTCCCTTCCCTTCCAGGAGGAACGGTGGCATAAACCTTGGAAGGATGGGATCTTTTTAAGAAGGACTCCACAAGCAGGGATTGATGAGATAACTTTGGGATGTACAGTTTTATATCTAGAGTCCAATTTGCCTGGAACAGCTGGTATGGTATAAGGAGTCTCCAGGCATCTGGCAAAAGTCTGAGACAAAAGCTTGTGAAGAGGAAGCTTTAGTGACTCTGCCGGAGGTTGCATGACTTCTAGATACTCCTTAGAGTATTTGGAACCAGCATCTAACTGAAGGTCCAAGTCAACAGCCATCTGACGAAGAAAAGAGGAAAAAAATAGCTAATCCGCCAATGCTTTGCCTTGAGAAGGACTCGAGGTTGTCGAAGCAGCCTGGGTCGAAGATGAAGCTTCGGCAGGAAAAAAGGCATCAAAAGAATATGGAGACTTGGGCGAAGCAATCAAAACCGCTGCATCCTCGAGGTGTGGGAGACCTCGATCGAGGAGTCGGTGGTCTAGTCGAAGTAGGAGTAGATCGAGGCTTAGTTGAAGAGGGACGTTCTTTTGAGGAAGAACTATGCCTGGAAGTATGCCTCGATGAGGGCCTCGATCGTCAGTGAGAACGGTGCTTGGAAACAGATTTCGAAGATCGAGGAGACTTTGCCTCGGAGACAAAAGCAGCCGATGCCACCAAAGAATGGATAGGACTGGAGGCTGTAGATCGAAGCTCAGAGGCTTGGAGGAGGAACCTCAGTGCACTTCCAAAGACTCTGCTCCTTGTATAGAGTGTGAGGATTCCTGCTGAGACACTTGCAAAGATTCTGCTCCTTGCTTTACGTACTTAGATACCAGACCAGACACTTGCAGAGACTCTGCTCCCTGCAAAGAGTGTTTGAGCTCAGACTGAGGCAAAGGACTGAGGCTTGACTTTGCAGGAGTCTGCAGAATGCCCAGGCTGGATGAGAGGAAGAAGCTTCGGTCCCATATTAGTAAGGAACTGAATGAATTGCTTCTCCAACATGGTCTGGAAAGAAGCCGGGAAGGATGGATCCGCGTCTGAAACCGGACCACCTGCTTTGGCTGGAGGTTCCACCAAGGCAGTGTAAAGGTGCTTCGACTTAGAAGTCTTAGGCACCTTAAGCACCACCGCTGGAACTTTCTGCTGAGCTATCTGACCTGAGGATACAGGGGAAGATACAGCAGACGTCGTCGAGGAGAGAGCCGCTGCAAATGATGAAGGTCTGATGAGGCTCGAGGTGGAAGCAGTAGAAGCAGGAGGAGTCTCGGTCGAAGGTGAGGCCGAGGTTGCCTTCGAAGTCGAGGGATTGGAGGAGGAATCCATCCCGAAGAGCTCTCCACCAAAAGATGACGACATTTAAGTGCTCGAGGTTGAAGAGTAGCACAGTGCTCGCACGACTTTGTTTGATGATCCAGCCCAAGGCACTTGAGGCACTGATGATGTGGGTCCGTAAGGGAAATCGCACACTGGCACTGGCTACACTTCTTGAAGCCCGTTACAGGTTGGGACATAGAAGGAAAAACGGCCGTCGCAAAATCGAAGCCCTTGGGCTGTGGCCGAGCGGCCTGCCCCGGCAGTCGGACGGAAGATTTTAAATTTATTTTTTTTTAAAACTAGAAATAAAAGAAATAAAGAACAGCGATTTGTGAAGAAAAAAATACAAATCGCGGTTCAGAGAAGGCACGAAGTAACAAAGTTAAATGCAGAGAGTCAAAGACGGACTTCTCGGCTGCGCAGAAAACTGAGAACTGAGGAGATGCACCTAACGCTGGATGGGAAGGCACTCGCACATGCGAGCTTCCGCATCCGGGCTCCGCTGATGACGTCACCCATATGTGAGAATAGCCTGCCTACTTGTCCTGGGATAAAAGGATTATATTTTGGGGGGAACCAACACAATTAGAGTTATTTTTACAGGGTAATGAGAAATAAGTTGAAGTAATTATTTTGATTTTGATTGAGGGTCTTTAAATATTTATCAGTGCTAAGAGTTTAAAGAAAATTCCTTGTGGGACTGGTTTGTCCCATTTGGCAATTTTTTATTTTTTCTTTGCCTTCATTGTTTACTTTTGAAGTTGAAACAGTCTTCTTTCAATAATGTGGGCTTGATAGTATTTGGAACATCTTTTTGCATTATATTTGTTATTTGATTGTTCCATATTCTTTGTTATGTTTATTACATTTAGGGATTCTTTAACTCATGCAGGATTTTACCACGTGCTAAACCCACTCTACGCATCTAAACATAGAAACATAGAAGATGACAGCAGATAAGGGCCATAGCCCATCAGGTCTGCCCACTCTACTGACCCACCCCCAAGTCTACTATCCTAGGGATCCCACTCCTGGTGACAGGTTCCCTTGGCTTAACCCTCTAAGGGATCCCACATGGGCATCCCATTTGCTCTTAAATTCTTGCACGCTGTTTGCCTCGATCACCTGCACCGGGAGCTCGTTCCAAGGATCAACCACTCTTTCGGTGAAGAAATATTTCCTGGTGTCGCCATGAAATTTCCCACCCATGAGTTTGAGCGAATGCCCTCTTGTGGCTGAGGGTCCTTTGAGAAAGAGAATCTCTTCTTCCATCTCGATACGGCCGGTAATATACTTAAACGTCTCGATCATGTCTCCTCTCTCCCTACGTTCCTCGAGTGAGTACAGCCGCAAATTTTTCAGCCTTTCCTCGTATGATAGATCCTTGAGCCCCGAGACCATCATGGTGGCCATCCATTGCACCGACTCTACTCTCAGCACATCTTTTCGGTAGTGTGGCCTCCAGAATTGCACACAGTATTCCAAATGAGGTCTCACCATAGTTCTGTATAATAGCATTATGACTTCAGGCTTCCGGCTGACGAAACTCCTGCGGATGCAACCTAACATGAAGCCTTAGATGAAGCCTTCTCTACATGATCAGCAGTTTTCATGTCTGCACTGATGATCACTCCCAAGTCTCGTTCTGTTGAAGTTCTAGCTAAGGTCTCACCATTCAAGGTGTAAGTTTTGCACGATTTCTGCTGCCGAGGTGCATGATCTTGCATTTCTTAGTGTTGAAGCCCAGCTGCCAGGTCGAGGACCAAAGCTCCAACAAATGTAGGTCCTGTGTCATACTATCGGGTGAATTGCCATCTCTCACTATATTGCATAGTTTGGCGTCGTCAGCGAATAACGTTACCTTACCTTGAAGCCCCTGAGTTAGGTCACCTATGAATATGTTGAAAAGGAGCGGGCCCAAGACTGAGCCCTGCGGTACTCCACTGGTCACCTCCGATGTTTTAGAGAGGTGACCAGTGGAGTACCGCAGGGCTCAGTCCTAGAACTAACGCCAGCTCAATGCTGACATTAAGGTCTAGCGCGTGCAGCAATTTAGCGCACACTATTCAGCGCATTAAGGCCCTAATGCACCTTTGTAAAAGGAGCCCTTAATGAAAAATTTCTAATTAAAAAAAAAAAGAAAAATGACATTGATAATATTTTTTTGTAGTGCCATCTACCTGAACATCTGAATTCCTATTTCTACAACCTGTCTAAAACGGGGCTATAAATATAAGGGGAGGAAAGATAATTAGCCAGAACTGGCACCCGGGTTGTGAATTTCAGAATTTTTTTTTTGTAGATATCAGAATATCAGATTTTTGTGAAAACTCAACTTTTAATGGACTTTTTTTTTTTTGTTTTACTGTTGTGACTTTCTGAGCAGCTTAAACTTACTTGTACTAGTCTGAGATTCACTAGTGACATGTTTATTGACAGGAAATTATTTCTATAAACATGTCATTTATGTGTTCATTACCCCATCTCCTTGACTAAGCCGCGGTACAGGTTTTTACTGTGGTCTGAGGCGCTAAATGCTCAAATGCCTCTCCAACGCTTATAGAATTGCTATGAGTGTCAGAGCAGCATCATAGCATTTAGCGCTCTGGGCTGTGGAGAAACCTCTACTGCAGCTTAGGGCTCCTTTTACTAATGTGTGTTATGCTTTTTATTTTTAAATCTATTTTATTAAGCAATAGTAAATACAAAAGCAATGACAACCAAGATATGCATTTTCATCAAACACCCGCGGAGGACTGGACTCTTATGCCCTCCCCGGACCCACCTCACCCCACCCCACTGCAAAGAATCCCCAACCCCCCGCCCTCCCCTCCCCATCCCCCCCCAGATACAAACAACAAATGCATAAGCAGGGATCAGCGAAGAAACAATAAAGCATTGAATCAGAGGTGAAGTCTATTCAAAACACGACTACGACTCTCAGGAGTCAAAATGTTCAAATACGGAGTCCACGTGTGAACAAAGTCTCTGCTCCGGCGTCGAGAAGAACAGGCCAAGCGGGCCTCCCAACCCAGAAGTTCATGAAGGCGATTCCTCCAATACCAGAAGGAAGGTGGTTCAGAAGAAAGCCAGCAACACAAGATACATTTCTTCCCCAAAATAAAGCATTTACTAAGAAATAGTTTTTCATAAGAAGTGTACATATTCAAGAAAGAGAAATGGGCAAACAGCATAGACTGCACTGAGACTGGCACAGGGGTCTGCAACAAGCCCTGTAAAAAGGAGGCCAGCTCCGTCCAGAATAACTGAATCCTCTCAGTGCATTCTAACCACGCGCTAAATGCTAATGTGTGCATGTTAGTCTATGGACGTGTTAGCATGTGCTTAGAGTTAGTGTGCGCTAAACACGTGCTAAAATGCTTAACGCGCCTTACCCCCTCTTTTACTAAGGTCCGCTAACTGCTTAGCGTGTGCTAATTGAATTAGCGCATGCTAAATGCTAACGCGTCCATAGACTAACATGCACATGTTAGTGTTTCGCGTGCGCTAAATTGATTAGCTCACGCTAATCGGTTAGCGCACCCTAATAAAAGAGAGCCTTAGTAAAATAGGGGGTTAGTAAAAAGGGAAGTTATTTTTACTGACAGTAGGTTGACTGTCAGTCGACAACCCAATTTGGCTCCTTAGAGGTAGATGTATGCATGAACAAAATTAGGATCGCCTCAGAAATGAAAATGCAAATTATACAAACTAACCACGGGCAATTAACAAATAACAATAATAATATATATCACTATAGTAAAAAAGAAATAAGCCAGAGCTCTTTCTAAAAGATAACGTGTTATACAGAGACAGAAAGTAAGCATAATATACTATCCTGCTATGATGTTCACATTGCAGGCATGCAAATGTAATTTTCTATTCATTAAACCATAATTAAACAGATTTTAGATCAGCTATGATGCGCAAACCACAAGACAGAGTTTTGGCGGAATGTGATAATTTCCTTCCATGACCCCTGACCTTTTAGGAGCAATGGCATTTCAGTGCACTAAATACTTGAGTGAATCTCTTCATAAAGGAGGTTCATAAATCCCAATAAATAATAGAAAACCTATGAATCTATCTATAGTGTTACTTATTATTAACTCTGCTCCCAAAATGTCTTGAGGTGCACACAGTTTTAATACACAGAAGCTGAGTATCTGCAAACCTCCAGCAAATATGGAGACTCGTGCACAGTATTCCAGCTCGGGGCTGAAAGGCTGCATATGGTGCTCCCTCAGTTAAAACAGCTGAGCTTTTAAAAGAAGTGCTGCTTTGCATGTCACTAATCTGAGCAGTAAGTGTGGCTGGGAAAAATAACGTGTATGATAAATATTATTTTTACTATAAAATTTTGTTTATCATCTTAAAACGAAAAAAAAAAAACCACGCTTTGCCAATCCAAATACTGCTCACTGCAATGATATCTCAGTAAAAGGTTTAACTGTTTCTTTGACCAGAGAAATATTTTATGGAAAAATAAACATTTTCAATAAAAATTAAGAAAGCATTTTGATCAGTTAAAATGTTCGCAGGGTGCTTCTCTTTGCTCCTTTGAGCAGCCTGTTGGTGTTCTAGATATTACGTATAGACTATAAAGTTTTTGGCATTGCGTTTGTTCTTTCATGCCAAGTATAAAAAAAAATAAGAAATCCCAGGCAAAAGAAAATTGAACAGGGCTGAGAAAGAAAAAGCTTGGCAAATAGGGTTTCCATGAATCTCTCAGAAATGTTCACTTTTCTCATTCCTACCCATCAGATGATTTTCTCGGCTTTTCAACCAACTTCCCTCTCTTCCCTTCACTGTCCCCTGTTGCTGCACACCATCCCAAGGCTCCAGTATAAAGTTTGGCTTTTGTAGCATGAAGCAGCTGGGCCATGCTACCGGGGAATGATAATGACCCCAGAAATCTGCTGTTAGCTTGACAACAATAGGGTGCTCAGTCTAGTGGAAAATTGTGTTCATCAGCTAACTCTGCTCAGTTACTAATTGACATTGCCAAATATTTTAAGAACAATTGGAATGCACAAGCAAAAAAATTGAAGATCTTAATCCTCAGATTTAAAATATATTTCCTGTTCCTTCCCCCCCCCCCCCCCCACCTCACCCCCGCTTATGTAGTTACTATCATCAAACAGAGAAGAAAAAGGCAGAAAATGTGTTTGAATGCCTGCCCTAAGTTTGGGATACGACGTCTGGTACTAAGACTTGTTATGTGTTTTCAGTGGATGAAAAGAGGGATTAGAATACAATGTCTATAAAGGAGGTCTGACATATTCCAAAATCAACAAAGCCAGTACAAAAAAAATTATGAATATTTGGTTACTGTTAAGTAGGGGCTCCTTTTATTAGTGTGTTTAATGATCCTGTTCAGGCACTGAGATTCCAATTACTGCAACGTATTATTTTTAAAAGTTTGATTCATGTTCAGGTCATTCTCAAACTTTTATTTCCCAATTTTGGGATATTTTTTAGTTCATTCCAAACATTTATGTTTAAAAGATTTTTAACATACAGAGATCAACTTTGCACAAATTAATTTATACGTTAATGTGGGTACATTGAATAGACTGTGAGCCCACTGTATGTAAACAGCTTTGAGTGTGGTTGTAAAACTCCCCCCACAAATAAAAAGGCAGTATACAAGTCCCAAATCTACTTTGACTGCAGTGAACTTTTCAAAACATACAAAAGAAGTGAATGCATGTTAATGATGCATGTTAATGATGCATGTCCTTCAAAACATGGAAGATTCCATTCTGTTCAATATAATGAGCAATGGGTCAAGATACTAACCAGGTGTCATAATAGATCAAAAGTTGTCATTCCACAAACATATCAGTGAAGTAGTAAAATCATGTTTTTACCGTCTACGTATGATCCAAACGTCTTCAAATTGTCCAAAATAGCAGCCATTAAACTTATAACAAACGCAAAAAAGTATGATCGTGTAACTCCCCTTTTACAAAAAACACATTGGCTTCCGATCACTCATACAATTTCCTTTAAGATCATATTATTAACATTCAAAACTCAACTATTTAAAGAGCCCCGATTTATAAATAATCTTATTCCTTACACCCCATCGCATGCACTTTGTTCAACGGACCAACATTTAATGACGGTCCCATCGCTTAAGATTATAAGCACACATTGACAAGATATTTTTTCAGTATTTGCTCCTAAGCTCTGGAATGCCTTTCCATTATATCTAAGGGAAGATAAGAACATGCATCATTTCAAATAACCTTAAATGTTTTCTTTTTAAGGATTCTTATAACTGCCAAAGTTTCCTTAGCTCCATTTTCAACTGATTTTTTCCCCCCTATTCCTGTTGTATTTGCCTTTTTTGTTTATTTTCTCAAAAATATTGTATTTCTCCCTTTTTTACCCTTTTGTACCAATCAGTTAATGTTCTCGGAGTCCCACGGATGGGACATGGTCATACCAGGATATAACCTATTCCGTCACGACAGAGAAGGCAAATCAGGAGGAGGAGGAGTTCTATACATTAGAGAGGACATCAAAGTTACTAAAATCACAGATATCAAATATACAGGAGAATCCCTCTGGGTGAACCTTGCCAGGGGCAATAGCAAATGCCTGTATCTTGGTGTTGTGTATAGAACACCAAGACAAAAGAATGAAGCAGACAAAGAATTAATTGAAGACATTGAGACCATCATATTGCAAGAAGACACAGTGCTGTTGGGAGACTTTAATATGCCTGATGTGGACTGGAACAAACTTTCCGCTACAACCAGTGGCAACAAGAGGCTACTAACCTCCATACAAGGGGCACGCCTCAAACAGATGGTATTAGAACCCACCAGGGATCAGGCGATCCTGGACCTGCTACTCACCAACGGGGACAGTGTCACAGAGGTATCAGTGGGAGAAGCTTTGGCCTCCAGCGACCACAACATGGTGTGGTTCCACCTGAAGAAAGGAATCACTAGGTCAAATACATCGACTAAGGTCCTAAATTTTAAAGGAACTAACTTTCAGTGCATGGGAGACTATGTCTACAAAGCGCTGCAAAACCAGAGCACGATGGACAGTGTGGAGGTACTATGAGCGTCGGAGCAGCGTGGACCATTCAGAGCGGCTCCCCGCGCTAGAAACTGCTATCACAGTTTCGTAAAAAGATGCCTTAGTAAACCAATGTAAGCGATTTATCAATTTTTTTTTATTAAACTTGAAACATTCCAGATACTGTTTTAAACAAAATTTAGATGCATGAAATTTGAAAGTGATGCGAAAATTAAAAACATGGATGTCCTTTTTGCCTCATCAGTATCTCTGTATTGGATCTTGAAATACCTTTAGATCATATAGTAGAAAGGTATACATATTGAGCTAGATTCAGTAAATGGCACTCAAAAAAAAAAATTAGCACTCAATCCTGTTCTATAATGGGCACTCAAAGATGAGAGCCTATTATAGAATTAGCATCGAATGCCCTCATTTTGGTGCCAGGACTCACACCTGATGAAACCAGGTATAATTCCCAGTGCTCAGTTTTGGTGCACACCTCTGGTATTCTATAATACCACATGCAAATTTTAGGGCTCCTTTTACAAAGGTGCGCTAGTGTTTTTAACGCACGCACCAGATTAGCGCACGCTAAAGCGCATGCTAGTCGAAAATCTACTGCCTGCTCAAAAGGAGGCGGTAGCAGCTAGCGCGTGCAGAAATTTAGCATGCGCAATTCTGCGCATTAAGGCCCTAGCGCGGCTTTGTAAAAGGATCACTTAGGAACCTGCCCATGCATCTTCCAAGGCCACACACCCCTTTTGGGTTGTGTGCTATAGGATTTGGGGCGCACGTTGTTACAGAATAGCACATAGCATGTACACCCAAATCCAAATTAGCACACAATTATTGGCATTAATTGGCTTGTTAGCTAATTTAGTTGAGTGTACAGTTTGGACACCAAATATAGAATCCTGGGGATTGAGGGAAATTCTATAAGAAAGTGCATACTTTATGCAGTAAACAAGGCACCCACTTGGGCAGAATTATAATCATTTATAGTGCATGGATGTGACTATATACAGGTGTCAATGACCTGTCATAAAATACCAACTGGCACAAAAGTTCATGCCATAAAATGATGGCATGTGCCTTACTGGTGAACATACACAAGGGTGGAACTGGGTTGAAGCATGGGTAGAGTAGACAAGTGCACACGCAGTGGTTGATATTCAAAATGATCTAACTAGAAATGGCCATTGACTTATTATATCGCTTGCTTAGGGCTATCTGCTAATTTTCAGTGGCACTTAACCAGTTTTCACCGCTGAAAATTAGCAATTACCCCCCGAGCCTGATTTTGGAAGCAGCACCTGTCGCAGCAGGCACCTGCAAAATGGGCTCCTGCTGCGTTTTAATCACCAGCAGACTCCGTGTCCAGAATTGCATCTTTTTTTTTTTTTAACATGAGCACCTTAAATGTAGGACAGCATTTTTAAAGTCACTTCCGGCACAAACCACATCCCTAAGCACCTCCATAGATAGGAGACAGGTGCCTAAGATCAGTGCCTGCATTTTTTAAAAATATAAAAACGTGCATCCCAATTGGGTCATTAGACGGTGGTAGGACACCTTACCTTTAATTTTCAGCAGCAGTTAACTGGTTAGTGCCCCTGAAAATATGTTGAAATGATTTTTATTGATTACAAAAATACAAACCACCAGATAATACAAACTAGAAATCAGAACATAGTCCTATACCAACTCCCCCCCCCCCAAACCCCTCATCCCTCCAATCTCAGCTTCCCACAACAGCTGAAATCAATACGTAGAGTACCACCCCAAGGAACTTCGACTCTTATAGTCCCAAGGGTAAGAGAAAGTGCCCCTAAAAATAATTGGTTAGTGCCAAACTGAAAACTGGCTAGTGTGGGGGCATAATGTAGGTGGTGGACTGCAAAATGCTGATCGTTCAGTTGAATATCAGGCCAATATAGAAAGAGAAAAAGAGAGACAGATATGTCCTCATATGCTCAAAGTGCACTAAGAAACAAGAATTGTCAACCAGTGGCGTACCTAGCATATGTGACACCCGGGGCCCATCATTTTTTGACACCCCACCCCTCCATCTATATCAAAAATATGATTTTTAGTAACAATCCACATATTGCACAATAAGAGTGTACCTAGGAAAAGGCAGCATCTTAAACACTGCAGTGAGCACTAGAACACCAACACATACATTGTAAAACTAAAGAAGCCTGATCCTGTACAGTCAATCCTGTACAGTCAATGCTATCAGAAAGCCATGTCCCTTTCATACACACAGACAGATACACCCTAGCCCAATATGGAATAATCACAAACTAAAAATAGAAATTTGTAGACAAAAGTTAAACTGAACTGTCAAGAAACCAGACTCTGCATACAATGCAACACCACAACACCACAAAAACAATGACACGTCCCCTAATATTGTGCAAAATATAAAGACAGTAGATGTAAATTAAAAAAAAATGATACATAACAATCACCACTTTACAAATTAACAAATAAAAATAAACCAAATAATGAGAAATAAGAAAATACCATTTTATTGGACTAATCCATTTTTCAATTAGCTTTCAGAGGCCAAATCTTTCTTCAGAACAGTACAGTATACTGCTGTTATGCTATTCTGTCCTGAGGAAAGGGGTGTAGTCCAAAAAATTGCCTTATTTCCATTTCCTATTTATAAACTTTTATCAATACAGTTACAATACTACTTGATTCTAAGTAAAGCAACAACAAAAAAAATATTTCTAACTTTTGTCGTTTCTGCTTTAATCATCTTCTCTTTGCTCTTCTTTCTATACAGCGTTTGTCCTCTCTCCCTTCCATGCAAGATATGCCCTCTCTTTGCCCTTTCCACCCAGCTTCTGCCCTTTCTCTCTACCCCTTCCATCTACTGCCCACACTCTCTCTTCCCCTTCCATCTACTGTCCACCCTCTCTCTCTTCCATATGGCATCTTCCCTCTTTCTATGACCCTTCAATAAACTGTATATCCGGGGTCCCTTCTCTCCTTTGCACATGATTCATTTCAGCTTCACCCCCTCTCCATTTTTCTGTCTCCACCCCCTCCCCTATGCTTTGGCATCTCTCTCTTTCTCTTCTCCTTTCCTTCCTTCCTTCCCACTCCACACCATGGTGTGGTATCTCTATCTCCTTCCCTTCCCTCCCTCCATGCCATGGCATCTCTTCCTCCCCCTCCATGGTCTGGTATCTCCTTTCCTTTTTTTCCTTCCCCTCCCTCCCATGGACTTGGCATCTCTGGTTCCTTTCCCTTGTCTTCCTTCTCTCTCCTTCCCTCTCTCTCTCCAATTGGATGCTGCAGCAGCAGCATTTCTCTCTCCCCCTTCCATGTGCAGCAGCAGCATGTCTCCCCCCAACCTTGCCTTTGCAGCATGTCTCTCCCTTTGCCTGCACAGTATTTCTACCCTCTCCCCTTCCCTTTGCAGCATTTGTACCCTCCCCCTTTCCCTGTGCAGCAGCAACATTTCTCTTCCCTGCACAGCATGTTTGGCCGATTCCCCTGCTCAAAGCCATGGGCGTCTACACCTGTGACATCGTGACGTCAGAGGGAACACTTCTGATGCAGCCTGTGGATCGTGCAAGGAGCCACTGCTTTGAGCAGGGGAGCCGACCAGATGCTGAAGAACCGCCAGACGGATAACAAGATAAGCCGCAGACATCCCTTTTATAGTTTACTGCCGCTGCTTCTAAACTAAACTAACTAAACTAAACCTTAAGTTTATATACCGCATCATCTCCATGGATGTTGTGGAGCTCAGCACGGTTTACAAGAACTTAAAATATACGAAGAGAAGGAAAAAAAAAAGGTTTACATGAACTTATATATAGAAGAGAAGAGTAAGGTGGGATAGAATTACATTTTAGTGAAAAGCCAGGTTTTCAGTTGCTTGTGGAATAATTGGAGGGAGCCCAGGTTCCGCAGCGGGGTAGTAAGGTCGTTCCAAAGACCTGTGATTCTGAAGAGAAGGGATTTCCCCAGTTTGCCTGCATGGAAAGCAGCAGTGGCAGAATAGGGAGGGTGGCCGGCTATGCACCCCCTTGGGGCAAGCACCTGGGGCAGACCTCCCCCCCGACCCCCCTTGGTACACCACTGTTGTCAACCATTAGTAATCTAAACTTTGATTTTATATACCGATTCATCCCAATAGGAGGGCTCGACTTAGCAAAATATTAATAAATTATACAAGAGATTAGAAAAGAAACTATGGGCTCCATTTACGAAGTTGCGCTAGTGGTTTTAGCGCGCGCTACACGCTAACACCTTCATAGAGCTGTCGTTAGTATTTTCCGTGTAGCGCAGGGTTAGCACGTGTGGCATTGTAGCGTGCACTAAAAATGCTAGCGCACCTTTGTAAAAGGAGCCCTATATTTTTTAGGCCAAAATTTTATCTTTTATGGCTGATTATTTGAAAAAGAAAAATCATTAGTAAATTTCTGAAATAAATATGTCTTCAGTGCTTTATGAAAAGTGGGTAGATGAGAAAGAACTCTAATTACAGAAGGAAGGTCATTCCAAACTTTTACGAATAAAAAAGAAAATGATCGACAAAAACTGGCCATAGTTTTTACTCTTTTAACAGTGGGAAAGCGAAGTTTATATTTCTGAGGGCTCCTAGAATTAGATATTTATTGTGAATTAAATGAAACAGAGATCAAAAGAGAAAAAAATCCCATATAGGATTTTGAAAATTACAGTTGCACACTTATGGCTCCTTTTATGAAGGTGCGCTAGAATTTTTAGTGCGTGCTACAATGCCACGCACGCTAACTCGCGCTACACGGAAAATACTAATGTCAGCTCGATGGAGGCATTAGCGTCTAGTGCGCGCGGCATTGTAGCGCACACTAAGCACACGCTAAAAACGCTAGTGCACCTTTGTAAAAGGAGCCCTTAAATTGGATCCTCCAGTAGACTGGAAGCCAGTAGACAGTAAGCAGTTAAGTCCAAGAGAGGTTCCCTTATAGTCTCTAGTATTATAAAATACATTTGTTCTATTGTTTTAAAAGCAAAGTAAAAAAAGAACAAAAGCTAAAACAAGGAAATGCTAAAGAACTGAACAACAAATCCTATCTTTTCTGTATCATTTTTTTTTTTTAAAGAAAATCTGACCTCTCGGTTTGTCAGAGGTCCCTGTTTCTGCTGTTGATCTTAAGCGTAGTTCTCAGCAGTTTGGAAAGCTAAAGCACAAACACATTTTCTGGTTCACTGGTGTCATTTTCACATGTTCACTGATTCAAACATCCTTTTACTCACATAACAAACAGCTGCATACCACATTAGCCCAGCCAGTGACAGTCACACATCTCTGCAATAACTGTTTGATTGCAAACTTGACCCTTTCTACTTCTCAGCCTGAGCTAGACATTTTTTAAACCAGGCACTCAGCGTCCAAATCCCCCTTTTGCAAAGAATTACATCAGGTAACAAAAGGCTGCTCTCTCACTCATTGTAAGCCTCCTTCTGGAGATCTCATCTAAGAGGCACTATGTAAAAAAAAAAAAAAAAAGAGAGGGGGTTATGAAAAATTCAGATGTACCATGTTGAGAGAACCAATTTATAAATAAGAATTCACTGTTTTCATACTGAAAAAAAAAAGTTTCTCATGCCCTAATGACCCATTTAACAACAACAGAATCAGGTGATGCAAGATACATTTTGAGACGTTACTATGTAGGCCAAAACATATGTAAACTTTGTTCAGCTGTTAATTATCTATAGATAAATGAACAACTCATTTATTCTTCTGCAAAAGTTGTCTCTGTGTTTTTCATTCTTGTACACTAGGTGGCAGATCCACAATGTGGACATCCATTGACTTAGGTGTTCAAATAAAGTGGATAACAAGCCCAATTAACGAGTTTAACATGCAATAATTGAAAGTTAGACATCCATAGCCTGGACGCGAGTCACAAAATAGGCGTCTACAATTTCATGGATCCCCGTTGGCAAAAGATGCGCCTAAAGGGATAGGCATGGGTGGAGCGTGGGTGAGGCTTTGAAATAGACGTCCATTTACAGAATTGCATGCCGCTCAGCATCCTAACATGTCTACCTAATGCCTGAAATGTAGGCATTGCAAAAGCAGGTCTACTTATGCGCTTGAGTTGGGTGCTAGATAGGTGTGAGTTAGATGGATACGACTTAGGCGTCATTTAGGCGTGCCAGAGGCATCTACATAAAGGTGAATTGGGCTTTATTTTGGGGATAAAGAGGACTCCAGTTTAATTTTAAGATCAAAAGATGTTTAATAATACATTACTTAAGCAAAGCACATGAAAAAAATATATATGTTGCAAATTAAACATTCTATTTTGGGGGATAAAGAGGACTCCTCTTTGATAATAATAGAAAAAGATGTTTAATTATGCATTGCTCAAGCAAAGCACATGACATATATATAACATACTAAACTTCATTCCCAAAAGGCTAAGAAAATAAGAAGAGAATCTCTACAGTGGCTGTAGTTCAGAGTAAGTGGACATGTCTGATGCACAATTTTGACATCATTGTGACATCATCAATATGCACCTAGATGGCAGAATGTCACTAAAAAATAATAGGAACTATTGCCTAAACCAAAGCTCCTGCTTATGTAGCTCGGTGGTTAAATGCACTTCTTCCATCTTCCACAAATGATGGGTTCAAGTCCATACAACTCCCCCAGTTACTTAAGAGCTTCATTTTGGTCTTAGAAGAGAATATTGGTTGTGAACTTTGCCATTTACATTTGCACTCTGTTATTTCCAGGATCCAGAGGGAAACTTATTTTTTCCCTGAGATGGCTATGATCTCCAAAATATCATCTCACAATGCAGAAAATCCTACCTAAAAAAAAAAAATCTTCTGTGGCTCAGTGGTTAAAGGTACTTCTTCTATCTTCCCATGGTGGTGGATTCAAATCCTTAGTATGGTCAGGAACTCCAGCACATATTCCTAATTTTTTAAAGTGACATTCTGCCATCTATGTGCATATTGATGATGTCACAATGATGTCAAGATTGTGCATTATACATGTCTGAACCACAGCCATTGAGAGTAAGGTTTATTTTCTTAAACTTTGGGAATGAGGTTTAGCATGCAATACATTTTATCATGTGTTTTGTTTGATAAATGCATTATTAAACATATTTTTCTATTATTATCAAAGACAAGTCCTCTTTACCACCCAAAATAGGTTTAGTATGCAATATATATATATATATATTCATGTGTTTTGCCTAAGTAATGCATGATTAAACATCTTTTGACCTTAATATCAAACTGGAGTCCTCTATACCTCCAAAAATAGAAGCCCCATTCACCTATATGCGGATGCCTCATGCACACATAAGTGATGCTTAAGTTGAGTCCACCTAAGCCAAGCCTATCTAGTGCCCATCTCATGCTCAAAAGTAGACCTGCTTTTTGCAAGGAGTTCTCTCTACATCAACAAAAGATTTAGTATGCTATATATATTTTCATGTGCTTTGATTGAGGAACACAGAGGCCAAAAGAGTTTTGATTTTTTTTTTTTTTAAGAAAACAGCAGAGGAACTGGACAAATATTGAAGATACATGTTTGATATTTATCCTAGAGAAATGACTACTTGTGAATCAAGAGAAAATAAGCTTGGCTTTGGAACTGACATGTGGCTTAATGGTTGAGTGTGTGGCACATTGGTTAGAGCTACAGCTTTAGCACCCTGATGTTTTTGTTTCAAATCACCCACTGCTCCTTATGACCCTGGGCAACCAGAACAGAGAAGAAATTTGATATAGGAGCCAAATTTAAATATCACATAGGATATAAGTGGTTTATAAATAATTAAAAGATAAATAAAATAGTGGTGCCAGCATTTTACTGCATATAATTGTAATGTAAAAAAAAAGCATAAAACTGCCATTCCAATGATGTCATAATGCTAACACACGATAACATTATAGACGTTATGAGGACATCTATGCAATGCCTAAAAGAAAATTCTGCAAAGGGCGTCTAATAATATAGACACGTCTAGATTCACTAAGCGCCACTGAGCATGATTCTCTATAGTGTGTCTATGCATTATAGAATTGCGATCAGCTGCTAAGTAGGGATGATGTGCATCTATCAAAGAAGGGAAGAAGTATCTTTGGCAGCAGGCTTGCTAATCTACCGAAGAGGTCTTTAAACTAGAAGTTATGGGGCAGGGTAATCAAAGCCCTCAGGTAAGTAAATCGCTGAATACCTCTACAAGGATGGGAAAAAGGGGCAATGTCTGGAAAGCAGTATATACTAATACTCAAAGTATGGGAAACAAGATTCTGGATCTAGAAGCTGTGATGGAATAAAATGAGTTACATATACAGTACTCCCCTAAAATTTGTGGGGGTTCTGTTCCAGGAACCCCTGCGAATTTCATAAATCTGCGAATACGTATTTTCACCTGTCAAAAGTCAGGGGGGCAGGAGAAGGCAGCTGGAGCGCTGGCGGGTGAAGAAAATCACTCACGGTCTGCTCCGACCGCCTCTTCCTGTAGTAAAGTCGAGCTACACCAATCAGGGATTGGCATGCTTTATAGAATAACGCTTAGTGCTAGGATCCACACCCAACTTTAGGCATGTGGAGTTACACAAGTGAAACCAGGTCTAAATCCTGGCACACCAGTTGGGCACAAATCAGCATTATTCTCTAAATGGAAAATACAGACCCCTAGACCTGCCCCCAGTTCCACCCATCTCCATCCCATCATGCCCCAGTCCTGCCCCCAATCCCTCCCCAGCCACACCACCTGCTGCCTGCTCTTATCAGGCAAGAGGTCACCCGCGTCTGCACTGATGCACAGTGATGATGTCACACGAATGTGATATCATCATGTAGCATCTGCGCATGCGCAGATGACCTGCTGCCTGACGCGATGTGGAGGAAAGCTTTTCAAAACCAGGAGAAAGTGCTAGGTTTTAAAAAGCCACCGGAACCCAGGACATCCTCAAAAGGAGGACATATCCGGGGAAATCCAGACATCTGGTAACCCTAGGCATGGACAGATTGGGAGCATTCCAGGAATTTATCTGCAGTTTTATGGAATAAAAATGATCCGCACATAATTTAGGCACAAGAATTCTCACCAAGTTTGACTTGGTGTAAATCCTCACACCTAAAATTAGGTGCAGAATCTGGCAATAAATGCTATTCTATAAATGGCACCCAGTTCTGGGTACTGTTTTTAAAATAGCACTTCTCCCTTAATATTCGTGGGGGTTAGGGGCAGAGCCGGCCCGCAAATGTTGAAAGTTTGCGAATAACTTTTGGGCCTCTCTGACCCTCCCCCACCTCCCTCCCGCCTTCCTCCTGGCATCCCGGACCTTACCTGGTCAAAGATGCCCGTTGGTCCGCCCATCCCAGCACTGGACTCAGTAAGAACAGAAGTGGCGCTGACTATCGGCGGTGGACCAGAAAGAAACCAAGGAAGGAAAGAGTGGTAAACCTGGATGTGAAAATGCCACTGGGAACTCCCAAACAGGTAAGAACATAAGAATTTGCCTCCGCTGGGTTAGACCAGAGGTCCATCCCGCACAGCGGTCCGCTCCCGCGGCGGCCCCTCAGGCCTATCACCTGTGCAGTGGTCCCTGACTATTCCTATAACCTAGCTCAACTCCTATTTGTACCCCTCAATCCCTTTATCCTCTAGGAACCTATCTAAACCTTCTTTGAAGCCCTGTAACGTGCTCTGGCCTATCACGGCCTCCGGAAGCGCGTTCCATGTGTCCACCACCCTCTGGGTAAAAAATAACTTCCTAGCGTTTGTTCTAAACCTGTCCCCTTTTAATTTCTCCGAGTGCCCCCATGTACTTGTGGTTCCCCACATTGTGAAGAATCTGTCCCTGTCTACCTTTTCTATGCCCTTCAGGATTTTGAAGGTTTCTATCATGTCTCCTCTAAGTCTCCGCTTTTCCAGGGAGAACAGCCCCAGCTTTTTCAATATATCAGCATATGAGAAGTTTTCCATACCCTTTATCAGTTTAGTCGCTCTTCTCTGGACTCCCTCAAGTACTGCCATGTTCTTCTTGAGGTAAGGCGACCAGTACTGGACACATTACTCCAGATGCGGGTGCACCATTGCATGATACAGTGGCATGATGACTTCCTTCGTCCTGGCAGTGATACCCTTTTTAATGATATTCAACATTTGGTTTGCTTTCCTTGAGGCCATCAAGCATTGTGCCGACGCCTTCATTGTTGTGTCTACCATCACCCCCAGGTCTCTTTCAATGTTACTTACCCCTAGTAGTGATCCCCCCATTTTGTAGCTGAACATCGTTTTTTTTTTCCCTACATGCATGACCTTGCATTTCTCTATGTTAAAGCTCATTTGCCACTTTTTTGCCCACCCTTCCAGGCTCGTTAGATCCCTTTGCAGGTCTTCGCAGTCTTCCACAGTTCTAACTCTGCTGCAGAGTTTGGTGTCATCCGCAAATTTTATAACCTCACATTTTGCTCCCGCCTCTAGGTCGTTAATAAATATATTGAGCAGGAGCGGTCCCAGCACAGACCCCTGCGGAACTCCACTCGTGACGCATAGCCAGTCTGAGTAGTGGCCAACCCTCCAACCCTCTGTTTCCTGCCTGCCAGCCAGTTTTTGATCCATCGGTGGACATCCCCTTGCACCCCGTGGTTCCACAGCTTCTTAAACAGCCGTTCGTGGGTTACCAGATGTCGAAAGCTTTCTGGAAGTCAAGGTAAATGATGTCCATGGATTCCCCTTGGCCTCAGCTCTCAGCCTGATATTTCGTTCCCAGTTTGCGCGAGCCTTGACGTCCTCCACGCTGGATAGACTAAGATAGAAGGGGGTGGGAGGGAAGGGCAGGTTGAAAGCAGAAGCGCACACGAGCTTCACAGGCAAGAAGAGGGGGTGAGAGGGTGAGCAGCAGAAGCGTAGCTCTTCATTGGCTGGGTTCGGAGAACATCGCCGCTAGCAAGATGCTTTGCTAAAACAGAGCGAAGAGGCGCCCGTCCTGGGGGAAGGGAGGCGGGGAGGTATGGAATGCAGCATTTCCTGCTTCAAAAAAAATTATGAATAACCGAATCCGCCGATACTGAAACCACGGATTCGGAGGGAGAAGTATCGCACTTAGAGCAAAATTTTACAGTGTCAATTTCTCAACATCATATATAGGATTTTGACCTTTATGCCAAGACACCCTGTGCTTTCAATAAATTAGACTCAAAGGCACCCAACTCATATAACTTCTTAAAGAAAAAGGCAATAGTAATTCACAGTCTCAATATATAAGGGATTACAAACCTTATATACTTAAACCTTTTTCAATTGCAAAATCTCTCACATGATCCTCAGCGAGGCCACCTCCCCACTCAATAAATCTTCATAGTAGGTGGCTTTACACCTCCTCTCATCATCGGATCCTTATATTTTCTTAAACTTTTTTTGTGCTTGTATTCTTTATAATTCTTTATATAATTTAATGTTTAAATATTTAAATATTTCATAAATAGTGGCTAAAATAAATTTACTTAGCTTTAGATCAGCTCAATTTCTGGTCTCAGTTCATAGAACGGGGGATAACCAACATGCAGGGCCGGATTTTCCTATAGGCTAACTAGGCTTCAGCCTAGGGCCTCAAGATCAAGAGGGGCCTACATTCAAATTGTTAGCAAAATTAAAATAACACTATTCTAAAAAAAGTGAACACTAAAACATTGAACCGAAAATAAGGAGAAATTCTATGCTTCAGGATCGGAACCGGCCGCAACGGGGCGCCAACTCGGCTTCTCCCTTTCTTTTTCTCGCCCTGGGAGGAGGATCGGGGAGGGAAAGACGTCAGTCCGGAAACAGCTGGGCAAAGCCCAGCCCCGCGAGGAGAGAGGCAAAACGTGGATCTGTCAGGACAGGGCGGCCCAGACTGGCATCGGGGGTGGGGTGGAGTGGGGGGTTTCAATGGAAGGGGGATGGGAGGCAGGCAGGCTGGCATCGGAGGGGGGTGGGGGGTTTAATGGAAGGCAGGCAGGCAGGATGGCATAGGGGGGTGTTCAATGGAAGGGGGATGGGAGGCAGGCGGGCATCGGAGGGGGGGTGAGGTGAGGAAGGACGCACTGGGGGCACTATGGAAATAGGAAGGGGCAATGTTGTGTGTTATGTTTGATTAGTTATTGTGACAAGTACTATATATGGTGCTGAGAATAAATGTCCAAATAAGTGTTCTCGACTTTTTTTTATTTATTATCCGTGTCACATTTTTTATAAAGGTTAGTACTAATAACAACATGTTTCATTTAACATATTGATATATATCACAGTAATGATGTATTTTATTTTCTCTCATGTAATTTACAAACTTAAAAATGGGAGGTGAAAGGGCCTCATAAATGGAATAGCCTAGGGCCTCTTTTCATCTAAATCCGGCCCTGCCGACATGTTTCACCCATGTGTTCTGATACGGTTTTTTCAAGGTTATCTCTCCCTGTAACCATAAGGTGGAAAAATTAGTTTAAATTCACACCCTAAAGACCCTTAAATATTTAAGTCCCCTTATAGGAAACAATTTGCTTACCAATAAATATCACTCCATTCCGAACAGACCTCTCCAGAAATGGAGGAAGCAGGGTTAACTTTCTGTTTTTAAAGGGACCTCCCACGGCAACAGAACTCTGACCTCATGGGATGTCCCTACTCCCTAGTTACCATTCAAACTTTATCCAACTGTTCCTATGCTTGTATGAATGACATATTACGGACGCGTCCCCGAGGAACAATACCACTTGTAGATCTTCTGGGGTTGTTTATATATTATTAGTATGCTCATGTGATCTGGTCTATGTAGGCTGGACTAAACGGGCTGTTCAATTGCGTTTAAATGAACATAAATCCAGATTAAGCACAATGAACATACAAGTCCCGATTGTGTCACACTGTAAGGAAAAACAACATAGGGTGGATCAATTAAGGTGGAGGGTGATAGATACAATTGATATGGAAAATGATGGGAACTGGGAAGTGAGGTTAAATTTCATCGAACAAAGATAGATTTACCATCTTAATACAGTGGCTCCTGCCGGGTTAAATGAAGAATTAGAATGGGCCACTCTTGTCTAGTTGGACTCCTCGGGGACGGGTCCGTAATATGTCATTCATACAAGCATAGGAACAGTTGGATAAAGTTTGAAAGTTTAAATGGTAACTAGGGAGTAGGGACATCCCATGAGGTCATAGTTCTGTTGCCGTGGAGAGGAGAATGGTCTGTTCGGAATGGAGTGATATTTATTGGTAAGAAACTTGTTTCCTATAAGGGGACTTAAATATTTAAGGGCCTTTAGGGTGTGAATTTAAACTAATTTTTCCACCTTATGGTTACAGGGAGAGATAACCTTGAAAAAAACGTATCAGAACACATGGGTGAAACATGTCGGTTATCCCCCGTTTTATGAACTGAGACCAGAAATTGAGCTGATCTAAAGCTAAGTAAATTTATTTTAGCCAATATTTAAGTATTTAAACATTAAATTATATAAAAAAAATTATAAAGAATACAAGCACAAAAAAAGTTTAAGAAAATTAAGAAAATATAAGGATCCGATGACGAGAGGAGGTGTAAAGCCACCTACTATGAAGATTTATTGAGTGGGGAGGTGGCCTCGCTGAGGATCATGTGAGAGATTTTGCAATTGAAAAAGGTTTAAGTATAGACGGGGAAGACACCCTGTGCTAACATAACTCAACTTGTGGTAAAATAATCCAACTTAACAGTAGCCCACATTGATGATTTTCCCTCTAATACATTTCCCACAAGACCAAATCTCTAGGGGCTCCTTTTACTAAGAAGCGGTAGCATTTTTAGCGCGTGAAAATTAGCGCACGCTAACCCTCACGCTATGCGGCTAAACTAACACCAGCTCTATGGAGGTGTTAGCATCTAGCATGCGTGGCATTGTAGCACGTGCTAAAACCACTAGCGCAGCTTAGTAATAGGAGCCCTAGGTTTTGGACAATGTGTTTTGTGGGTATTTAAACAACAGTATTAAATACCTAAGGAATCTATGGAATGTGTAAGACAGATTTATATGTTTTAACAATTTCTTTACTGGCCTGTAACAAGCTGGTAAACTCATACTTAATACTAATTGAATCCAAGATGGGCATTACGCTGGAAAATGACAACAGTGAGAACAAGAAAAATATACTAACATCTATTTAATAATTGCAGTAGGAAAATTGCTTCCAATACTGAAATATTTATTGAAACTTTAAAAAAAAAAAGAATTATCTTCAACAGCCCGCCACCAGATCTTTAACAGTGGGCAATGTAATGCCTAGAGGTACCTCAAACTGTCTTTCATTTTCTAGACTTAATGGCTGATTGGAGAAATCAATGTTGCCATTGGTAACAGAGTATTTGTTATGGCATGATTTCCTCTGTTAGGCTTGCAGAATGATTACAGTATTAGTGAGATGCTCCATTACAACAGATTCAGGTTATAACTTTCAATTTGCTATCCATTGGTAAGTGGCCTTAAAAATATGGACGAGGCCAGATATCTCACCTGCTTTAACTCGAAGTGAGTATGGGGGGAGGGGTTGTATTATTTTAGCAGACACTAGCTCACCCTCATACAAATTTCATAAGTGGCAAGAGAATATCATTTGGATTCTCAGTTTTAAACCTTCGACTTTATCAGCGTGCACATAAGATCTTAGCATGAACTTCAGTTTTTTAAAATATAGGGCTCAATATTTGGTTGGCAGGTATAGTTTTTTGCTGCTCGCCACTGGCATTCAAACCAGAAATTCAATGCCAAAGACTTGTCCAGGCATTGGCATTAAATTTCCAGGTTTCTGGAGCCACCTAACGCATACCTAATTAACTGCGAAATCCAGCTCTTAACTGGCTAAAGTACACCGCATAAAAGGCTCTTTTTTTACAAAGCTGTGATAGTGATTCTTCTGCGGCAAATGTACCAAAGCCCTTAGGAATTGAATTGGCTTTGGTTAGAGTTACCAGATGTCTGGATTTCCTCGGATAGTTTTGACGACATGCCCGGGGGTCCGGTCGGCTTTTCAAAACCCGGCACTTTGTCCAGGTTTTGAAAAGCTTCCCCTGAAATTGTGTTGGGCAAGAGGGCATCTACGCATGTGCAGATGCCAAGCGATGGTGTCACGGGCACGTGCGAGTGCACGTGCCACTATCTCGTCGCATCAGCGCATGCCTTTCTGCCCATCCAAAACAAGCAGTGGGGGCGGGACTAGAGTAGGATTAGGGGCAGGACTGGGGCGGGGATGGGCAGGTTTGGGGGCGGGGCTAAGGGGGTCCAGATTTTATGAATGGGAACCACTAAAGTAAAAGGCTTTGTAAGAAGGGCCCAAAGTTAGGACTGACTTTTGTGCAGTCCTATTTATGCTTTAACCTGGCCGATTGAGTGCTGATCTTTGACACCTAGCCAGCCAAGTGCAAAGTTTGCACCCAGAACGCACCCCAAATAGCCAATAGCTAGTTATTCTCAGCAACAATAACCATTTAAGTGACATTGAAAATGAGTGGTTAGCTCCAAACATGCAATTTAATCAGCCGGAAGCCAATTGTAACCAGTTTTTAATATTGCTTTGAATATTGTCCCACATAGGGCTCAATATTTAAAAAGACTTCTCGGGGTAATAGCCCCTCCCACCTAATTAAGTCCCACTGATCGGGGCCATGCATGGATTTTCAGCAGGAGTTATCTGGTGACCGGTGATAATCAGTACCAAAGCCTAGATAACTAAACAAACAATGCAGGGCAGCAACAAGGTAATCTTCAGTACACTTGTCAGCAATTCCAGAAACGGGGGAAAGCCAAAGCAAAATGGCTTGGTTTATTGCCTATATACTGATGCTGAATATTGCCGGTCTCCAGAAAAGCCGGCACAGATTTGGCAATAAAAGTGATGGTACAACAAGGCGGAGCCAGAATCGCAGGGAAACAACTTTATAAGGGTCCCAACACGGGAAGGCGCACGCAGTTTGCTGATTTTTGTGATTATGCATGTGGTCGTTTGAAGGAAGACTTAACACTGTGTTCTCTATTCAGTCATCCCTTACACCAAAGACACAGGCAATCGCTGAAACACAGGCTGGGTTGGATCTCCTAATAAAGTTGCTTCCCTGCATTTTGGCTTTGCCTTGTTGTTCCATCAGCGGCCATTATCCTGTTATTGCTCTAATACCTTTCTGCTGTTGTTTTCCCTCTGACTTGCTTGGATACAGAAATGGGCCAGCACTAAAGGAATAATTTTATCAAATGGCACCTAAATTAAGGTATAACCAATAAACCCAAATGATTGTCTGACTACATGGTCCAAAAATGATATAATCTAGGAAAAACACCCACCATGGAATTGTGCACTAATGAGATATATCTTCATTGTTCTTTACTTATATTACTTTAATCAATCTTTTTATTAGTGTGTTCAAATATTTTTAAAAGTCTAAACAGTATTGTTTAAACGGTGTTATTTTCTTTTAACAATATTATTATTAAGGTGCCACAAAGGGGCGGGCTTAGCACCAGTTCTGTAATGGCATTCAGGTGCACCTAACCCCTTACAGAATACAAGCACAAAACTGCTTTGGCACCCTGAAACCTAGGCATGACCACATATGCCAAGCCAATAGCTGGTCAAAGTTGCTGTGCTAAGTGTACCTTATGGTATACTATAAATTGCACGTCACATAATGATACACCCATGAAATGTCCATGTGTGCCAATTCTATAGAATATCACCAAGCACGAATGTGCGTATGAGCCAATTAATGGCGTACATAATTGCTGTTTGTCTAGGAAGGAGATGTAAAAATATTATGGGCCTCATAATAAAAAAAAATTAAGATGTCCCAAAACCGTCATAAGTCAGCACTTGGACGTCCTAATCGCCGGGACATCCGAGCGCTGATTTTCAAAACTATCTTTCTGAATGTCTTGCAAGGTGTTCTAGTTGCTGTGCATCCAAAGATCCAGGGGGGCGTTTTGGGAGGCGTGTTATGGGTGGGTTTTCGGCATGCTTAGACTTGGATGCATATCATATTTGGATGTCCTGCACCTATAATCAAACTTTTCCCAAGATGTCCTGGATGGAATTTAGACGTTTATAAAGTGTCTAAGTGACAAAAAGTTACCCAAATTGACGAAATGACCACTGGAGGGATTAAGCAATGACCCCTATATGCTCTCCCAGTGGTCATTAACCCCCTCCCACTCCCGAAAAATCTGAATGAAACAGTGCATACCTGTCTCTAGAACAGCACATCTGGTATGGGAGAAGTCAGTAGAGCATCACACAGGTGTCTTAAGTAGCCTGATGGATGGGCTAATGAGCCATTGAGAGGAGAACCCAGGACCATAAGCTACGCTAACCAGTACATTTATGAGATGCTGTTGAGAATGAAAACTCAATGCATGTGAGGATGAAAAGTTATTGGACCCAATATTGAAACTAACCATATCCTAACCAGCTAAGTGATTGCATAAAGTTAGGACAAATTCCAATTAAAGTCCTCTATATATTGAACAGTCTTCTCTAAATAAACATAAATTATAATTAAAGGAGGAAAAAGACTTCAAATGCTTCTCAGTGACAAGTAAATAATCTTGTCACCAACTTTTGAAGCTATCATTAGTCAGAAAAACTTCCTTATTGTAAAAACGATAGAGGGGCATAATCAAAAAACAGTCTACGTCCCTTTTTGGCCTAAGGCCTTAAACGTTGAAAGCAGAAGCAGGGAAAGTGTCCATAACCAAAACAAACGTCCTTGTTTTGATTATGGCCTGCCTCTACCTTCAGCTGTTTAAACGCCCAGCCAACCACAATGTCTACAAGTACACCCCCACGATGTTTACACTTATACCCCATAATGAACCAAAAAAACGCATAAGCCCAAACGTCCAACACAAAGGCTTTTAAGAGAAGGAGGAGCCAGTCCTTAGCCTAAAAGCTGGATTATGTAACCGGTGTCTGTCAAAAAAATACCAGTTACAAAATCCCTCCCAACTCCCCCCCCACACACACACACAACATTGTGGCAGGAGGGAACCCAAGCCCCCCTGCCTCGGGCACCCGCGGCACCCCCCGACGACATCGGAGCAAGAGGGAGCCCAAGCCCTCTTGCCCCGGCGATCATGCTCCCCCCCGGCTGAGTACAATCGGGCCAGGAGGGAGCCAAAACCATCCTGGCCCCAGCGACCCCCCCCCTGAGTACGATCGGGCCAGGAGGGAGCCCAAACCCTCTGAGCCCCGGCCCCCCCCCCCCCCCCGACTGCATCTGGCCAGGAGGGAGTCCAAGCCCTCCTGGCCCCAGAAACCCCCTACCCCTCACCCCCCACTACAATACGGGCAGGAGGGATCCCAGGCCCTCCTGCCCTCAACACAACCCCCTTCCCCCCAACAACCACCCCCCCGAACCCCTGCTCGCCCCCCCCGCCGACCCGTGACCCCCCCGGCCGAACCCACAACCCCCCACCCCCCCTTCCCCGTACCTTTCAATGTTGGCCAGACGGATGGGTGCCACGCCCGCCCATCTGGCAAGCCTGCCGGCTCCAGAATGGGGCCGGATTGACCCAGGCGGCTGAAACCCTGCCCACAGGTGGGGCCTGAAGCACCTGGGCCAATCAGAATAGGCCTGGGAGCCTTAGGCTCCTCCTGTGGGTGGGGCCTTAAGCACATGGTCCGGGTTGGGCTGAGGGGGTCACGGGTCGGCGGTAGGGGGACCGATCTGGGGTTCGGGAGCGGTCGTTGGGGGGAGGGAGTTGTGTCGAGGGAAGGAGGGCCTGGGATCCCTCCTGCCCGTGTTGTAGTGGGGGTGGGGGGTAGGGGGTCACCGGGGCCAGGAAGGCTTGGGCTTCCTCCTGGCCAGATCCAGTTGGGGGGAGTCGCTGGAGCCAGGAGGGTTTGGGCTCCTTCCTGGCCCGATTGTACTTGGGGGGGTCGCCGGGGCCAGGAGGGTTTGGGCTCCCTCCTGGCCCGATCGTACTCGGTGGGGGGGGCACGATCGCTGGGGCAAGAGGGCTTGGGCTCCCTCTTGCCCCGATGTTGTGTGTGTTTGGGGGGGTGATGTATCGTAGCAGGAGAGATGCCTCATCTCCCCTACCGCGATGCCATCACTCTTCTACCCGAACTGCCGCAACCCGCGGCAGGAGAGATATGGCATCTCTCCTTCCGCGGGTCGTGGTAGTTCGGGTAGAGGAGTGATGGCATCGCGGTAGGGGAGATGAGGCATCTCTCCTGCCGCGATGGTTGCGGTGGGTAGGTTGCCGGGCCGCTGAACTGATCGCGCCAGCGGCCATCAGCTCAGTGGCCCCTTTTTCGGCACTTAGACCTGGTTTGACTTCATCTAAGTCAAAAAGGTATAAGTGCCGACTAGGCAACCTGCCTACGGTTTTGGTTATACCTGCTGCACGCCTAGGTGTAGGTCAGCCCACCTCCCGCCCACCGCCCGCCCTTTCCCCTCCTCTAAACACGCTTCTTTTCTCTCTGTGCATTTAGAGGCAGGGGAAAGGCCTAAGCTGGTTTTAGATACGTCTAAAAACCAGCTTTGGTTATGGGTACTTGGACGATCAGGCTTTTTGATCGTCCAAGTAGCCATTTAGGACACTTTTTAGACTTTTTTTTTTTTTTATTATGAACCCCATAGATTATAAAAATATTTGTTATTTTCTTTAATGCATTGTTACCAATCGGGTCAGTAAACCCACTATTTACAAAGTCAAACTGAAGACTTCGGAACATTCCCTGAAGAAAGCCACAGCATGGTGGCTGAAACGTTGGCTTCTACCTGACAAGATGCAGCGAGATCCAGAAACCTGCAATATGCACAATGCCAGCTGCAGAAATCCTGAGAGAACACCTAGATAACTTAAGTTGGCCTTTGCTGCAATTAACCAAACTAAAAACTTCCTGGTTTAATTCTTCCCATTCATGACCTCACAGTTGTAACTCATAGCTTCTTAGTTTGTATCTATGTGTATTTACAGAACAGTAAGCTCCAAGGAGTAACAACTGTCTATTATGGAGTAATTGTATAACTGTGTTCACATTTGCACTTATTATTTGGGGTACACAATTTTTTTCTAGGTAAAATTATGCATGTGCATTCAAATTACTCCCTGCTGAAATTCACCAGATTAGCTCTGTGACTGGGTTTAGAAAGAGGCTGAAAGCCTAGTTATTTTTGAAAGCCTTCTCATTTTGATTACGTTCATGTGTTACTGATTTTTATTGTGTTTTGGCCTGTTTCATTTTTAGATTTCAAAGTTTTTATTATGCCTGTTTGTTTTTAAACCTGCCTAGAAAGGTAGAAAAGTGTGGGATATAAATTTCTTAAACACATTTATTCTCAAATGTATGCAAATGAATGCACATCTCTGCTGAACTTCACCCTAGAAATTCCTCTTCAAACAGCAGGTAAATTAAGGAACATATTTATTAGAGTGTGCTAAGCAGTTAATATGTGATTTAGCATATGCTAACTGTAAGCACCGGCCTTCACTAACAGCTACCATGTGATACAGCCAGCGTGTTAAAAAAATCCCACACTAACTGCTTAACACAAGATGGTGCAGGAATTAGGTGAGCATAGGAGGAGATTGGGTGCGGGCTGCACATTGCAGTTAGCATATAGCAATTAGTGAATGCCAACTGTCACCTGTACAGCTAGTGTGGGTGATCTTAACACCTCCTCAAGATGCAGCATCAAGTGCTCCACGCTAATTGCTAATGAATTTAATTAGGGACTCTTATATGTGGTAACTGCAGGTGACATGCTAGGCACAGCTCCAACCGTGAGCATCCTGGTCTTCTACTTACTACTTGCTAATTTTGCCAAAAAAGTTACTGCACTTTAGTATATAAGCCCCCTTCAGCATATACAAGCTGTGTACACAGGGTGGTCAATAACGTAACAAACCTTTCCTGCATGCAACTCACATCTTTAGCTATGGAGATGCTTTAATTAATTGCCGTCCATGGGGGTAATTTTATAAAATATTTTCGCATGTTAAACACATGATTTATGGTAGGAAATACTAGGGCATGGGGAAGAGCAGTCTTATGGTTGGAGCATCAAACTGAGAACTAAGGAAGCCCTTCTATCAGTAGTGTAGTAAGGGGAAAGGGGGCGGTCTATGCCGGGTGCCGTCTTGGGGAGGGCACAGGCACCTGTCCTCCTATCCCTTCCCCAGTACCTCTGAAACATTTCTGGTGTGAGCAGAAACCACTCCCCCCCCAACTTACTGTAGCACCAGCGTTGGATCATCCACTAATGTCACTTCCTGGGTCCTCGCTTAGGAAGTGATGTCAGAGGAAGAGCCGATGCAGGCGTGACCGCAGCTTGGGGGGTTGCTGCTTACATCAGGAACATCACAGAGGTACGGGGCAAGGGAAGTGGTGTGCCCGTGCAACAGGAGGGGACGGGGAAGGAGCGTGTGGAGGGGGGAGCATAGAAGATGGCAGGAGGGGTGACACTCCCCTCCTGGGTGCCTCTCACCCTCGCTACGTCACTGCCCTCTGTGGCTCCTTCTGATCTTGCCACTGGGGCAGGTCTAGAGGCAGAAAATGGGAGTGTTCTGTGCTATCCAGTTAATGCAGCTACGTGGCTGTGTGATAACTGATTAAGGGCGTGCTTAGTATCGGAGCCCTTTCTGCCTAAAGATTGGTTGGTGGTAGGGACTCACATGCCAATGGGAAAATTAGCACATGATCATTAATAAGTAAAATAGAACAATCAGACATATTGCCCCAGAAATGAAAATGACCATAGCATGTGGGAATGACCTCCATAAGGCCACATTTTACCACTGTTTGATAGAAGGGCCTTCTAGGCACTCCTAAAAGTTAGGTGCACTGTGACAGCGCATAAACCTAGGTGCAGGTATTTTAAGCCTGGGTTTCATTGGCCTAAATGTGTGCACCTAAATGTTAGTCATGTGTATGGGCACTAAGGGTCAGATTCTAAAAATGGCACCAGTATTGGCGGCCATCTAAGAAACTCACCGATCACATGTCAATCACACATAGGCGCCATTCATAGAATGGTGGCTGTTTTTTTTTTTTAAATAGGTGCCTTGACTGTAGGCCAGCATTTTAAAGGCCTACATTATGGTGCCGGTCTCACACCTATGGAGATGCATAGGTATGCCTATGTACGCCTAAGGCCATTTCCAGTTGCGAGTCTCTTTTAGTTGAAAGAAACTCTGGAATGAGGGGGCATAGGATGAACGTGAAAGGAGATACACTCAGAGGTAACCTCAGAAAATACTTTTTCATGGAAAGGGTGGTGATCATGGAATGGCCTCCTAGTGGAGTTGGTGGAGGAAAAAAGTATATCTGAATTCAAGAAAGCTTGGGACAAGTATGTTGGATATCTAAAGGATAGGAAGAGAGAGTAGTAGATAATAATAATAATAATAATAACAATTTATTTATATACCACAAAACCATGAAATTCTATGATCTGATTATTACATAATAAAAATTTTACAAACTAACTACCTAACTATTTCAAGAACAGATGTGTTTTTAAATGTTTTCTAAATCCCCCATAAATTTCAGTAAGCTTAAGCTCTTTCTACACAGACGTGACATGGTTAGGTAGACTAGATAGGTCATAAGGTCTTTATCTGCCTTCATTATTGTTATGTTTCCATAGTGCTCATTTTCAAAAGAGAAAAATATCTTAAAAATGGCGTATGCTTGAAATGTTATGATTTTGGATGCACCTCTGACATATGTAATGCAGCAATGGCAAAGGACATAAGTAAATGGTCCCCTTGTTCAAAGTTTGATAGTTACTGTAAAAGTGAGCAAAGACAAAAATACATTTCCCCCTCCGTATTCGCGGGGGTTAGGGGCAGAGCTGGCCCGTTAATATTAAAAAAATGTGAATAATATTCAGACCGGTTCTGCCCCAAACCCCCGCTTCCCCTGGCTATTTTAAGCCCTGAAAGCCCCCCCCCCCCCCCTTTTAAGCCTTACTTGGTGGTCTAGCAGGTTTTCAGGCAGGAGCGATCTTCCCACGCTCCTGCCCCTTGCAGATTGCTCACAGGAAATGGCTGCCTTTAGCTCCTGTAGTCTCTCGAACCTTTTCCCGTGAGTGATCTGCACGGGGCAGGAGCGTGGGAAGATCGCTACTGCCCCGAAAATCCGCTAGACCACCAGATAAGGCTTAAGGGGGGGGGGGGCTTACAGGGCTTAAAATAGCCTGAAAAATGAAAATAAATTTTTAAATTTAAAACCGCGAATCCGAAGATACGGAATTCGCGAATATGGAGGGGGAAGTGTAACCCAAATTGTTTTGAGAAACAGACACCTCTTACATTCCATTAAAAAGAAATAGGTAAGGCATAGAAATATCAGTTTTGAAAAAAAAGTTGTAGTTAATTATCCAACTAATTTTCAGGAACACATAAAGATGGCTTAGCATACCTGACGAAGATGGTGATGAAGGGTGTGGACTGTCTTCCTGGGCACTTCCGGTCTGAGAGAGACCCCCACCTGCCCCGCTTTCTTCAGTAATGTTAGAGGATCCTGGTGTTGTGGATCGACTGACAGACTGAGATTCTTGATCACTTCCAGACCCACGCCTTTCCTCAAGACTACATTGAAATGCCTCTTCTTCTACTTTCCTGTCTCTCTTATGGACTCTTGAGTGAACAACAACTGTGGTATGTATCTGAAAACCCTTCCGCAGTCAGGACATTCAGTAGGCTTTTCTTTACGCTCCTTGACTTTGCAGTTGTATTCAAGCCGTTGGTTCATACCATGTGACAAAAAAATCTCTGGTGCTTTCTAAAGGGTCTAGTTAGTTGCAGATCTCTCTGATTGTAAATTTTAGTGCTGTGAACGCAAATCAGCTTGCATTTTCTGCTTAGAAGCCATCTGCTCCTAGTATCACATACTCTCTCTTCTCTTATCAAACAGAACTCCAGCATTTGCCAAAGTGTCTGTCATGACTGTGTTGCATGTGCTGCTCTTTAGACAAAAAGCCATGTTCCATAGCATTCCTCTAGCCATAAGCTGCCAGGCTTGATAGCTTATTTACTGGATCCATCTCTGCAGCCTTGGCAGCAGCCTGTAACCTTTCTATGCAGCTAGATTTCAGAGGAGGCACCAGATTGAGACAGCCCAATAAAGAATGTTTATCCCCTTCAGTAAAGCTATGAGCAATGCCAGAAATAGGGGAAAGCAGTTTTCCCAAAACCTCTTTTTCCTTCATAGGCAGATCTTTATTATAAGGCTGGTTGAGTTCATTTAATCTTAGCTTTCTCTGGAGGGAGGAAACCACGTTGTAAGCAAGATATGTACCTTGAAATACAAGTTTGCATGGGCTTCCTGTGACATGCTGCTGATAGATACAGGTATCTCTGCAATCATTAGGCGTTTGTTCTTTACAGATAATTTTGTTCAGATGAACTTTCATGTGGTTTTAAGGAACCAAGGTTCTTTGAAGGCGCCTTCCACATATCTGGCAGCAGTGCTCAAAGGAATCCTTGTTTTTCTCATGTGACCTTTCAGGAACCATGCTTGGCTAAATACCTGGCCACACACTTCACAGCGAAACTCACTGGTTGATTGTTCTCCATTGCCATTGGAGCCCTGACCTTGAGCTGACTCAGCAGTTATGTGAGCTTTCTCAACATGACTAATCAGCTCTTCCTCTTGAGAGGCAGCAAAATCACAAAGTGTGCACTTGTAAGGCTTGTGTAATATTCGTATATGTCTATCTAACTCTTCACGTTTCTTAAACTTTCCTTTGCAAAAAGTGCATCTGAATCCAGTAGTTGGAGCTACAGCTTCTTCTTGCACATTTTCAGGCTTGGGTGAAGGGGCAGTGTTATTAGATAAATCTGGTACACTGTGACTAGCTGGAACAGATAAACTACAATTGTTAAGAAGTATTTGTTGTGGTTTCACATCAGGCCTTGGTTGCAAAAGACTGCTTTTCATTTGCTTATCCCTTAGAATTGCCCGTTCTTCTAGTTCATGTAAAAGCCTGTTTTCTTCCCTGACTCTTCCACGACCTTTACCAAGATTTCCAAGTTTATGAGTACGTAAATGAATCTTTAAGTTGCCTTTTTGAGCTGCTCTATGATCACAATACGGACACTTAAATGGTTTCTCTCCAGTGTGTGTACGCATGTGTAGTGATAGTATGCTATTGAATCGGAAACGTTTACCACAAAGAGGGCAAGGGTATTTTCTGTTCTTTCTTGCATCATCCTCTATATCACTCATTTGAGACATGATTCCAAGGTTTTGTCCATTTAAGAACTGTTGAAGGTCAACTCTCCCATTCAAACTGGTATCAATGTCTCTATTGATCTGATTTGCTAACAGTGCCATCTGATTGCTTAGTGGTTGATTTGCCATGGATACATGGTTTTTGTCCTCTAATGGAGTTGCTGCCTTCTCTTCTGGATTTTGTCTGCTTTGAAGCTCAGGGAAGGCATGGCTGAGTTGTGATGTTATTTGATGCAGCTTCTGGCTCATTGAATACTGGCCATTAAGTATGGTACTGCTGAGATGGGTGTCAGCTTCAGGCACACCTGATGAGATGCCAAGGCACAAACCAGCTTCCTCCATCCCTGAAATGAAAAAGACATTTTATAACAACATTCAAGTGGTAATAAATCAACAACATACATCATTAACACACTTAAATTGCAGATTTTGCTGAAAGTTCTATTAACCATCTTGGAACAAAGTTACTAACATGGAATATGGGTTATTTTCCAATTGTTAGTAACTAGGTTTTCATTGCATAAAATGGGACCTGTGATATTATAGCATGAGTTTGTGATAAAATAACATGTCTTAACAGTAGCCCACATTGATAACTATGCCTCTTAATCTTTGGGTCAACAGAACTCTTCAGGCCTTATCCAACCAAAATGACGTTTCTCTGTTCTTTGTTAATAGAAAAATTGTCTTCATTGAATAAAAGTATAATGAATTTTATTTGAAGAATATATGAAAAATCAGTGGGCACTCCAAGCCAGTATGCATTTCTGGATGCTCATTCTAGGTATGCATGAGAAAGAGTTACATAGTATGAATGCAAACCTACCTCATGCATATTCATTATATCTATTCTAAAATACAGATTAAAGGGCTCATTTTCAAAAAAGACAGATGTCCAAAAGAAAGCATAAACTGGAACTTGGATGTTTTACTAGTTAAAACGTCCAAGTGGGCATTGTCAAAACAGACTTTCCAGATACCTTTCTGATTGTTTTCAAGTTTCAAGTTTATTTAAAATTTCTTATACCGCCTAATCAGGCTTCTAGGCAGTGCACAAAGTCATAAAAACATACATTGGCTAAAATACAGATTTAAAATGACAAGGCATTTCAAAGGTTGACGACAACATTCAGTACATCTAAATCTTAAGGGAGCATGTTAGAGGCATGTTTTGAGTGGGCTTAGGTCAGGCTTAGGACTTGGATGTTCTGGAGGCATAATTAAACTTTAACAAAACGTCCAGGGCTTTTTTTTGTTTGCATTTGGAGGTAGACCTGTTTTAAAAGTGTCTAAATGCATAAAAAGTGCCCAAACTGACCACTGATCCTTACTCCTTGAGTGGTCACTGCCCCCTCCCACCATCCAAAGGTTTGAAAAAATCAGTACATCCTAGCCTGTATGATGAAGACGTGATGAAAAGTTCTCAGCCCAACCAACCAACTTCCTAAATTATGAGTGTTATTTTGCCACTGTCGCTCAAAAAAGTGTTATTTTATTTCATTAAGTGCCAATTTGCAGAAACAAAATTCTATGTTCTGACATTGTTTCAGATCATTGATTGAACCATATCCACATCATTCTCTTCTTGGTTGGGCTGAGACCTTTTCAGTACCCCCCTCTTACAGCTTCAGATGGCTCTTTGACCTACTTGCTCTTTATTTCTTTTTATTATCATTCTGTGTTTTTTATTTTAATACTGTTAACCGAGTTGATCTCCTTGTTTGGTGATGACCCGGTATACAAAGTTAAGTTTTAGTTTAGTTTAGATGGCCACATAGACAACTAGGCCCAGCAGAGAATAGCAGAAGGGCACTCTTATAGAGTACTGCAGTGCATGTCACATTTAAAAGCCCCAGGTACACATGTCACTGTAACCCACCCAAAACCTACTGTACCTACATAAAGATGACACCTGCAGGCATAAGGACTATTGTTGTGGTGTACAGGTGGGTACAGTAAGTTTTGGGTGGGTCATACAATATAAGCAGGTTATAGTGACATGTACCTGGGACTTTTAAATTTGACATTCTATGCAGTACCCCTTAGAGGGCCCCTCTGCTCTAATCAGATGTCTGTGTGGCCAGTTTGCTAAGAATGATGGCTGCTAGGATATCCAAAAAGCTGATTTTTGTGCATTTTTTCAAGTCTTTATATTAGAGACTGGTCAAAAGAGACAGACATACTTAGGATCAAAACATCAAGATAGATCATTTAAAAAAAAAGATAGGCATCTTGCTGTTTTGAGAATGGACATTTTCTCTACTGGATTACTGGAAGTTTTTCCCAAGATGTCCAAACTCAGACTTAGACGACCCTTCTGCAGGGTGTGCATCTAGGAAAGATTTGGGAAACAAATAAGTACTACAAATCCCTACATGTGATAGAGTACTACCAAAAGAAGATCTGCTTGTCCTAAAAATTCAAAGCAAGTTGACATCCCTAAACGTATGTGATTTCGAAACTATATATTTTGGTCCAATGAAAGATAAAGAGACAAATGTGTGCATATATCAGAGATATGCTAAAAGCACAAAAAAAGGGGGGGGGATTGAACAAGTGCAAAGTGCAAAGACTTTAATCAATAGACACTTTAAAAACAAATAATAAAGTACAAAAAAAGTTTGCATGAGCAAACATTTATGGAGGATTTCCAGGAGTGTAGTTTGGGTGAAGCAAAGCAGAAGGCACAATAATTGAGGATAGTTTTATCAGAGCTGCACAATGTAGCAGTCAAATGTCAGTAACTTTCAAAACTAACAAAATAGGGAATGGAGGGAAAATGCAAAAAATACAAAGAAACTCACTCCATTAATGAAAAACCGCTGTGCACCAAAGTTGTATTAGCCACGAAAGAAAAAAAAGCCTCAGACAATAGGAGAGGTGAACCCACACTCTATCACCCACGCATCATAGGCAAAAAAAAAAAAAAAAATCTTTTGTATGTGGTTAATTATAGCAAATAAGAACTTTACAAAAACATATTCCTATGCATTCGAATGAACTGTCACATCAGCCATACAACTTCAGCCTTCAACAGGCTCATTTGACTGCTCTAGAACGCAAAGTGGTACTTTTCCATACTACCAGCAAATGCGTATGAAAACTATCAGCAAGTGGAAGCCTACGTATTTGCTGGTAGTACGGAAAAGCACCACTTCACGTTTAGATCTACTTGCCTCCTTCATTTCAGCAAAAAGCACAATCTACCTAAAATTTAACTTCCTATCCAAAGTACCTTGGTCAGACCTCCTACTCCAAGAATTCACCTTATTCTGGAAAGAGATATCAATAACCAAATTGATCTCTCAAGTAACCTCTTATTATAGAAACAAAGTAGCCCCTGAATCATACTGGAATGAAATAGATAACTCATTGCTATCCCAAGACTTCCTGGACCATTGAAAAATGATCAATGAACAAATCCTAAACAAATTAGCCCCACCCAAATGCATAGAAAGAATCCAAAGATCATCAGAGAAATGGTTCAACTCAGTGCTTATGTCCCTGAAAAGAACTTGCCGACAAGCTGAGCATTGCTGGCACAAACACCCCTCCCCAGGAAACAAGACTAACCCCCTCTTCTATTAAACTGTGCAAGCAGTTTGTAGCGCAGAGAGCTGTGCTGAATGGCCCGCGCTGCTCCTGACGCTCGCAGGAACTCTGTGAGCATCGGGAGCAGCACGGGCTATTCAGCGCGGCTCACCGTTAAAAACTGCTATTGCAGTTTGGTTGAAGAGGGGGATAAGTGGTGCTATAAAGTCCTAGATTATAAATTAGTACTGATGCAAAAGAAGAAAGAATACTATTCTAAACATCAGCACAGAAGATAATCTCAAAATCAACAAACTGTTCTAATATTAGAACATAAGAACATAACATAAGAACATAAGAATTGCCACTGCTGGGTCAGACCAGCGGTCCATCGCGCCCAGCAGTCCGCTCACGCGGCGGCCCCCAGGTCAAAGACCTGTGCCCTAACCGAGACCAACCCTACCTACGTTCGTTCTGGTTCAGCAAGAACTTGTCCAACCTTGTCTTGAATCCCTGGAGGGTGTTTTCCCCTATAACAGCCTCTGGAAGAGCATTCCAGCTCTCCACCACTCTCTGGGTGAAGAAGAACTTCCTTACGTTTGTACGGAATCTATCCCCTTTTAACTTTAGAGAGTGCCCTCTCGTCCTCTCTACCTTGGAGAGGGTGAACAATCTGTCTTTATCTACTGAATCTAATCCCTTCATTATCTTGAATGTTTCGATCATGTCCCCTCTCAATCTCCTCTTTTCAAGGGAGAACATAACCAACATGAACAAGATCACAAATGTTGACAACCCCTATATTCCAATAGCCTCAGAACTAGCACATATTTTAAAACAAAGATTCAATCCACACGAAACTAGCTACCCCCTACCAGTCCAGCTAGATCCAGCACAAAAAAAAACACCTATGGACAGACAAACAGATCTTGGAACAAGTTTGAAGAGATTAAGGCCCAAATTCCATAACCAGCGCCTAAAGTTAGGCACCTATTTCCGAGGCGCCCAACTAGATAGGCGCCTATCTAAATTGAATAGCAAGCTCAATTAAGCTTTTTAATCAGCACTGATTGAAACCTAGGCGCCTATCAAGAAAGTGCGATTCTGTAACAAGGCGCCTCTAAAAATTTAGGCGGCCTTCAAAAAAAAATAGGTGCTAAGCACGTTAGGTATGGGCGTGGATACTTGTTAGGCGCCTTGTTGCAGAATCGCTGCTCTTAAGCGTGCTTAAGTGCTCAGCTAGGCGCCTAACTTTTAGTTGTGCCTAGAGCTGGCCTATTTCTTGGGCGCCTCCAAAATAAGTTCCGCTCGGCATGATTCATTAAACAGCACCCAATTTTACTTGAATCGCGCTGAACGGTGCCTAAGTAGGCGCCTAACTTTTGGGCGCTTCTTATAGAATTTGCCCCTAAATGCCAAGACTGAGCCCGTTAGCGAATCCTTAGTCTTCCGCATTGCTTGCCACTAGGGACGAGCAACCAGAACATTTTTGTTTCATGTCTTTTCCTGTGTCATTTTTGGGAACGTTCATTTTATTTGTTTTTGTTTGGCTATTTTGTCATCACAGGAGTAAAGTAATTGAGCCCCAAATTCTATATATGGCACCTAAGGTTGTGTGCACACATCAGTGCCTGTAGCCAATGTGTGTGCACAATTTAATTTATTGGACTAATTAATGCCGATAATTGGCAATTAATGCCTCATAATTGGTGCTAATTGGCAGTAATTAAACATTATGCATACAACTCAGAAAGTGTGATTTTATAAATAGTATGTATTAGCTGCAGTGCATAAATTTGAAAAGTGTGGGGGGGGCATGGTCAGGGGCAGATCATGAGTATTTCTAAATGTTATGAGCATTGTTATAGAATATGCCCAATATACACACAACTCAGGCACAGGCAATTAGGCCTGGTTTTAGTTGACTCAACTGAGTGTGCCTGAGTTATACGATGCACAAAGGCATTTAGTGCGATTCTTTGAAAGGCATGCGTACCTTCTAAAATTGTACTAAGCACCATTCTAGTCAGCGCTGATTTTGTGGGTGCTATATGTAAAGTCGAGCCCTGAGTGTGTACTCTTTTGGAAGAAGGCCCGCTATGTGCAAGAAGGACACACTCTTTCTGAAAGAGTGCACAGTTGCATGCATGCATGGATAATGACTCACGCGTGTACAATAATTCAAGCATGCAGAATAGTCATCCTGTTTGCAAACAGTGTATAAGTAGAAGAAGGAATATTGACATTTACGTGGAAATGTGTGCTCCTGAGAGTCAATGTCAGCATTCTGCACTTCTGTGTTGCTAGGGTCTGTTTCTATAAATTGCGCCCAGGTTAGGTGCCAACTAGTGAGGCCTAAGTAAAATTTGTGTGCAATGTTTTTAAAATTGTCTTAACTGGTGTGGTGATTGACCATGCCATTAAAAAGTAAAGTAAAACCTTGGTTTGCGAGCATAATTCGTTCCAGAAGCATGCTTGTAATCCAAAACACTCATATCAAAGCGAATTTCCCCATAAGAAATCATGGAAACTCAGATGATTCATTCCACAACCCAAAAACTTTAATACAAAATACTAAACTAAACTAAACCTTGGGTTTATATACCGCACCATCTCCATGAATGCGGAGCTCGGCACGGTTTACAGGAAAAAAGATGAGAGAGGAACTACAGTGGAGAGATTAAAGAGTTAGGTGTAAAGGGGGAAGGTGAGAGGCCTAAGAGGGGGGAAGTGTTACAGTTTTGAGAATAGCCAGGTTTTTAGGTGTTTGCAGAAGAGTTGGAGGGAGCTTGAGGTTCGGAGAGGGGAGGTGAGGTTATTCCAGATCTCAGTGATTCTAAAGGGGAGGGATGACCCAAGTTTGCCTACATGGGAAATACCTTTTATGTAAGGGAAGGATAGTTTAAAAATTTGGGAGGATCTGGAGGAAGTAGGGGTTGGGGAGTTCCAGGATAGAGGGATAACGGCAGGAAGGATGCCATGTAGGATCTTGTAGGCCAGACACGCACATTTGAAGTGGATCCTGGGGATTACTGGGAGCCAATGGAGCTTAGACAGGAGTGGTGAGACGTGATCAAATTTGCTTTTCGCGAAAACAAGCTTAGCTGCGGCGTTCTGAATCCGCTGAAGTCTGTGGAGGCTTTTCTTGGTTAGGCTGAGGTAGATAGAATTGCAATAATCCAATCTGGAGAGGATGATGGATTGTACTAGGACTGCGAAGTGTTTTTGGTGAAAATAGGGTCTGACTTTCCTTAGCATGTGAAGGCTGAAGAAGCATTTCTTCACCAGGGATTGGAGATGTTCGTTGAAGGATAGATACTATATGTACTCGTATTGCAAGACTTTGCTTGTTTAGAACAGTCACTACACTCTTGCAGCATCAGAAAGAGAAGAACCATCAGCTCAGTTGTGATGTGTGTATACTGTATGTACTCATATTGCAAGACATTGCTTGTATATCAAGTTAAAATGTAATCAAATGTTTTGCTTGTCTTGCAAAACACTTGCAAACCAAGTTACTTGCAATCCAAGGTTTTACTGTATTTTGAAAAAAATATTTAAAAAATTACTTAATTAGTATTGAGTGCAGAAAGTAGGCATGTTTCAGAGAGAAAGAGAGATGTGGTTGACTTGGGCGTCGCTAGGCATCTGTGTTAGGCACTGGTAAGTTAGGCCAGGTAAACCTTGGCCTAATATACCGGCACCTATCACAAGGCCGCCTTGCAATGCCTAAGCATGACTAGGCACAGTTAAGCGTGATTCTATAAGCAGCGTTTAGCAGTTGACTGACAACTTTGTTGACTGGCACATACAAGTTAGACATCAGTAGGCACCATTTATAGAATCAGGCCCCTAACACATACATAAATGTAAGCAGCCCGTTATACAATTGCCTCCATAATGGGCACACAAACATTAACATTATTGAATTGTCTCCTTTTATATGACTTCTGAAATTAAAATGAATTAAAGTTGCAGTCTCTCTAATTATGTGGGTACTAACTTGCCTTTTGATGTGTCCAATGGCAATAATGTGTGTTATACTGTATTACCATAACTAACATTAGTTTAAGCTACCATGGATATGCATTTGCATGGATATACAAATGCATCCAAAACAGCTGATCATTGTGTATATGAAATAATGCAGCTTGTGATGCACTTCACAACCTGTGTTTTTGCTAAAAATATTAGGCTTGGTCAGAGTTGGCATTATTTGGAGTGTCAGACCATTAACATGCAGCCTGATGCTCCTAGGCCCCATCTTAAAGGGACCAGCTTGAAAAATGCAGAAGTAGCACCCCCTATTCCTCCTTCTTCTCTCCCCAAAGATATCCATGACTTCATGTATTAGTTTCAAAATTATGTCATGGCCTCTAGTGGTTGCCTCATAGTACTACTAATGATCAGGTTGCTGTATATGGCATTGTTTCCTTACAGTATATAGCGGCCTCATTCCTAGCTCTCGTACTGTGAGACTAATGTTAGAGGTCATGGCCAGCATTATAAATCTGGTACTAGCATGGGTAGGAATGACTGGGGATCGCTCCCACTTAGCCTACCCTAGACCACCAGGGGTGACTTAGGGTAAAAGCCCGGAGGGGCTATGGGAAGGTAGGGGTTCTTCAGAGAGATTCAGGGGTATCTTCAAAGAGAATGGAGTCACTTCTATTTTTCCCGCTTCAGTCCCTTTAAGCAATGCTGCCAGGATGCAGAATAATACAGCTTCCAATATTTATCACAGATTGCATTATTTCAGATTCATTAACTTGCGATACTGCGTTGCCACAGGTTAGTGATTGCTTTAATACAGCGGTCTCAAACTCATGGCCCACAGCCACATGCGGCCCGCCAGGTACTATTTTGAAGCCCTTGGTCTGTACGCAATTGTCCATTCCATTTAACAAGTGTCCGGCAGTCGCGTCTGGCAGTAACTGTAACCTCACGCAAGCGCTTTCCTGCATCTGTACATGATTGTGAGGTGGAGTCCAGCAGCGAGGCAGGCAACGTTCCAGAACGTAAGGTGACCATTGGAGCAATAGTTGGAGGCAGTGCAGCTTGTGTGTGTGGCCGGTGCTGGAAGAGGTGAGAACTGAAGGCAATTGCAGACGCCTGTTATGACTGTTATAATCTTTTGTTAATTCAAAGAAAAAGGAAAGATGTTAAATGAAAGATTTATAAACTATAATGAGTTTTACCGCATGCAAAATTGTCATTTCTTTAATAAGACATTAACTATTTTTTCTGCGGCCCTCCAAGTACCTACAAATCCAAAATGTGGCCCAGTCTCTATGTTTTATGTGAAATGGAGCTTCACAAGTATAAATTTCAATTAAATTACATTGGAATAAGCAAGCTGGCTTTTGTCATGTAACTCTAATTAAAAAATAATGTGCACCAAAGAGGAAATTAAACTAGTTTAAAAAATGAGGTCAAAAAATTGATAATTTTCCCCAAATTAAAAGAAAGCTGCACTATCTGTGCACCGTTCAATATATCAAAAAGCACACAGAGCAAGCATTTATTTGCGTTCTTTATTGATTCAAAATTTTACTATCAGATTATTAATTTTGCTGCAGCAGCCTAGTTACCGGAGAAAAATTCTTACTATTGCTCACTGGAATCAAAGCTTCGCCCAACCACTAAGCAATACTAGATGATGGCCTATGGCAGCAGCATCTTGGGAGCAGCAGCAAAAAAAAATAAAAAACACCCAAAAAACAGTTGTATCAGCTTAAAACAATAGTCACTGACAGTCACAAAACTCAAAGAGGATGTGGTAAGAGCGGATAGCGTAGCTAGTTTTAAGAAAGGTTTGGACAAGTTCCTGGAGGAAAAGTCCATACTCTGTTATTGAGAAAGACATGGGGGAAGCCACTGCTTGCCCTGGATCGGTAGCATGGAATGTTGCTACTTCTTGGGTTTTGGCCAGGTACTAGGGACCTGGATTGGCCACTGTGACTATGGGCTATTGGGCTTGATGGACCATTGGTCTGATCCAGTAAGGCTGTTCTTATGTTCTTAATCATTAGCACTTATTTTAACTTCTGTTTTTATACCATTTTTGAGTAAAGATCATGATGTTGAGTTCCAAGTATCAAAATCTTGTGTGTATGGGGAGGAGGGGAGAGGCTAAGGGCCTGCAAGTTAATTTTTAGGGAGGTATAATGGCTCTAGGTCTACCTAGGTTGACCACCACTCATGCTTTTGCACTTCTGACAGCAGCTCAAGACCTACAACGTTCTGATTTGACAACACTTTTTTTTAAACATTTATAGATTCCTTTGAAACCACAGCAGATTTAAATGACTTTTCAGGTAAGTATCATGTGGTATTCTGCATGCAACACTAATTAAATAATTTTTTATTTTTTTATTTTTTTTTCAGTTAAGCCAATTTAAAAAAACATTGTGCACAAATGAGTTAGACATTGCTAGTCGGCATGTTTAGGGTGCCTAGCAGCACCTAACCTGAGTGCCATTTATAGAAACAGGGCCTAGGAACACAAACGCACAGAATATTGCTCACATTTCCACGTAAATGTCAATATTCCTCCTTCTACTTATACACTATTTGCAAACAGGATGCCTATTTTGCATGCTTGAATTATTGTACATGCGTGAGTCATTATGAATGCATGTCTATTGTGCACTCTTTCTGAAAGAATATGCCCTTTTTGCACATAGTGGGCCTTATTCCAAAAGAGTGCATACTCAGTACATTTGGAGGGTAACAGGATGCCTACATGAGAAGCTCAAAAAGGCATTTACTTTGAGCCCATTTCAGGAAGGCAATATAGGCACCCATGTGCCTTTTTGAAATAGGCTCCCAAAATCAGGAATAGTAGCATGTACATGTCAATATGCTCTGATGTGGATATTAAGGAGCTCATAATCGAAAGAGAAATACGTCTAAAAACCTGCCTAAGTCGGCACTTGGACGAACATTTCTCAAAAACGTCCAAGTGCCGATATTAAAAACGGGGTTTGTTTTTTTTAACTTTAATTTTTATTGAATTTGACATACTTTACAAGTATAACTACTTGGTTTAGAAATACAGAATCATGTTCCAAAAGAAAAACATCATTAAACATTACAATATTTAAAATAAATATTATTATGAAACTTAACTCTTCCTTAGACCTCAATTAGGAGGAGGAAAAAAGAAAAACAAAGATATTATAGGGAGTAATATTACAATAATACAAAGAAAAAGGTAAAGACTTAAACGCTACAACCCGGCAGTTATGAGGTTATTCTTTAAAAAGTCTGGATCACTTTTTTGTGGTCAACATTTATGGTTATACCATGATGTAACTAGAATAACCCAGGAAAGACGAAAAATGTTTTTGGGCATGAGAGAAGAGACAAAGAAGCTAGGTGCTACTTTTTTGCTAGCTTATCCATGCAAATGTGTTATTAAGTTTAGGGGTCTGAAATATGTGTTCTTTACACCAGATCATCTACGTTCCTTTTTAGATCTCAAGGGTTTATCTAGTGGAGGGAGTGTAGCTTAAAGGAAATGCCGGGTTGTAGCGTTTAAAAACGGGGTTTGGACGTATTTCTACACGACCTAGGCCTTCATAGTGCTGCTGAACGACCAAAGCTAAACGGGGCGTTTCAAGAGGAGTGTCAAGGGTGGGAGTTGGGCAGGGCATGGGCCGGCTTAGACGTAATCGTACAGCATGTATAACCGAAAGTTATACAGCCCACGATCGACGGAACTTGGACATTGTGACTTAGACCATGTAAAACATGGTCTAAGTCACAAAAACCCACCTAAAGTCACCAGATAAGCACTGCAAACACATAAAACAGACCCCCACACACTACCCCAGTGATCACCGACCCCCCCAACCCTACAAAAATCATAATCACACCTTTAAAATTCAGCCTCCAGACCATCATCACCTGGCCACCTGGCATAGGAAAGCCTTAAATTGTCTTGGGGGTGGGTCAGGAACCCATAGAGAGGAGGACCCATGCCCATAAGCCCCTGTAATCATTGCATTGATACTTAAACATGTGCACTCCCCTACACACACCCAAAATCCTTTTTTACTAGCATATAAGTGGCTCCTGCAGCCATAAGGGCTATTGGGGTGGTAGATAAGTGGGTCTAGGAGATTCTGGAGGTGGTTTGGGGGGCTCACCGAAACCTATAAGCAGGGCCAGATTTAGATAAAAAGAGGCCCTAGGCTATTCCACTTATGAGGCCCTTTCACCTCCCATTTTTAAGCTTGTAAATTACATGAGAGATAATAAAATACATCATTACTGTGATATATATCAATATGTTAAATGAAAGATGTTGTTATTGGTACTAACCTTCATAAAAAATGTGACATGGATAATAAATAAAAAAAAATCGAGAACACTTATTTGGACATTTATTCTCAGCACCATATATAGTATTTGTAACAATAACTAATCAAACATAACACACAACATTTACAAAGAAACAAAATTCAAATAATGAAAATCTTTGACTACGAAAATAAAATACGCAATAAAAATTATCATATTTTCTATCAAATTAAATAAAATATATTCAATACATTAAAGATTAAACCAAATTCAATTCAGATAAGTTTATTTCATACTAATTTGCATTTAAAGTTTAAGTATGAATTATTATGAATTTTAAGTCTTAAACTAAACCAAAAATGGAACTTTATTCAAACAAAATCCAGATCACAAAAAAGAAAATATCAAATTGTATATCATATTAAATTTTATGTTAATAGTTATTTTATTTAAGAACTGATTCAATCCAAGTATACATTTAAAACGAAATAGTAGATTAGAAAAATTTCTTTCTAAACTTTTTCACACAGAATTCTTCTATAAGTTCATCAAAATCTATGTTTCTGAAGGTCTCATTTTCGATGCACAAAATACTCAATGAAGACAACCTCATATGGGTCATTGTGCTTCTTAATTGATTTTTGATATTTTTAAGTCTTGACAATGACCTTTCTCCAGTACAATTAGTGACTATTAAACTGAGAAACAGCCGTAAGATTGATTCCACATTGGGGAAGGCCACTTGAATATTTTCTTTGAATATTATTTGATACAAGTCTGTATGTGACAATGTGGAATTTTTTGAAGGTTTATGTGTTTGTCTCACATATGTGTGAAAATGAAATAGTTCTTCAGTAAGATTTTGGTTGATATCTTCTGGGTATTCTTGCATTAACAGCTCAACACCTCTTTGATAATGTAAGAACGGCAAGAAAGGAAAATATTTTCACTACATCATCATAAACAGAAGCTCTTCTTCCTAAATTTGATTCTAGTGCATCTAATATAGGAATAAATGATTTAATCCTAAATTTATCTCTTGAAGGGATATCAATAGGTCTGTTCCAATCTACACCAATCTGCACTTTATTTATGCAAGAACAAACCAGAGCTTAGTAGCATAAGGCACGTCGATATTTGCCATAGCAATCAGTGAACGTATGAACTATACTTTGGTGCAATCTAGTATATATAAACGAACAGACCCAATGAGCCGAATGCGTTGATCTTAACCAATACATTTTTATGTTTGTTTATTAGTCATATGCGTAGAATTTCTCCTTATTTTCGGTTCAGTGTTTTAGTGTTCACTGTTTTTAGAATAGTGTAATTTTAATTTTGCTAACAATTTGAATGATCTTGAGGCCCTAGGCTGAAGCCTAGTTAGCCTATAGGAAAATACGGCCCTGCCTATAAGGGAGCTGTAGGGAGGAGAAGACATGGCACCCTTTTTGTGAAGTTCACAGCAGTGCCCTGTAAGGTACCCCACTATTTAGGTGTCATGTCTGGGTGTGCAGTCCATCACTTTGCAGACCCCTCCCATGTCCAACATGGCTTGTTCTAGGCATTTTGGACTTGGATGAAAAGTTGGACAAAAATGTGGTATAAAGATGGACAATTAGCGGCTTGGACAATCAGATTGGCAGGACGTATAATTAGACGATTTTCAAAATGAAAAAAAAGTTGGACGTATTTTTTGAAAATGTGTCTTAAGCTGTATTTTACTTTGGACGACTTGCGAGATGGATGTAAACGGACTTAGATGTCCCTTTCGATTATGATCCTCCAAGTGTTCATGGGGTAATTTTATAAAGACTGTGCAAGTACAGTAGAGTCTCAATTGTTATATTACATTAGAGATTTCTATAGTGGGGGATATCTTTTGTTATAAAATAGTTCTGCTCAATAGTCAAGGTAATTACTACAAGGTTCTTTTTACCTTATGAGCCTTATTTTGAATAGTTTTTGTGAGTTGGTGGGAGAGTTTGAAAATGTTGAAAAATTTGGAGCTACCTTTTATTATGATGGATTGCTTTTATCTTTGCTCAAGAAAAACCGATTAACTAAAACAGATTTTTGCTGCAGACAGCAAAACTGGTTGGGGGACAAATGTGGAATGTTAGCCTTAAATCTCTACAGCAGCTCTTCTTGAAGCAAACATCCTTTGTAAGACAAGTGCAGGTGTTCTGTAAGGGGCATTGATACAGACATGGAATAGATCTCATCTTTGTTTTGCTACAGGAAAAAAATGTTCAATGTGGGTTTGTTCCTCCAACTTTTGATTATTCTTCTTAACTTGATTTGCAATGGGGCTCTTCAGAATTTGAATCAAGATGCCTCCTCATTGTTCTCCTCATGACCTTTTAAAAGGAAGTGGTACCCAGCTAACTTAATAGAAAACTTTAAAATTTTGAACAGTCCTCCCTGGTCCAGATTCCAGAAATTTCTGGGAAGAACACTGCTCCTTGAACACTAAATTTGGTTCAGATTTGAAATTGCTGCACCCAACACATCTTTTCAAAATCCCACTCTATTGCATGCAAAACATAGCTTCTCTAAACACTCTTAAAATGCTCCCCACCACTTAAGATGTAACCCTTTTTAATCCTCCTCCTGTCTAAAAGGGAAAAATTCCTTTCTGCATCAACAATTCTAAACCTAAGTAATGTGCTACTTACTTCCTACTATATCAAAAAAGGAAACAATAACAAGCATTTACAAACTGATTTGGGGTAATTTTGGGGTAATTGGGTCACCGGGCCATGTGCTGTCCACCTGATGGCAGCGCTCAACCCAGATATTCAATGCTGGGCTGTTTCTGGGTTTTCTGTCAGTTTGCTTTTCAGGATTCCCACAATCAATATACAGGAAGTTCACGAGTTACAGACACCTGACTTAAGTACGACTCATACTTAAGAACTCACATGCGGTTTCATTTGATTTCACTGAGCAGCATTTCCAGTGACATAGACTCCTACACTTCTCCTGTAGCAGATTCAGGATTGCTGCATGGCCACATTAAGAACACTGTGTGGTTGTGCAAGCTATACCTTAGAGGGAACATTGATAGGGACAGTTGATCATTTTGTCAGCTGGGAACAGTGGTAAGCAGCAAAAATTTTAAAATCTACATGGGGGGTGGCCCAAGGGATCTGACCAATCGGAATCTTAGGCCACTCCCAGTGCATCACAGAATGCACTGGGAGAGAGGCCTAAGGTTCTGGATGGCCCAGGTGCCTAGGTCCCCTCCTATGGGAAGGGCCTTAATTGCCTGGGCCAATCATAGCCTTAGTCCCCTCCCCGGTGCATCCCACGATGCACCTGTTATTCTGTGAAGGCAGGCCTCCTAGCCGGAGAGAATAAGCATCCCTCCAGCCGGCCAACAATAAAAAGGTACTGGTGGGGGCTGGGTGGGCTTGGGGAGTTTGGAGGAGCATGCCTGCAGGGGGGTTCTGGAAGGAAGGAATGGGCATCCCTCCTGCCAGGGGATATCTCGGGGGGGGGGGGGGGTATAAGGAAGAATTGGACACTCTTCCTGCCAGGAACATTCAGGGGTGGGGGCAACTTTGGGGGTTCAGGGTAGGAGGGACTGGGTATCCCAATTTTCTGGTTAGACAGTGGTAGGACACCTACCACTGCTTACAATCAGGATGCCATTTACAGAATTTGCCCCTAAATGTAATTTCCTAATTGCTCATGCCTACAATGTATAGAAAATGTGTATTATTTCCTTAAAACTTTGCTTTTGTGACCAGGATAGTCAAATTTTGCAATTTACCTATTTAGACTGTGAAAACGCTAAAATTTCATATTTTCATTCTTATAAAGTCATAAAAAGCAACATATGAATCAAAATTAGCATGTATTTATATTGAAGTTATACAAAGATGACCATAGAAGATTTAGAAGTGATTAGTTTTTCTATATTTGCAATTATATTTTAAGTCACTTTCATGAATCAGATCCTGGATGTAGTCTCCCATCATGTTCTCATTATATTGTTCTTGGTAGCAGCGTTCAAAGCACAGTATATCCTGGTGGAAGTGCTCACCTTGCTCCTCTGAGTATGTTCCCATGTCCTCCTTGAATGTCTCAAGATGAGTATCAAGGACATGGACTTTGTGAGACATACTATAGCCCATTTTACTGTAATTCTTCACCAGATTCTCAACCAACTGTATGTAGTTTTCGGCCTTGTGATTGCTCAGGAAGACATGAACCACTGTGACAAAGCTGTTCTAAGCCACTTTCTCCTTTCTAGTTAACTTCTTGGGAATTTTTTTATGCTCTAGGATCTTCTTTATCTGTGGACTGACAAAGACACCAGCTTTGACCTTTGCCTCAGATAGATTAAGGAGGATGTTTTGAAGGTACTTGAAGGCTACCAATTCCTTATCTAGAACTCTGACAAATTGTTTCATTAGGCTCAGTTTGGTGTGCAGTGGTGACATCAGCACTTTCTGGGGGTTCACCAGTGATTCCCATTTGATATTGTTTCTTCACACAGAGAACTTGCTCTGCTGTGGCCAGCCTGCCTTTGGTACTGCACCTTTGTTTCCCAGCTGTCCCAAAGGCAGAGATAACAGGGAAACTTGGTAAAACTGCCTTCAAGACCCATTAGGAATACCACCATTTTGGAGTCTCTGATGACCTCCCAGCCGTATTCATCATACTTCAAGGTACCTAGTAAGGTCTTGATACTGTTATAATCCTCTTTGAGACGCACTGAGTGAGTCAGTTGAAGAGATGGGTGCTTGTTCCTGTTATGAAGAAGCATGGCTTTGATGCTCCTGGATGAGCTGTCAATGAAGAGATACCACTCTTTCAGGTTACTGGTGATTCCAATTGCCTCAAACAGACTGATCACATTGTGGTTGAAGCAGAGCCCATCTTGATGGATGAAAAAGGTGGAAAAAGCTTAGTGAAGCTTCCTCTGATCTGTTACACTTTCATCCAATATGTTCCACTACTTGACCCTAGCCGTCAAAAAGCTCACCATTGGACTTGGTAAGACCAAGATCTCTGATCAAGTTGTTGAGGTCTTTTTGGTTTGGATAGTATGGATTTCTCTCATGAGCTGCACCACTGATATTGCTACAATGTCTCCCTCACTCTCTGACGCTCCCTCACTCTCTGACGCTGCTTCTTCTGAAGACAGTTGCGCTCTCTCTCTATGGGAGTGGGTGGGAGCTCAAGGAAATGTGGCACTGGGGTAATGGATAATGTAATGTCTGGATATGTGATTGCAGATGCATGTTTGCCAGTTTGGAAAGGTCAACCATGCAGAAGTAGCAGTTGCTTGAGTGGTCAGTGGTTCTCCACAAAATTCTTGGGATAGCAAATTTCATGGCTCTATTGTCCCCTTTATAGCATCCTATAGAAGAACAAAATGAAATTATGGTAATTAAAACAACACATTTATTTCACATATGACTAATGTGTATGAGATTCTCGCACCACATTTCATACATGATATATTTTTAAATAACACAGAAAATTTTAAAATTTTTGCATTTTTCTAATTTGCAAGAAATTTACAAGAAAATTTTCAAGAAATTTTTAGCAGAACATTTTGCCATCTTTGTGATAAACAAAATTGTCTTACCTTACAGAGTTTTTTTTAGATGTGTTTGCTTGTGAAATGAGGAGTCCAAGGTTTGTCTTGATCCCAAAGAGGAATGCCAAAACATGTAGGCAATGCATATCTTAGCAGATGCTTCTATGGAGTACTTTTCCCTCTTATCTTAATAAATTGTCCACATACATAGCAAAATGCATCTGCCAGATATTTGCACCTTAATAAAAGGGTCCCTAAGTTTGCTCAGCTTGGAATCAACCTAGAATGTTCTGCAAAAAAGGTAAATTTCAAAATATCAATGCCCTGGTCACAAAAGCAAAGTTTGAGGGGAATCATGGTAGCTATTTTCTATACTTTTAATGGCATATAAATAATTAAGAAAGAACACTTATTACCCAGGAACACATAGCTGCGAGACATGGACACTCACAAAAGCAGATAAAAGAAAAATTGACTCCTTAAAGCTGTGATGTAGGAGAAGACTTCTATGAATCCCATGGACAGCTAGGATCATCAACAAAGATGTTCTCGATCATATGTATAAATCCAGAGTTGTCCCTGGTAGGCAAGATTACCAGACAGAAACTGACCTATTTTGGACATATGATGAGGGTGAATTCACTAGAAGAGGAGATGCTACTCAGAACGGTCAGTGGTAAATAGAAGCAGGGGAGATCAAAGGCCCGTTGACTGGATACCATCAAGAATGACATGGGAATGAACATCAAGCAATTGAAAGAAGCCATGGAAAACAGGGAAGCATGGCGAGGACTGGTCTACAGAGTATCCAAGGGTTGGACATGACTGAATGGATAGTAGTGATAGTAGTACAGTCAAACCTTGGTTTACGAGTGCACCGGTTTGCGAGTTTTTTGCAAGACGAGCATAACATTCGCAAAATCGGCACCTCGGAAACTGAGTTTTACTCTATTTACGAGCGCCCCTCCCCCTGTGATCCAGCATCCCCCCTGCTCGCATCGCTCCCCCCCATCGCAATCTGGCATCCCCTACTCACCTAATCACCCAAACACATTCCCTTACCCCCATCTTGTACCGGCACCAGCACCAACGCACAGGACATGACAGTGCCGGCGCCCGAAGAGCTTTCCTCTTCCTTTGGGTCTTGAGCATCTGTGTATGCTCAAGGACTTCTAGTTCTCGCTCTCTGTGAGATTCTCGGAGATGGGGGTAAGCAAATGTGTTTGGGTGGGTGGGTAGGTGAGTGGGGGATGCCAGATAGCGGAGGGGGGCGACATGAGCAGGAGGAATGCCGGATTGTGGGAGGGATGCCAGATTACCAGGGGGTGGGGGGAGGAGCAGTGCCAGTGGCCTCGGGAGGATAAGATAGAGCAGCGCTGGCGGCCACGGGAAGGGGGGTGTAGGTGGAACGAATCAAGTGAGTTTCCCTTACATCCTATGGGGAAACTCGCTTTGATATATGAATAAATTGGTATATGAGCATGCTTCTGGAATGAATTATACTCGTAAACCAAGGTTCTACTGTATAAGTAATTTAATAGAAATTGTGTCAAGTTTTCTTTATACTGGCAGGCTTACACAATTTTTATCCCTCCTTTCACTAAGACGTGCTAAATGTTCTGACGCTCATAGGAATTCTCTACCGTAGCTTAGTAAAATGGGGAGGGGGATTAGTTTGCGATCTATTGTGGAAAAATGCCCAGTAAGGTGTCCTTTTATCACCACTGTTTCTATGACCGTTTTTAAATTAACTTATATACCAGAACCCAGTATGTATCATGTAAGAAAAGCTTACAAGGTAAAATCTTAAACCATGGGGAAGCGCTACAAGGACTTCAGGGACCAGACGGACTCCATCTGACCAGTAGGGGTAAGAACGTCTTCGGACACCAACTAGCCCGCTTGCTTCACAGGGCTTTAAACTAGGTAAGTCGGGGGAGGGTACCCATTCACATATTAGTGCAGAAAGGAATTATCGTGATGAGGTGAGTCGAAACTCCGCTTCCATGTCCAAGGTAAGTACCCACATTGTAAACAGTTCTTTGGGAGTCACACCGACTCGGGTAGAATACGCCTCACAGGGACTTAGCAAACACAAGATATGGAGGGCCATGTATGTCAATGCACACAGTTTAGGTAACAAAATTCTAGAATTGGAGGCTGAAATAACAAATGCCAACCTAGATGTGGTGGCAATATCTGAAACTTGATTCACGGACTCACATGGGTGGGATATGGCTATACCGGGCTACAATCTACTTCGTCAGGACAGAGAGGGCAGGTTAGGAGGGGGGGTAGCTCTATACATTAAAGAGGACATCAAAACCACCAGGATCACAGATGTCAAGTACACCGGGGAGTCCCTCTGGGTAAACCTGGCAAGAGGCAGAGAAAAATGCCTGTATCTAGGTGTGGTTTACAGACCCCCAAGACAACTGGAAGACATGGACGCAGAATTAATTGAAGACATAGAGAATATCACTCTACGAGGAGAAGCTGTACTGCTAGGGGACTTCAATATGCCTGATGCAGACTGGAACTCATTTTCAGCGACAACCAGCGGTAGCAGGAGGCTCTTAACCTCCATAAAGGGAGCACGTCTCAAACAAATGGTAACGGAGCCCACTAGGGCCCAGGCGATCCTCGACCTGGTACTCACCAACGGGGAAAGCATTTCAGAGGTCTCAGTAGGAGATACGCTAGCCTCCAGCGACCACAATATAGTATGGTTCAACCTTAGGAAAGGCTTCCCTAGATCAAACACGAAAACAAAGGTACTCAATTTCCGGGGCACAGACTTCGCACGCATGGGAGATTTCGTCCATCAGACGCTGCAGGACCAAGCGGAGACCGATGATGTAGAAGCTAAGTGGTTAACACTGAAATCAACCATACATGAAGCAACTAGCCGCTTCATAAAATCAGTAAATAAACGACAAAGAAACAATAAACCCCAATGGTTCACCGCGGAGATCTCGCACCTCATTAAGGAGAAGAAAAAAGCGTTTTTCTCCTACAAGCGCACGGAGAAAAGAGAGGCAAAAGTAGAATATAGGACCAGGTCTACAGCGGTCAAAATGGCAGTTAGGGAGGCAAAACTTCGAGTGGAAGAAATTCTGGCAAAAAACATTAAAAAGGGGGACAAGGTCGCTAGTGCTTGTTGCACTTGGAAACATCGGGACAAGCAGTCCCGCTGCTGCCCGACCCAGCCAGCTGAGAGGGTCCTTGGAGAAGGAGCCTTAACCACGGAGAGCAGAGAGGGAGCCTGTCGCTAGTGCTTGTTGCACTTGGAAACATCGGGACAGGCAGTCCCGCTGCTGCCCGACCCAGCCAGCTGAGAGGGTCCTTGGAGAAGGAGCCTTAACCACGGAGAGCAGAGAGGGAGCCTGTCGCTAGTGCTTGTTGCACTTGGAAACATCGGGACAGGCAGTCCCGCTGCTGCCCGACCCAGCCAGCTGAGAGGGTCCTTGGAGAAGGAGCCTTAAACCTTCGAACAGCCGCGGTACGCGGCCCGCGGTTGCGAGCCCCGGGTCGCGAGCTGAAGGGGCGTGGCTAAAGGGGCTTGCCCCTTTTGAGCCCCTTCGGAGCCTAAGAGGAGCAGGGAGCAGGACTACCGATTCTACAGCATGGGTAAGAGGAAAGCTAAAGCAATACCATCTGCTGCTGCAACAACAGGCCCGATGGATCGCCATCTTGTGGTTCCTATCTTGCCTCCTGTTGAGGAACAGGTAACTTTTAATATTCAAGCTGTCTCCTTATCCTCTGGGGAACCAACACCACCTCCTCAACCATCATATTCCTTACGGTTAGAAGAATCTCCTTCCCCTTTTAAGGAAGGAATAATTTCTTCTTCCCCTCAATCATTGTCATTATCTGGTCTGGAGGTTTCAGAACAGTCCCTGGGGCAAACTAAAGAACTAACCCCAGTGCAGATGATTACTGGGCAAAGCTCGGATGCTCTCCCCAGGGATAAAGTGATCACTCTAAATGATGTTTGGCTTAGTATTAACAGAATAGAGTCATCTTTACAAAAAACCGTTTTGAACTTATGTCAATTTTCAACTGATGTAACTGTGAAAATTAAAGAACAAAATAATAAAATTGGAGAAACAGCTGTAAAGGTTGAAAAGTTAGATCAGGCAGTAGGCAATTTACAAGCTAGTGCTGTTTCTAATATAAAGGATAGTATGATGTTACATGCTAAATTAGAAAAAATGGAAAATGCTATTAGAGTTAAGAACCTTCGTTTGTTAAATTTTCCTACCACACATTACCTTTCTTCAATGGAACTCTTGAAAATGTATTTGAGGGAGATATTACATTATAATAAAGTGGAGACCTTTGAGGTCGATAATTTATATTACATTTCAAGAGATTCCAAAGAAAAGGTAGAGGAAGGTGGAATGGATAGAATAGTATCACCTGAGAGTTTGAATGTATCACAGTTTTTGGAGTCATCTAAAGACATAATTGAGAAACGAGCAACTCTTCTCGTGACCTTCAAGACAGAGCTTGAGAAACAAGATATTTTGAAATTATATTTCCTGAAAAAGCAAGAGATGTTTTGTGGTCAACGGGTGATAATTTTTCCAGATGTCTCTAGACAAACCCAGTTTAAGAGGAAACAGTTCCTTCAGCTAAAGCCCAAGGTTTTGGCAGTCGGAGCTACTTTCTTCTTAAAATTTCCATGTAAATGCCTGATATCATATGGAAATGATAAATATGTGTTTTTTGATCCAGCCCAGGTAGAAGATTTTATCAAAGAGAAACCTTTGTTGAAAGTTTAATTCCTAATATTCAGTTTATTTTAGGAGGATGATGTATAATACATATAAATAGCCATTTGCCTGTTCCTAGATAGTAGATAGAAAGATTTGCTTTGATGTTTTATTTGTACTGGCGATCAGCTTTAATGTGGACTAGGATATGGTTGAAAGTGTTTCCTTATATTATGTTAATTCCCGTTTAGGGAATTTACATTTGTATTTTTTGTGTTCATTCATGCATGTTTGTTACAAAGATATTGTAATGAATAATCTAATAAATAAAGAATTAAAAAAAAAAAAAAAAAGGGGGGACAAATCCTTATTCAGGTATATTAGTGACAGAAAAAGGAACACAGGCGGGATAGTATGCCTTAGAAGACCGGACGGAAGTTACGTGGAAGCAGATTCCGATAAAGCCGAACTACTGAATGAATACTTCTGCTCAGTCTTCACCTGTGAGGCACCGGGACACGGTCCCCAGTTGAAGGCAACACAAAGCACAGAAGACCCGTTTCAGAATTTTGAGTTCACACCAGGTGAAGTTTACAGTGAACTGGCAAGACTCAAGGTGAACAAAGCCATGGGACCAGACAATTTGCAACCCAAGAATGCTCAGAGAATTGAGCGATGTCCTGGCGAAAACCGTTGGCTGAGCTATTCAATCTCTCCCTAAGTAAGTGGAAAGTTCCCCTGGACTGGAAATTAGCTAATGTCGATTCCTCTGCATAAAAAGGGTTGCAGGGCAGAGGCTAGCGAATTATAGACCGGTGAGTCTCACATCAATAGTGTGCAAACTCATGGAAACACTAATTAAAAGCAAATTGGACACGATCTTGAATGAAGGGAATCTTCGGGATCCCTGTCAGCATGGATTCACCAAGGGTAGGTCCTGCCAATCCAATCTCATCAGCTTCTTTGACTGGGTAACAAGAAAGTTGGACTTGGGAGAGTCTTCGGACGTCGTGTACCTGGACTTCAGGAAAGCTTTTGACAGTGTCCCACACCGCAGGCTGCTAAGCAAGATGGAATCGATGGGGTTAGGAGAGACACTAACTGCATGGGTCAATGATTGGTTGAGTGGCAGACTTCAGAGGGTGGTGGTTAATGGTACCCTCTCTAAAACATCGGAGGTGACCAGTGGAGTGCCGCAGGGTCGGTCCTGGGTCCACTCCTTTTCAACATATTCATAGGGGATCTGACTCAAGGGCTTCAAGGTAAAATAACACTATTCGCCGATGACGCCAAACTATGTAATATAGTAAGTGAATGCAGTTTACAGAATTATATGGCGCAGGACCTGCTTACATTGGAAAGTTGATCCTCAACCTGGCAGCTAGGCTTCAATGCTAAGAAATGTAAGGTCATGCACCTTCGGAAGCAGAAATCCATGCAGGACGTACTTCTTGAACGGAGAAACTTTAACTAGGACTTCAGCAGAACGAGATTTAGGAGTAATCATCAGTGCAGACATGAAAACTGCCAATCAAGTGGAGAAGGCTTCATCTAAGGCAAGGCAGATATTGGGTTGTATCAATAGAAGTTTCGTCAGCCGAAAGCCTGAAGTCATAATGCCGTTGTACAGGGCCATGGTGAGACCTCATCTGGAGTACTGTGTGCAATTCTGGAGGCCACATTACAGTAAAGATGTGCGCAGAATTGAATCGGTTCAACAGACGGCCACCAGGATGATCTCGGGGCTCAAGGGTCTCTCGTACGAAGGGAGACTGAACAAATTGCAGCTCTACACTCTTGAGGAACGTAGGAAGAGGGGAGACATGATCGAAACATTTAAGTACCTCACGGGACGTGTCGAAGTGGAAGATGATATTTTCTTTCTCAAGGGACCCTCGGCCACAAGAGGGCACCCGCTCAAACTCAGGGGCGGAAAATTTCATTGCGACACCAGAAAGTATTTCTTCACAGAGAGAGTGGTTGATCATTGGAACAAGCTTCCAGTGCAGGTGATCGAGGCAGACAGCGTGCCAGACTTTAAGAATAAATGGGATACCCATGTGGGATCCCTACGAGGGTCAAGATAAGGAAATTGGGTCATTAGGGCATAGACAGGGGGTGGGTAAGCAGAGTGGGCAGACTTGATGGGCTGTAGCCCTTTTCTGCCGTCATCTTCTATGTTTCTATGTTTCTATGTAATCTTGTATTATAGCTATGGAAAATCCAACCTGTAAACTGTCTGTGTGTCAATTAGGATAAAACACGTACTGGAAAACTTGCAATGTAAGAATAACCAGGGTAAATTATAATGTAATGTAATGTAATTTATTTCTTATATACCGCTACATCCGTTAGGTTCTATAACCGGTAAACTATATATTATGTATATTAGTATTAGACCCTTAATATGTGTCTAGCTAGGAAAAAACTTGTATCGAAAACTTGTAATGAAATTATGGCAAATCTAGTGTAAATTGTAACCTGTTAACTGTATACTATGGGGCTCATAATAAATAAATTTTAAAAAACATTCAAAGGTGGCCTAAATCGGTACTTGGATGATCAAAAAGACAGATCGTCTATGTACCGATAATCAAAGCTGGTTTTAGACATATCTAAAACCATCTTAGGCCTTTACCCTGCCGCTGAACGCCTAGAGCGAAAAGAGGTGTTTTAAGAGGAGGGGAAAGGGCGGGAGGTGGGCCGACCTAGACTTAGTTATACTTCAAGTATAACAAAAAATGTAGGGCGATCGCCCAATCAGAACTAATACGTTTTGACTTAGACCAGGTCAAAACAGGTATAAGTTTCAAATAGGGGCTGCTGAACTGATCGCGGCTGCCATGATCAGCTTAGCAGCCCCGGCAACCTGCTCACCCCACACCGCAACAATTGCGGCAGGAAATATGCCTAATCTCTCTGCTACGATTGCAATCCCCTCCCGACAAAACCCCAAACAGGCAGGAGGGGTCCCAGGCCCTCTTGCTGAAGATGGCACCCTGACACCCCCCCTGCAAATACCAATAGGAGGGATCCCAAGCCCTCCTACTGAAGACGGCACCCCCAATTCAATTCCCCCCCCTCGCAAATACCGGCAGGAGGGATCCCAAGCCCTCCTTCCAAAGATGGCTCCCCACCCTCTGCACTCCTGCACACATCCCAACTAACCCGACCCCCCCCCAACTACCCAGAAACCCCACCCACTTACCTATTCAATTGGCTAGCCGGATGGGTCCCCGGTCCGTCTGGCCGGCAGGCCCGCCTTCCTTGGAATGGTGGGCCTGCCCCTTCCCTGTTCATTGTGGGATGCAATGGGGAGGGGCCTAAAACCTGATTGACACAGGTTCCTAAGGCAGGCCCTAGGCCCCTCCCCTGTGCATCCTACTATGCACCAGGAAGGGGCAGGCCCACCATTACGAGGATGGCGGGCCTGCCAGCCAGACGGACCAGGGACATGGCCGGCTGGCAAACTGAATAGGTTAGTGGGGGGATTGTTCTGGGTAGTGGGGGGTGAATTTGGGGGTGTTTGGGGGGTGGGGAATGAGGGGCCATCTTCAGCAGGAGGGCTTGGGTTCCCTCCTGTCGGTATTCGCTGGGGAGGGGTGTCAGGGGGCCATCTTCGGCAGGAGGGCCTGGGCTTCTTCCTGCCTGTTCAGGGTTTCGTCGGGGAGGGGGGGGGGGCTTCGCAATCGCAGCAGGAGAGATTAGGCATCTTTCCTGCCGCAATTGTTGTGGTGGGAGTGGGGGGTGGCAGGTTACAGGATTCTGTAACCGATGTTGTTTTTTTTGACAGACGCCAATTACAGAATCCTGCTTTTAGGCGAAGGACTGGCCCCTCCTTCACCTAAAAGGTCTGGGTTTGGGAATTTGGGATTTAGGTGATTTTTTTGGTTGGGAATGTGGTGTATGTATAGACATAGTGGCAGTCTGGGCCAGTAGATTGCTGAACATGCAGGTAGGCTATCCTCAAAAAAGACCACAATTTGGATTTTTTTTTTTTGAGAATGGACATTTCCCTGCTGTCAACTTCAGCGTCTACTGACTTAGGCCAAAAGGGGAGTTAGACATTTTTTTTTATTATGCCCCTCCACGTATGTTTATGCTGTAACCCGTTCTGAGCTCTTTGGGAACAATGGGATAGAAATCAAAATAAATAAATATACCCGATTTTCTTTCATTTTTTTACATTGTTTTGATTTAAGTGTGTTTAACGGTATACAGTTTTTTTTATATAATCTTATTTTAAATATGGCCCCCTTTTATCAAACTGCGCTTGAGGATGGCTTATTAAAAGAGGGCCTTAATGTACTACAGTATTTATACTAATAAATTGTTTTATTTTATGTTATTATCAGTTGTTATAGCCCCTGATGCAGCCCTTGCATGGGCAAAACATGGCCAGTGTCAGGCTTGCTTTGTGCTCTGTTTGGTCTAGTGAATAAAACTTTGGCAGGACTGGTTAATTTTCCCCCTCCTTTACAAAGCTGTGCTAGCTGCGGCAGCAACAGCTCGGATGCTCGCAGGAATTCTATGAGCGTTGGAGCTGTTACCATGGCAACCATGCACTAAAAACACTAGTGAGGCTTTGTAAAGGAGGGGGTTTGTGCCTTACAACATGGAACTATTCAGTCACCTCACACTGGATGTGATGTTACACTGCTTCCACTTAAGAAACTTATAATTTGACAAACAGAAAGGCCAATATGCTGCACAGATTGTTACTAGACTACTATAAAATAAAATGATGTTTTAGGTAAAAAAAAAGACGAAAAGGCAGAGTTTAGAAGAATAAAAAAAGATTTTGCTTTAGTCAACAAAATGCTGTAATATCTCATTAAGCTGATTAGCATGCTGCTTAGAAACAGTACAATGTGCTTTAACACATGATTATAATCATAAAAATTCTTCAGTTTGCAAGTAAGCATTAACAAGGTATTTTAAATTTTAAGGAGACTGTGAGTTACAGCTTTGCAAACCTCTCAGATTAAGACTTAACTCTTAAGTGGCAAGACCTTGCTATACCTTTGTAAAGAACTCATTAACATATCCCACTATCATCTATTTTGATTGATTTGTAAAGTTCCAGTGGTTACATTTAACTTTTTTTTAATTATTTCAGTCGCATCTCATGTGTGAAGATGAGTTATTTCAACTGCAATAACTTCTGACTTAAGTTTTACGTGTTTCAAATGGCTTAAAGAAACCCAAATAAAGCCAATTACATTCCTAGACAAGTACAACAGGAATATTTTCAAGGGTTTTAATAATTTTTAAATATAACTAGCTGATGCCCCGGTGTTGCACGGGTATTTAATTATAGCAATAACACTGTAAATGGATTCAAATAAAGATACTTTATAGTGGTGAATGAAAGTATTTTTTTACAGCTTAATAAAAAGTACAATATTCAAATTAAAAAGTGAAATATTTGACAAAATGAATACAATACAACTAACGCAAAACGTGATTATAAACAACAATTTTAGTTTCACCTCCTGGAGCAAGAATATATAAATTCTTGGGTGAACCCACCCTTGAGCAAGCAAAATAGAGTTGTGGGCCGTGAGACCCCCAGAACATATCACCCCAGGTAGTGAGGGATCTGCATACCAAGTTTCGTCCAAATCGGTTAAGCCGTTTTTGAATTACAGTGAGAATGGCAGCTTTTTACATATTTTCCATTGACATGAATGGGTGAAATCTGATTTTATGTTTGTAGCTCCGCCCACGTGTGCAGGAGGGCCGCGAGACCCCCAGAACATATCAACCCAGGTAGTGAGGGATCGGCATACCAAGTTTCGTTCAAATCGGTCAAGCCGTTTTTGCGTGATCGCGGCACATACACACACACATACATACCTCCGATTTTATATATATAGATAGCACATGTTAAAGATTTGTATTTACAATGGATGTACGTAACAGCAGTAGTTAATACATAAATGTGAGTTCACACATTTGAATTAATCCCAAGTAAGAATGTGCCTTCATTAGGAAACGATATAACAAATGCAATCAGTTTTGTTTCAGAGCTCCAAATCAAATTTAAAATTCTTACATTAGCATTCAAAGGGATTCATGATAGCATAAAATCTGTTTTATTACTTGGGATCTAGCTAAGTACTGTACTTGGGACCTGGGTTGGCCACTGGTGGAAATAGGATACTGGGTTTGATAGACCTTCAGTCTGTCCCAGTATGGCACTTATGTTAATACCAGGCTGCCTTGTGAAACTAACAGTTCCCTATGTGCCGCCATGCATATTAGGTTCAATCAATGATCATAGGCTGATTCTCCCAGGTCCTAATGGACCCAGTTGGCGTCAACTAGATACAGTGCTTATTTCTTTTTGGTACCTAACTAATGGAACAATCTACTACTCTCAGATCAAAAATATCATGCAATCAATTTAGAATTAGATTGAAATTTTGTCTTTTTCCATATGGATTTGCTGTGCACATAAGTGCCGGAACGGGGGGTGGGGGGAGGCACAGGAGCCGTGGCCTCCCCCCAAATATGATCCCTGATGGTCCAGGGGAGCAGCGGGCAGGAGCGAGCTTCCCATGCTCCTGCCCGCTGCTAACCCAGTCGGTGGCAGCTGATTTCTTCTGCCACTGAGCGGCAACCAGCAGGAGTGCGCTTTGGCGCTGCCTGCTCAGTGCTCAGTGGCTTCTTTGATTGGTTCCTGCAAATTCTCGTGAATCATGAGAATTTGCAAGAGCCAATCAAAGAAGCCGCTGAGCACTGTTCAGGCAGCGCCAAAGTGCGCTCCTGCTGGTTGCCGTTCAGCAGAAGAAGAAATCAGCTGCCACCGACCAGGAGGAGGTAGGGAGGATAGGGGCATGGGTGCACTGCAGAGCCTGGGAGGGAGGGAAGCTGGGTGCAGAGTCTGACAGGGGTTGGGGAGGGAAGGGAGCTGGGTGCAGAATCTGACAAGGAGGGAGGAAGGAGGGAGAGAAGAGGGCTGGGTGCAGTGTCTGACAGGGAGGGGGGGCTGGGTTGCAAGGCCTGATAAGGGAGGGAGGGGGCTGGGTACAGAGCCTTGCAGGGAGATGTTGGGTGCAGGGGGTAAGGCATTGGGAAGGCAGGAAGGACAGATGCTCAGGGGGTTGGGAAAGACTTACTGGAAGAGGGTTGGGAAGGACAAAATGCAAAGGCTGGGGGGAAGGTAGGAAAGGAGGAAAAGAGAGATGTTGCACAGGGAGAGTAGTGCAAAGGGAGAGAAATAAATGCTGCCAGTGGGGGAGGGAAAAGGAACGGAGAATTGTTGGACATAGGTGTGTGGCGTGAGAGGAGAGATGATGTACATGGGGAAAGGAAGAAAGAGGGAGAATTGTTGGACATAATAGTGGTGGAGAGGAGGGAGGTAGAAATGTTACACTGGGAGGAGAAGAGATGACCAAAGAAGGGAGAGATGTCAGACCACTGGAATGGAAGGGAAGGAGGGAAGAGAGAGATGCCAGACTGCAGAAAGAAGAGGAGAGAGATGTTAATATAATAATAATAATAATAATAATAACTTTATTCTTCTATACCGCCATAGTCAGAAGACCTTGGGAAGAGGAGAAGATGCCAGACTATATGAGGGGGGAAGGGGAAGACAGAAATGTCTGACCATGGGAGAGGGATGAGATGGTTCATAGGGATGGAGGGGAAGGGAAGACAGAGGGAGGAGATAGTGCACAGCGATGGGCGCAACAGGGAAGAGATAAGAAGAAATGTTTCTTATGGATAGATGGGAGTAGGAGTGATGAAAGAGGGAGGAGATGGTACACATGGATAGATGGGAAGGGAAGGCATGGAAAAGTAGATTTTGAGAAGAAAGCAGAACAATGGAAGAAAGTTGAATGTTAAAAGTTAATGCTCAAGACGGATGTATGGCAGAAAGTGAATAGATCCCATGTGCCGATCCCATTGGCCTTAAAATCAGGCACGCTGCTGGCTTCAATCACCTGTAGTGGAAGACTATTCCAGCGATCAACCACTCTTTCAGTTGAAAAAGAATTTCCTGGTGTCACCTCGTAGTTTCCCGCCCCTGATTTTCAACGGATGCCCTCTTGTTGTCGTGGGACCCTTGAAAAAGAAGATATCTTCCTCCGCCTTGATGCGGGCCCGTAAGATATTGAACGTCTCGATCATGTCCCCCCTCTCTCTGCGCTCCTCGTAGCGTAGTATAGCTGTAATTTGTCAAGCCGTTTTTCGTATGGTAGATCCTTGAGTCCCGAGACCATCCGGGGTGGCCATTCTTTGCACCGACTCCAGTCTCAGCAATCCTTGCGATAATGCGGCCTCCAGAATTGCACACAGTATTCCAGGTGGGGCCTCACCATGGATCTATACAATGGCATAATGACTTCCGCCTTACGACTGACGAAACCCCCTTCGTATGCAGCCCCTGATTTGTCTTGCCTTGGACGAAGCCTGCTCCACTTGATTGGCAGACTTCATGTCCTCACTGACGATTACCCCCAAGTCTCGTTCTGCTACCGTTTTTGCTAGGATCTCGCCATTAAGGGTATAAGACTTGCATGGATTCTGGCTGCCCAGGTGCATAACTTTGCATTTTTTGGCATTGAAGTTGAGTTGCCATGTCCTAGACCATCGCTCCAGTAGGAGTAGGTCGTGCATCATGTTGTCGGGCACTGAATCTTCGTTTGTTGTGCATTTGCCCACTACATTACTCAGTTTGGCGTCATCGGCGAATAATGTTATTTTACCTCGAAGCCCTTCTGCCAAGTCTCTTATAAAGATGTTGAATAGGATTGGGCCCAAGACTGAGCCCTGTGGTACTCCACTAATCACCTCCATCATTTCGGAGGGGGTGCCGTTCACCACCACCCTTTGGAGCCTACCTCCAAGCCAGCTCCCAACCCATTTCGTCAATGTGTTACCTAATCCTATAGAACTCATCTTGCCTCAGTAACCTGCGGTGTGGTACGCTATCGAATTGCTTTGCTAAAGTCCAGGTACACGATGTCCAGGGACTCCCCAATATCCAGCTTCCCCGTTACCCAGTCAAAGAAGCTGATCAGGTTGGATTGGCAGGATTTCCCCTTAGTAAATCCATGTTGTCGGGGATCCCGTAGATTCTCCTCATCCAGGATCTTATCTAATTGGTGTTTGATTAGAGTTTCCATTAGTTTGCTCCACTATCGATGTTAGACTCACTGGTCTGTAGTTTGCTGTCTCCATCTTTGAGCCTTTCTTGTGGAGTGGAATGACGTTAGCCGTCCTCCAGTCCAACGGGACGCTGCCTGTACTAAGGGAGAGGTTTGAAGAGCGCGGACAGTGGCTCCGCCAAGACATCACTCAGCTCCCTAAGCACCCTGGGGTGAAGGTTGTCCGGCCCCATTGCTTTGTTAACCTTGAGCTTTGACAGCTCACCGTAGACACTGCTGGGCATAAACTCAAAGTTACTAAACGGGTCAACTGAGCCAACCCTTGTCTGTAGCTGAGGGTCGAGCCCTGGCGCTTCTCTCGGGTGAAGACTGAGCAGAAGTATTCATTTAATAGTTGGGCTTTTTTCCGAATCCTTTTCCACATAGTCTCCGTCTGGTTTCCTAAGACGTACAATCCCACCTGAGTTTTTTTCTTCTATCACTGATATACCTGAAGAAGGATTTATCTCCCTTCTGGATGTTCTTTGCTAGAGACTCCTCCATGAGGAATTTAGCCTCCCTGACTGCTGTTTTGACGGCTTTTGATTTGGCCAGGTAGTCTGCTCTAGAGTCCTGCTTCCCTGATTGTTTGTAAGAGATGAATGCTTTTTTCTTCTCCTTGATCAGGTCTGAGATCTCCGCAGTAAACCACTGTGGCTTATTGTTCCTTCGCCGTTTACTTACTGATTTTACATAGCGGTTTGTTGCTTCTTGTATGGTTGCTTTCAAAGTCGACCACATGTCTTCCACGTTATTGGTTTCTTCTTGGCTTTGTAGCGCCTGGTGAACGAAGTCTCCCATTTCTTTGAAATTTGTGTCCTTGAATTTGAGGACATTGGTTAGTGTAGTAGATTTAGTGAAACCTTTCCTGATATTGAACCATACCATGTTGTGGTCACTGGAGGCCAATGTGTCGCCCACTGAGACCTCTGTGACACTTTCTCCATTGGTAAGTATCAGGTCCAGTATTGCCTGATCCCTTGTCGGTTCCAACACCAGTTGCCTGAGGCTTGCTCCTTTCATAGAGTTTAATAGCCTCCTGCTGCTGCCAGAAGCAGAGGTAAATGTAACCCAATCCACATCAGGCATGTTGAAGTCACCTAGCAATACTGTGTCCCCATGCAAGGTGATATTTTCTATATCTTCAATTATTTCCATATCCAGGTCATCCTGTTGTCTTGGGGGTCTGTAAATTACGCCAAGATACAAGCATTTGTCCTTCCCTCTGGCCAAATTAACCCAAAGGGATTCCCCAGTATACTGGACATCTGAGATTCTCGTGACCTTAATGTCATCTTTAGTATATAATGCTACACCCCCTCCCTTCCTACCCCTCTCTGTCCCGGCGAAGCAAGTTGTAACCCGGTATGTACCATGTCCCACCCGTGGGAGTCTGTGAGCCAGGTTTCGGATATCGCCACCACATCCAGGTCGGCATTCCTTATTTCTGTTTCCAATTCCCAGGATCTTGTTTCCTAAACTGTGTGCGTTGACGTACATAGCCCTCCATGTTATATTTTTGTTATGTCTCAGTGGGGATATTCCTGTTTGAGCTATTTGAACACCTTTAGCATTGTTTGTGTTATTTGTGCTTTCCTGAGGCTCAGAACCACAATGTGTACTCCCCATATACCCAGAACTACAGTGTGTACTCCCCCTAGACCCGGAATTACAATGTGACCCATAAATATGATGTGACCCTACTCCCGACTCAAAAGTGTGTGCACTCACCCCTGACCCAGAATTTCGGTGTCTCAGCCTCATAAATGTATTGGCATTTTAGTTCGCCTGGTATGTTGTTTGTGCCTGTACCCTCCCCCGACTTACCTAGTTTAAAGCCCTGTGGAGTAGGCGGACTAGGTGGTGTCCAAGGACATTCTTCCCTCTTCTGGTTAGGTGTAGCCCGTCATGTCCCTGTAGTCCTTGCAATGCTTCTCCATGGTGCAGAAACCCGAAGTTCATCTCCTTGCACCATCCTCGCAGCCAGTCATTCGCCCTTTGTATTCGATCCTCTCTGGCTCTGCCCTTGCCCCTCACTGGGAGAATCGAGGAGAAGACTACCTGCGCATCCATCCTCCTCAGCTTCTCCCCCAGGGCCCTGAAGTCTTCAGGTATGCTGTCCGGGCTGCTCCTTGCGGTGTCGTTGGTTCCGACGTGGATTAGAACCATGGGGAAGTGGTCTCGGGGCTTGATGAGTCTGTCAATGCAATTAGTGACATCCCGGATCCTGGCCCCTGGCAAACAGCAGACCTCTCTTGATTGTAGGTCTGGTCTGCAGATTGGTCCCTCGGTGCCCCTCAGCAGCGAATCTCCGATGACCACCACTCTGCGCTTCTTAGGGGTGGGCTGTACTGTTGATTCCGGAGTTGGAACCGTCTGCTGAACAACTACTTGTTAACTGGTGGCTTTAGCTATGTGTGAAAACACATTCTATCTTCTTGAATGATTGTACCTATCCTTTCATTTACTGGAGTTCATTTTCCTTTTTCTTTAATTTTTTTTAACTACGAGGGGCCACTGAAACGTTCTCGGCCCAACCAAGAAGAGAATGATGTGGTACCATGAAACTTATTCCACACTTTTTGTTTCAATGATATGAAATAAAACAATGCTACTGTCTACTATGTTAAATAGGGAGCCTTGGCATTAAAAATCCCATGTTAACTGCATAACCTGGGAATGGGTAGAATCTGGGCATGACATGGGCAGGCAGAGGTGATGCTGGCTATGACAGCTAGTGCATGAGTCTTTGGGACCTTGCCAGGTACTTGTGACCTGGTTTGGCCACTGCTAGAAACAGGACACTGGGCTTGATGGATCTTCAGTCTGACCCAGAATAGCAACTCTTATGCTTTTAAGAGTATCATCTGCTAGCTGTCATAACTGTTGATAGCGCAGTTGAATTTACTGCTATTCTGCTCTAACCTGCTCTCTCCAGTCCCTAACACCCAAAAGGTACATCATATTCTCTCCTCAGTACTTCCTGATGCCTAAAAGTGCAGTGGATCTACTCCCCCGCCCCAGCATCCCAAAATATAGAGGATCCCTCTCTCTGACATCCCCAACACCCCAAAGTGCAGCAGATCTACTCCCCCACTCCACATCCCAAAGTACTTTGGATCCCTCTCCTTGGCACACCTAAGTGTGTCTGATCCACCTCCCTACCTATGATAACTCAAGTACATCCACTCCCCCAACCCTGACACCCCAAAGTGCTGTTGATCCCCTCCCAATGACCCCCAATGAAGCTCTACTTGCCTTTAAACCCACCCCATCTATAACCTCTCCCCCTTGAGTGCAACCCCCCAACAAAATTGGTTCTTCTCCTCCTAGCTCATATCTGTTGTCAGCATTGGTAGTTGAGTGGCCCTGGCTGGCAATCATCCCCTTCTGATGCCACTTGGGTTGGCACTGTCCTCCAAAGTATAGCATCTTCTCCCTAGCAGGGGATCCCGGTATTGGGTCTCATCATAATTTTTTTTTTTCTGATCCAAGAGGCTGCACCTCTTGTCTTCATCTGGGCCCACTCCACTGCTCTTCTGCTGTTGCTATTTATTTATTTTATTTTACTAGTGCTTTGAAATGGTAAACTGTTCTCTAACTTCAGAGCATCGGGCTGAGAACCAGTGAAACTAGGGTTCAAATTCCACGGCTGCTACTAGTACACATCAGTAACCCACGCTTTGTCAGAGCCAGTCACTCCTCCTCCCACCCATGTCCCACCCAGATCCTGCCCTCTCTGATGTTGAGCAGCTAATTTCAGGAATTTTATCACAGTGGCTGCCTCTTAAACCCGGGAGACCATCGTTCAGGTTTTCGTTACAGTCTACTGCTTAGTAAATCCCGCATTAGCTGCTTAACGCAGCTTAGTTACGGGCCTTTAAGATTACTAAAAAATATAACAAGACATTTTTATTAGGGGATGAAAGTTCCAAATAGATTTTCAGTGATACTGTAAATACAGCAGAATGGCATTAATTCACAGGGATTATACTAAACTCCCATTAAAGGTTCCTTTCATTGTTTTAACCAGCACTAACAGAGGTTGCTATGAGCATTATGCACTCCTGTTCAGGAGTATAGAACAGCAAACTACTGAACCTTTCCAGGGTCATTAAACAGCTTGTAAAACATTATTACAAAAATAAACCAAGGATTTTCATGCTTACATTTTAGCCCAGAGCTGGTTTGCAGAGCAAATGCATTTTTTTTTTTCATTTCTTACAATCAACGTTAGTGACATTTGAGCCTCCAAACAAATTACATCACAGATATTACTGTGGTGGGTAGGATGCCGAATGGTTTATTTACCATATGATTAATAGATAAACAGGATGGCATTACAGTTGGCCTATTCTTTTATGATGAATTCACAGACAAAAGCAAAAGACTGAACTAGACATTGTTAAACATCCATGAATGTATATTTTCTAGTTTACTCTAACGGCATCCTAGAATGGGTAATATATACAACAGCAGGGTAATTTTACAAGGGGGCTTGAACTTTAAGTGGTAAAATATGAGCACACTTAGTGGGTTTCTAGAGGTCCTTTTACTTACCTGCGGTGTAAAGTGGCCTTATCATGCCCTTATTCGGGTTTTTCCTGTGCACTAGGACCATTTTTACCACAGCAGTAAAATGAACAATTTTCTATTTTTCCCGTTAATGGTTGTGCTAAATAAAGTTTTTTTTAAAAAAAAACCTCCGCTGAATGCACTCAGGCTTGGATTCTATAAATGGTGCCATTTTCGGAAGCTGCCTTAAAAATGGCTGCCCATCTCGTGTCAATCATGCGACAGCACCGTTTATAAAATTGCAGGTTCGGAACAGGTAGGCCCTGGAAACGAAGGCCAAGGTTTTCAAGGCTCACATTTAAGGCGTCCACCATTTACATGAATCGTGCCTACGGAGGCACTTTACGACACCTAGCACCACTTACAGCATTAGCCATGGCTACAAGGGCGTTAAGCAACGTAAAACATAGTAACATAGCAAATGACAGCAGATAAATATCCGAATGGTCCATCCAATCTGCCCAACTATACAGTATATGCTCCATAAATTAATAATTTAATTTAATGGTCCTTTTTCTTAGATATTTCTGGGCCAGAAACCCAGAGCCTTGTCCGGTAGTGTGCTTAAGTTCTATCTACTAGAGTCTCCATCAAAGCTCACTCCAGCCCATCAAACCATCTCAGCCATCGAAGCCCTCCCCAGCCCATCCTCAACCGAATGGCTATATACCATACACAGAACGTACAAGTCTTCCTAGTACTGGCCTTGGTTCCTTGAATATATACCTATTATTTTCTGATTAGAGATCCTCCGTAGGTGCAGTTCCGGTGCTGTTTTGTAGGTGCAAGTAGACGCCTACATTTTTTTCTTTTAAATACTTTTTTTCATTTTTAAACAGCGCTTTCATCTTAAGTTAGGCATTGGTAGGGATTGGACAAGTTCCTGAAGGATACTGGGATTGAGGGATTTAGACAGAGGTAGAGATAGGATCATGAAAGGGTATAGATAGAAGAAAAAATGGGGATTAAAGGGTTTTAGATAAAGAATCACTTACAGGTCATGGACCTGATGGGCCGCCGCGGGAGTGGACTGCTGGGCGAGATGGACCCATGGTCTGACCCGGCAGAGGCAACTTCTTATATATTTTTTTATTTGAAAAAAGTCTCACTCACTTAAAACTTAAGATGCCATTCCTAGAATGTGGGCCTGAGGCATTTACAGTAGGTGTATTGGTTGCAAAGATCTGGTCAATGGCAGCAAAAGCCTCAGATCATAAGTGAACACTATTAAAATGTACTCTACTAAAGTGATCCATCACAGGCAGTGGCATAGAAAGGGTGAGAGGCACCCAGGCGATGGCACCCCTTCCCTACTCTCTTCTCTGCCCCCACCCACCCACCTTTTACTAAGCTATTGATCACAGGCAGAAAAAAAAAGCCTTCATTACCTCAGATAAAACATGCATCCTTGGAGGGATAAGCTACAGCCATATAACACAACAAAAATCTATATAACATTGGTCAACGCTTTGTCAAATCACCACATCTTCAGGACTTATTCGTTAATAGCTTCTCTTTGCTCTCCTATACTGTGTGTAAATGATTTGAATGGTGGTGTATACATATGTATGTGTGCACAAATGTGAAAACGCATATTTGACAGATGAATGTACATACATAGACACAACATGGGTGGACCTCATATGTATACATTGCATCTTAGGTGCCCTTTTGCTAAGTGGTAGAAAACACTAACACGTGCTTACCGCTGTCCAAAAACTATGCTAGTGGCATGTGCTTGGGTGCCATGTGTTAACCGCAGACTTGGTACATGCCACCCACATGCTAAAAAATGCATGCTATTCTTTAGCGTGGGAGGCATGTTGGGGGGTGGAGAATATGTATACTCTGCACTAATTAGTTAGTGCATGAGCATAGGCGTGTACTGACCGATTGGCACAGGATTATCACGGCAGCCCTTAATGTCTACTAAATACGTGGCATTGAGCAGGCTAATGGCTATATTACATTACATTACAGATTTCTATTCCACCTTTACCTTTCGGTTTTTTTTTGTTTGTTTGTTTGTTTTGTTTATTTAGTTTTTGATTAAACGCTTTTTTGATTCTACAAAGCGTTGTACAGAGTATAAAATAATATTTCAACAAAACGAAAAAAAAAATTTAGCAATTAAAACATACTTTCTATAAACTACGAGACTGACTACAATACGTACTAGGTTATTATGGACTGACAAGCAATGGACACAAGTAGGAAAGCGGATTACAATAAGAGTTGTGGAGGGAAGGGTTACAAAGATAGATCAGAGGTAGTTTCTGAAAGAGGGAAAGGTAGGATCAGGGTTAGGCCATTAATAAGAAATAGGCACTGTCAGCCATCTTAGAGCCATGAAATAAAGAGGTGTTAGCACATGGGAAGTTTACTTACTAAAAAAAAAAGAATTGGTAAAAGGAACCCTTACAGAATATTATAAGTTACATGTGTTTCTCTAGTAGTTAGGTGCAAGAACTTACAACAGCAATATGGCTGTCATAGTTGTGTTTAATGGCATATGCACATATGTTATGCTGGTTACACTTGTATTCTCTACAGGAAAATAGGCATCTACTTTCCTTTATAGAATAGGCACCACAAAGTTACCCCTCTAGAATATATTTTAGCTTCTAGAGGGGTAACAGTGAATGGAAAATTTGAATACAGAAGAGGAAACTGAATGCAATAAAAAGGAAACAAAAAAGGATTTGAAGCTCATTTTCAAACCACTTAGACACAGAGGGGAAAATTCTATAAGAAGCAGCCAAAAGTCGGGTGCCGATATAGGCACAGTTCAGCGCAGTTCAAGCACAATTGGGTGCTGTTTAGTGAATCACGCTGAGCGGAACCTATTTTGGAGGCGATCATTAAATAGGTCAGCTCTAGGCACAACTAATAGTTAAGCGCACATGCGAGCGCTGAAGCACACTTAAGAGCAGTGATTCTGCAAGAAGGTGCCTAACACGTAGCGCCTATTTTTTTGAAGGCTGCCTAAATTTTTAGAGGCGCCTTGTTACAGAATCGTGCTTCCTTGATAGGCGTCTATGTTTCAATCAGTGATGATTAAAAAGCTTAATTGAACTTGTTGATCAATTAAGATAGGGGCCTATCTAGTTGGGCGCCTCTGAAATAGGTGCCTAACTTTAGGCGTTGGTTACAGAATTTGGACCAGAGTACCATAGAACACATGGCACTTTGTGGGCCTGATTCTATAAATGGAGCCTAACTCAGTAGGTGCCTAGGAAAAGGGCGCCTACCACATGCCATTCAAAGTTAGGCACAATGAAAACAGTACTATGGAGGAATCGATACACTACTCAATACAGCGGACAAACTTTTCCACTGGCTATTTTGTTCATTCTGTTTGCCCTATTGACTATTTTATCTGAGTATCACAGTTATAAGGGAGAAAACCCGCAACACATTGAGGCTCATACTCTTGAATAAGGCCTTACAGCCAAAACATGTGCCTATAGAGTCATGACCACAATAAAGATATTGAGCACCACAGGTCACCTTCTCTGTTTTCTTTGTGTGTCTACCATGACAAGGTAGGATTTCCTATTTGGGTACATTCACAATTAGGCGCCATTTGTAGAATCACGCCTAAATCGAGTTACATAGAAACATAGAATATGACGGCAGAAAAGGGCTGTAGCCCATCAAGTCTGCCCAGCACTTTTCTGCCATCATATTCTATGTTTCTATGTAACTCGATTTAGGCATGTTAGCGATTTAGCGAGTTAGGCGCTAGTTGGCATCTACAACTTAGGGTTTTCTTGACCTAAAATACTGGTGCTTACTGGCGCTTCACTCAATCCATGCCTGAACTCCTCTCCTAAGGATAGCTACTTTTTTGGCAGGCGTACTAAGAAAGGTTGCTGAAATCGAGTGGGTTGCTTGTCCGATTTTAAAATGGCGATCGATGCTCAACAAAGTTCGCATGCAAATTAGTTTTGCGGAGGTTGATCATAATCCCACCCCATGAGAACCTGGAGAAGTGACTTTCACACATGTGCACAGCCAGCAGGGGAAGGCCAAACAGCTGAGCGGCAGTGAAAGCCTCAAAGCAGCCTCCTGCCGCTCAGCTTTTTGGAGCAGGAAAACTTTTTATTTAATGGGCACAGATGTTGTATGTGTGTTACACACACACAATACCTGTCCCCATTTAAAAAAAAAAAAAAGTTTTACGACCCTTCCGATGACAGCCACCCCACCAATGACAACCACAAGCCCCTCAATGAAAACCACCAACAATCTTGAAGCCCCGATGACAGCCGCCACACCACCCCCGTGCCCCCATGACGATGACAGCTGCCTCCAAATGATGGTGATGGCCCCTGAAAAATAAGAGTGACAGGAGGTATGCCCACTCCCTCCTGCCTTGGCAACCCAGCCTTTTGTAGTGCATCCTTACCCCCCTATACTCCAACCTCAAACACAAAGGCCCCCTCCCACCACCCCACCAATTATCCCAAAATAAGGCTCTGGTGGGGTGGGGAGAGTCAGCTCAGACCTCCCCACTGCTCAAGCACACAAACCTACCTCCCCCCCCCCCCCACCTGTACCTGTCGTAGAAATTCAGCAAGAGGGATATCCACTCCTTCCTGCTGGCAGGCCTGCCTGTTCAAAATGGCGAGCCTTCCCCTTCCCGGTACATCCTGGGATACACCTGGGGCCTAAGTGGCCCAGATACCTAAGGTCCCTCCCATATGGCAGACCTGTTGGTAACACAGTTACCAAAAGGTCTGCATCTGTTGGTTTTTTAGAGTCATTTCAGGTACAGTGGTACCTCGGTTTACGAGTGCACCGGTTTGCGAGTGTTTTGCAAGACGAGCAAAACATTTGCAAATTTGGTGCCTCGTAAACCGAGCTTGCCTCGCTGTACAGCGCCTCCCGCGATCCGGCATCCCCCCCCCCATGATCTTACATCCCCCCCCCCGAGCACGGCAATGACATCCCTTACCCCAACTGGGCACCAGTGCCAGTGCCCGAAGATCCTCCCTCTTCTGGCGCGGCCTGGGCTGGGCGGTGCGTCGAAGATCCTCCCTCTTCTGGTCTGGGTTGTGCTGGACTGGCTTTGAGCATTTGCGCATGCCCAAAGCCTTCTGGTCTCGCTCTCTCTGAGATTTTGAATCTGAGAATCTGGGAGAGAGCGAGACCAGAAGGCTTTGAGCATGCGCAAATGCTCAAAGCTAGTTTAGCCCAGCCCAGACCAGAAGAGGGAGGATCTCCGATGCACCGCCCAGCCCAGGCCAGAAGAGGGAGGATCTTCGGGCACCGGCACTGGTGCCCAGTCAGGGTAAGGGATGTCATTGCCGTGCTCAGGGGGGGATGTAGGATCGCGGTGGAGGGGGGACAACGCGAGCGGGGGGAGGATTCTGGTTCGCAGGGGGAATGCCGGATCGCAGGGAGGGGTATGGAGCAGCGTCGGTGGCCTCAAAGGGGGGGGGAATGGAGCAGCGCCAGTAGCCTTGGGGGTGGGGAGGAGGTGGAACCAATCAAACCAAGTTTCCCTTACTTCCTATGGAGAAACTTGCTTTGATATACGAGCAATTTGGTTTACGAGCATGCTTCTAGAACAAATTATGCTCGTAAACCAAGGTTCCGCTGTAATTGCTAAATTTAGTGCACGGCACTTTGATGTTAGGACATTGATAGGTGGGCTAATTTTAATATTAATGACCTCGTTAAAATACTAATGAGGTTGTTTGCATGGCAGAGTTACAGAATGTACATATGTGCACACATATGTATATGCCACCATTCTAATCATTTACACACAGTATAAGAGAGCAAAGAGAAGCAGCTATTAACGAATAAGTCCTGCTGTCTTGAAGATGTGATGAGTCCACAAAACGCTAACCAATGTTGGGCAATTGTTATGTAGATTTTTGTTATGTTGTGTTATATGGCTGTACACTATATTACAGAATGACACGGGGACAAATGTTTTCCCGTCCCTGTGGGAACTCATTTTCCCATCTCGTCCCCACAAGTTCTTTTCCTGTCCCTGCCCCATTCATGCAAGCTCCGTCCTCATCTGTACAAGCCTCAAAACTGGCTTAGCGATGATTGTTAGACAATTGGAGAGTTTAGTGCATCTGTGCCTAAGTGCTTTGAAAATGAGCTCCTTATTCTGTTCTACAGTAAGGAAGCAGCAAAGATTATTACTGTCTCCATTCCACATTGTCTATACCCAGACAGCTTTACTTGCATGTAAAACAGGTGTAATCAGTTCAGAATTATTTTTACTGCTTGTTGCATGACTATATTCCCAAGAGAAAATAATAATTTTAAATATAAATGTACTTTTCTGTATTGCATAACAGAATTGTTTTGTTAACTGTCATGTGAAACACTGCCTTTCTAACTCAGTGCTTACCTGCACTAACTGTCTGATATCTGCCTATCTCACCTTGATTGACACAAGGCTATAATGATCCCAATTTCAATACATGAAAAAAATACCAAGAGTTATTGCAAAGTTTATTGATTTTTCCATTAATCAATTTTTAAATAAATCTGCAATCACAGTAAGATGTTTAAAATGAATTATGTCTCAAAGATAGAATGCCATAACACAGCCAGAGGACATATAAGTCTTTCCACTGGAAAGCCAATGCATGGCATCTTTGGAAAAAGAAAATCTGACTTTTACTTAGCCTGGATATATGCATTTGTGATTACAAAGAGACAAGTAGGGACATAACTGAGTGAATACCATAGAGTTCATTTCACCTGTGATTAGACTCTCATTTATATCCAACACTGCAGAGAGAAACCACTGGGCTAAAGTGATCCTTTGTTCTTCTATAAGAGCAGTTTTGATGTGCCTAGAATTTGATTTTGTACTAAATTAAATGTAGTGTAAAATGTTCATATACCAAAATGATCAAAGCATGATTTATTGTGAAATATTCATACAAGAAAACCCAGTGTGATCTTATTCATAAGGGCACCTGTCAGAAGCGCAAGCTTGGATATAAAACCATTATAAAGAATCCAGGCATACAATTAGAAATTCATTTGTATGAGGCTACTGGAGGAAGGCCAGCTCCACAGCTGAACAGACAGAAGCGCTGGTCGTTCATTGTCTCCGAGGGCCTCTAGTTCAATTCCTCCTGTGGCTGGTCAGGTCAGCTACCTGTACCTGATGTTGACTTCTCTGCTATTTGCTTCTGGGAGCAAAATGAAAAGTGGTCCCTAAGTTCTCTTTGACCTAAACTGCAGAAACATCTGCTGGGTTGACTCAAGAGCTGCTTCTTGGCCAGGTTTACAGTTATAAAGAGAGTGAGAAAGAGAGATTTGTGGATTAGCTCTGTCTCAGCAGTAGGTGTCACTGGGATAAATAGATGGATTTCAGGGGACACAGACACAACATGCCAAGGAAAGTGCCAACACGAGAGAAGAAATCACAAAATGCTGGAGTGTTAAAAAAAAAAAAAGGCAGGCTCATTGTGGGGAAGGAATGGGAGAAATGCTACAGACGCATATGCCTCTTCGTAAATACAAATGGAAGCGACAGAATGTGAAATAAAAATAGCATACTGTCACTGAGAGGTTTGTTAAAACAGATGATTAATTTCAGGTGTTCTCATTACTTTAATACCAAGAGGTATAAAATGCGAGCGGGTTTAAATATTAAAAGCTTCTTAAATATCTATGTATACAGTATTTATCTAAGATGCTTCCCTGAAAATAAGATAGTGTCATATTAATTTTGGACCCCAAAAATGCACTAGGGCTTATTTTCAGGGTAGGTCTTATTTTTGTCATGTACATGATCATCTCTCCCTTCCTCTCCTTCACCCCAATTCTTCCTCTTTCCTTTTGCTCCCCATGTGCAGCATCTTTTCTCCTCTCTCACCCATTCCCTTGTACATTCCCTCTGCAGCATCTTTCTATCCCTCCTTCCCTCTCTCCCATCCCTCATGCAGCAGAACCCTTGCACAGCTTCTATCCCTCCCTTCCATGCAACAGAACCCTTGAGTATCCCCCGCCCCGCAGCTGAACCCCTGCTGACCCTCGTATCCTTCCATCTCTACCTCCCATCTGAACCCCGCTGACCATGAGACCTACATACCTCCCTCCAAAGAACAGCATCAGCAGCACTCTAAACAGGCTGCTTCGCGGCCTTCTCCCGCCGGGGCCTTACATGTGCTGCATTACTGATGACATCATCAGTGATGCGGCAGAGGGAATGCCTCGGCGGGAGAATGCCGTGAAGCAGCCTGTTTAGAGCGCTGCAGACGCTGCTCTTTGTAGGTCTCGCGTTCGGAAGGTCGGCGGGGTTCGGACAAGAGGGAGAGAAGGAAAGATAGGAGGGTCAGCGGGGGATCGGCTGCGCAGCAGGGGTGGGACAGAGGGAAGCGCTGCTGCTGGTGAATCCAGGGACATTCGGGTTAGGCTTCCGGAGACTAGGGCTTACTTTTGGGGTAGGGCTTCTATTTAGATCATGCTAGGGCTTATTTTCAGGGTAGGTCTTATTTTCGGGGAAATCCGTTAACATTCCCTTAAGAAGAGCAGAGGAAGTGCTTTACAGGATAAAGCAGTGTTGTTTGGCAGGTTTACAATCTGCAGTAAAAAGTTAATGAAATGTGTCTAAGCAGATACAACTTTATTTCTTTATTTAAATTATTTAACCCCCCTCCTTTACAAAGCTGTACTAGCGTTTTTAGCGCCGTCTGCAACGGTAACAGCTCAGAGGATCATAAGAAGTCTATGAGTGTCAGAGCTGTTACCGCGATGACCGGCGCTAAAAATGCTAGCGTGGCTTTGTAAAGGAGGGGTATTTATTTAATTCATTTTCTAGCCCGTTGTCCCCAAAAAGCTCAGAACAGGTTACAATTATAATTATTGGCCTGACTTTGTGTAATCACCTATTCTTAATAACATGCTTTTGGATGAGAAAATGTATTAATAAACATCACCAGATAGGTTAGTTTATTGATTTATTTTCTATATTTCTATTCCAAACCATCCAAAGTTCTAGGCAGATTACAACAGACATGCACAGTGATACATGAAAGAATAGACAATACTGTACATGCAGTAATGGCAATTTTATTAATCATGTGATGTCAACATTCCAGGATAGTATGAGTTTTATCAAGTCACCCTCTTCACCGGTCTGTATATAACTTATTCGATTTTTTAACAAATTTTACAAATTTTGAATAAGTTATATACAGAATGTTGAAGAGGCTGGCTTGATAAGAACATAAAAATTGCCGCTGCTGGGTCAGACCAGTGGTCCACAGCAGTCCGCTCACGTGGCGGCCCTTAGGTCAAAGACCAGTGCCCTGAGTCTAGCCTTACCTACGTATGTTTTGCCTTTTGACTCAGACTGCTGGGATTCGGATTGCTGAGAGTGCTCAGTCTCAAAAGTCTTTGGTGTTGCAGTGTTACGTTCCTGAAGAAGGAGGTTGTCACCTTTGAAACTGAGCCCCGTTGGATTGCTTCATTTGCTACACGCAGCTTTATGGACTTTCAGCTTAGCCTTTCACATCCAGCGTTTCTCCTACTGCTTTTCAGCAGATAAGTACTGTGTTTTGGCCTTTACGGCTCTGGCTTTTTCCTTGAACTTTGGTTGGCTGACACTTCCTGCTCTGATTGGGACTGGGACTACAGACTGTTGCTATTTTTACACGTAGCACGTTTTGTAGTGCACTATTTATTCTGGGGATGTTGCACGGTTGATACCCTTCTGGGTTCTAATGTGGCAGCTTGCCTAGGGGCTGGTGTCCCCAGGCTGCTGTGCTGACTGAGGACCTACCCTTCACACAATAATATTAAGAAAATTTGTATTTTATTTGTGATATTTCTTTAATCTGTAGCTCCATTCTCCTCAGTGTCAGGAGTGGGAAGATTCAGTGTTTCTATATTACCATATAATCTTTCCCATGTTTGGGTTTTTCTAAGAGGAATATATAAAGCAGCACAACCAACAGAGCACAACTTGAGAAACGGCACATACGGTAGAATGTTATCCGACAAATACTTTAGCGCTTTTGATTTACACAAAGGTAAACCATCAACAGTAACTTATAACGGATCCTATATTCCATCTTCAACCAAACCAAATACATAACCCAAGGCAGTAAACAGAGGCATTCTAGGCCTGTGACTGGCCATCTGACAAACAGGAAGTGCAAATGTTCATGGAAGAAGGATAGAAAGTTTTCAATAATTGCTTTTGATAATTTTATATAATATACGCAGGCTGAAAGTACCAAGAGATATTCAACATTACTTCCAGTGGGTCATTTTATAAGCAATTTGAGTATTTAGGAACACTGTGATAGGAGCCATTTTATCACAGAATTTAGGTACCTAGGTTCTGAGCGTGCTTTCGCCTCCTCTCACCTTCGGTTCTGCATCCCCATGTCTGTCTGCCAAGTTAAATGGTAAGCTCTTCTGAGCAGGTACCGTCTATAAATGTCAAAATATACAGTGCTGTGTATGCCTTTCAGCGCTATATAAATGGCGCTATATATAGAATATTAGCATAACCTGATATGACAGTGCCTAACACTTAGGCACACATTGGTACACTGGTCTTAGAGCTGGCATAAGTGCAGCCACTTCAATGCAGCATGAACATGCATAAAGTACAGTATTCTTTAAGTTATACCCATAAACAGGAGCCCTGCCTATGCCCCACCCATGCTTCACCCTGTGTATTTCCCCTTCTTCAAATATACGCTATGTAAGTGGGTGTTTGCAAAATAGTGATTAGGTTGCATATACGGGCATAAGTGCATATATTACTAGGGCTGCATTTCGATTGAAAATGTAATTGCAATTAATCAAGCAACTAAAGGCGGGGTATAGCAAGCAGTCCATTCAGGGGGGCATGCATTTCTTCTCCTCCTCCCCATATCAGGTCACATACTTTTGCTGGTGGGGATGCTGAAGCCCCACCAGTAAAAAAAAAAAAAAAAAAAAACCAGTTGCAAAAGCTGCCTCTTTCTTCCTTGTGCTGCCTCAGGACCAAGAAAGTTGGAGTGTCCGCAGCTGCTGATGCTGTCACTCCTCATGCAACCTCAATTCATGCATAAATTAAGCATGCTTAGTGAGTGCAAGTGTCAGGGGCTCAAGGCATGCTGCTGAGTTCTTCGCTCCTCAGGCAGTATGAGGAGGAAGGGGCCAACTAAAGCTAAAGATTTCTGAGCTGCTGCTGCACTTTAACCTAAGGATTCCCATGTATCATCAATGACACCAGTATCCTCTCCCTGGATGGAAACTCATAATGTGGAACTTTGCATCACATCGCTATAGTTTGGGTTCTTTTTCCCCACAGGCATCATTTTGCACTAGCTCACATTAAGGGCTCCTTTAACAAAGGTGCGCTAGCATTTTTAGCGCACGCACCGGATTAGTACGCGCTGCCCAAAAAACTACCGCCTGCTCAAGAAGAGGCGGTAGCGGCTAGCGCGCGGGGCAATTTAGCAATTCTGCGTGTTAAGACCCTAACGCACCTTTGTAAAAGGAGCCCTAAATATCATCTGCCATTTTAATGGCAAGTCTTCCACTCTCAAAAATCAAAAGGAATTGACCCCAAAATATCCACAAAGAAGAAAATCCAGAGAAAACCCCCCAAAAAACTCTGTGGAGTGATGATGTTCCTAAATGGACTTTATTTGAAAGTGTCAAAGTTCCAAAGGTACACTGAAATCATCCACGTAAACTAATTCCATCCACATAAAAGTAAATCATCCACATAAGAGCCTTAAAGGACCTAGTCCGCTAGGGATACAGGACCCAACACGGTCCGCGTTTCGACAAAAAGTCTTCTTCAGGGGTCCCTGGGGGTCCTATAAAGGTGAGTACGTGGGAAACAATTGTGTGGTGAGCTGGAAGTCCATTTAGGAACATCGTCACTCCATAGAGGGGATTTTTTTGTTTTTTTTGGTTAAGTCTTCCATTCTCACAATTCTCTTGCAATTTAACAACTTGGGTGATCCTGGTGAGCCAGTCTATAAAAACTTAAGAATATCCACAGTTTTTTTCTTGGCTAAGCAGCATAAAATCTGTTTGTTTGTTTTTTTTTTTTGTTTTGTTTTTTGGGGGGGGGATTTTCGCAGATAATTGTGACCTGGATTGACCACTGTTGAAAAACAGGATACTGGGTTTGATAGACCTCCAGTCTGTCCCAGTATGGCAACTCTTATGTTCTAAATTAAGAGAATAGGCAACAAGATTTGATGTCCCTTTCCATGTATTAAAATTAGTCCAATAAAAAGGATCTCCTTATTTCCATTTATAAATGTTTATCAACACAGCGACTTTATCCTAAAGCAAAAAAGTGTTATTTCTTTACATTATTTGAAAATTCAATAGACAAATTAAAAAATAAAATACAATTACTGAAGTGAAGCTGCAGACATTTACACCTGCTCAGGAGCAGGTGTAAATGTTCATCTAAAGTACACATGAACATGCATATTTTATAAAATATTCACGCACTGCAAATCACAACTTTTCCCACACTATGCAAGAAAAAGCTTTTATAGAATCACTCCCTAAATAGTTATGTAAATAGACCAGTTATGACCTTGGAACAATTTAAAGTCAAACTAACAATTTTAAAACTAACGTGAGTTCAACAGCAGCCAAGGAGAGCACACAGAACAGATGATGTATGTTTTCTATAATGTATTCCAAAAATAATACAGTCAGTGGTATTTTCTCCCCATTTTAAACAATAAAAATACTTCTTGAGTAGCCCAGCCTGGAAAGTACAAGAGTCTGAGTTGCTGTCCATAACCGATCTGTGTTCAGAAAAGAGGTAGCCGACAAATCCGCACAGGACAATTCCGCTCCAACAAATGCACGCACAGACAAGTGCGCACAGGACAATTGCGGCCCATGGAGGATATCTGGAAGGCCCTGATTTGCTGACGGGGCCTGAGGAGTCTCAGCAAATCAGGGCCTTCCAGATATCCACTACAAGGGTTCCCATATTCATGCTGCAACTAGATATGAAGTGAATATTTTAAGTGTAGGGGGAAGGTCCCCCCCACCCCCCTAAAAAAAGGGTTACTTCGTAAGCCTCAAAAATAAACATAGTATCCTGTAAGGGCGGACCTCCCATTCAGTGCGCGCATTTGTCGTAGGCGCAAATGTTGGGGTGTAATTGTCAGCGCACATTTGTCCTGCGCATTTGACGGGTCACCGTTTTATCAGCCTTAAGAGAGCAAAGTGAAGTCCACAGATCATACAAGCACCTGAAGTTCAATAATATCTGCAGCTCTTTCATAGAGCTTTGCAACTATGCAATCAGTATGAAAATTGCTCTTAGTGGGTTTCTAGCCTATGTTGAATTACTGCTTTAAGACATGGAATGGTACCACCGTCAAGTAAAAGCACAGAGTTCTGAAATGTACCATTACTCTTGTTCAACCTGTGGCACCTACTTCAAGTCATTTAAACTTCCCTTTGTTCAGACTAGATCACAAACACTTTGGGCCCAATTCTATAAAATGCGCCTAAAAAAAAAATCTGCACTAACTACTGCAGTGCTAAAGCGTGATTCTATAAAAGTTAGATGCACTTTACATAGAGTTACCAGACATCTGGGAAAACCTGGACAAGTCCTTTTTTTTTTTTTAGAGGACTTTTCAAAACCCGGCATTTGTCCGGGTTTGGAAAGCCCCGACGAACTCTGACTTCATATGGAGGGCCTCCGAGTATGTGTGGAAGATGTCACACACATCTATGCTTGCTCTTGGCCCTCCAAAAGCAACTGAAGCTCATCGCAGAAGAGAGGAGACTTGCTGGGGGGTGGGACTGCGGGGGGGGGGGGGCGGAACTGGGCAGAGATGGAGATGGAACAGGGTGGGGGTTATATGTCCGGGCTTTTCCTTTGTAAAATACGGTAACCCAAGCTTTACAGAATAATGCTTAGTGCCACCTAAGCGTACTTAGGCATCTCTGGGCATCTTAACTATAGATGTACCCTATATATGCCAGGGTTTTCTTTGCCTAAATGCCCAAATGCGCCTAACTCAAAAATTTGATTATGATTTGCCCCTAACTATGCCCACTTTTAACTATGCGCTTTGCACTAGGTGCATAATTTTTATAGAATCCCGCCTGGTAAGCTCTGCACCTAACTTTAATTATCCCCAATTATGAGGTGCTAAGTGCCAATTATCAGCACTGATTAAGTCTATTACACAATCAAGTTATTTATTTAGGCACCTAACTTTAGGAGGTGTGGTGTACTGGTTAGAGCTACAGCCTCAGCACCCTGAGGTTGTAGGTTCAAATCCTGCACTGCTCCTTCTGACCTTGGGCAAGACACTTAATCTTCCAATGCCAGAGGTACATTAGATAGACTATGAGCCTGCCGGGACAGATAGGGGAAATGGTTGAGTACCTGATTTGAAATCTGTTCTGAGGTCCTTTGGGAGGATGGGCTAAAAAAATTGAATAAATAAATAGGCAGACATTATAGAATCAGGGCCTTCTTCAACAGATGCTACTTGAACATGTGGTAAATGAATGACTACTGGGAAGGACATTGTGGAGATTCTTCAGCAATTTGGGGAACCCTTTCACTGAGCTATGTTAGGTGCTAACACACAATTGGTGGTACTAAGTGCCCATGTGGTATATTTTCTTATTGACCAACATTAAGGGAACATTAGCGCATGGTCATTAATACAAAAAAATAAAACACCCTCCCAAAAGGGCCATTTTTAAGGCTGCATTAAAAATGGCCTTAGCATGTAGGAAAAACTTGCATAAGGGCACTCTGGGCCTGATTCTCTTTAGGCCTAATAGGTGGCCTCCAATTGCCGGTCAGTCACTCATTGGTGTCCTAAAGAGAATCGCTCAGAAAGATGCCTTAAATGTAGGCCAGCATTTTGCAGACCTCCATTTAAGGTGTCTGTCTCACGTCTACAGAGACACATAAAGATGCTTAAACATGCCCAAGGCCACTTCTGGGTGAAACCCTGCACAGCCTTGAGTGTGTTTAAGCATAATGATGTAGTAAGGGTACAGTCGTCTTCATAGCGCCGGCACCCCTCTTCCACTCTGCCCCCCTTTCCCACTCCTCCCCCAGCTGCACGCTTGCACCCGCTCCCCTTCCCCCGTACCTTTTTAACTTTGGCGCAAGCAGCGACAAACTTGCTGCTTGTGCCGGCTTCGGCGCTTTCTCTGACGTCACTTCCAGGAGGAAGTTTGTCGCTGCCCGCGCCAAAGTTAAAAAGGTACGGGGAAGGAGCATGCACGGGAGGGGCGGGAGGAAGAGGACGGGAGAGGGGTGCCACTGTCCCGGGCGCCGGTCACCCTTGCTACGTCCCGAAAGATAATGGTGGAATAGAAATCTGTAATGTAATGTAATGTATCTCCATATAGAGAATGACATGGTAACAAAATTCATCACTGTCCCTGTCCCCGCGGATAACCGCGGGAAACCATCTTCATGTCATTCTTTAAGGAGAGAGGGAAGAATTAGAGTATGAATTGCCAGAACCACTGACCCGCAAACTTTGCTTTGAAGAATGCTGGTGTAGAAGGACTGAGGTTGAAACAGACACTACAGAATGACAGTCTCTGGTATCCAGAGCAGATATTGTGATGTCATAATGCCTCATTCCACCAGTGCCTAAGAACCAATCACATCAGTGATGTCACAATGGCTTCATTATCCTTGGCTCCCATAAGAATCAAAGTATCAAACCACTGACCCGCAAGCTTTGCTTTGAAGAATGCTGGTGTAGAAGGACTGAGGTTGAAATAGACACTAGAAAATGACATGGGATTATTTCCCGCGGTTATCCGCAGGGACGGGGACGGTGACAAATTTTGTCACCGTGTCATTCTCTACAGACGCCTACAGACAGCGATAGGATACCTACCACAGCCTTCACTTGGGGGCGTGCATTTCGAGAATCATGTCCTCTAAGTCCACTTTCTGCTGCTGCTTAGTAAAAGCACCCCTGTGTTTTTTACCTCCGGATTGTGATTCTGGAACTGATTTATTGATATTTGCACGGGACTTGGGATTAGTAGTTTGGTCAGCAAACTTTAGTCATTCTGTGAACCAGAAAGAAGACTATAGGACCCTTTGCAACAACATGGTTTTTTAAAAAAAGCACTTACAAGGCTGCCACAGAGGAGAGGCACTAGGCAGACTTTTTGTGCCATTGGTGAAGCTTAATCAAGACTGCCAGACTAGAAATTCATCGTCCAGACCCACCAGAAGAAAACCCCAATGAAGTAATTTTGGGGCTGTGAAGGCAGCATTAACCTTCAGGCTGGGGATCCTTGTTTATAAGTGAACCCTGCCCTGCTGTGCCGCAGTTAGGAGGCAGCTTATAAGCATGCCTCTAGCACTGGATGACATGACGATTGCTTCTCAGACTTTGCTTGTGGTTGCTTCACTAAAGGATCATTTTCCAATCTGAGGGATGCTAGCGCTGACAAATAGTGCTGCTTCTTCTCTTTTACAGTTGCCAACTTGTGCTCCTACTCTGTTGGTGACTAGTTCAGCGGATCTGACGTCTCAAACCCTGGCTTCTCCAGCAGATCGAGCACTTAGAAAAGATTGAATCTTGAGGATGCTTCTTTCCAGTTGTAAGTTTTCATATTGTCCTGTTTGTTTAGTTTGCTTTGATTTAGTTTAGTTTATTCGCTCCCGGGCAGGCGGACCAGCACGCACGTGTGGGGCGACCCGCCCTGCTCCGCCCCCCCCCCCGGATCGGAGGCCTGCCATCAGCGAGCTAGGGAGTGTAGCACCCCTTATCGACGCGGTAGTCGGACCGACGACGAGCCTACTGGGGTCCACCCGTTGAATGAAGCCCGCTGCAGCGTGGACGCCCCAAACTACGAGATCTTACCTAGTAAGTTGATGAGTGATAAATATATATTGTTATGTAGCGTGTTATAATCTTTTTGAGGTTTACGAAGGAAGCTGGGTGGCGGTGGAGCTATGGAGATGGAAATGCTGCCTCCTTCTCCTAGCTCTTGCGTCGCCGAAAAGGGTGCATCCCCCTTCCCACTCCTCTTTTATCTACCCCCCCCCTTTCCTCCGCCCCCCCCCCCCGCTAGTGGCAACGGCTTCGGCCGATTTGCCATCGCTCCTCCCTATGGGGATCGGAGCTGATTCTTATTGTCCTGTTTGTTTAGTTTGCTTTGATTTAGTTTAGTTTATTTGGATTGATATTTATTTATTTAAAAAATTATTACTCGCAAACATCCAATAATTCGGAGTTACAATAAAACATACATAATTAAAACAAATATCAAACTAAAACGTAATTTTACAATTAACATTAACACTCATCATATCAGAAACTGAAACTTATAAATAGCATAATTCCAGACTCAGTCACTCAAAAAAAAAAATTCTTAAATAACTTAATTTTGACCATTTTTCTAAATTGAAGTAGACTAAAAGCGCTTTTATTTTCACAGGCAATATTACTCCTTACACAGTTATCATAGAGTGACCTACACTAACTAACTTCACAAGTTTTATAGATGGAACCTCTAAACAAATCTTATTTTCCAAACGTAACACTTGAGGCGGATGATACATTTGCAAAAGCTGTTGCACATCTATCATTCAAAGACCTGAAAATCAAACATACAGTTTTGAACTCAAATTGAGAGGCAACAGGCAACCAATGAAGATCACGGAAGATGGGAGTAATGTGATCGAACTTTGAAACGCCCCCAATCACTTGCGTGGCAGCATTTTGCGCCAACTGTAAAGCTTGAATCACATACTTAGGCAAACCCAAGTAAAGAGAATTACAGTAATCAAAGATAGGTGTCAACATTACATTAATAACCATTCAAAAGCTATCTATTGAAAGATAATCCCTCAACTTTCGGAGTATTCAAAGTTTGAAGAAAGCCTTAGAAACTACTATCCTAGCCTGTCAAATCCAGAAAACACCCAGATATAGTGACTGGACACCATACTTTATGCAAAAAATACTCCTGAGAAATTCACAATAAAAAGTACATTATAAAAGAAAAAAAATTACATCTTGTGCATCAAAATTAAAGGTATAAAGAGTAAAATGAAAGAACAGAGATGTACAAGGCAACAACAATGACAAAAAGCTGAAAATAAATATTAACTTATCCTTCCTACAACAGATGAAATCTTTGGATAATTATAAAAAGAGGTTAAACAGGCTTTGATGACGATTTATAAAGAGACAGCAATGTCTAGTTTTTTATGGCCTTATCCCCAAATTTTATTGGACAGTATCATTCGTTGCTTGCGCAAATCGGTGCACACAACTTAATTGTTTAACAAGACCAATTGGCACCAGTAATAGGTAATGAACACCTCATAATTGATCCTAATTGGAACTGTTTAGAAATTGCGCGTGCAACTTGGCAGGCATTTTCTATAAAGTGGTGCACATCAGTTTTAGTGCGTGAATCTCAGAATGGGGCAGGAGCGTGTACAGATCAATGGTGGTCTTAAAAGTTAAATGCACTGGTATTGAATACGCCCAATCCATGCACAACTTAGGCACAAGTATCTAGGCGTGGTTTTTCTTGGCCTAAATGGGTGCACCTAAATGTTAGTAATGCATACGGCATGACACATACCTTTTATAGAATCACGCTAAGTGCCATTCTGATTTTTTTTTTAGCACGATATACAGAATTTGGCCCTTGGTGCATGAGAAACATCTGCGCAAAGGAGTGCTTAGGCCACTTTACAGCAGAGTTAAGTAAAAGGACCCTCTATAAAATATCTGAAATTAGCAAATGATAAAAATAATGTGTGCCAAGGAGCCTTGTAAATCTAAATAGAGAAGTAAAGCTCATCAGAGAGAGAGCACTTAGGCAGCAAATTGATTAGAACCATGCTTCTGAAAATCGATCTATTGATCACCAGATATCAAGTACTTTCTCTGATATATTAATTTCTTTGGCTGCTTGCATTTCAAACTTCAGTGTAATGTTCCATCAATTAAAAAATAAAGAAAGCATTTAATCAAATTAAGATTTTTCCTATTTGAATCATCTGACTCTAAGGGCATTTTGAATACCAAAGTATTCTGTGCTAACAATGTGTATCAGCCCAACTGTAGGTCTTTCAGCAACAGAAAGGAAGCTTTCTACATATGTTATTCTGTTGTAATATCCTGACACCATACTGGACTAGAATCTGGCTTAGGATTCAGTCCATTTTTCAGATTGATATGTTGTGGTGATTTGTCACTCTCTGAAACTCCCCTTTGACAATCTAAAATAGGTGTGTCCAAACTTTTGGCTTCACTGGGCCGCATTGGTCGAAAAAAATGTTTCTGGGGCTGCACAAATGTGCAAACTCTGCAGCAAGACAGAGGAGGGAGCCGGCAGGACGGTAAACACCAGGGGGCAGCAGAGGAAAACACTGCATTGCCCTCGACCGGGGCCGCACAAAATACTTCACTGGGCTGCAGGTTGTACACCACTGATCTAAAAGGTTTGATAACTACGGAACTTTCTCCTTACGGTACCTTTGAAACAGTTCATTAATAATTGGAAAATATTACTAACTTATCTGTCACTTTGTGGTGGAACTATGGCCCTCTTTTACTATGGTGTGCTAACCGATTATCGTGCGCTAATTGATTTAGCAGGCACTAAACGCTAACAAGTGCATGTTAGTCTATGGACACATTAGTGTTTAGTGCTCACTAATCGGTTAGCACACCTTAGTAAGAGAGGGGTATGTTTACAATATTATAGTGAAATGTGGGAGAATCTTTCATCAGTTTAGTGGATCTCAACCCAGTCTTCAGGACCAGTGGCATAGCGAGGGTGGAAGGTACCCGGAGTGGTGGCGCCCCACCCTCTTTTCCTCCCCCTGCTCCGTCTCCCCTTCCCCCCCCACCCCCGCCATTACACATGCGCACGTGCACCCCTTCCCTTTACCCGTACTTATTTAACTTCCCCTGTGTGAGCAGCATCTCCAACTTGCTGTCCTCACCGGCCTTAGTTCTCCCTCTGATGTCACTTCCTGGTCCCGCGATCAGGAAGTGACATCAGAGGGAGAGCTGAAGCCAGTGCGGGCAGCAGGTTCGAGCTACTGCTTATGCCAGAAAAGAGCTAGAGGTATGGGGTGAGGAGTTGAAGGCATGCTTGTGGTGGGAGAGGGGTGGGAAGGAGCGGGGGTGAAGAGGTGCCCGTGCCCTGGATGGTCTGCCCCCCCCCTTTAGTACACCACACACCTGCCCAGTCAGATTTCAGGATGTCCACAATGAATATGCAGGAAAAAGTTTGGTACAGAATGGAGATAGGTGAGTCCCGAGGACTGGGTTGAGACCCCTGGTTTAAAGATATGTGGAATCCAGATGATACTTATTTGGAAAAGCACCAGACTCCAATGTAATGCAATTCTGGTCACATATTGATGGTTTGGTTTGGGTGTAGCCATTGAGCACCCAGTCCTAATCAGGAGTGACGCAGCTAGAAATGCAGCATTGTGATTGAACCCTATACAAGGTGAAACGGGTCCCGCCAGGCTATGGATATGGCATTTATCTAAGATAAATTATTATATTCCTGTGCTGGGCTGAAGGATAAGCCACTAAAATTTTGAAAGAAAGTAACCAGCAATTTTAAAACAAGGATGCACTATAAGAGAAGCAATAGAGAATTTATATAAAAATTTTAGTGTTATATAATGGTTGAGGGAGGTATTGAGAATCAATGATGCAAATGTGGAACTTGTAAGTCTTGGTTGGGAATCCTTATTCTATTTATCCAAGCTAGTTTCTGAGATTCTATACCTTAATGTATGGGACTGGGTTGAGACCCATGGTTTAAAGATATGTGGAACTCAAATGATACTTATTTGGAAAAGAAGCATACGCCAATGTAACTGCAATACTGGTCACATATTCATTGGTTTGGTTTGAGTGACACTGCTGGTTTAATCTTGATTTGTAAGGTGTCTTCCTCTCATATTTGTCGTTGCATATTTTATCTTTGCTGCTCATTTACTAATGCATTTATTTGGATTTATTAACCACCTTTATGAAGAGATTCACCCAAGGTGGTGATGGATTCTGCATCTCTTGAATGGTTTTTTTTTTTTTAATGACTAGTGGTTTATAAAATAAAGATACCTGTAGCTGATATTTGAAATAAAAGATTTGGAACTGGAAAGAATCATATGCAAAGTGAGGGAAATGAGTAGATCAAAAAAGCGGGCTTCCTGGCAATAACAAAAAAAAAGAAGTGTATGTAATGCTATGTTTTCTTCTAAAAGGCCAAAAAAGAGGCAATGAAAAGCCATATACGAGGTATAAAGAGTCACCTTGGATGTCCTTGCAGTGTTGACACTCATTGACTGAGATCTGCTCTGCTGAGCTTCTAAGGCAGACAAGTCAAACTCTGGCCTGCGGGGTAATAAAATTTGGCCCGCCAGACAATTTCAACTTTGCACTTATGCTGGCCCACCGGTACAAGCGCCGCATCAGCTGTAGGTTCACGCGGCTTCCCGGTCTCACATTAAGGCAGCCTGTAGAGGGTTTCTGGTCAGCTGTAGCGATCCTAGCAGGCTGCCGTAGCCTCAGCAGCACGATCCCTCTGCCGCGGTCACATATGTCAGAGGAGGGGCGGGCCCGCAGCAGAGGGAACGTGCTGCGGAGGCCGACGGCAGCCTGCTAGGATCGCTTCAGCTGACCGGCGATCCTCTGCATGCTGCTTTAATGTGAGACCGGGATGGATAGAGGGAAGGAACAGAGGGCCAAACCTTGGGCCAAAAAGAAAGATGCCAGACCTCCAGGGGAGGGAAGGGAAACAGCAGGGAAGAAGAAAGAAGGAGACCCTGACAAGCAAGTTATCAGAAGACAACCAGAGCCTGGGACCACAACATGATTTGAATAATGACCAGACAACAAAAGGTAGATAAAATAATTTTATTTTCTGTTTTGTGATTACAATATGTCAGATTTGAAATGTGTAGCCTGCCAGAGCTGGTGTTAGACAGCAGGCATGAACTAGGACCTACAAGAGAGAGGAAAAGTCTTATTTATTAATTTTCTTCACATCACGGAACTGGCGTGGGGTTGGAGAGGTTGTAACCCTAGACTTCTACTAAGACTAAGGGGTCCTTTTATTAAGGTGCGCATTTAGTACGCACTAAATCGGTTAGCGTACCTTAATAAAAGGACCCCTAAGTATCTTAATAAAAAATTTGGCTCACGACTTAGCCTATGTTTTAGATTTCGGCCCCTTATGTGATTGAGTTTGACACCCCTGATCTAAGGTGTCCACATTGCACTATGGGCAAAGAAGTAAAGGGGCTGGGTATGATTTACTGAGAAGAATGAGTGATTGGTCAGGGTTCAGAAGATGAGACAATTTATTATGTTTTCTATCCAGAAAAACTGTTAGAATTATTCTGTGTTAACTTACAGCTATCAGACTCTCTGTACAAGGTTTATGGATTTCATAGTTTGCAGCGTGGTTTTAGATCCTTGCACAGAACAGAAATCCGTATTATTAGAACTAACCACGAAAGTGAAGTCTTATTTGAGTAAGGGCAAACGATCTGTTCTGTTGCAGTTCAATATTTCGGCAGCATTTGACACAATACATCATTCCTTACTACTTCTCAAAATAAGAGGTCCTTTTACTAAGGCGCGCTAACCAATTTAGCATGCGCTAATTGATTTAGTGTGTGCTAATCGATTTAGCACACGCTAAGGTTAGCGCATGCTACATGGTAAGGCGCCCATAAAATATAATGGGCGCCTTAGCATTTAGCGTGCGCAAAATCAATTAGTGCGTGCTAATTGGTTAGGATATGCTAAATCAGTTAGTGCGCCTTAGTAAAAGGACCCTTAAGTGAACTAGAGCTACAGGGTATGCTATTGAAGCAGAGTTTTGGGGCAATAGGACTTAAATAGCAATGAACAGTAGCAGCAAGCCTCAAGCCTGCAGATTGTTCTGTGGTGTGCCACAAAGCTCTCTATTATCTCCATCCTTGTTTAATATATACCTACGACCCTTGGGCAGTTTATTTTCTCCTTTTCAGATACAATTGTTCTCTTATGCAGACAATATTTTTCTACTCTGTCCAACTAATGACTGTTTTGAGGATACCATAGAATATTAAAGGAAGATCACAGATGACCTGAGTCTGCAGACACAGAAACATTTTCTCAAGCTTAATAAATTGAAGCCAAAGGTGCTTTGGTTTGGTCTGAGTAGCTACAACTCACTGCTACTTACTGAATTGGTGCTGACAACAGGAGTAAAACAAAATTGAGAGAACATCAAAAGTTTTAGGCATTATTATAGACCAGGGGTGGGCAACGAGGGCCGGAATCCAGTTGGGTTTTCAGGGTTTCCCCAATGAATATGCATGAGATCCATTTGCATATAATGGGAGGCAGTGCATGCAAATAGATCTCATGCACATTCACTGGGGAAATCCTGAAAACCCGACTGGATTCCGGCCCTCGTTGCCCAGCCCTGTTATAGACTATGACTAGCTTTGCTGACCAGATTAATTCCTTAGAGAAGAAACTTTTCTTTACATTAAGACAATTAAGAATAATAAGGTCAGTTTTAAGTCAGGCTAGTTTCAGGACAGTTGCACAAGCAGTTCAATTTCCTTTCACAGATTATTGCAATTCATTATACTGTGGCATAACAGAAAAAGATAACACGAGATTACAACTACTGTAAAATACAGCAGCCAGACTGATCTTTTGACTACACCAATTTGAGAGTGTTAGTCCGCTGCTCAGGGAGTTACACTAGCTACCCTTTAAAAAGAGAGTTCAGTTAAAGGTTGCAATATACGGAGAAAACTCCAATGGACTAGCCTCTAAGATCACAACTGCAAGCTCCTATTATAGCTCAAGATTGACACAATGTTTTAGGTTGGTCTTTTCTTCTCCTTTACATTTCTGCCAGAAAAAAAAATACATGAACCTACTTTTGAATTTCAAGGCCCCAAAGTTTGGAATAATCTGCCACTGTGTTTACATCAACAGGACTCACATTACCAATTCAGGAAAATGTTAAAGACATACCTCTTCTCTCTTTAATCTATCAACTATTGAACATATTAATGGTATAAGAACCTTATTGTAAACTACATTCAATCCTTGTTGAAATTTGCAGGATATAAGAAACTGTATGGTATGGCATATTGTCATATCTTGTTTTCCATACCTGCTCCAGATCGATGGTCAAATTGTGGTATTGATCTTTTAATTTTGATAACACTGGCCAACACTCATTTTGGTGCCTCAAATGTTAGACTTATTTCTGGGTATATTTGACCTGCTGATTCAAAAAAATGGCACCAGTTTTCTCCTGCAGATCTGTACAAGATGTAGGCAAAATTTATTGTGACAAAAATAATTATATGCAAACCCTTTTACCAATCAGGGGACCTGATTGGTAAAAGGGTTTGCATATAATTATTTTTGTCACAATAAATGTTGCCTACGTCTTGTACAGATCTGCAGTTTTGTTTTGTTTGCTCTCGGTTGTTTTTTACTGCAGTTTAGGTTGGAACTTTTCTCTTTGTTTTGTTACCAGTTTTCTCCTATCAAGTCTAATTTTTGAGATACAAAACATATGCCATATACCACTCTTCACTCTGTTCGCCCATTAAAAAATCAGGATATTTTAATGTAGCGTTTAAATGAATATCTTTTAAGCATGAAGGAAACATATTAAAAATTAAAAGAAAAGTGTACAACATGAAAATCTACTTATTTCATACCAAAAGTACAAGTTTATGATATAAACTTTCCAGTCATTCGACACACCAGAAGATCCTTTTGTAAGACTTCCGAGAGTGGGATCTGCCAGGACAATCCCACATATGATTCCAACAATAGTCTGCCATCATGTGTGCATCTCATCTTCCTTGGTATCTGGCTTCCATTGTTTTTATGTCTTGGTGAAATCTTTCACCTTGCTCTTTGCTTAAGTTACCAAGATTATCTGGAAAACAATCTAAGTGACTGTGCAGATGATGGACTTTAACATGTTACAGCCAAGCCTTTTGAAATGAAAGAACATATCCTCTACTAGTTGTCTGTCTTCTTGTTGCCAGTAACAAATGAAGACCAGGCACATGATTCGATTTCATTCATTGATGCTATGAAATGTGGGTCATTTATAAGTTGTCTGATCTGTGGACCATCAAAAAGTCCTACCTTCAGGTTTTCAATTGCAAGTCCAGGTAACATATGTGCTATGCATTCAATGCATGAACCATCTTTATTCAGAGCTTTTATAAATTGTTTCATCAGGTCTAGTGGTGTCAGTATGATTCTATTTCATGCTACCAAAGATTCATTGATTACATTTTGTCCTCCAACCACCATATAATCCTTTGGAAGCCAATCTTTTTTTGCCCATTGTTCATGTTTGGCTCTACTATCCCAAAGGCATATCTACTATTCCATAACCATATCTAAGAAACTAGAGCTGATGCAATCTATCCAATGCAATTTTTTGAATCAGTGCCCCAAATAACTCCAGGAACAGGTCAAAAACCCAAGGCACCAAGAAAAAAATATTATTTTTTTTGGCCTGTGTAATAAATAGAAGCCTCATGTCTGTCAATGCAGGTGGAAAGACACATCTGTAACTTATCTGGTACATCTGTTAAGCTTCCACAACTCAAGCCATTTAAAATAGGGAAGATGATATTTGGCATAAAGTTCATCAAAGGACTGGAAATTATCTTGAACAAAAATATGTCCAAGGACCATATGTTTCACTTTAGCTAAGTAGGCAAAGATAATATTTTATTGATCTTAAAGCTGGAATTGTACCATAATGGTGTCAGCTTACTTTATACCATTTAAAAAATGTATTTATTCAATTTTTAGCTCATCCTCCCAAAGAAGCTCAGAATAGGTTACAAATCAGGTACTCAAATATTTTCCCTATCTGTCCTGGTAGGCTCACAATCTATTACTTGGGGCAATGTAAGATTAAGTGACCTCCCAAGAGTTACATGGAGCAGTGTGGGGTTTGAACCCAAAACCTCAGGGTGCTGAGGCTTTAGCTCTAACACTACACCATACTCTCCTCAATAGCTTCATAGCTACGTGTGTGCTCCCTACAGAAGTGACATTTGAAAGAGGCGAGGGAAGAAAGACACGAACTTAAGTGGGATGAGTGATAACACCTCATGTTCTATTTTGATCCAGGTAGGCAACTTAGCTAACTTCAGATTCTAAACACGATCGTGTGCCTACTCTAAGGAGGAAAAGATGATTGTAAAGCAGGGGTCTCAAAGTCCCTCCTCGAGGGCCGCAATCCAGTCGGGTTTTCACAATTTCCCCAATGAATCTGCATGAGATCTATGTGCATGCACTGCTTTCAATGCATATTCATTGGGGAAATCCTGAAAACCCGACTGGATTGTGGCCCTCGAGGAGGGACTTTGAGACCCCTGTTGTAAAGGTAGAAATCTAGGAATACTATCTCATTGCAATCTTTGAGGAGCTTGACATTATTCAATGCTACATGTGACAGGTGACCCTTCCATAAAATTTAACTAATATTTTATCCAATTTTATATCCTTTCTTACAATTTAACATTGGTGACATACTCAGAACATAATTAATTTGTGGGGCCAAGAACATTTTGCTGGTTTCAACTTGATCCCACTCCCCAACCTCTTGCTTTTATTGCAACCTATCGATTCCTTCCTCTCCTCATGTTTCTATGGTTGTTTGACTGGTTTTTTGAACTTCGTGTTTTGTCTAATTTTTGACTTCTACTCCATTTTACTTTATTTTTGTTTTGTTTTTTTTAATTCATTTTACATTTTATTGTAAACTGCTTAGATTTACCTTGGTTTTATATTTGCGGTATATTAAATAAATTGAACTTGAACTTGTGAGAAACATAAAAATGCCAATGTTGGGTTATTTCTGTCAGAATATTATGACTGTTCCCCAGGTTGTCTTGCAGTGTTTGCTGGGGTTCGCTGTGTAAAGTATGGATAATGCAGCCACAATCAGTTTAGTCTTCTATGAACTGCAATACAGAGCTGCCCTCTCTAGCTTGCTAGCAAAACTAACCAATGACTTTTGTAAATCTTTCCTGCCTAGTGGTGTCCCCTTCACTTACCTTCATCCTTTTTTTTCTTTCACACTGCTATACGAAGCACCAGCTTACTCTCTCTCTCTCTCTCTCTCTCTCCACACCGAGGAAAGGAATTTCTGAATTAATTCAGGACTATATCTCAGACCCAAAGGGTCTCTTACAAGTGCCAGAGGGCAGTTTATAGCAGTGTTGTTTCCATCGGGTTCAATCCAACAGAAGCTAGCACCACCATTACTGGTTCTCCCTCAGAGATAAAATAGAAGAAGGTAAAGTCTGCCTCCTAACAAAAAAATAAACAGCAACCATGAAGTTCCGCTTTGAAATAAGTAGTAGAAAACTCTTCAGATAGGTCAGGGCAGAAGTCTGCTTCTCCTGTCAGCAATCTTTCTGGCTATGCAGGGCAGCCACAAAGAGTGAGTGCCTCCTGCTTGTCCACTCCATCCTCTCATTCAGTTCAAACACTTCCTTTAGATGTTCATCTAGCTAAAAAGAAAAAAAAAAAGAGTTTCAGTTGTCCCCATATGCAGGCTTTAGTGCCTATTGTTCAGTCACAGTTGCAATGAACCTCTCTGAGACTACAGTAACTTCTCAAACCACTATTCAGGATGCAATTCTGCTTTTAGTCCAGCTGTTTCTAAAGATTTTACAACAGCCATCTCTCCAAACTCCGACGACTGGCCCTTCTCTTGTGCAGCTTCTACCTTCACAAATTACCTCAGCCACTCAGTTTATCTCCTGTGCCCTCCTTATTTCCTACACATCTCCATCTTCACAAAGGAACAACATTTCTCATACAGTATCAGAGAGAGAAATATTGCCAGAGAAGGACCAGCACCAACCCAGCAAACGATCATTAAAATAACTTAATAATACTATTCAGTAGAACTCATCAATGACCTCTAATTATGTGGAATTTCTACAAAAAATTCTCAAGGATCTTGCTTTCGGGTTTCCTAATAAAGGGATTTTGAGACTATTTTGAACTATTTTGAAATTCTAAAGATCCAATAGCAGTATCCATATAAAAGGTGTTACAAAGCCTTCACCAATTTACTGAGAAATCTTGCCTCACCAATATACTGCATTTCTTTAAAGGGGTGAATGAACATGTAGATTAAGGTGAACTGGTTGATATTGTATATTTGGATTTTCAAAAGGCGTACCTCAAGAAAAAACGTCTTAGGAAATCAGACTCGTGATAGGAGGAAATGTCCTATTATGGATTAAGAACTGGTTGAAAGATATAAAATAGAGAGAGTGAGTTTAAATGGTCAATATTCTCAATGGAGAAGGGTAAATGGGGTTCCTCTGGAGTCTCTGCTAGGACTGATGCTTTTTAACATATTTATCAATGATCTAGAGATGGGAATAACTAGTGAAATAATTCAATTTGCTGGTGACACAAAGTTGTTTAAAGTCATTAAATCGCAAGAGGATTGTGAAAAATTGCAAGAGGACTTTTTGAGACTGGAAGACTGGCAAAATGGCAAATGACATTTAATATGAGCAAGTGCAACGTGGCACATTTAAGAAAGAGGAACCCAAACTATAGCTATGTGGTGCTGGGTTCTGTGTTAGGAATCACTGCCCAGAAAAAGGATCTAGGTGTCATTGTTGTGGATACATTGAAACCCTCAGCTCAATGTGCAGCTGCTGTTAAGAAAGCTCTAGCATCTGCTAAAAAAGGGGGGTGGCCGAAGCGCACTGAAACCCCCCCAAGACAGATTTACATGTCTATTTGTTTAGTTTTCATTTAAAATTTTCTTAGAATTCTATTGCTTAACTGTTTCTCTTTCCATTCTATTCATATGCCTTCCTCTACCTTTTCTTTTTTCCTCACTTCTAATGTTTATTTTTCTTTTTACATTACTATATTTGATTTAATTCTTAAAATTATTTTCTATTTAATTAGTTTCTTTCCATTACATTATTATTTTGAAATGTACGTTTCGTTTAACAGTATGGTATTGAGAGTTCAATGTATTCTTGTTAGGATGCTTCATATCTCATTTTTTCCTCTATCTTTATTTTCCTCTCTATTATTTTGCTAATTTGTTTGTTCTTTGGTACTTTAGTTAGATTGTGAGCCTTCAGGACAGTAAGGGAATTTCAAAGTACCTATTCTTTATTTATTTATCTTATTTTTACTGTCTATTTTCTGTAAACCGCTTAGAATCCTTACGGAGTTTAGCGGTATATAAGAAATAAATTACATTACATTACATTACATTACAAATAGAATGTTAGGAATTATCAGGAAAGAATGGAAAACAAAGATGAAAATGTTATAATGCCCTTGTATCACTCTATGGCATAGCCGCACCTCGAATACTGTGTGCAGTTCTGGTCACCGTATCTCAAAAAAGATTAGAAAAGATTAGATTAGGTACAGAGAAGGACGACAAAAAAGATAAAAGGGATAGGACAATTTCCCTATGAGGAAAGGCTAAAGCGGCTAGGGCTCTTCAGCTTGGAGAAGAGATGGCTCGGGGTGCTATGACAGAGGTCTATAAAATAATAAGTGGAGTGGAAAGGGTAGATGTGAATCGCTTGTTCACTCTTTCCAAAAATACTAGGACTAGGGGACATGTGATGAAGCTACTAAGTGTAGATTTAAAACAAACAACATGTAATTAAACTCTTGGAATTTGTTGCCTGAGAATGTGGTGAAATCAGTTAACTTAGCAGGGTTTAAAAAAGGTTTGGATAATTTCCTAAAAGAGAAGTCCATAGGCCATTATTGAGATGGCTTGGGGAAATCCACTGCTTATTCCTAGGATAAGCAGCATAAAATCTGTTTTTCTCCTTGGGATCTAGCTAGGTACTTGGGACCTGGGTTGGCCACTGTTGGAAACAGGATACTGGGCTTGATGGATCTTTGGTCTGTCCAAGTATGGCAAATCTTATGTTCTTATATGACAGAATCCTTATTCATCACATCCAATTTCCAAAAGTACGGACTCCAAATATACATTACAATAAATCCCTGGTCACAATTGCCTCATTACTCAGCAGTGCTGCATGAGGTTTAAAAAAATACCAAATTCACAAAAATTTACTTTCTAATATCCACCTGAAAGAGATTCTAAAGCCTTGGACACTATTAGCAGAAAAGTTTTCCTAGAAGTGATGTTGATAGATTATATCCCTGCACCTAGCTGGTCATCGGAACAGCCAGTGAGCCCAATATTCAGCGAGGGATAATTGGTTATCTCACATTGAATATCAGCAAATAGCTGGCCAAATGGGACTTAGCTGGCCAGGACCATTCCCAGATGGCTAAGTCCCGTCAAATATCAGGGTCCAAGTTTTTGGCAGTTACATAGTGGGAGGACTCATTTGGTTTTTCTGGGAAGTGAAGATCTCAATTACCCAATATCTCTGGGTTCTTCACATCATCAAGCAGGGATACAAAATACATTTTGGAAAAACAAAACCCCCAAACCTGCACATTTCTTTCCTCTGGAAAATACTTCAAAAGCTTCCCAAAACCCAATCTTATAGGAGGTAATACTGCATCTTCTGAAAACCAATGTGATAGAAGTTGTTCCATCACCAGAAATAAATCAAGATTTCTATTTAAATTATTTCCTTATTCCAAAGAAATCAGGAGATTTCTATCTGAACCTTGACCAAAGAAGACGACATATCTTTAAGAAAGAGAACTTTTGAACATTTTCCCTTCAGACAATCCTTCTACTACTCAGAGCCAATAGCTGGCCTACGTCACTGCATCCCAATCCATCAGGATAATTGGAGGTTTCTGCTTTTTCAATTTGCCCACACACTACCAATACAAAGTGCTACCTTTGGCCTCTCGACAGATCCAAGGGTATTAACAAAATGTCTGTCTGTAGTAGCTGCATTCCTCAGAACATCTGGAATATTTGTGTTTTCATACTTAGATGATTGGGGGAGAGTGTGGTGAAGTGGTTAAAGCTACAGCCTCAGCACCCTGAGGTTGTGGGTTCAAACCCACGCTGCGCCTTGTGACCCTGAGCAAGTCATAGATTGTGAGCCTGCCAAGACAGACAGGGAAAACTGCTTGAGTGCCTGAATAAATGCATGTAAACCGTTCTGAGCTCCCCTGTGAGAACGGTATAGAAAATTGAATTAAAAAAAATTGGCTAATTTGTGCACAATTGCAGCAGGGCTTATTAACATTATGGAAACCACCATTCCACTTGAACCAGGAGATCTGCCTGCCAGTACTTTTCCCAAACCTTCCTAACATGCAGATCAGCAGAGATTACATAGTTTGAACTGTTGTGCATGAACGCATTATTTAAACCATACAAAAAGTTCTTTGCTCCTCCTCACAACTCTTTGTCTCCTTCCATTGGCAGTCCCTAGACTCTGCAGTGTGAAAATTAACTTTTATCTAACTGTTCTCTTAGGCTTCCGTGGCTGTTGCAGAATATGCATGAAATACATTTACATATAATGGAGGCAGTGTTTGCAAATCAAGTGTATGCATATTCAGTGTGGATAACCTGAAAACCTGACTGGCAAGGAGGTACTCTAGGACCTAGTTGAGAAATATGATCAGAAAACTAACGAAAAATGCAGTGGATCAAAGGTTTTTTACAGAGTAAAGATTATAGATTTTTGAACAAAAAAGTCTGGTTGTTCCAATTTTGTATTTTCTGCCTAAAATTCACAAAGATATTGAACATCCTTTAGGACGTCCCATAATTTCATCTCGTAACTCTGGTCTAGACCAGGGGTAGGCAATTCCCGTCCTCGAGAGCCACAGGCAGGTCAGGTTTTCAGAATATCCACAATGAATATGTATGAGATGGATTTGCATGCACTGCCTCTTTGTGATCCAAATCTATCTCTTGCATATTTATTGTGGATTTTCAGAAAACCTGACCTGCCTGTGGCTCTCGAGGACCAGAATTGCCTACCCCTGGTCTAGACAATGCAGACACATCTGGCAGTACATTTGACAAGCACCGTAGTCTGAAAAAAAAAACAAAACCCACACAGGGATTCAAAATTGTTGACGTAACAAGCTAGTCCTCTTGACTGCATATTAATCCCATCTGGGCACTGACTCCCAAAGCATTTAGAAACCTTGGGGGAAAATATCCCACAAACTATTTTTCTTTTAAAAAAAAAATTATATATATATTTTTAGTTGGCGGAGCTTTAATGCCTCAATGCAGAAGCCTCCAAAGCCACGTTTCATATTACCGGAGAATTTCTCCATGTAGTATAGGTCAGTCATGAATTGTTCCACATCTGAAAAACATAAGCTCCCAGAGAAAGTATCACAGCGTTTGCAAAACAATCAAAGAAACAGCTGTATTTCAAGGACATTTTCTGCCCCACTGTTAAAGCGAACTATTTGTCCAGGTAGTCAGAGCCAACCATGCAAATGTTACATGGTTATAGTTCTCAAAAGGTTAGCTTCAATGAACCTGACATCAGTACAGCCCAAAATAACCCATTCAAGAGAAAAGTAAGAAATAATTGCTGTTTTCTCCCTATTTTTTTCTTCAGCTATATTGCTATAATGATTTTGCATAACAGATTGAACAAAGTGCTGTTGTGACAGGTGGTAGAATTCAGCTAGTAAGCACAGAGACAGGGTTCAATTTAGTTTGTGAATCCTTTAATTGTTGTGCAGCTAATTAAAGAAGGTTCTTTACACTCGTAAGTGTTTACCGTTCCTAGTATGCATACATGAAAAATTAAATTGTGCCTTCAAGGGCTGAGAACTATAGAAAAAAATCATAGCTGATGCTGCAACATGCTTACCAGCTCGAAATAGCTGCTTTTCACAATTGGAATTTGTAAAACTTTTTGCTAAGCAAATATAGAGCTAATTAGAAGTGTTCGTTGGACCAATTAACATTTAAATAAATAAGCCATATTGCACATTTCACAGTCTTTATTTAATGATGCTTCTTAACTCTTTGGAAAGATTCCTTTAAGTACAAATAAGATGTCATAAAATAGAAGGCAAAAATAACACACAGCATTTACATTTTATTTTTTCCTTCTTCTTTTTTTTTCCACCTTGAAGTCTTTGCTAGAATTCTATACCTGTTTTAAAAGCGCTCATTAAATCGCCTCCTTGCATCAAACCAATCAAAACATGCTTGATTATTGCTTAATCTGTTCAAATTTTGTTCTGATTTTTTTTCGTAACTAATGATTCTGGTTTATAATTTATACACAGACACTCGCTGCCAAGCAGACTGTGTTCCCTTTGAATATTGCTGTTTCTGTTAAGAACAAGACTCCTTCCCTAATGAAACTCAAAGCTCAAGATTTTTTTTAACCTAATGTCATGATAAAAGGTTTTCACACCATCGCTTTTATAACTGACAGATAATGCATTTAATACGAAGTGTCAAACAAACACCATAGGACCTGTGTACTAAGCTGCACTACGATTTTGCACCTAAGGCATGTCGAAAGCCAAAGGTAGGGCACATTAGGTGCAAAGTGCTTACGCTAATTGTTCGGGACTCTTCTCAGCACTTTGGAGAAAGCAGCCAGGCAATTCGTGCAAGGCGATGGCCACTACCAGATGCTAATGGCACGGCAGATAATGCAGAAGGCAATTAACGATAGCTCTGGAGGTGTAGCTATCAGCAGCACATAATCTGCCACATTAGCAGTTAGGCCCAGATTCAGTAAATGATGCCACAATTTTGGTGCCAGAAAAGAATCAGAGCAGAGCGCTACTCTATAAAGAGCACACTTTATAGAATAGAGCCTAGAGCCCATTCTCATGTTCAGATTTAGGCACTGAAACCTGGTGTAAAAGGCAGGTGCCCAGCTCTTATCATTTGAGAGCAGGAATGGGGGTCTTCGATAACTCCAAGCACAAATTTTTAGAATGCCTCTACCACGCCCCCTGGCTATGCATCCTTTATGAGCTGCACGCTAATGGATTTAGATGTGTGGGGTTATAGCATAGCGTGCGGCAGTGGCGTACCTAGGGTATGTGGCACCCGGGGCCCATCATTTTTTGACACCCCCCCCCCCCCTCATGGAAAAATTTTTTTTTTTTTTTTTTGCAATAACCATGAAATGGAATAAATGGTCAGAATAGAAACAGGCAGTGAAAATTTTCTTTTATTGAACCTCATTTATGTAACCATTATTCCAAACATAACATAACATAAATTATGTCGGAATTGTCATGACATCAGAAGTACATATGGAGTAGTTGCAGGTGATGCTTGGGACAGTTCTGATTATGTTAGTTTGGTTTTATGTGTTTTTTGAATAGAAGGGTTTTTATTTCTTTTTTTAAGGTTTTGTAGTTTGTGGTCGAGGTCAATAGGTTGTAGAGTTGGGGGTCAAGTGTTGCAGCTCGAATGGCTAGGAGGTTGTCGAACAGTTTTTTTCTTTTGACGTTTTTGGTTGGAGGGTGTGTGAATGGTGCGTGAGTTCTCCTATGTCTGTTTGAAGTGGATTGAATTATTTAGCTGAAGAAATTAGTTACCCCCCCATTCCACACACATTAATTCTCTTCCATTTTTGTTCCCATTATAAAAAAACACTGATAAGTTCCCAGGAAAAAAATACATTAAAATAAGAAGTGAAAACAAAGGCCCCTACAGATGAGAACATAACATAAGAATAGCCTAACTGGGTCACACCAATGGTCCATCATGCCCAGTAGCCCATTCTCATGGTAGCCAATAGTGCTGCCCGATTCAGAGAAAAATATTTCATTCGATTCGATTCACCCTGTTGAATCGATTTTTCGATTAGATTCACTGTTAATGACACCGCTTTTTAAGTTTAAACAAAGTATAACAATAAATTTCACAACAACAATAAATTTCACGAAGTACTTAAAAAAAAAAAATCACATTTTTCCATTAAAGCAGTTCTGGAGACATTTGCTTGAACAGTCTTTTTTCCCAGTCCATAAGCAAGCAATATGAAAAAGATTTCCTTAATTATCTACTCAAACATTTTTGCTATTTACTTTCATTGTACCTAGACTATTATTCAGTAGAAAAAATTTAGTTTGTTCAATCAAGCAGAACATTCACTCATAGAAGTCCAATGTCCACACAGGATTTGATTGAACAAACCATATTTTTTCTACTGAATAATAGTTTAGGTATACTGAATAGCAAAAATGTTAAAGCCACACAGAAAAGCAGTAAAAGTCAATAGGTTCTCCAAGTGGGAACAACCTGATGTCTCAGCACTTGAGGAAAAGACCACGTAATAATGTTTATAAGATAAATCATATAAATGATTATACTGAAGCAGGGTGTCCTCAGCGTGAGAGGTAAGCGAGAGGAGAGAATTCTCCAGTGCTTTACACAATAAGGCTCCTCTGCCTGCAGTGCACACCATCATAGGACACCTCAGGTGTGCTCAAATTAATCAATGTGATAAATTAAACAGTGATAAACAATTGGTCAATCACAAGAGTGCAAGATCAAACAGGTTGTTCCCACTCAGAGAACCTATTGACTTTACTGCTTTTCTGTGTGAGTAGATAATTAAGCAAATTTCTGATAGCCTACAGAACTGATTCTCACCTTCCATCCCCAGCCCCCAAGACTTACCAGACCCCCCCTGCCGATGCATTTACTTACTGCCTGAACTGGATATTAAATCGTGGGGAAGAGAGGAGAAATGCGGGGAAAGAGCCAGCCAAAACTAGTATTTGTTGCTGCTGAGTGCACCAATCCAGGGCAAGCAGACGCTTCCCCCATGTCTTAATAACAGACAATGGACTTTTCCTCCAGGAATTTGTCCAAACCTTTCTTAAAACCAGCTACGCTATCTACTTTTAACATAACTTCTGGCCACTTCATTTTTAAGCTTAGATCTTTCCTTCCAAACAGAGACCTTGCTAGATGTCAAATACAGCACAAGGTAACTTCACATGGACTTAACTGTGCAGGAAATGAATCTCCTCATACACCCACCATATAGTGCAAAAATGTGCAAAGGTCTGTTTTTTTCTTTCGATCACTACATAGCCTAATGCCACACAAGCAGCGCTGTTACAAACATATTCTGAAGGTCAATGCTAAGGTTGACAAAGTTTCCTTCCTTGGACCAGAAGGAGATACTGACAAACCACTGGAAGAGATTCTAAAACAACTACCCAGAAATAACACCCAAAGACCCACTCAGTGTGTGAACCAGTTGAGTGGAGTGGACTAACTGGGGGTGGAAATGGGCCCAGAGTTTGCTCAGCAGAATTTCCCAGACTACCTCTTCCTCTCAACACACTGACATGCTACCACCACCACCAACACTAGGAACACCTCACCGAGTATGCCAGCAATGCTTATAAACTTTATAAAACACATTATTATATTTTCTTATAAAGCATATATTTTAACTGAACTCAGCCTTGCCATTCACAAAAATAGAAAAGTTCCCATTTCAAGCTGTCTCATGTACACTTTTCAAATCTAACATATTGTAATCACAAAACAGAAAATAAAATTATTTTTTCTACCTTTTGTTCTCTGATCAATATTCAAATCTTGTTGGTCCCAGGCTCTTGTTGTCTTGCTTGCCAGGGTCTCCTTTCTCCGTGCTAACCATCCGTCTGCCATCTCTGTTCTCCCCTTCCGTTTCCCTTCCCTCTCCCGGAGATCTGGCATCTTTCCTTTTTTTTGTCTCCATCCACAGATTCACCTTTTCTCAACTCCCCACCACCCCAGGATCCACCATCTCTCCCTTTCTGTTCCCAACTATCCTCCTATCCAGTATCTCTATCCCCCCTCCACACCATCCCCTGTTTCCAAGTTCTCTCCCTTTCTGTTCCTTCCCTCCCTAAATCCCATTATGCACCATCTCTCTCCCACTCCTCTGTTTTTAGACCCATTATTTCTAACCCCCAAAGTCTGGCATATGCACGTATCTTTGAACCCCCCCTTCCCTCTCTCCCTCTGTGTACTTTTACACCAGGACCCCCCTCCCCCGAAGGTCTGTCCCCCCTCAGAAGGGCTACACCCCACCCCTGAAGACCTGCACCCCCCGAAGGACTTTACCTCCCACCCGAAGGTCTGTCCCCCTCTGAACGCCTAAACCCCACCCCTGAAGGCCTGCACCCTCCCCGAAGGATTGTACCCCCCACCCGAAGGTCTGTCCCCCCCTGAAGGCCTGCACCCATCCCGAAGGCCTGCACCCACCCCGAATGCCTGCACCCACCCCGAAGGCCTGCACCCCCGAAGGCCTGTCCCCCCCCTTGAAGGCCTGACCCCCCCTTGAAGGCCTGCCTGCTTGTCCCCCCTTGAAGGCCTATCCCCCCTTAAAGGTCTGCCTGTCCCACCCCCTTGTAGGCCTGTCCCCCCTTAAAGGTCTGCCTGTCCCACCCCCTTGTAGGCCTGTCCCCCCCTTGAAGGCCTGACCCCCCCTTGAAGGCCTGCCTGCTTGTCCCCCCTCGAAGGCCTGTCCCCCCCTTGAAGGTTGGCACCCCCCCAAAGGCCTGCATCCCCCTTGAAGGCCTGTCCCACCCCCTTGTAGGCCTGTCCCCCCCTTGAAGGCCTGCCTGCTTGTCCCCCCTTGAAGGCCTGTCCCCCCCCCTTGAAGGCCTGCACCCCCCCTTGAAGGTTGGCACCCCCCCAAAGGCCTGCACCCCCTTGAAGGCCTGTCCCACCCCCTTGTAGGCCTGTCCTCCCCTTGAAGGCCTGCACCCCCTTGAAGGTCTGCACCCCCCCCGAAGGCCTGCACCCCCCCGAAGGCCTGTCCCCCCACTTGAAGGCCTGCCTGCCTGTCCCCCCCTTGAAGGCCTGCACCCCCTTGAAGGTCGGCACCCCCCCTGAAGGCATGCATCCCCCCTGAAGGCCTGTCCCCCCTTGAAGGCCTGTCCCACCCCCTTGTAGGCCTGCACCCCCTTGTAGGCCTGTCCCCCCCCCCTTGTAGGCCTGTCCCCCCCCCCCTTGTAGGCCTGTCCCCCCCTTGAAGGCCTGCCTGCCTGTCCCCCCCTTGAAGGCCTGCACCCCCTTGAAGGTCTGCACCCCCCCCCCGAAGACCTGCACCCCCCCTTGAAGGCCTGCCTGCCTGCCTGTCACCCCCCTCCCCCTTGAAAGTCTGCCTGCCCGCCCGCCCGCCCCACCCTGAAGGCCTGATGCCCCGACCCACCCCGAAGGACCATTCGCCCCCCTGGCCTCCCCGCACTACCTATGAAGCAGCCGCAGCAGGATCGCGACGTCAGCTATCTTTGCGCTGCTTAGGAGCTGCTTCCTGCGCCGGGCTACCTTAAGCTACTGCCCCCCCCCACGCCCGAAGGACCGCTCGCCCCACTGACCTTCCAGCACACCTATGAAGCAGCCCGCAGCAGGATCGCGACGTCAGCAATCCCTCAGCTGCTTGGGCGCTGCTTCCTGCGCCGCGGTCCCGCCCCCTCCTCTGACGTCAGAGGAGGGACGGGACCGCGGCGCAGGAAGCAGCGCCCAAGCAGCTGAGGGATTGCTGACGTCGCGATCCTGCTGCGGGCTGCTTCATAGGTGTGCTGGAAGGTCAGTGGGGCGAGCGGTCCTTCGGGCGTGGGGGGGGGACTGAGCGGCAAGGCCGGGAACACCCCCTCAGGGCTGGTACCCGGGGCGGCCCGCCCCCCCCGCCCCCCCCTAGGTACGCCACTGGCGTGTGGGAAGATGTGTGTGCAAAATCCAATACTCATTAACCGGGTTTGGGGATTCTGTAGCTTTATTCCATTGCTCCTGTTCTATTATATAATTTAAGAAGGAATATGGATGCTACACACCTGTCTGCATAGCTGCAGTGTCTGTAACTGTCTTTAGCCAAATGTATTCTGCCAGTTCTCCAGAGGAAAGCCTTGGGAAAAAAGTATCCCCCAGAGATCTGCGTCTGATTTTTCTGTGGGAATGTTTTCCCTTCGAAGTATTGTGTGTAGTTTGAAACTGTAAAGTTCTTGTGAGTTGCAAAGTTCCCAGAGCTAATTCTGTCTCTAGGAATGCCTCCTCATACGGCAGGTTAAAGCAGGAGCATGTTCAAACAAAGTGTCCACCTTTAGCACTGCAGAAAATGGGGACTTTTCCAATAGCCTCTTTAACAAGTATATCAGTAATTACTCAGGTAAACAGCTTTTGAAAATTATGTTCATAATTTATATGGCAACTTATTAATGAGGAACCAAATGGTAGCTCACTAGTAGCACTGTACATTACTATACTGAGGGATATGAGTTCAAATCCTAGCTCAGATCTCTATCACCCAGGTCATGAACGATTGGGGATGCCTCAGAAGTAATGTTCACAGTTCCTAGAGCAGTAGATCAGGGAGAGTTATCACATAAAGGAAACACTGAGTGGACAGATTTTAGACCGATAAGGTCCTTGTTGGAGACCGTGGCCAGGGTGTTTTGCTGCATAACTGAAATAGAATGGGGAAAAAAATCCTGGTAGTTGCAAATTAATTCTCACAGTGCTGGAAGAAAACAGCAATTTTCTGGTTTATAAATGGTGCTTCTTTTTCTGACCAGTCTCCTCCAGCTGTACCATCCGTTTCCTACATCAGTGCCTGCATCTTCAGGCACTGAGGGCTGGGACAATTTTTAAAGGGGCTTTCTCCAGCACATAAGCACCATTTCCCCAAAGAGAACCCCAAGAAACTATTCTATACTATATGTGGGAAAAGAGAAGATCCCCAGGTACTAAAAATGCAATCAGGCCAAGTAAATGTGGCAGAAAGATACAAACATTGTCCCATTTGTATTGTGAGCCACCGGGCAGATTGAAAAGAAATCTAATGAAAAAGCTTTTAATTTACTTAGGGCCTCTTCTATCAAACTGCATACCGCGCTGAATGGCCCACGCTGCTCCCGACGCTCATAGAGTTCCTATGTGCATTGGGAGCAGCGTGGGCCATTCAGCACGGCTCTCTGCGCTAAAAACTGCTAGCGCAGTTTGATAGAAGAGGCCAATAATGTTCCATCAATGATTGATACACAAGACTTTACACTAAATAGAACAGATTGGTCTCATGCTTTGAATATGAATAAGAATTTAGTCAGAACTGATTTGAACTGTGCCTTTCTAATTGAATACTGTAAATTGGAAAGGATTCCCAGGGGACTAAGGATGCACGCCAGTCCCCAAACCTTTAAGACTGATGTAACTTTTGTTGAGAATTGGAATAAGATCCTCAACAAATATTCATTGGATCTAATGTTGCTAATCATAGAGTTGAACAAAGACGTAATGATTGAACTAGACAAAATTAAGAAATCTTCCCAAGGTGATTATGATGAACAACATAAAAAATTATAGGATAGTGTTGAAAAATTTAGAGATCAACTTAAAAAGAATAAGATGAAAATGTTTGTGAGGGATGAAAAAGATTACAGAGAGAATCATATTTACAGTTGGTCTATTAATAATACTGACCAGAGTTTAGTCCCTCCTCAGACTGATCCTAACTCTTCTACATCATACATAAGTAGTTTAGCAAGTACATCCTCTAAAAGCACAAGGTTTTTTTTAGGTAACAGAGGGACCAGAGGAAGGAGGGGAAACACAAAAAACAGAGGATACCAACGGAATTGCCCCTACACAAGATCACAGCAGAATCAGGGGCAGCACAACAATCGGTGGTAGTTAACATCTAAGAAACCCCTGAATGATTCTGAAAGCAAATTATTAGCTTGAGGGCTTTCCTTTGTTCCATCCAATAGGTTTGATGAGTTTCAATTCTATATTGATTTTGAAAAATTTGTGAGAAAACTTCAAATTAGAGATTTTATTCATGGTCAAGATATAATGAGTCCTTCCTCCAACTAGTAGCCCCTGGCCCATGGACCCTGGATCCATCTCCCTGTTGATTTTTAAATAGAAAGTTCTTAAAGACATACAATCTTTGAATTGGGTGAACTCAAGAGGCTTCAGTAATCTGAATAAAAAGTTAAGGATTGCAACGAAGAATTTATGTGAGGATGAAAACATCATTATCAGAAAGGCAGACAGAGGTGGAGCCATAGTGCTGATGAACAGAGAGGACTACATAAATGAAGCCTTACGACAATCGAACGATGGAAATACCTATAAATGTATAAAGTTGGAGCCAACAAAAAAGACTGCAAAATATGATAGGAAAATTAACAAAAAATGCAGTTGATCAAGGTTTTTTTTATAGAGTAAAGATTATAGATTTTTGAACAAAAAAGTCTGGTTGTTCCAATTTTGTATTTTCTGCCTAAAATTCACAAAGATATTGAACATCCTTTTGGATGTCCCATAATTTAATCTCATAACTCTGTACTTGAGCCTCTTAGTAAATTTGTGGATCATTTTCCAAGTGACACAGTTACTTCAAGTTTGTCTTTTTTGAAAGACCACAGGACATTTTTTGAAAACATTGCAAGATATTCCAGAAATTGACTTTCCATTTGTCATGGTTACCCTAGACATTGCAGCTCTCTATATGTCCATACCACAGGATGAAGCACTTCAGATAGTGTCCTTTATTCTTGAATTGAGAACCAGACCCCATTTCATACTGACTAATTTTTTATTTCAGCTCACATAGTTGGCACTTTGTGAAAAATTTTTCATGTTTGAAGATAAAATATATGTTCAATTGACAGGTGTTGCTATAGATGCTACTTTCACATCCTCTATAGTGAATAATAATAATAATAATTTTATTCTTATATACAGCCAAAGCTGTGATAGTTCAAGATGGTTTACAACAAAGAAGAGCTGAACAATCAGCAAATATAGGTACAATGTAAAGTCATCGAAATACAGGCAAGCAGGATACAGAGGTAAGGCATAAGAATATGATACAATTTGAAAATGATTGAACATTCACCTTTTCCAGAAAGAATATACTGCTGGTATAAATTTATTGATGATATCTTTATGCTCTGGAAGGGCTCTAAAGCTGAACTTGGATCATTTCTCAATTGGATCAATTCATGTGATATTCATCTGACTTTTTCTATGGAAAGCTCTGATATTGTCATCAAATTTTTAGATGTCAAAATATTTCAAGAGCCAAGAGGCTTTTCTACAGAAGTTTTCATAAATGAAAATGTTATTGAAGTTTGACAGCTGCCATTCTAGGAAGTTAAAGGAAAGTCTTCCTTTTTCTCAAATGCTAAGAATTGAGAAGAATTGCTTTACTTCAGAGAACTTTAAAAGACAATCAAAAGAGCTTCATTCAAAACTTTTCAGTAGAGGATATCACTATAATGTTATTAAAAAAGTATATCAATGTGCAAAGTTCATAAAGAGAGATTTGTTAATAAACAATAATAAACACAACAGAATGGAGGGTAACTTTGAAACATGCATTATGCACTATGCCTCCAACAGTAAACCTGCCATTGACGTACAGAGAAAAAATTGGGATTAGTTTAAAATGTATCCAGCTTTTGTAGAAAAAGATTTGAGAATTGCTTACTGCCGCGAAGTTGATCTATGGAAAGAGCAAATTCAACCATGTGTCTCCTTCGCTTTTATCTTTCCATTGGCTCCCGGTTTATTTTAGAATTCAGTTTAAATGTTTATGTATTGTTTTTAAGATTTTACATGGTATCTTTGCTCCTCTTGTTCCTCTGCTATGGAATGTTTATAGATTTTCATATGAGAGAGGCGTTCATCGATTTGAACTTTCCCTTCCATCTAGGAAAGGAATTCAAGGATTTTTAGCAGCTCTCTGGCGTTTAAATTTCCTCAACTATGGAATAAACATCCCCTAATTTTGAGGTGTCCCAGTTCCTTCCAACACTTCCGTAAACTTCTAAAAACTTTTTTATTCGCTAAACATTTTGAAAACTAACTCTTGTATTTCAGTTTACTTTATTTTTTTAATTTATTGTTAACCACGTCAAGCTTCCTTTGGTTGAAGACCCAGTATATAAGATTAAGTTTTAGTTTAGTTTAGTTTAGTTTAGAAATATGAACCTCAAGGAGATTTTAAGACCTTCAGTTCCATGAAAAATTAGGACAAGTAATAAAGACACAGTAAGATGGCATAGTACAGATGTGGTACTTTTAACATCTGTGCCATTACTCTACAATGTAAAGGGCTCACTAATTCTCTTGATGGCAAGAAATATGTGTTATGATACTTTACCAACTGTAACAGCTCTTTTTTTGTCTATGTGATATGCTGCCCCTGCAATAAACTATATGTAGGGATGACCACCAGAGATGTAAAAACAAGGATGAGAGAACACAAATCCAATTTAAGACGCAATAGAAGTTCTGAAGTTATCATTGAACATTGTGCTATCTCACAACATAAATTTGCTGAACCTTAAATGTTTTCTTATAGATATGGAACTCAATTCTCCAAGGAGTGGAGATAGAGAAAATAGACTGAGAAGAAGAGAGTTGTGGTGGATTCATAAACTGGGTTCCATGTATCCAAATGGACTTAATGGTCAGCTTGACTGGTCCGTGTTTATTTGATACCAATTTTGTTGTTGGTTTACCTCAATGACAATCCAGAAGTGGTTGATGTACTTTAAACAACATCTTTAATAGAATTAAGTTATACATTAGGTTAAAAAGAAAGCAACAATTAACTAGTTAAGGATACGTCAAAAATTCAATACGTCTATTTGGTGCTTTAAATATCAATAATGCCATGCAATGTATAATGTCAGCGATCTTGCTGTCTATATACCAACACTACAAAGCAGGGCACAATTAACCAAATTACCTATCTCAAAAAGTATTTAATACATATAACTAGACAGATTTTTTATTTAAATATACTGTATTTTTATTAAATAACACAAATCTTAACACTATATTATACATTAAACATAAATGAAACCATATAGCACTTCCAGTTACCAAAATCTGTATTATCCCACAATACAGTTGAAGAAAACCTGGAGCTTGTACTCAGTCCATTCCCAAGCCTTTTCTGATGAAAATAAAGCTGTTCCACATCATAGTCTGTGTGTATTATTTCATTTCTCCAGTATTCTCCAATGTTCCAACAAGCATATATTGATTCTTAGACAAAGCTGTCATAACGCCTTCTCATTTCAATTCAGACTGTGTCCAGCCAGCCCGACGTTTCGCTATTACAGCGTCTTCAGGAGCTGAAACTGTGGCAGGTTTTCAACTTCTATACTGCTTCATTTCATTATAGATTAGCAATTGCACAGGTACACAAGCCCACTCTACTCTGTCTCTTGATGCTTTGAATACTATGCACAATTTTGGCTGCAGAGTGTGCTGACACTCTCCTGTTAGATAGGTATGGTTCAATCTTCTGTATCGTATTGTTTGTCAACATTTTGAGATTCCTTATTTTCTGCAGCTTATTTGTATCTTGACTTGTTAACATTTCCTGTTCTTGCTGTATATTAAAATTAATAAAATCTTTGAACTGAAAAAAAAAAAAATAATTATTCAGGTAGGCACTTAACTTGTTAGGTGCTATGTGGGCATCTATACTGAGGCCGACTCAAAAAGTAGGCATGGTTGGGGACAGAGTTTAGACATGGAATAAGTTAGGCACCAGTATTAGTCCAAGAAAACTTTGGCCTAATATACTGGCACCTAAATTGCAGACGCCCAAACCTAACTCGATTTAAACGCCACTAGGCATGATTCTATAAATGACGCCTAACTTTGAATGACAGGTGGGAGATGCCATTTTACTAGGGGCCAGATTCTGTAAAGTACATCTAACTTTAGGTATCCACATTTGAGAATAAGTTCAATTAATGACTTTAACAAGCCTTAATTGGAACTTGAACGTCTAAACACTGGATGCGATTCTACAAATAGACAATTTCATGGATGCCCTTCGGGAAGAGCTGCACCTAAAAAATAGGCGTGGGCATGGTGTAGGCGTGATATGGGAGTGGCTTAAATTTTGATGTCCATTTAGAGAATCGCATGCCAGTCAGCGTCTCAACACATCTACCTAACACCTAAAATGTAGGCGTTGCAAAACCAGGTCTACTTTAGAGTGTTAGATGGTCACTAGGTAGGCTTGAGTTAGGTGGACATGATTTAGGCCTCACTTAGGCGTGCCATAGGCATCCATTTATAGGTGAACAGAGCTTTTATTTTTGGGGTATAGAAGACTCCAGGTTGATATTAAGTTCAAAAATATGTTTAATAATGCATTACTTAAGCAAAGAAAATGAAAAATATATATATATATTGCATACTAAACATCATTTCCAAAAGGTTAAGAACATAAAAGAAAATACACTACTCACACAATGGTTGCAGTAGTTCAAAGCAAGCAGATGTGCCTGGTGCACAATCTTGACATCATTGTGACATCATCAAGATGCACCTAGATGGCAGAATGTCACTACAAAATAATAGAAACCTCTGCCTAAATAAAAGGTCCTGTAGCTCAAGGTACTACTTCCATCTTCCACACAGTTCCCCCTAATGCTTTCATAACTTCTTTTTGGTCTCATAAGAGAGTATGGATTGTGGGCTTTTCCATTTACATAAGAACTTTGCCCTTTGCAGGGTCCAAAGGGAAACTTATTTTTACCCTAAGATGCCTATGATCTCACATCATCTCACATGGCAGAAATCCCTTCCCAAAAGAAAACACCTGTTGCTCTATGGTTAAAAGCACTGATTCTATCAAAAAGTCATGAGTTCAAATCCCAACGATGGTCAGGTACCCCCAAAACAAATTTCTATTGTTTTTAGTAGCATTCTGCCATCTAGGTGCATCTTAATGCACCTAGATGTCAAGATTGTGCACCAGGAGCATCTACTTGCTCTGAACTACTGCAGCCATTGTGTGAGTAGTGTATGTTCTTAACCTTTTGGAAATGAGCTTTAGTATGTAATATATACATTTTTTTTCATGTGCTTTGCTTGAATAATGCAATATTAACATGTTTTGACCTTAATATCAACCTGAAGTTCTCTTTAGCCCAAAATATAGAAGCTTTAGTATGCAATATATATATTTTCATGTGCTTTGCTTAAGTAATGCATTATTAAACATCAAAAATAGAAGCCCCGTTCACCTTTATGCAGAAGCCTCAAGCATGCATAAGTAATGCCTAAGTTGTGTCTACCTAAATGAAGCCTATCTAGCAACCAACTCATGCTCAAAAGTAGACCTGCTTTAGCAAGCAGTCCTCTTACTAAAAAATAGAGGATTTAGTATGCAATATATAGATAGATAGATAGATAGATTGATATATTTTGAGGAACATAGAGATCAAAAGAGGAATTGCACAAGTGTTGAAGGTACATGTTTGATATTTATTTTAGAGAAATGACTGATTGTAAATCAAGAGGATATAAGCTTGGCTTTGGAATTGACATGCAGTTTACTATCTGAGTGTGTGTGGTGCAATGGTTAAAGTTACAGTCTTAGCACCCTGATGTTATTGGTTCAAATCCCACTCTGCTCTCTGTGATAAAAAGATTAAAAGGTAAATAAAATGTAATAGTGGTGCCAGCATTTCACTACATACAATTTTAATGAAAAACAGCATAAAATTGCCATTCTAATGCCTTCATAATAATGAGACACGATAACTTTATAGATGTTGCATAGACGTCTATGTGACACCTAAAAGGCGATTATCAACTATTTAGACACGTCTAGACTTGCTGAGCGTGATTCTCTATAATGTGTGTATGCATTATAGAATCATACTCAGCATTTTCCTGCTGCTTTACAGAATCTGGCCCTATGTGTCTATCAACTTAGGTATCATTTAAAGAATCAGGCCCTGCGCTTTTTCCATAGAAAGAGAATGAGAATGACAAGAATAGCCATCCAGATGGTTACACGTAACTGGAAGAATTATACTTTCTGGTGGGCAAACCTATGTTCCAGTTACAAGTATGAAAGAATGAACGCGGAATGTTTGGGATATAGTAACGCATTCAAAATGGTGTGGAGCCCATTGACTGCATTTATTGAGTCACAATAACTGTCATGTACCTTTCCTTTTATTTGACTTCCTTACACATCCAGGGTGGGTGGGTGGGGGGAGGGGAATATATTATTGTTTGCTATACTTAATTATCTATATTATTGAAATTAAATATGTACTTCTATTAATTATGGGGAAGGGGAGAAAATGATTGTTTTTTAAATTGTGTATTTAAAGTGTATTCTGTGTAGTGTTTATGTTTAAATTCATTGTATGGCACTGTTAACATGTGAAAATTAATAAAGATTTATTTAAGAAAAAAAAAAAGAGCATGAGAATGAGAAAAAAGCTATAATAAAAGAACTGAATGAAAAAAAAAATGATTGCTATACTGGTCATGAGGATCTATTGTTTGCAGCTACAGGAGTGAAATTTTGCATAGCGTACTCAAGAATAAAAACAAGTACTCCAAGAATGTGGTGGAATATCTGATCCACCTGCAAAAGTTTGAAGACTAATACTGGTGCAGAAGAGTCCACGGATGATATACTAGTATAAAACATGACTCTGCCTTCTAGTGCTGTCCTCCTGTGATTATAAAGGATAACACATGTTGCTCATATTGAATGAGCATTAGTTCAGCATTTGTTCAACTTTAAGTATGCTGCTCTTAAAGAGAGGGTGGGGAGAGCAAAAGGGAGAGTTCCCAAAAGGGTCTTAGTCTCTTTCCTTGAAAAACAGACAGTAGGAGTGATAGAATGCATCACGTTGCTTAATGGATATGGCTTTCCTCCAAATCAGCTCTTCAGAGGAGCTGGAAAAGAATAGAACCACCACAATGTCACCTGAGGGACCAAAGCAGTATGGAAAAGTTTGTGTCTCTCTGAAGATAGGGGCTTTCAAGCATGTAAAAAAAAAATAAAAATACATGGGTCAATATTCAGGCCCACATTCATTTCAACACCAGCTGCAGTGTTTGAAAAATACATATATTCAAGACCACTATATGGTTAGGCGGGGATGCTGAATATATGTAGAGTGTGATCATCAATGGTGGCAAAATACAGTATACAGTAGAGCTAATTATGCTGCTCTCACTCAGCCCAGGCAGAGGCAGCTAGAGGGACTTTTGCTGGCACAATCTGGATAGTATTGTTGAAAACCTCAAGCCAGCAGATTTATACATTTACTGGCAGCCAGTAATTGTATCAGTCTTTTTGAATGGTAACCCCACAATCTTTTAACTATCTGAACTATCTAAGTGTGTGGGGGGAGGGGGGGTCTCAGTCTTGTACAATAAAGAAAGAAAAAGCAGAAAGAAATAGGAACAAAGGGCCTGATTCTATAAACAATGCCTAAGTTGTAAAAGCCATTAGACATGGCTGTCAATCATCCCCCAGGTGCCATTTATAGAATTGTGCCTAGTGATACCTAAGCATTCTTAGGTACCATTAGGCATTGAATCCTTAGGTGAGCTCAGTGGCGTAGCGAGGATAGGAGGTAATTCTCCCCTCGCCCTCCTATCTTCTCCCCCACTCCTTGCATGCCCCCCGCTCTTTCCTCCCCCCCCCCCATGCTACACTCACACACTCCCTTCTTTGCCAGGGCAAGCAGCTTCTCCAGTCTGCTGCTCACACCGGTATTGGCTTTCCCTCTGACATCACTTCCTGGCCCCGTGACCAGGAAGATATTTCAGAAGGGAGCCAGGCTGTCGCAAGCAGCAGGCTAGAGAAGTTGATCACGCTGGCAAAAATTTAAAGAGGTGGGGGGAAAGGGAAGGCGTAGGCATGGCATGGGGGTAGAGAGGTGCTGCCCCCATCCTTACCATGCCACTGGGTGCACTGCCATTTAGATCAGGGGTTTCTTGTCCTAAATAAATGTGCTTAAGGTAGGCACCTACAGGTGCATAAATCAATCCAGGACCAAACTCCACCCCGAAACTGTCCATAACCAAGCCTTCTTGCCAAGTGTAGACACCTACCTCGAAGTGGTAGGTGCCTACCAAGTTAGGCTCCTGTCGGCTAATTCATTTTTAAAATCATTTTTAATTGCTTTTTTTAACGGTGATTTAAATTATTAGCACTGATTAAGACAATTTAAAAAAATTGACGACCCCCCCCTTCCTTTACTAATGCGTAGCACGGGTTTTAGCGCTGGCAGCGGCAGTAACTGCTCCAACACTCATATGAATTCTATAAATATAAACTTCTTTGTCTTTTCTCTCTTTTGGTGGTTTAGCAAGTGTCATCTCTATCTTTTCTTCTTTGATGGTGGCAGAGCAGGTGGCTTCTTTGCTCTTTGGTTCCGCTTTGCTGCTGCAATAATGATATAGGTAGATTCCATCTCTGGATCATCTCTCATTTGAGACAGGAAAGTAGGTGACTGCTTTTATTCTCTGGTTCGTGTCTCCTTTTCTGGAAGTTGAGCAGGTGGCTTCACTTCTCTCTGGCTCATTTGCTCTCTGATTATGATAGAATAGGTCTCTTCTTACCCTACAAATCTTCATATCTTTGAAGATGCAAGACAGGTGTCTCTTCTCCTTTATTACTGATGTGGAGCAAGTGGCTTCCTTATCTAGTTCCTCTTTCCATTGATGATGCTGGAGAATCCGGCTTCTCTACACTGTATGAGGAAATGGTGCAAGACACCATTTCCTTTTGGTTTGACAAAAGGTGCCTCTGACAAGTTTTTTTTTCTTTAATGAAGTGGTGGAACTGGCATCTGACTTCTTTGATGTTTGGGCTTATAATCTATGGCTCCTTTATTGTTTGGCACATGAAAGAGGGATGTCTTTTCTCTCTGTGTGTAAGGGGAGGAGATTCAGTATGTTTGGAAGCATGTGATTTCAAGAATACCCATCTTGTACTGTATATATAGTAGGTAAGGTACTTGCACTGTTCCACAGTATGTGTATGCATAGACTTTCCATGCATGGTACAAGGGTAAATCAAAAGGGTACAAGGGTAAATAAAAGGTAAATCGTTCCATGCTGTGACCTCATCTGGGGTATTACGTTCAATTCTGGTCTCCTTATCTCAAAAAAGATATAGTGGTGCTAGAAAAGCTTCAAAGAAGAGCGACCAAGATGATAAAGGGGATGGAACTCCTCTCATATGAGGAAAGACTAAAACGGTTAGGGCTCTTCAACTTGGAAAAGAGACGGCTGAGGGGAGATATGACTGAAGTCTACAAAATCCTGAGTGGAGTACAACAGGTACAAGTGGATCAATTTTTCACTCTGTCAAAAATTACAAAGACTAGGGGATACTTGATGAAGTTACAGGGAAATACTTTTAAAACCAATAGGATGAAATTTTTTTTCACTCAGAGAATAGTTAAGCTCTGGAACGCATTGCCAGAGATTGTGGTAAGAGCAGATACCGTAACTGGTTTTAAGAAAAGTTTGGACAAGTTCCTCTACTGTATACTTGTTCTCTTGATGCCCTAATCTCGTCCCATGTTTTTTAGTGTCATCTTTAAACTGATGAATTCCAGATCTATACCAAAAATGTCACCAGAAGTTCAGGTCCTATTTCTTTTTCTTCATTCTCACTTTGATTCACTCTGCCTCTTCAGCTTAGAACATAAGCAGTGCCTCCGCCGGGTCAGACCATAGGTCCATCCCGCCCAGCAGTCCGCTCCCGCGGCGGCCCAAACAGGTCACCAGAAGGGGCCCCCTTGCCACCTTGGTTTCCCATTGAGTCCTATCTTCCCATCGAAGTCCTAACCCTCCGGTCTTGCCCATGCACGACCTGGTTGGGTTTCTATACTTATTACCTGGTTAGCTTTCTATACCTGTGTTACATCCCAGCACCTCTCTCAGTATCCCACGATCCCTTTATCCCTCAGGAATCCGTCCAATCCCTGTTTGAATCCCTGTACCGTACTCTGCCTGATCACTTCCTCCGGTAGCGCATTCCAGGTGTCCACAACCCTTTGGGTGAAAAAAAACTTCCTTGCATTGTAACCTTGATGTCATCTTTGACTCCTCACTCTCGTTCTCTGCACATATGCAACAAATTGCTAAAACCTGTCATCTCTTTCGCTTTAAAATCACAAAAATTCATCCCTTCATTTCTGAAAAACACCACTAAAACCCTTGTCCACACTCTCATCACTCCTGCTATGACTACTGTGACCTACTTTTCACAGGTCTCCCACAGACCATCTCTCTTCCCTTCAATCTATTCAAAATTCTGCTGCATGTCTTATCTTCAGTTGGTGTCGCTAAACTCATATAATTCCTCTCTCATGTGACTTAATTGGCTCCCTGTCCATTTCCTCATGTAGTACAAACTTTTGCATTCATACTAAAGCTCATCAGTGTCTCTTTTATCTCTCCCTACACCTATCGTTAAGAACTTTGTTCACCAGATAAGTCACTCTTATTTGTGCCTTTCTCTCTACCACTAACAGCAGATTCCTCTTCTTCCCCTTGCTATGCTTATGCCTGGAATAGACATCTTGACTAGGTACATTATGCTCCATTTCAAGCCCTTTTCAGATCCAGACTTGAAGTCCATCTTTTTGAGACTGCTTTTAAGTAGGGTTGTCAGATGTCTGGGGAAACCCAGATGCCCTCTTTTTAGAGGACTGTCCGGGCTCCGGACTTTCTTTTTTTTTAATTATTATAAATTTAATGATTAACAATATCAAGTGATACCGAGGAAAAAGGATTCTTATACAAAGTTATAAATACTTATACAAACACAAAACAATCCTTTTCAAGCCCACAATATTGGGGAGACATGCTACTTTTCAACCACATAAATAAAGGAAAAACAAAGAAATTGGTTTTGATTCATATGAATCCTAACCATTCCCTACTATATGGAACTCTAACATCCTACCATTTTCTCAGTAATGAAACTTAAAGGCAAAAAAAAAAAAAAAAGATAAAACTCACATCTGTTCTCGAGCTAACAAAAATTGTTGCAATTGAATAGGATCCCAAAATACATATTCAATGTCTTGCATGGAAATTTTAAGTAAAAAGATGCCTCAAGAGCTAGGACTCTTGTTCTTAATTTCAGAAATTCTTTCCTTCTTAGTTGCGTAGCTCTTGAGACATCAGGAAAAATTCTAACCAAATCTCCACAGAATTTAGTCAATCTATTTTTAAAGTAAAGTTTCATTATCAACATTTTATCTATCTCACTCATGCATGTTATTACCATAGTAGACCTACTCTGGATAACATCCTGAGTGTCTTCCAAAAACTCTGTCAGATTTATTTCATCTGTTACCAGGTGGTCCGCCTCCTGGTCGAATTGTATTTTCTTTTGCGGAATATAATAACAATTATTTATTGGGAAATTTTCCGCATTGGGTAATCCCAGTATTTCTTTAAAAAATTTTCTTAACAATATTTCCAGAGATAACAAATGAGTCACTGGGAAATTAACCAAGCGGAGATTCCCAGACGGACTTTCTAAAACCCAGCCTCTGAGCATGTGTAGATGATGTCACACACACACATCTGTTCATGATCCAGACCTTCCAGACATGGCTGGAGCTCGTCTGGAAGAAGAGAGGAGTTTTTGTGGGGGTGGGGCTTGAGGCAAAACTGGGCTGGGCTGGAGGTGGAACTGGGAAGAGCTGGGCGGAATAGGGTGTGGCTTGAGGCTTGAACTGGGTGGGTCATGTGTCTGAGGTTTCCTGGAAAAAAATATGGTAACCCTACTTGTAAGTCTTAATCCATTATTTGACCATTTCATAGATATGTTGTGCTATCATTCCCATAATACATGACTTTCCCTAACCTGCTATTTATCCTATTTGTCTGTCTTGAAGTTTCAAGTTTATTTAAAAATTTTTATACCTCTCAATCAGACTTCTGAGCGGTGTACAATAAAAATACAACTTTCAACAAAAATAAGGTTTGCATTTGACAATTAAAATCTACGTGACAAACTCAGACAAAGACGGATGGGAACAGGTGGAAAAAGGGGGAGGAACTACAATATTTTGAGAAAAGAGAACAATTAAGGAAAAAACAGCAGGGAGAGATTGTCTCTTAAATGTTTGTATATAGTGCTGCATATGTCTAGTAGTGCCACAAAAATGATAAGTAGCAGCAGTAGTGTTGTACTTTTGATATATGAATCTTGTCTTATAACCACCGCCTTGAGCAACACTAACACATCCAAAGGAAGAATGCAGCACAAACACCTGATGAGTAACATCTGGCAACAAGACATACAAAAATCAAGGACACGCATGACCACAATCAATTGGTTTATTTTAAGAAATTAAAATTATTGGAAAGAAATTAACATAAGCTAAGAAAAGGTCCAGAACATAAGAAATGCACACTTCAGAGCACTTTCAAATTGGGAATGGATCTTCTATCTAATAACTGCAAATAAAATCAAAATATATTAGGACAATGAAACTAATGCAAAAATGCCATGACAACTTAAGCCTTAATGATCACTGCCATTACAAACGGTGGGGGAGTGCTGAAGTTCCTGTATATTGCGATGCATTGGATTTAAGATGGTAAAAGATTGCCGTCTAGAAATAAAGCTAAAAGAAAGAAATAGTTCACTTGGTTGATCAATCAAAAGGTCAATGTGGTGCCTAGAAATGACATTAACAGCTACCACAACAGCAACTGAGGAATAAAATGGGTAATTACTGGACATGGACAATGGCCAGAGTTAAAGTAAGTGTAGGACAGCAGGCACCAGTCATACTACAGATAAAATACATTGCAAAAGAGGAAATGGAGAGCTGGGAACAATTAATAGTGCCACAGCGATCAGGATTTATTTTTTAATCAAGTTCTTCTTTTTAAGAACATAAGAAATACCATACTGGGACGGACCGAAGGTCCATCAAGCCCAGTATCCTGTTCCAACCGTGGCTAACCCAGGTCCCAAGTACCTAGCTAGATCCCAAGTAGTACAACAGATTTTATGCTGCTTATCCTAAGAGTAAGCAGTGGATTTCCCTAAGTCATCTCAATCATGGCCTATGGACTTCTCATATAGGAAATTATCCAAACCTTTTTTAAAACCCTGCTAAGCTTATTTCATCACCTTCTCCGGAAATGAATTCCAGAGTTTAATTACATGTTGTATGAAGAAATATTTTCTCCAGTTTGTTTTAAATCTACTTCTTAGTAGCTTCCCCTAATCCTTCTTAGTAGCTTCCCTGCTAGTCCCCTAGTCCTAGTATTTTTGGAAAAAGTGTTTTTATATAAACCTGAAACCTGAAACAAGCGATTCACATCTACCCTTTCCACTCCACTCAGTATTTTATAGACCTAAACTAAACCTTAAGTTTATATACCGCATCATCTCCATAAAGATAGAGCTCGGCACGGTTTACAGGAACTTTAATATAAGGAAGGAAAAACATAATAGGAATTAATGATTATAAAGAGGGTAGCGAGATTTACATTTTTGAGAATAGCCAAGTTTTCAGATGCTTCCGGAATAATTGGAAGGAGCCCAGATTCTGCAATAGGTATGTTTTTACTAGTAACAAATACAGAAGGCGTTTGAGATTCATTGCATACTTTCCTTCCATCTCATTGTCATAGTCTTCCAACATTTAGAAAGTTGTCATCACAATTTGATCACTTTTATTGGGGTAATATTTTGATGGCTTAACAGAAACATCTGTGATTCCAACCTGTAAGCATACTGGTGCTAGTAGTCATTATGAACCACTTAAGGAAAACTGGGTCCTAATAAGAACATAAGAATTGCCGCTGCTGGGTCAGACCAGTGGTCCAGCAGTATGCTCAAGTGGCGGCCTTCTGGTCAAAGACCAGTGCCCTGAGACTAGCCCTACCTGAGTACGTTCCGGTTCAGCAAGAACTTGTCTAACTTTGTCTTGAATCCCTGGAGGGTATTTTCCCCCACGACAGACTCCGGAAGAGCGTTCCAGTTTTCTACCACTCTCTGAGTGAAGAAGAACTTCCTTACATTCGTACGGAATCTATCCCCTTTCAATTTTAGAGAGTGCCCTCTTGTTCTCCCAACCTTGGAGAGGGTGAACAACCTGTCCTTATCTACTAAGTCTATTCCCTTCAGTTCCTTGAATGTTTCGATCATATCCCCTCTCAATCTCTGTTTGAGGGAGAAAAGGCCCAGTTTCTCTAATTTTTCACTGTACAGCAAATCCTCCAGCCCCTTAACCATCTTGATCGCTCTTCTCTGGACCCTTTCGAGTAGTATTGTGTCCTTCTTCATGTACGGCGACCAGTGCTGGATGCAGTACTCCAGGTGAGGGTGCACTATGGCCAGGTAAAGCGGCATGATAACCTTCTCCGATCTGTTCGTGATCTCCCTTCTTTATCATTCCTAGCCAGGACACTGCTATTTTTCTTAAATTAGAGGTCCATTTACTAAGCTGCGGTGGAAAGCATCCTTAGCACACCCATATATTTTCACACAGGCTAAGGCCATTAGTGCACGGCCATTAAAAAAGATTAACTTGGTTGCACTAGCCAACACCTACTTTGTACTAAGTAAGGGCTCCTGCGCTAATCAGAGTGCAGTAATGTTGACAAGCTAACTGATAAGTGCAGAAATGATCATTCTCTATACCCAGACTTGCCCCTTCGGTGCAAAAATAAAAATATATATATATTTTTAAACGCAGTTAGCACATAACAAATGAGAAATTACCACAGGATGCCTGAGCACTTCCTGGAGTAAGCCATTTTAAAATGCGGTAAGCACATGCTAGCTCTTATTGCAGCTTAGTAAAAGAATCTCTTAGTTTTGTGAGACCTTATATATAATTAGACTTGAAAGATAGTTCAAAATTAGCCCATGGAGGATTATGTGGCCTTACAGAGTCTAAGCTCCCAAAGAATCTAGTCATCAAGATCACTGAATAAAGCAGGACTGTAGTAATGAGGAATCACACTGCCTTCCAGCAGAAAACTCAGCAGTAGTTTTCTAATTAGGGTTACCATATGGCTCTAGAAAAAGGAGGACAGACTCAGACGTCCGGGTTTTCCTTCCGTTGAAAGCAAAGGAAGTAATGTGGACAGATTGAAACGTCTGGGTTTTACTTCTGTTGAAAGCAAAGGAAGTAAGGAGGACAGACTGAGACAGCCGGGTTTTACTTCCATTGAAAGCAAAGGAAGTAAGGAGGACAAATTGAAATGTCCGGGTTTTCCTTCCATTGAAAGCAAAGGAAGTAATGTGGACAGATTGAAACGTCTGGGTTTTACTTCTGTTGAAAGCAAAGGAAGTAAGGAGGACAGACTGAGACAGCCGGGTTTTCCTTCCATTGAAAGCAAAGGAAGTAATGTGGACAGATTGAAATGTCTGGGTTTTACTTCTGTTGAAAGCAAAGGAAGTAAGGAGGACAGACTGAGACAGCCGGGTTTTACTTCTGTTGAAAGCAAAGGAAGTAAGGAGGACAGACTGAGACAGCCGGGTTTTACTTCCATTGAAAGCAAAGGAAGTAAGGAGGACAGACTGAGACGTCCGGGTTTTCCTTCCATTGAAAGCAAAGGAAGGAGGAAAGACTGAGACGATCGAATTTTACTTCCATTGAAAGAAAAGGAAGTAAGGAGCACAGACTGAGACGTCCGGGTTTTACTTCTGTTCAAAGCAAAGGAAGTAAGGAGGACAGACTGAGACATTCGGGTTTTACTTCTGTTCAAAGCAAAGGAAGTAAGGAGGACAGACTGAGACGTCCGGGTTTTCCTTCCGTTGAAAGCAAAGGAAGTAATGAGGACAGACTGAGATATCTGGATTTTACTGCCACTGAAAGCAAAGGAAGTAAAACCTAGATGTCTCAATCTATGCTCCTTTTTCTGGAGACATTTGGTAACCCTATTTCTAAAGAAACATATTATCCTTTTCTTTACATGGATCCTTCCCATTACTTTTCTGTTTCCATTCAAGAATAGGTTGAGAAAGCATTGTAGACTGAATTGCTTATAGCTAAGCAAAGAGTGCTTCTTAATGCACACACACACAAAAAAAACGCCTGTATAATTGGGCATAAATGTATTATGTAATTTTGGTTGCAGAAAGAATTTCCAAGTTTTTGGCTTTGGAGGAATCAATTATATCGCTTATTTTTATTTGAGAGTTGTGAGGTTCGCCTAAAAAAACTTTTCTTTTTATGGAGGTTTGGGATCCTTATATTCAGAATCTTTCACCAAAAATACTAAGTTTGGTTATCAATGATTTATTATGAAAATTAGGTTTACTAATTACATTCCAGTTTTTTATTTTAATTCTTTATTTTTGTCAACTTTCATCCAGGGTGAGGGATTTCATTTAGGGGAAGATAATGGGTAAGGGATGGAATTAAGGGGGGTGTAGATAAGATTGAATTAATTCATATGGAAATTAAATTTGAAAGAATGATTTAAATTTGTATGAAATATTATTGTGATTCTTATTGTATTGAATGTATTTTTGCATTATCTTATTGTACTGATTATTTGATTCTTTCAATGAAAATTGTTATACATAGGAATCCCTGCCCTACATTTTGCCTTCTTAGCATTCTGGGTTTAAATTATTACATAGAATATTTTATTTCTCAGAAGAAGGTACCTTTTCTATTCCAGTTCATTGGGGTCACAAGGCAGCTCTCTTAATGGATCTCACAGAAAAACAGTATATCAAATCCCATTACCAGTAGATTACCGGTAAATACTTGGTATTTAATTTATAACATTTTATTGAAGGAATCAATAATGGCAGCATGTTATCAGCTGTTACTCAGTTGAAGCTGGACCTCTTAAACATTAGGATCCTAAGAAACAAGACTTCTTTGACTTATGATCTTTTTTCTTGTTATCAGCTAGATATTTTTGCTGCAACCATAACTTGACTACAGGAAGGGGCAAACTATTTTGCTGGTACTTTTGTTATTATTATTAGCATCCCATAAGTGTGGAGATAGTACCATGATATTTGTACAAACTATTTTCCTACCTTGGAGTTATCACATAAAACCTTAAAGCCTGTCAAAATCGTATCCATCTGAATCAATGGTGTTACTCCACTTCATTGATTTTATTCTATCAGGCGCCGCCTGTTTTCATACTATTACTTGAAAAATTAAGCAGGAGTTTATAAATCCAAGTCAAACACAGACCATGATACAGGTACTATGACCCAGATGCACTAAAGTCAACGATTGTCGATAAACCTGTTTTGACAGCTTTAGCAATGATTGCATTTGTTGACCCAATGCAGAAAATGGCTCACTGCTTGGTTTTCTGCATAATCACTCATTCTCCAATCTGACCATGCAAATAAGCTCATTAATATTAAAATGACTTGTAAACTAGTCGAGCGATTAATGCCCTAACATGGCTTCCTGGAGCACTAAAAAGAATGGATTGATTTTTCACTCCATCAAAAATTACAAAGACTCGGGGGACACTCGATGAAGTTACAGGGAAATACTTTTAAAACCAAAAGGAGGAAATATTTTTTTCACTCAGAGAATAGTTAAGCTTTGGAACGCATTGCCAGAGGTTGTGGTAAGAGCGGATAGCGTAGCTGGTTTTAAGAAAGGTTTGGACAATTTCCTGGAGGAAAAGTCCATAGTTTGTTATTAAGAAAGACATGGGCAAGATACTGCTTGCCCTGGATCGGTAGCATGGAATGTTGCTACTCTTTGGGTTTTGCCCAAGTACTAGTGACCTGGATTGGCCACCGTGAGAACAGGCTACTGGGCTTGATGGACCATTGGTCTGACCCAATAAGGCTTTTCTTATAATAATAATAATAATAATAACAGTTTATATACCACAATACCGTTAAGTTCTATGCGATTTACAGAAGATTAGTGGAGTACAAGTTGAGTTGACATACAAGTTGAGTTAACTTAAGGGATGTGGGAACAATGGGGAGAAAGAGCAAGAGAGGGGAAGGAGGGAAGTGGGTCAGCTGTCTAGGTATTTCAGGAATAGGTGAGTTTTGAGGCGTTTCCTGAATACCTCATAAGTAGTGGGCAATAGGAGTTGTTCTAGGTCTTTACCCCATAGAGCAGCCTGATGTGAGAGAAGATGCTCATGGTGTTTTTTTAGTTTGTATCCTCTAACCGGGGGAGAAACAAAGTGCGAGTGGGAGCTTCTCTTAGTTATCCAAAGAAAGCGGCTAGTCATGACCAGTTTAGCCCTTTTTAATGGGCACAGATGCTGTGCATGTTACATATGCATAATATCTGCCCGATAAGAAAAGGAAAAAAAAGCACACCCACCCACCAACGTCCCGATAAACTGGCACCGGCACTGTGAACTGACCTTCCCCTCCCCCCTGAGGTAGCGAAAATGATATGAGGTCTTATCTATCCTCTTAGTGCATCTAGGCACTTATGTGTTCAAATAAGTAGGATTTAGAATGAGCACAGTGCACGATACTAATTATATGTGTAAATAAGAAGGATGATTGATTATGGTTATAAATGTGTCTGTATTGAAAACCATCACAGAAAATGCTAACTTCTTTACAGAAGTTCATGTATTGTAACACCATTACATAAGCTCATGTAAACTGCTCTGAATTGACTCCCCAGTCATTAGTAGTGGTATAGAAGCTTTCAATAAACAATTTAGGTTTTGCATCTGGGGTAATGGAGAGTTAGGTGACTTGTTCAAGGTCACAAGAAGATGCAGTGGGAATCAAACCCAGTTTACCAGGATCAAGGCTCACTGCACTAACCATTAGGCTGTTCCTTATTTGCCAGGTCTTTGTTGCTAATGGGCAATTAAAAAAAAAACCTTCAACCTCACTGCAGACTGGCTTTGTTTCACTTTAACATGATCTGGGTTTTGTACTATTGTTTTCCTCAAGAATCTCATGTTAGAGGCCATTGTCTCGACTCAGGGCAGCTGTTCCCAAACCTGCTCCAAGGGAAATGGCAGTCTGTCAAGTTTTCAGGATATCCGCAATGAATATACATGAGACAGATATGCATACCAAGGAGGCAGTTATGCAGATCAGTTTCATGAATATTCTTTGTGGATATCCTGAAAACCTGACCGGCTGGGGTTGCTCCAGGACAGCTTTGGGAATAACCAACTTAGGCCCCCCTTTTATCAAGCTGTGTAAGGGCTTTTTATTGCTTTTACCGCAGCAGCTGGTGATAAAAAAAAACCCTAACGCGGCTTGATAAAAGAAGGCCTTAGTAACTGGTAGGTCATGTACCTTTTACAACTACTTCTTACTTCCTATGCCTTGGACAGAATATTCTTTGAGGAAGCGGGTTACCTTGGAGATAGGGGAACAAAATTACTTATTATAGGAATGGATTGATTCTGAAGTAATGTGTTCCTATTTGCCTAAAATCTAGCAAAAAAGATCAAATGTTATCTCGACAACATGCACATAAGACTGCTTAACAGAGGATACTTCTAGCACAATGCAGAACAGCTGCATGGGATAATTTTCCTGCTCATGAATTACCCATGATATATACATAGATTTAGCTTGCATTAGCCACTCTGTGTATCTAAATAGCAAATTCTTATACAAGTCAAAGTTCAATATGAATCCTTCCTCCATCTGCATTTTATTTGGTGCACAGATTTTCTAAAGAAGGAAGGTCAGCATGAAACCAGGAATTATTGATCAATGATCTGTTATTATTGAGAATTACAGGAGTAAAAAAGTCTAAATTGGTCCTTACTGTCCAATATTCAGTACTATTTAACCAGTCAGGAACGCTTCTGGTCAGTTAAAAAGCTGTAGAGACCATTTTCTTACTGAGCGAACACCTGTACCTTCCACCTCCAGCCCCTACCTACTCTCCCTTCCCCTTTGTCTTGGCCCCTCCCTCTTCCATGTCTTCTCTGGAATCTCCCTGACACTCATGTGTTGCAGCAGAACCTGAGTAGGCTGCCTCTTCAGTCTCAAAGCTATTGTCTAAGTCCCCTTCATCTCCTGTGCTGCAGTCATTGGTCCTAGTGGTGTGAGATGCTGTTGCAGAGTGGGCTTCCCTGCTGAAATCCAGCCATCTGATGTCCACTGCTGTTGGCTGGCATGACACTGGCCCCCATAATCGACCCCAGCCTCACCTGGCCTTGTTTGTCTAGGGGATGGCCTTTTGTATCTGCTGCAGTGCTGAAAGTGGAAGGTGCAGGTGGCCTCCACACTTATAGTATGGTCCTGCACATCTGTGTGGAGTCTCAACAGCTGACATTAGATATGTTTGCCAGACTCATGCAAACCCTCCCTTGTTTGCTCAGTGGCCTAGAGAAGCAGCTGCAGCAGCTCATTCTGCTGTTTCTGGGCATCTAGCCCCTGGTGCAGGACATAAGAACATAAGAATAGCCTTACTGGGTCAGACCAATGGTCAATCAAGCCCAGTAGACCATTTTCACGGTGGCCAATCCAGGTCACTAGTACCTGGCAAAAACCCAAAGAGTAGCAACATTCCATTCAGAATCCTAAAGAATAGCAAGATTCTGGAATTCCAAAGAGTAACAAAAGATTCCAGAACCCCAAACAGTAGCAACATTCCAGCTACCAATTCAGGGCAAGCAGTGGCTTCCCCCAAGTCTTTCTCAATTGAGGTTACATGGGTGCTGTGTGGGGGGTACTTAAAGTCAGCCCTTAGGCACAGTCTCATGAGGCATATAGTGGCACCGCAGGTCTCTGTGTAACCCAAAGCGCCTGCAAGACTCAAGTTATTGGAGAATGGGATCAGGTGATGAGCTTTCTTGGCTTCACATACATTCTGTGCAATGTTCCTCACATGGCCTAGGACAGATGGCAACAGGATGCTTGCAGGGAGGGTGGTCCAACTGGGTTGTGATCTGGTGTATGCCTGAGGCCCAAGGGTGGCATAATGGCCTTTGTGTAGAGTATTTGCACAGTTGGTAGTAGGTGGAGATGGACATTGAATATAGGCAGGTGTGGTTTAGGGCGGCTCACTGTACTTTAGAAAGCTGTTCCCAACATTGCTGTGATTATGTAGATGGGAGGGGGGGTAGGAAGGAGTCTTACATCTTTGGGTCCCCTCATGTAAGCAAGGCATAGGTGGGACCCAATGAGCTCCTTATACCTTATACTGTGGATTGTACTTGGCATAGTGGTATTGTTTTCTTTGCTAAGACAAAAGAAAATAAGAATTGCCATACTGAGACAGACCAAAGGTTTATCAAGCCCAGTATCCTGTTTTAAATAGTGGCCAACTAAAGTCCAAGTACCTAGCTAAAGCCCAAGTAATAAAACTGATGTTATGCTGCTTATCCTAAGAATAAGCAGTGGATTTCCACAAGCTATCTCAATAATGGTGTAAGGACTTCCCTTTTAGGAATTTATCCAAATCTTTTTTAAACCCTGCTTGCTAAGCTAATTGATTTCACCACATTCTCCAGCAATGAATTCCAGAGTTTAATTATACATTGTGTGAAGAAATATCTTCTCCAGTTTGTTTTAAATCTACTACTTAGTAACTTCATTGCGTGCCCCCTAGTCCTAGTATTTTTGGAAACAGTAAATAAGCGATTCACACTTACCCTTTCTACTCCACTCAGCATTTTATAGACCTCTATCATATCACTCCTGAGCTTTCTCTTCTGCAAGCTGAAGAGCCCTAGACACTTTAGCCTTTCCTCATAGAGAAGTTGTCTCATTCCTTTAATAATTTTTGTTGCCCTTCTCTGTACCTTTTCTAATTCTGTCATATCTATTTTGACCAGAATTGTACACAGTATTTGAGATGTATGCAGTGATACCAGGACATTATAACATTTTCATCTTTGTTTATCATTCCTTTTCTGATAATTCCTAACATTCTATTTGATTTCTTAACCGTCGCTGCTGCACATTGACTGAGGGTTTTAATGTATCCACAACGATGACACCTAGATCCTTTTCCAGGACAGTGACTCCTAACATAGACCCTAGCATCATGTACCTATAGTTTGGGTTCCTCTTTCCCACTTGCATTTGCTTGCATTAAACGTCATCTGCTATTTTGATACCCAGTCTCCCAGTCTCCCAAGGTCCTCTTACAATTTTTCACAATCGTCTTGTGTCGTCAGCAAATTTAATTATCTGAGTAGTTATTCTCATCTCTAGATCATTGAGTTGACATCAGTTCTATGTATTGGAGCCACATCCTGCATGTGTCTGGTGCATGCACATGAGTGATGATCTTGGAGGGCACAATTACACACTCTCCTGTGTAGGCTACTGTAGATGGTTCTCCAAATCCTCAAGGACACACTGTGGAAGGGGGGGCAGTTAATGGCGGTATTTAAATATAGTAACATAGTAAATGATGGCAGATAAAGACCTGAATGGTCCATCCAGTCTGCCCAAACATACACTCTCCATCATTTAATGATTTAATTTAAATTGTTCTTTTTCTTAGATATTTCTGGGCCAGAAACCCAGAGCTCTGCCCAGTATATGTGGAGATATGCAGAGGCACAGAAGTACAAGATCTTCAGACTCCCAGAGGGAGTAATTGGTCTCCTTCCTGATGGACATGTTCCTCTCTCTCTCCTGCCTCTATCCTTACACCTCTCTATCCTCCTTTCTCTCTCTGTACCTCTCTTCATCTTTTCTCTGTCTCTTCTCCTCTCACACTCTTCTGCTCTCACTCCTCGCTTTCTCTCTCTTTCTACCTCCACTACCTCTCCTCCTTTCTGTAACTCCTAACCCCCTCCCCCCCCCCAAAGAAATGCTTCTTCACATGTGGCATACACAATCATCATATTATGGGAACATTGCTTCACCACCACAGGAACATCTTGACAGCATTGCTGACGTTCTCCATACAGCAGTGGAAATTCTTATGTTCTAATGGTAATACAGCAGACATTTTTTGTGAGGCATTTTTGACAGGTGGTGATGTTTACAAGCGCACAGTAATACTGTCTGTAAATGCCAACTTCCCACACATTTATCTCGGCAATTTTTAAAACACACTATATAAGATCATAAGAATTGCCAAACTGGGACAGACCAAAGGTCCTTCAAGCCCAGTATCCTGTTTTCAACAGTAGCCAACCCAGGTCCAAAGTACCTAGCTAGATCCCAAGTAGTAAAACACATTTTATGCTGCTTATCCTAGGAATAAGCAGTGGATTTTCCCAAGTCACCTCAATAATGGCCTATGGACTTCCCTGTTAGGAAATTATCCAAACCTTTTTTAAACCCCATTAAGCTAACTGATTTCACCTCATTCTCTGGCAACGAATTCAGGAGTTTAATTACACGTTGTGTGAAGAAATATTTTCTCTGGTTTATTTAAAACCTACTATTTAGGAGCTTCATTGCAAGCCCTCTAGTCCTAGTAATTTTGGAAAGAGTGAATAAGCAATTCACATCTACCAGTTCCACTCCACTCAGTTTTTTTATAGACCTCTATCATATCACCCCTGAGCCATCTATTCTCCAAGCTTAAGAGCCCTAGCCACTTTGGCCTCTCCTCATATATTTTATGCATTTTATTTTTATTATTATTATCGCTGTTAGATTTTAGATGTCTTCCAGATGATGTCTAACTTTGGATTTATGAAAGAACAGCACAGAATCTAAGGACAGCACACTAGTAGTATACCTTTTTAATCTTCCTAGCCTTTCCAATCTCTCTGGACTCTGTGCTTGTTTATAGATCCTTCTCATGGTCTGGCACATCTTTTCCTCAGCATCTGATTAAGTTAACAATGTGCTGCTATTTGCATGCAGATTTGCCAGGCCTTTCTCTACAGCTGCTCCCAAAGACTCGGTCTTTCTCTGTAATGTGATAGCACAGCAGTCAGTAAATGCAATCTTTGTCAAACCCAGGTGTGCTCTTCATTTCTTTCTCATCCGTTCCAAGCGATTTTTCTTACTGTAGCGTTTATAAGACTCTATTACAGCCACATCTGGAGTTAAAAATATTTTATTAATTGCATACTTTTAACACTCTGAAAATAAATTCAGGGAGATACCAATATTTTTTTTTCTTTTCATATCATTTCTGAATGATAAGCTATATTTTAATATTTCAGCGAAAGCTTTTAAAGAGGAATTTGTATTGCTAGGGATCTTGCCAGGTGCTTGTGACCTGAGTTGGCCACTGTTGGAAACTGGATAATTGGCTTGACTGACTTTTGGTCTGTCCCAGTATGGCAACTCATGTTCTTATGCACATTTACCCCCCTTTTATAACGCTGCGGTAGTGGTTGCCGCGCGGCAAATGCTCCATCGCCCATTAAATCCCTATGGGTGTTGGAGTTATTACCACAGCTGCAGCTGCTACCAAGGCTTTGTAAAAGGAGCCTTTAATTTGCTAATAACGTGATTAAGATATTAAAATTTTAATTTGTGCTAAAAATTTTAATACAGTTAATGACCCCCAACTACAACCTTCCTTTCTCTGTTGACCACCTATTCATTTGCTTATTCACTGGCTGGGTCTACTGCCTCCCAGGGTCTGCATCACCCCTCTGTCTCTTTCTTCCCCCATCCATCTAGAATCAGCCTGTCTCTCCCCCCTCCCCACCCAACCACCATCATCATATAGCAGTGTATTGGAAAACAAAACCATCTGTTGGCTTGTTTATGCAATTAATCAAGCAATTAAAATTTGTAATCACAATTAATCAAACAATTAAAATTTTTAATTGATAAAGTGTAACCTATAAATAAAATCCCACGTAAAAATTAAATTGTGATGTCAAATACCCCCCAATATTTCTGAATCTAACATTGATAAAGCACTCTCTGTGTAGTTATGCTTTCTGTATGCATAGGGTGGGGCCCTCATATTGTACTCGCAGTCTGTGAAGGCCAAAAACAGATCAGGTTTTCAGGATATCTCAAATGAATATACATGAAAGAGATTTGCATGTCAGCTACCTCAATTGGATGCACTCTCTCTCATGCATATTTATAAGGGATATCCTGAAACTCTTACCTTTTGGTGACCCTTACTAGGAAAGGGGAATGACCAAACCAATGGATCAAACTTTCAAGAAGTCTAAAATAAATAAAATAGATAGGTCAATATTCAAAGTATTTTCCTAAATAAAATATTCTCCCCTAACAAAATCCCAAAATTAGAAACCTATTTTTGCTAGGCTTCTAAATGTATGCACCTATATATAGAGTTGCCAGAATTTCCAATTGGAAAAACCGGACCCCTAGCCCCGCCCCATGCCCGCCCAGTTCCGCCCATCCCCACCTGTAACACCCTAATCCCACCCCCACTCCCACCCTAGCTGCCTGCTCTTTATGGGCACGGAGGAAGTCCATGCTTGCGCGGACTGCCTGACACAATTTGAAGCGGCTTTTCAAAACCCAGACGAAATGGCGGGTTTTGAAAAGCCATCCGGACCCCCAGACATGTCCTCAAAAGGAGGACATGTCCAGGGAAATCCGAATGTCTGGTAGCCCAACCTATATAGTCCAAGGGAATAAAGTTAGGCTCTCTGTGACAATTTCTAGTGAAGGCACCTAAACTTAAGAGAACCAACAGAAAGCTTAAGTTTAGGATTCACCAGAAAAGTAGGCAGCTCTGGGCTGGGATCAGTTCATGGGAATGAAGTTAGGTGTTCTGTGCTCATGGTTGGGGGTGGGGGCTAACACAGAAGAATCAATAGACGGTCTAAATTTAAGGGGTCTCTTTTTTAGGAACCTAGGACCAACATTGGAAAACCCAGTGAGCATGTCAAGAGTGTGTGGCGCAGTGGTTAGAGCTATAGACTCAGCTACACCCTGATGTTGTGGATTCAAATCCCACGCTGCTCCTTGTGACCCTGAGCAAGTCATTTAATCTTCAATTGCCCCAGGTATATTAGACAGAGTGTGAACCTACCAGGACAGGGAAAAATGCTTGAGTACATGAATGTAAACCATTTAGTCTATATGTGGTCTGTAAATACTAAAAATAAATAAATAATATGCATAAGTTTATCCAGTTAACCAACGACAGCTTTTCCATACTACCATACATATCTACATAACTTAGGAGCCCTTTCACTAAAGTTTGGTGAAATCTGGCTTAATGATTTTTATCTGGGGTCTTTCCTGCACTCTAAGCCCAGAAATAATGTGGCAGTTATGGGGATTTTTTTTTTTTTTAAATTTAATGGAGGTCGTGTGCTAATACTGTCATTAGCAGGCAGCAACTGCTTATAGCTAACGCAGGAGCACTTACCACTTCTTATTTAAAAGGCGCTAGGTGCTTCCATGTTCACTCTGAATTATCCTGTTAGGGCCAAATTCTATAAACAGTGCCCTTCTTAGGTGCCTCTAGGCGCCCTAATTGCATTAGTGAAACTTAACTAAAATCTGCGCACAGCCCAAATTATTTCAATTAGCTTAAATGGCTTGGTATTTATCTGCGCTGTTGAAGCTAATTGAAATTTTTTTTATGGAACTCAAAACAGTGCCAAGTGATGCCTAAGTCGAGGCTCCCTCTGCCACCTAATGCCATCTATCTGAAAAGTAGGTGTAGTTAGGGATGGAGAATAGGCATAGTTGATATAGGTATTGCTAGGCAATAGGCCTGGTAAAACCTGACCTAATGTACTAGTGCCTACCTCTATGGCATTGTAGTAAGATTTATGGATGACTAATCAGTTACATAAACTAATACGTGCCTGTTTTAGTCAGATGCTAGGGAAAACCATAATCTCCTTACCCAAGGTTCGTTATTTTACCCAGGCGTTATGAAATACTTTTATTATGAAAATAGAAAAATATAGTTCATAAGCCAGCAGCAAATAATGATTATTGTTCACAAAATATCCAAATACATATATGAAACTCAGTACATAGTTCTCACACCATACTTGCTAGATAAATGAGTAAAACTAATTCTTACACTCTAAATAATTCCTTATAATAATAATTCCTGATTAGCAGCAACTAAAAATATAGCTTATCAGCACAGGTACTTCACGTCCTTGTTCCAAAGACAACAGAATTCTCTCTCTAACCCAGCTGAAAAGACAATAGAATTCCTTATTCTCACCCCATAGACCAGGCTTCAGCAAAATCAGGGATAAGGAATTGGTGTCTTTCCTCCGCTTAGCAGATATGGAAATTGTTCTGATTAGGAAAAGTCCGTCAGCCACTGGAAAAGTTGTAAATTAGGTTGGCAGCAAAGGTTTCCTTTATGTGATGAAATCCAGATCTGTAAAAGTCTGGTTCTCTCTCTCAGGCAGAGAGTCACAAGAGATAACTTTAAAGTCTTAATTATTATAGAAGAGGTGCAGAGAATCCAATGTTAAGATGCAAGCTCCCTCACACCTCAACTTAATATTTAGGCACCTTCTATTCGGTTCTCGTCAGATGACCTCCCCAGACCAATTCAGAAACATAACTTAGATGAATAGCCTTTCTGTAGAGTCTCGCACAGGCTGAAACAGAGGCGCCTTCGGTAGATAAGAACATCATAGGAGCAATGCCTCCCCCAAGATTCACACAGGCTGAGCATGTAGGCATAACTGGATGTCCTTGACTAGAATACAATTCTGGTACATACCCAGAATGCATCAGGCATCATAAACAGCAAAGATGTTTTCTTCTTTCTCTTCTTGCATGGTTCAGGCTGGAATGATTTCTTGCAGATAATGGTTCAAGCTTTATGACGTCAGAGAGGCCTAACCTTCAGGTGTGAATAAGGAAACACCCCTACAGCATCAAGCTACGCCTAAGTTCACTTAGGTGCCACTAGGCATTATTCTATAAATGGTGCCTAGCAGTTGATTGATATCCATGTGGAGCAGCGTCTACATTGTAGGCAAGCTTAGATGCCATTTATAGAATCTGGCCCTTATTGCATGCAAATCATAGCATGCTAGCTGAATAATACAGGAATGCCCACTCTTTGTGCATAACACATCCCTCCAAAAAATAGTTTAAAAAATAGAAAACACGGTGCTTAGCACCTACAGACATATGACCATAAAGCCCTTTAACACTTTCAGTGGTAGTCTATTAGTGTGCAATATTCAGACCACAGGAGGCAGGCTGGTCAACGGTAATCCCAGATATTCAATGTAGAGGCTGTATCTGGCCACTGGCATTGTATTTCTGGGTTGTAGTGCTGCAGACCTACCTGTTACCAATGTAGCTTCTGCTGCATTTATGCAACTGCAGTTACGCCGGACTGCTGTTAACTGCGGTTGAGTACATGTAAAGCACGCTGATAATGGGTTAAACTATTATTTTATGAAAGAATCTGGGAAACTGCCCTGATGATGTTATAGAACAGGCTCTCACCACATGGCAATGAGGCATCTAAATAGAGATTTGCATTTGCAGACTTGCCTCCCAGATTCTATATATGGCACCCACATAATCCTGAGATGTGTGTGCAACTTATCTGAATGAGCAATTGGCCACTAAACGCCAATTACTGATGTTAATTGGCACCAATTAGAATTAGCACATGCATGAGGCTGCACATTATTCTATAACACATGGCATTCAAATTTCATCACGTGCAAATCAAAAGGGGGTATCACCAGGTTTCAGCAGTTGTAAGTCTGGCGCCCAAAGTTAGGGTGTGGGAATCGAAATTAAACACTCATCCCTTTATAAAATCTCAATACCAGTCTTTTCTGATGCCCGTTTTTGAGTGTGATTTTTAGAATATGGTCCCATATGTCTAAGCCAAAATCAGGAGAAGAAATGATTTTGTATAAAGAGCCTATGGAACCGAAAAGTTGGCATGGATGGGGGACATGAGTGGGTCATGGTTGTTCCAAAAATTTATGTACACTGTTAAAGAATATGCTCAATTTGTCCATAAATTAAGCACATGGATTTATACCAGGTTTTAGTTGGTGTAAATAGTCACAACTAAACTTAATTGTGGATCCCAGCACTAAGCGTTATCCTATAAACTGCACCTAACTTTTGGCACAGTTTATAGAATAGTGCTAAGTGGGGATTTTTGGCTGACATATATAGAATTTCCCCCAGATGAGCTGACACTGTTGATGAGCTGACACTGATATGACACTCATCTGACCACTCAAGCAGTAGCTGAGGTGAGGTCAACTTGGGATAATAAAAAGCACTAAAGTGCACGGTCTTGGCGTGATGTTGATGCACGTGGACAACCGGACCTAGGCCAGTTTACCACTGAACTATCACTTTCTTTTTTTGTACAATCTTTACTACCATGCTGTGACTGCAGCTGACTTTGCTGGCAATCTAGCTGCACAAAAATCCTTTCTCATTCAACACTGACACATGAACACACTCCTCCAACGTCAGGTTCCGAATCTTGTTCATGGTTGATGCAGAAAATGTATGAAACCCCAAAAGCCCACACTTTTTATAGTTGCCCTGTTACCTAAATGTCTGGACCGTGATTGGTTGATGAAAGCAGCCTCCTGATTGGTCAGAAATAGCGCATCCTGAATGGACAGACTTGATTCAGTTTTGAAGCATGATCTGTAAAATTTATAGTAGCTACGTTCTAGTATCAACAAAATTGTAAACTTAGAAACAAGTGATCTTAAAAAGTTAATTCTAATAGCCAAATGTATCCCTTATAATGTGGTACACAAAGAAATCTATTGGGTCAACAAAGAAATTAAAATAAAAGTCAGAAAGTTGAAAGAATGCAAAATTCATAAGTGGTTTCAGACTTTTGCACACCACAAGAGTTGAATGGAATTTGATTAGCATGATGACCTAACTAATGCATTGTGTTTAATGAAATGAAAGTTATACTTCAGGTTAAGACTTGAAGAGGATTATTGAAGGAATATAGAATTACCCATATGCATGAAATTCTAACATGATTTATGGAGCTACAGCACCCCAAATAGTTAATGATTTCATTTTTCCATTAAAGAATAATGAATTTAAGACATCAAGGGGCAAATTCTGTAAAGGATATCTAACTTTAGGCATCCACAATGTGGACATCCATCGACTTAGGAGTCCAGATAAAGTGGATAATAAACCCAATTAATGACTTTAACAGGCATTAATTGGAACTTAGATGTCCAAACACTGGATGCGATTCTCAAAATAGAGGTCCACAATTTTGTGGATGTGCATCAGAAAAAGTTGCGTCTAACCAGATAGGCATGACCATGTCCATTTACAGAATTGCTGATGAGTGTGCAAACTCGTCTACCTAATGCCTAAAATGTAGGCATTGCAAAACCAGATCTACTTTTGAGCATGAGCTAGGCGCGTGTTAGGTGGACGTGACTTAGGCATCAGTGAGGCGTCCACATATAGGTGAACGGGGCTTTATTTTTTGGGTTAAAGAGGACTGCAGTTTGATATAAAGGTCAAAATATGTTTAATAATGCATTATTCAAGCAAAGCATATGAAAAATATATGTATAAATTGTATATTAAACATCATTTCCAAAAGGTTAAGAAAAGAAAGAGAGATACATTACTCACAATGGCTGTGCTTTGGAGCAAGTGGACGTGCCTGATGTACAAATTTGACCTCAGTGCTCCATCATCAATATGCACCTAGATGGCCCAATGTCACTAAAAAATAATAGGAACTGCTATCTAAATAAAAGCTCCTGTGGCTCAGTGGTTAAAGGCACGTTTTCCATCTTCCACAAGTAATGGGTTCAAATCCTCACAACCCTGCCCCCCCCCCCCAATCATACCTTAGCAGCTTCTTTTTCGTCTCATAAGAGAATACGGATTGTGGACTTTGTCATTTACATTTGCACTATGCCCTTTCAAGGGTCCAGAGGAAAACTTATTTTTACCCTGAGATGGTTATGATTTCCTAAGGTATCATTTCACATACCCCTGCCTAAAAGAAAGCACCTGTGGCTCTGTGCTTAAAGGCACTGTTTCCATCTTCCAAAGGTCATGGCTTCAAATCCCATGTATGGTCAGATACCCCAGCATATATTCCTATTTTTAGTGGCATTCTGCCATCTAGGAGCATATTGATGATGTCACAATGATGTCTAGATTGTGTATCAAGATACTAAATAGAAGCCACATACAGCAGTGAAAAGTCTAATGGACTCTCAGAGCGACTCACTCGGTCTACAGCACTAAATATTAAATCCAAAATGCAATACAATATGTGAGGAAGAGGTCCTCAGTGTGAAGGATAAGCGAAGGGAGAATTCTCCAGCGCTTTACACACAGTGGTGAAGATATAATAACCTCCACCTCCACACCATCACTGGACCCTTCTAGCGTGCTCAAACTAATCACACAATAGTGAATGAAATAATTAAGTGATAAAATAATCACAGCGCTATAGTTCTGAAATAAAGACAGAGTGAGATGCTCTGGGAGTCCCCCAGCCGACTCCTAGGTGAAAAAACAGTAGTCTTAGCTTGCTGGCATGGTCCGTGACGCTGGAATCAACGGCGGGGCAAAAAGAACCCCCACTGGGGTCAAGTTTGGTTCTACCAAGCCCGGTTTCGGGAACTCTGGGTCCCTTCCTCAGGAACCTGTTGAACAAAAACAGACGGTGATCATTCAGCCATGAACAGCTCAAAAACAAGCCAGCCTCCTCTCAACCGCCGGCTGGCTTGTTTTTGTGCTGTTCATGGCTGAATGATCACCGTCTGTTTTTGTTTAACAGGTTCCTGAGGTAGGGACCCAGAGTTCACAAAACCACATAGTACACTGAACATACTGATATATATATACGTGGTATATATATATATATATATATATATATATATATATATATATATATATATATATATATATAAATATCTGTATATATATCAATATGTTCAGTGTACTATGTGTATATTTATATATATACTAGTCTTTAAGCCCGTTACATTAACGGGTGCTAGAATAGATGTGTCTGTCTGTCTATGTTTCTTTCTCTCCCTCTCCTTGGCCACTGTCTGTGTCCTTCTATCTTCCCCCTTCCCGAGCAAAGCTGTCTGCTCCCAGCACACCCCTCCCCCCAAAGCAGCCCCCTTTCCCTCTCCCTATCTCTCCATGGCCCCTTCTGTCTTCCCCCCAAAGCAAAGCTGTGTGTCCCTAGCACACTTCCCCCCCAAAAGCAGCCCCCTTTCCCTCTCCCTGTCTCTCCATGGCCCCTTCTGTCTTCACCCTCCCCCCAAAGCACAGCTGTCTGTCCCAAGCACACCCGTCCCCCCCCCCAAAGCAGCCTCCTTTCCCTTTCCCCCTGGCCCCCCCTGTGTTGGCCCCATTCTTACCCTCCCTCCATCCTGGCGTCTTCTGGCCTGCTCCTCTTCAAAGCAGCCTGCGATCATGGTGGCCGGCTTTAGCGAACCTCGCAGGCCGCTCTCCAACTCGGTAGTACGTTCCCTCTGACGCAATCCCGTGCGTCAGAGGGAATTGCTACTGAGTTTGGAGAGCGGCCTGCGCGGTTTGCTAAAGCCAGCCTTGATCGCAGGCTGCTTTGGAAGAGGAGGAGAAATGGCAGTGGCGGTTGGTGAGTTGAAGCTCCAGTGTGTTCCCTGCCGCAGAAGCGGGCTGGGAGAGAGCTTGCCTGCGCTTCGGTTTGGTGAGTGAGGGCGGGAGGAGGGGGAGTGGCCAGAGTGATCCCTAGAGCTGGGCTCTAAAATGGAACACGGCCACGGATCACACACCACAGCGGTAGGGATCACGCTTTTTTAAAAGCGCATGCGCAGCTAAGGTTTTATTATATAGGATATATATATATAAAATCATGTACTTTGCTTAAGTAATGCATTATTAAACATCTTTTGACCTGAATATTCAATCTGGAGTCCTCTTTAGCCCCAAAAATGAAAGCCCCATTCACCTATATATGGATGCCTAACTGATGCTTAAGTCACGTCCACCTAACTTGCGCCCATCTAAAGCCCAAAAGACCTAGCTTTAGAATTGAAATGTAGTTCAACAGTTAAGTGTGTGGCATAGTGGTTAGTGCTACATCCTTAGCCCCCTGACGTTGTTAGTTCAAATCCCCCACTGCTTGCTGTAACAGAAAAGAAATAAAAAAGGATTAAGAGATAAATAAAATATAATAGCGGGGCCAGTATTTCACTGCATGCAATTTTAATGAAAAACAGCATAAAATCGCTGTTTTAATTATGTCATAACACTAAAACATGATAACGTTATAGACGTTATGAATACATCTATGTGGCACCCAAAAGGTGATTCTCTAAAGGACATCTAACTATTTAGGCACGTCTAGACTTGCTGAGCGACGCTGAACGTGATTCTCTATAGTACGTCTATGCATTATAGAATCACGCTCAATATTTTCCCGCCGGATGTCTACATTACATTAAATATTGTTTTACTCCAAATTACCTGATTGCCGCAATTGTTCACTCTTCAAATTATGTACGAAAACCTCCACTATATAATCATCTATTGTCTGAGAAAGTCTTGCAAGCCCATCATCTAGGAACTTCAGAAGACCTTACTCATAGTTAAATTTCTGAGTAGGGTGTCCATTCCTTCTCTGCTAGATGCGAGATTCAGAGCTCTGGGAGATATCCCCCTAGTGGAGCAGCTAGGCCAAAAACTAGCAACAAACAACCTTCAGAAGGTATCACCTGCTCGTTCATCTATAGGAGACTGCTGCATTGGTTGGAATTGAGGCAGGGAAAGGTCTGAACAACATCTGTCAGGTATGATCTTTACATTACAAGTGCAGCCCTGGTCCCACCTCATGGCCACTCCATGCATTCTGGCCGGCTCCTCAGGTCAGGAACAGTTCTCACAGGTCACACTGAACTTAACTTCCCAGTCTCTCTAAAGCTTGGATGTAGACCAGGCCCAATACTTCCGATAAGCCAGAGAAAGATGTAATTCTGGGTTTCAGTCGCCTCCCACTCAGACCAGGCACAGCGTCCTAACTGAAAGAAATCTAGCCAAGACCAAGATGCAATTGAACCAACAGGAACCTTTTATTTAACTTGATTACAGATTTTAAACTCTCATATATAAGTCCCTTAGTGTTGACAGTCATCAGGTTCAAGATTGATCATACAGTTGTTTTTCTGTCCATCCTCCCCCTTGGAACCATAAAGGGAGGTCTCCCTCAGCTGGCAGGGCATCGGCAGGAGACTGAGGATAACCAAACACTGGAGTCTCCCAATGACACCTTCTCTTTCTCTCCAAAAATGTCAATGTCTTTTCTTTTAATTCTTTATATCTCTGTCCTCTTCCAGGATCTTGTAGGAGTCTCTCTCAGTATACTGGGCTTTGGCAGGAGAATTAGGCTCAACCAAAAGCCAGTAATCTGCTCTTTCATTCCCTGTTATATCACACCCATTCCCTCCCAGACAAAGGGCTTCCAGCTCCATCTACTACACCCCTTTATCCACTCTCTTAAGTCTCAATGACTCCCTGAAAAATTTTGTTGTCTTTTCTTCTGACTGATATACTGAATATTACAATATAACAAAGAGAGACGACAAATTGACCTGTGGAGCCAGGTAACATGACCAATCCATTGGAGTTCTGGATTGGTAAGAGTCTAGATGGTTTGGTCTAGTCATATAGTTGACAGATGCTTTTAAATAAGGGAGCAGATTAAGATAAATAATACATTTTAGTGATTTTTTTTTAACCTACCTATTATTAAACCATGTGAAATGGATAATAATTTTTTTGACGTGGTTGAGTTTTAATTACAACTCAGTTTTTTAAATAAATACATTTTAAACTATTTGTGCTGCATTAATTTAATCTCACAGTTTGAGTCCCTTACTTCTAGCTCATACGTGGCTCAGAAACGTGGCCTTCTGTCAATAAATAAATACATTTTAACAAATGTGACGCAGAGGCTGTAACCGGTTTGCATCACCAGCTAGCAGGCGGCTTTGAAAAAAAGAGGAAAACACAAATTAAAATGTACTTCCATGGTATGCTATTTTAGCAGTGATGGTTTGACTTTTGGCCCACACACATTAGTATATGCCAATGGCAGGGGTAACTCTAGGGACTAGCAAAAAAATAAAAATAAAAAGGAAGAAAGGAAGACAAAAAGAGAATGTGTGTTCACAGCTGTACAGTACACCAATACAGATTACATGTTTTCAATGTTGCGGCCACAACAGAATGCTAATTAACATACTGGAGTGATGAGAACGGCTGTAAGGGCCTTATTGTTCCATTATTTCAGGCAGCCCAGCTGCCTTTGTTTATACCACTTACTCTCTGGTGCCACAGGTTTTTCACTCCAAAAATACTAGCCCAATACAACGTTAATATTTTAAAAACAAAGGGGTGGCAGATTGTCATTTCTGTGTCAGTCTCAAAACTGCAGAACTGTTAAGCTGTTCTGATTCAGTATTTAGAAATAATTTAACAGCCATATCCAGACACCGCCTGCATTCTAACATAATAGCTGCACGCTCGAATCAAGAAAATGCATACAACTATCTTGACATCACTTATGAGATTTAGATTGGTCAGTTAATGGAAGTCTTTACCAGGATCAATACCATAACAGCTCCTTGAAATGAACACATTTTTTTTTTTTTCTTTCTAAAACTGAGTGTGGCAAACAATAAGTAAAGACGTATACTACATTTGAATACAACGAACTGGTGCTCTGTCTGGGAAATGAAAAGATGATTTCATTTCTTATGGGGAGTGGAGCTCACATTGTAAATTTCAAAGAGACCACATAGGTAACGTAATAAGAAAAAAGAATGGTCATGTGTTACCATACAAATATCACATTGCTTTTGGAATTTCTTTAATTATAGCTACATATAATCATGGCTAACTCTGAAGTTTGAGGCTATTTATAATATTTGATTGATGCATGAATAGTCACACAGCCGTATAAACCAATTTTCTTGTGTGGCTAGCTAAGTAAGGCAGTGGTCCATAAAATATGTATATATATATATATATATATATATATATATATACATATATATATATATATATGTGAGTGGGTGAGTGAGTGAGTGTATATCTAACTATATATTCCATTTTAAGAGATTCCAAGTATTTTTTCCCCATGTATGAGTGTCTCCTAAGGCCTCTTTTAAAACTGGTTCTACTTTTTATTTTTATTCCACAGTCTTTCAGTTTCAATTTGTAGATTCCTCTATTTTGTGATTTTTTTTTTCAAGTACTTTCTCTTCCCCTTGACTGTCTCCTGGTATATGAACCATATATCATTATATCTAGTGTACCATATTTCAAATTATAGTCCATCTGCATTTTGAAGTCCCATAAAATTTTCACTTTCTTATTTATATATATACATATATATATATATATATATATATATATAAATAAGAAAGTGAAAATTTTATGGGACTTCAAAATGCAGATGGACTATAATTTGAAATATGGTACACTAGATATAATGATATATGGTTCATATACCAGGAGACAGTCAAGGGGAAGAGAAAGTACTTGAAAAAAAAAATCACAAATAGAGGAATCTACAAATTGAAACTGAAGACTGTGGAATAAAAATAAAAAGTAGAACCAGTTTTAAAAGAGGCCTTAGGAGACACTCATACATGGGGAAAAAATACTTGGAATCTCTTAAAATGGAATATATAGTTAGATATACACTCACTCACTCACCCACTCACTCTCAGACGCAGACAAGCACACACATACACACACACGGCCTCTGAAAAATGATTTTAAAGCAGTTTTATGTTTATGGCTTACATCCAGTCTCATATATATGTGGCCCACTGAGCAAAATAGTACCAAAAGAAGGGTATAGAACTATTTCATACCACAAGAGAGGGATATCGATTGCATAATTGTGTAAAACTTCAGCCTCAGGTATGGATTATGTCTTTAAAAATTGATAAATTTATATCAATAAAAAGTAATTAACTCTAGAAATCACATACCTCCCTTTAGATAACTGCAGATTTAAGGTTGTTGAACATTAAAAACATTAACCTTGTGAAAAAAAAATGGCATAGTCCTATTTTGCTGACCCTATGGTACACAAAAACCTTTAACCCCCCCACTCCCCAAAAAGAGGTCAATCAAAATAAATTAAGAGTAAAGGACAAACTTAAACATCACAATATACATACTATGGAAGAAAGGCAGGAGAGGGGAGAAATGATAGAGACATTTAAATAGCTACGTGGCATTAATGAAAGAAGCTCTGGAATGAGGGAACTTAGGTTGAAGCTGAAAGGGGATAGACTCAGAAACAATCTGAGGAAATAACTCTTCATGGAAAGAATAGTGAATTTGTGGAACAGTCTCCTGGTAGAGGTGGTGGAGACAAAAACTGTATCCGAATTCAAAAAATCTTGGAAAAATTACATAGGATCTCTAAGGGAGAAGAAGGCATGGATGGGCAGACTGTATAAGCCATATGGTCTTTATCTGCCATATGTTTCTAAAAATGAAAACTGCCCTTCCAAATTTTTATAGCCTTTGGGGCTCTTTTACTAAGACACTCTAATGGATTTAGTTTCTGCTAATGGCTAGTTCATGCCATATATTCCATTATATACCTATGAGCTGAATGGCACTTAAAATATGCTCGTTTATTAGTGCATACTAAATCTGTTAGCAGGCCTTATGAAAAGGATACCATCGTCTCTGTTATTTGTAACCCCACTTTTGGTGCCTTTTCAATCAACAGGTCACACATATGCCATCATAAACTTACAACTGCTGCTTAAATCATTATCCCAGGGCCCTATCAAGACCATACTATAAACTATTTGCCCATGCTTTATGCACATAAACATTTATAATCCTAGCATTTACACATATGTATTCAAATTTTGTATATGCCAGCATGCCAACAAAGCACTAATCTGAAAATACCTGCATTACTTACAGAGCACTATAGGAGGCTTTGAAACTTTCCCCCTCTTTTACTAAGGTACGCTATGCTTTTTAGCGCGCACTAAATATTAGTGCATGCTAAACACGCACTAAAAGCTAATGCGTGCATGTTATCCTATGGACGCATTAGCATTTAGCTCACATGTTGATTTACCCAGGGCCGCCATCAGGGCAGTACTACCAGTCCTGCATTCAGGGGCCTGGAGCTGACAGGGGGCCCGGGCTCCCCCAGGGTCCTAGACAGTGTTCTAAGGCAGGGGCGCCAGTAGCTCGCCAAGGCAAAGTGAGTCGATCACCCAGGACTCACTTTGTCTTGGCGATCTAATCTGTCGGGCCGATCAGTCTTCCTCTCCCCGACATCAATTCTGCAGTCGGAGAGGAAGTTCGGGCCAGCCAATCGCTGCCTGGCTGGGCGGAACTTCCTCTCTGACGGCAGAATTGACATCGGGGAGAGGAAGACTGATCGGCCCGAAGCAGGGAGAGCATGCGTCGGCGTCGGCTTTGGGGCCTGTTATCCATTGGTGGGTCCTGTTCCCCGATGACAGCGACAGTGGCAGTGGCTTGGGGAACGGCAGGGAGAAATAAAGAAAGGGGGCAGGCAGGGAAACAGAAGGAAAGAAGAGAAACAGAAAAAAAGAAAGAAAGGTCAGGGAGAGAGGAAGAAAAAGTTGGGGGAGGGGAATGAGGTCTGGAGGAGAGAAAGCATACAGGCTGATAGAAGGGAAGAAAGATTGGATGCACAGTCAGAAGAAGAAAGTGCAACCAGAGACTCATGAAATCACCAGACAAGGTAGGAAAAATGATTTTATTTTAAATTTAGCAAAGTGGAGGCAGTATTACCACAGTTTTCAAAGGAATTTGCCCAAATAACTTAATAGTTAACTGGGTAAATTCCCAGAGATGAAAACTTCCCTTCACTTACTATGCACAGTTCTGAATTTATATCTGCTGTCTATATTTTACAATATGGTCCCCTTTTACTAAACCGCAATAGTGGTTTTTTGCGCATGGAGCCTATGAGCGTCAAGAGCAGCGCTGGGCATTCAGCGCAGCTCCCTGCGCTAAAAACTGCTATTGTGGTTTAATAAAAAGGATGGAGGGTATATTTGTCTATTTTTGTATAGTTGTTAATGAGTCATCTGCCTTGACCTCTTTGAAAAAAACCCAGAATAGGAATGATAATTAACATTTTCTCAGCGTATAGTGTGCTTTGTGTTTTTTAATTTTATTGTTGGTAGATCATTTTGACTTGGTCATTTTAAAGTAGCTCACAAGCTCAAAAAGTTTGGGCATCTCTGAGCTAGAGCGTTGAAACTGTGTATTTCTATTTTATCCCCCCTTTTATAAAACTGTGGAGCATTTTTTAGCGCCAGCCGTGGTGGTAGCAGCTCTGATGCTCAGAATTCTATGAGCGTCAGGGCTGTTACCACTGTGGCTAAAATCCACACTACAGTTTTGTAAAAGAGTGAGGGGTTAGTTTGTGATGACATATTCCATACTAGGCGAAGGTGTTTTCTGTGTTCTGTGTGTTCGAAAGACATGGTTTTCTGTTAGGATTGACGGTGTAGGATTGATCTGTGCTGGTCTGGCTTGTTTAGTTTTACAATGGGTGTATTGATGTACTGCTCACTGCAAAATGTAAGATGCTGCCTTTTCCTAGGTACTCATGTGTGACGTGTGGTTTGTTACTAAAAATCATGTTTTTCTTACAGATGGGGGGGGTGCCAAAAAACGATGGGCCCCGGGTGTTACATATGCTACGTACGCCACTGTATGTAAAGATACCAGAAAGCTGGCGTAGCAAAAACTTTAAGTAAATTGTTATTCTTCTAAGTTTTGAGTATTTAACCCTCCCACAACCTCACGGGCACTCGTTTCAAGTTTCAAGTTTATTGAGATTTTGATTTAAACGCAATATCAAATATTTTCAATGCGTATAACAAAAATAAATTTGGGGAAATAAATAAAACCATTTGAACAATAAACATACAAACATATCCATAGATGATTAAAATTACATAAGGAGTACAAGGATAAACTACATTTGTTTAAAAATGCGTTCTCCGCGCCTGCTCATAAATTTGTTGACTGGAAGGATCCAGCAATGTGGCCAGATGCCATTCAGGACAAAGACAAAGAAAGAATTGTGCAATTTGGATTAATGATGGAAGATGATTTAAAGCAAATGGCACAGTCTATGAGTAAAGATCTTGACGGACGTTCTTTTTATGAATATCTCCTCTATGCCAAATCACCCAATGGACATGAGAAGATTTTACGGGACAGGCTTAGGTGGAGCATTAGCAGAAAAGTATGTGTGTATTCGGCCCATGGAAGAAGAGGGGGGGATGTCGGGGGGGGGGGAAGGGGTGCATGGGGGGCCCAATAGGATTGCTCAGTAAGGGGCCCAGAAATTTCTGATGGCGGCCCTGGATTTACCGCATGATAAACACGCGTTAAAACACTTAGGCCCTCTTTTACTAAGGTGAGCTAACCGATTAGCACACACTAGTCAAATTAGCGCTTGCTAAACGCTCACACGTGCATGTAAGTCTGTGGATGCATTAACATTTAGCGCATGCTAATTCAATTATCGCGCGCTAATCAGTTAGTGCACCTTAGTAAAAGAGGGGGTTAGCGCACCTTAATAAAAAAGGGCCATTGTAACTTAAGCAGGTATATGCAGCACTCAAGTGTTCACGCTTATACCAGTTTGATGACTGGGCTGAGTGTTCACACCTAATTGCTATGCACTTATATACCCTGTTACAGTATGCTCATATTCTATAAAAAAGAAAGTAGACATCCTATCTTTTACTAAGGTGCGCTAACCAATTAGCACGCGCTGAACGCTAATGCGTGCATGTTAGTCCAAACCTTTCTTAAAACCAGATTCGCCCTCCGCTCATACCACATCCTCTGGCTTAACTATTCTCTGAGTGAAAAAAAGTTTCCTCCTATTGGTTTTAAAAGTGTTTCTGTGTAACTTCATTGAGTATCTCCTAGTCTTTTGTAGACTTCCATCATATCTCCTCTCAGCTGTCTCTTTTCCAAGCTGAAGAGCCCTACCCATTTTAGTCTTTCCTCATACGAGAGGAGTTCCATCCCCTTTACCATCTTGGTCGCTCTTCTTTGAACCTTTTCTAGCACTGCTATATCTTTCTTGAAATAAGATCAGAAATGAATGCAATACTCCAGATGAGGTCGCACCATGGAGCGATACAGGGACATTATGACATTCTTAGTCTTGCTCTTTATTTATTCATTTATGTTTCATATACTGTATATATTTTTGGCACCCTTGTGTGGCATATCCTTTAGCTACTTTAAATACTATATAAACTTTTTTATTGGCTTTTAAGCTTATAATAATGCCTTACAATATTAGCAGAAATGGCTTCATGTTTCTGATAGTACAGAGGTTATTTAGATATTCTGTTTGTCTTCCCTTTTTTTTTTTTTTACTATTACAATGTTAATTTATTTTTATATATAAGGTTTTATATATGTTTATAAAAGGCAAATTGTAATTGGGCAAGCCTACTCTAATTATATCAAATTAAGTACATGTGCAGCCTCTTTGATCTTTATTAATGTATGTTTTTTTTATTTTAATGAATAAATTATGTCCCGTATTTTTCACCCATACATTATTGATTTGCAGTGAGAGTTCTTATAATTGCCAAACTGACCCATAGACAGCAATTGGTAAGCCTTGGCTTATTTCAATCATTGAACAGGCATTTCACAATCCGTAATGATATGCGGTTTAATCTTACATACACATTTGGTTTAATGTCACACATAGGGCTCCTTTTACTAAGGTGCGAGAGTAGTTTTAGTGCACGCTTAGCGTGCACTAAATTGCTGCGCGCGCCAGACGCTAACACCAGCATTGAGCTGGTTTTAGTTCTAGCTGTGTAGCGCGGGCTTAATGCGCGCGGCAATTCTGCGCGCGCTAAAAACGCTATCTCAGCTTAGTAAAAGGAGCCCATAAAATTATGTTGATTGTGTTTTCAGTTTATTTCAGTCATTGAATATATACAGTATTTTATACATGTGATGATGTGATGCTTGATTTTACATGTAGATTTGGTTGAATGGTATGTATATTTTATGTCTTTGTTTTTGAATATGTGTTTTTTAAACCTATTTAAAGTTTATTATCCATTTATGTACTTACTTTTATCTAAATGTGTTTTTTTTCAGTATGGACTCCTGAAGCAGGCAGTTTTGCCAAAACATGGCCCATGTCGAGTCATTCAATAAAGTCGGTTTTGTTATCCCAATTCATAAGGCCCTTCTTGCTCCTTTTCTACGGCAAAACGTAGGAAAGCCAGGTTTAACTTGAACCATCTGAGCCAAGTGTATAACTTATCCTTCTAGGGCTAAATTTAGTAATGAAAAAAAATAGAACATGATGACAGGTAAAGGTCAAATGGCTCATCCAGTCAGTCCATCCACAGCATTCACTACCTTCTCTTCTCCCTGAGAACTCCCAAATGCCTGTCCCATGCTTTCTTGAATTCAGACATAGACTTTGACTACACCACCTCCACCAGAAGACTATTCCACGCATCTACCACCCTGTCTGTAAAAAAAAGTAATTTCTTAGCTTGTTCTTAAGCATATAACCTGTTAACTCTTGAATATAAACCCCCTCATTATGGAGTTTTCCTTCATTTGGAAATGATTCACTTCCTGTACTTGATTGTAATCACACACAGAAAAAGTGGTACATCAAGTCCCATCTCCTTTACCCTTTACATTAATGCCATTGTCATGGAGATATTTAAATGTCTCATTCATATCTCCTCTTTTCCACCTTTCTTCCATAGTATACATATTAAGGTCTATAAGTCTGCCCCCATACACTTTATGACAAAGACCACTGAACAGTTTTGTAGCTGCCCTCTGGACTGCCTCCTTCCTATTTATATCTTTCTAAAGGCGGTGTCTCCAAAACTGCACATGGTATTCTAAATGGGGCCTCACCATTAACCTATTGTAGTGGTAGGCAAACTCATTAGTCAAAACAGGCAAAATCAACATTACAACGATTAAGATTTTGTTTGAGAGCCATACCCCGTGCTCGCTTGCGCTACAATGGCTACGTCAACCCAACTGACACCCCGCTCGTCCGCACATAGTCGAAATCGATTTGTGGCAGAGCCTAGAGAATGACACGGGGAAATAATTTGTCTCTGTTCCCGCCCCATCCCCGCAAACCACCTGATCCCATCCACACAAGCCTCAAATAGTTTTATATTGAACTTATTATATTAAAGTATAAAAAGAAACAATATTATGTACAATTGTCAATTTATAAATCAGCGTCTTCTCCCCACTCTCTCTTCCCCATTTCCCTTCAGCGTCCTCAGACCACTCTTTCTTCACTTCCCTTCAGTGCACACACATAAAACCAAGCAAGCAATTTTATATAATTTTCATTCTATTCATTCATAGAAATTAAAGTCTAAATAATGCCAGTTACATAACAAAACATGATTTTACAAAAATAACTCCCTGCACAGTCAAGCCTGCAAGGATTACTAGATGTCTTTCAGCAGCTCCCCTCCCTCCCTCCCCCTTACCTTCGTGGCCAAGTCAAAATGATCTACCAACAATAAAATTTTTAAAAACATAAAGCACACTGTACGCAGAGAAAATGTTAATTATCATTTATATTCCGTGGGTTTTCAAAGAGGTCAAGGCAAATGACTTTATGCAATGTCACCTCAGTTACAACTATACAAAAATAAACAAATATACCCCCTTCCTTTTTACTAAACCGCAATAACGTTTTTTAGCACAGGGAGCAGCGCTGAATGCCCTGCCATGCTCTCGATGCTCATAGACTCCTTGTGCTAAAAATCACTATTGTAGTTTAGTAAAAGGGGGCCATAGTGCAAAATATAGACAGCAGATATAAATTCTCAAAACGGGCACATTTTGGTCACTAAATTGAAAATGAAATAATTTTTCCTACCTTTGTTTGGTAATTTAATCAGTCTCTGGTTGCACTTTATTCTTTTGACTGAGCATCCAATATTTCTTCCCTTCTTTCAGCCTCCTGTATGCTTCCTCTCCTCCAGATCTCATTCCCAACCCCAACTTTTTCTTTCTTTCACCCTGCCCCCTTCTCTCTCTCTCTCTCTCTCCATGCCCCCTTTCTTTCTTTATGCCCTTTCTTTCTTTATATCTTTCTTTCTCTCCGTGCCCCATTTCTGTCTGTGTCCCATCTCCCTTCTTTCTTTCTGTCTCCCTGTCCCCCCCTTCTTTCTTTCTTTCTCCCTGCCCTACCCCAAGCCACCGCCATTGGGAACATGCTGCCACCGCCACTGGGGAATAGGCTGCCACGGCCGCCATCGGGGAACAGGCCGGCGCCGAGTTCTGTGTTCTCCCTGCTTCCTTTCCCGTGGGGCTGACCAACTCTCGCCATCCGACATAAATTCTAATGTTGGAGAGGAAGTTCCGGGCCAGCCAGGCAGCTCAGTTCTCAGTGGCGGCGGCCTGTTCCCCAATGGCGGTGGCTTGAGGGAGGGCAGGTGAAAAGGGAAGCAGGTAGCTGCGAGCCGCACTCATATGAAACATAAGCAATGCCTCTGCTGGGTCAGACCCGAGGTCCATCTTGCCCAGCAGTCCACTCACGCGGCGGCCCAACAGGTCCAGGACCTGTGAAGTAATCCTCTATCTATCCCCTTTTCCAGCAGGAAATTGTCCAATCCTTTCTTAAACCCCAGTACCGTACTCTGCCCTATTACGTCCTCTGGAAGCGCATTCCAGGTGTCCACCACTCGTTGGGTAAAGAAGAACTTCCTAGCATTCGTTTTGAATCTGTCCCCTTTCAACTTTTCCGAATGCCCTCTTGTTCTTTTATTCTTTGAAAGTTTGAAGAATCTGTCCCTCTCTACTCTCTCTATGCCCTTCATGATCTTGTAATTCTCTATCATATCCCCTCTAAGTCTCCTCTTCTCCAGGGAAAAGAGACCCAGGTTTCTCCAATCTCTCAGCGTATGAACGGTTTTCCATCCCTTTTATCAGACGTGTCGCTCTCCTCTGAACCCTCTCGAGTAACGCCATATCCTTCTTAAGGTATGGCGACCAATATTGGACGCAGTACTCCAGATGTGGACGCACCATCGCTCGATACAACAGCAGGATAACTTCTGGTTGTAATACCCTTCTTGATTATACCTAGCATTCTCTTAGTGGCCACTGCGCACTGTGCCGTCGACTTCATTGTCATGATCACCATTACCCCCAAGTCCCTTTCTTGGGTACTCTCATTCAATAACATCCCTCCCATCGTATAGTTGGGGGTTCCATCAGGAGGAAGTGGGCATCCCTTCTGCTGGGTGTCTTTTCCAGGTGGGGAGGGGGGACAGGTTCCCTGCTTCAACCACTAAACTGATTGCGGCTGGGAGATTCCCTTGCTATGATCAGTTCAGTGGTAATGCGATTCTCTAACCGCTGGTTAGAGAATCGGGGTGGTTAGGTGTCTGTCTGTCAGGTACAATTCTATAAAGGACGCCTATGTGCGATTCTCAAAAGCTGTTTAGTTGTCTGCTGAGACCAGGCATCCTATATAGAATCCGGCCCTTTAGGCTGCCTAACACCACTAAGTGTATGGCTAATGCCAGAAGTATTCACTTCACAAACACCTTAAGTATTCCTACTTGTAGACCTCAGCGGTGCTGCTGTGTAGCAAAACTTAAGCACACAGATATGATAGCACCAAAATCGTCATCGGTCATCTATTCTATTTTTTTCTTTTTAGTATTCTTTAATATAGCATTTAATATTTTAGTATTGTAGTATTTTTAAATACTCATCTCTTAGAAGCATAGCAAAGGGCATTAGGTATTAAAGCACCTATGTAGGTATGTTTCAAGGCAAGGATAGGCATCAGAAATTAGGCCCGGAAAACCCTGTCCTACATTTCCAGTGCTTATCCTTTACAGAGGCTAAATTCTCTATAGGTCGCCATCATGTGATATATATGCAATCAGCGTCCACTTTTTAGGCAGTCGCCGATATTGGCGCCCTATAAAAAATCCAGGCCTAAACATGTAAGAGACAGTCCCTGCTCAACAAATCTTACAATCTAATCAAAACAGACAAACAGGACAAATAAGGGATTAGGGAATTGTTTATGGTGGGAATGATTAAACTATAAACTCTAGATTGCAGATGTGTAAATGCTGATTTCAGAAAACCATTTTTTGCTCATTGAGATCCATACCATGGACAGATTTCATGGGAGAATGGTGAGGGTGGTTTGGGAAAGATATTTACACATGCATTACTCATTTTACAAAGGCAATACATGTATATGGGAATACATACATTTCCTCATTGGGTGTTACACCACCTCAAAGGCACGCATAGATTTTGTAAAAGTGTTCTCCTTGGCTAGGACTTTATATGATGGATTAAGGGAATGATTTTCCTTAATCCCTCCAATGTTTATTTCCACCTCCAAAACAAAACAAACAAACAAAATTGTGGCCTCCCTACTTTATTGGCAGAACCTACAAGTACACTATGGGGCTTATAATCGAAAGAGAAATACGTCCAAAAACCGGCCTAAGTTGGCACTTGGACGAACATTTCTCAATCAATAACTCTAAGCAATTTAACAACTCTTTTTTGAGTTTAAAACAAGCTTTATAGTTGGAAAATGCTTTATAAAATTATCCCTTTGCACTGTCATCCTAAAGGAGCCTCTAGACCAGGGGTGGGCAACTCCGGTCCTCGAAGGCCGGAATCCAGTCAGGTTTTCAGGATTTCCCCAATGAATATGCATGAGATCTATACGCGTGCACTGCTTTCAAAGCATATTCATTGGGAAAATCCTGAAAACACGACTGGATTCCGGCCCTCGAGGACCAGAGTTGCCCACCCCTGCTCTAGACCATTTACTAAGATCTGTACTCCTTCCAGCAGAGACCCTATGGAGAGTGGTGAGCACAGAGTAGATTAAATCATATATTCCCTCAAGAACCAACCATAGTGATTAATCCAGGGATTGATCACTGTGCCCATATTTGAGATTCAGGGGATCTGGTTTTGAGGAGGATAAAGAAAAGGTTCTCCATTTTCTCTGAGGATAATTCTGGGCTGGAATGGAGCACAACAAACTCATGTCTCCTAGACCTGGAAGGGAGAGTTGGTTTCCTGTTCTTATCTATGCAACTGGAGAAGGAAGAAGCATGCTTCTTACATCTCTTTTTCTCTATTGGATGCAGTGAACCATTTAGAACGGTGTTGCTCAAGTTGGTCTTCAGCTAACCCATAGGCCTTGACCACAATGAATGACGACAGTGTAAGCAAATTTGTCTCATGCATATTTATTGTGGTTATTCTGAAAACCAGACTGGTTTGAGAAGCACTGAGGAAGAAGAATATTCCCGAGGAATACTGCAATAAGGGAAGAGAAAAGGAGGAAACTTCCCAATAGATGTTTTACCTAAGAGTTTGTACAAGTCCAGGAGGAGAGCACTAGAAATGAGCGGTTCATGCAGCTGCAATGATTACCGTATTTTCACGCATATAACGCGCGCGTTATACGCGTTTTTACCTACCGCGCATACCCCTCGCGCGTTATATGCGTGAGCGCAGTATACAAAAGTTTTAAAACATAGTTCCCACCCCGCCCGACGCCCGATTCACCCCCCCAGCAGGACCGCTCGCACCCCCACCCCGAACGACCGCAGCAAGAGGGAGCCCAAGCCCTCTTGCCCGGCCGACTCCCCGACGTCCGATACATCCCCCCCCCGGCAGGACCACTCGCACCCCTACCCCGAAGGACCGCCGACTTCCCAACAATATCGGGCCAGAAGGGAGCCCAAACCCTCCTGGCCAGACCGCTCACACCCCCACCCCGAACGACCGCTCGCACGCGCTCCCACCCGCACCCGCATCCACGATCGGAGCAAGAGGGAGCCCAAGCCCTCTTGCCCGGCCGACTCCCCGACGTCCGATACATCCCCCCCCCCCCGGCAGGACCACTCGCACCCCCACCCCGAAGGACCGCCGACTTCCCGACAATATCGGGCCAGAAGGGAGCCCAAACCCTCCTGGCCACGGCGACCCCCCTAACCCCACCCCGCACTACATTACGGGCAGGAGGGATCCCAGGCCCTCCTGCCCTCGACGCAAACCCCCCTCCCTCGAACGACCGCCCCCCCCCCAAGAACCTCCGACCGCCCCCCCAGCCGACCCGCGACCCCCCTGGTGACCCCCACGACCCCCCCACCCCCCTTCCCCGTACCTTTGGTAGTTGGGCCAGAAGGGAGCCCAAACCCTCCTGGCCACGGCGACCCCCTAACCCCACCCCGCACTACATTACGGGCAGGAGGGATCCCAGGCCCTCCTGCCCTCGACGCAAACCCCCCTCCCCCCCAACGACCGCCCCCCCCAAGAACCTCCGACCGCCCCCCAGCCGACCCGCGATCCCCCTGGCGACCCCCACGACCCCCCCCACCCCCCTTCCCCGTACCTTTGGTAGTTGGCCGGACAGACGGGAGCCAAACCCGCCTGTCCGGCAGGCAGCCAACGAAGGAATGAGGCCGGATTGGCCCATCCATCCTAAAGCTCCGCCTACTGGTGGGGCCTAAGGCGCGTGGGCCAATCAGAATAGGCCCTGGAGCCTTAGGTCCCACCTGGGGGCGCGGCCTGAGGCACATGGGCCCAACCCGACCATGTGCCTCAGGCCGCGCCCCCAGGTGGGACCTAAGGCTCCAGGGCCTATTCTGATTGGCCCACGCGCCTTAGGCCCCACCAGTAGGCGGAGCTTTAGGATGGATGGGCCAATCCGGTCTCATTCCTTCGTTGGCTGCCTGCCGGACAGGCGGGTTTGGCTCCCGTCTGTCCGGCCAACTACCAAAGGTACGGGGAAGGGGGGTGGGGGGGTCGTGGGGGTCGCCAGGGGGGTTGCGGGTCGGCTGGGGGGGCGGTCGGAGGTTCTTGGGTGGGGCGGTCGTTGGGGGGGAGGGGGGTTTGCGTCGAGGGCAGGAGGGCCTGGGATCCCTCCTGCCCGTAATGTAGTGCGGGGTGGGGTTAGGGGATCGCCGTGGCCAGGAGGGTTTGGGCTCCCTTCTGGCCCAACTACCAAAGGTACGGGGAAGGGGGGTGGGGGGGTCGCGGGTCGGCTGGGGGGCGGTCGGAGGTTCTTGGGGGGGGGCGGTCGTTGGGGGGAGGGGGGTTTGCGTCGAGGGCAGGAGGGCCTGGGATCCCTCCTGCCCGTAATGTAGTGCGGGGTGGGGTTAGGGGGTCGCCGTGGCCAGGAGGATTTGGGCTCCCTCCTGGCCCGATATTGTTGGGGAGTCGGCGGTCCTTCGGGGGGGAGGGATGTATCGGACGTCGGGGGGTGCATCAGGCTTTCAGGATGGGGACAGACCTTCAAGGGGGGACAGTGCACGGAAGTCAGGGGGGGTGAACGGAGAGTCGGGACAGCGCACGGAAAGTCAGGGCGGGCGAAAGGAGCGTCGGGCAGCATGCGCGGTATACCCGTGAGCGCGGTATACCAAAGTTTTTGTACATATCATCGTGATTTCTGCGCGCTATACCCGTGTGCACGTTTTATACGGGTGCGCGTTATTTGCGTGAAAATACAGTACTTTATTTTGGATTTACTATTATCATTAAAAGGTTGTATTTTGGACTACCACTCTTATATATGAAGTTATTTCCTTGAACTAATAAAAGTGTTTATTTATCTATCAAATATATATCCCGCATATCCAGCTCATCTAAGCGAATTACATACTAAGCACTCATAAATTAAAATAAAAAAACATAACATAATGTACAATTAAAACATATAAGATACACTAACTCTAAAATATGAGAACATACCCTAAAAATGGATTAATTTGACTTTTTAATAAAACGCTTTATGAAACAGATATGGTTTTCACTGTATGCCATGTCCCCTGAAGTGCTGAATCCCTTTCTTCCATCAATTAATCTACAGTATTATTTATCATTGTCCCTTGATACTTAAATTCTGGAAATCCATTTGGGGTCAAATTATCATGACATTGGATGTTCCATTAACATTATCATATGATATAATATTGTTTGGAACTATTTTATTACCCAAGAAACCAATTAGTGCAAATCAGAATAAATTGCTCCTCATCATGACAGGAGTAGCCATGTAACTAGTAATGAAAAATGGGAAAAGTTGGGATAACTTAAATTATCCCTTCTGGTGGGAATCCCTATGTCAGATTTATAAGTTTGAAAACATGTTTTCTTTGCAGTTAGGGCACCATAGAAAATTTGGGGCCCGTTAACAAAATATTGTAAGTTATAAATATGAATTATTAATATTATTATTATTTCCCTTTGAGTCATGAAAGATTGTTATACATATCCAGGAGGGGGGGGAGTGTTATGGAGGGGGGGGGGATTAAAACCGTTTTAGATTATTTGTTGGAAAAGATTATATGGATAGATTATATTACTTGATTGTTTATGTATATGCACTTTGTATTTGATGTCAAAAACGAATAAAGAATTAAAAAAGAAAAAATAATAATCTACAGTATACCAGAGTTTTCAGACAGTCCATGAGACCGAGTAAGACCCTAGTCTGTAAAAGATAACCAGAACAGGAGCTATGCAAGAAAAATGTACAAGTTATTTTCCTACTTAAACTCTAAAAGCAAAAGTAAAGAACTGCAGACACCAGTCAGTTAAATTAGACGTAGCCAATGGAACACTTTTTTTTTCACAACTTTGCCTGTTTATCTTCTGTCTACGAAGGAAAATATGCTTTCATAGAATGCTTCTGTGCAATTTATCACATTTTCAATTTTTTAAAATTTGTCTCCTTCCTCATTACTTGATACCAGGTCAAAGAAACATGTAGACACTGTCACAAACTGGGCACTGACGGTGATATCCTGACAACAGTGTCTTCCAGTGCTAGAACTGAACCAACCTACCAGATGGGTACTGCCAAAATTGTTGCTCACAGATTCAATCTGCTATGTGATTAACACCCAGCAGACATGTTGGAGATGTTAGGATTTTGAATTATCTTTTCCAACATAAGTTGAGAAAAACTTAATGTTTAGCTAATCATATTTGGAACTGTTGCTGATTAAACTAGACAAGAGAAAGGTAACAAAAAAAAAAAAATTATAGTTATTTGAAACAGTTCTAAGGAGGTTTGTTGAAATTCAGAGCAATGTGAATGCATGTGAAAGGCACATATCAGATATTGTATCTACACATGGATAGTTTCAATCTCTGTTAAATACAAAATAAATAAGATCTATACACCGGGTCAATATTTAAAGGGACTTATTCATTTGGAGGATAATTCATTAACAGGACAACTCTAGCTAGGCACCTTGATAACACGGGACATAATTGTACTCTATAATGACACCTGGGTGTTGTTACAGAATGCTAATATAGTTATATTTTTGCACCTCCCCTCCCCCCTTTATTTTAAGAATGTAAGCTGCCCAGACATTAATTGGGGGCTAAATTTTATCCCCCCCCCACCTTTTACAAAACTGCCAAAGCATTTTTTAGAACAGGCTGGCGTGCATAAAGTTCCTAGGAGCGTCGGGAGCAGCGCAGAGCATTCAACGCACCAGCCTGTGCTAAAAAAACACTTCTGTGGTTTTGTAAAAGGGGGAAGGGGCATATATGGCACCTAAAAAAAAACAACCAAAAAACAACCCACTTAAAAACAGTAAGCTCACTGACAGACCAGGAATCCACCTATCAAGTCAGGGGATCCTGGTAAATTATTTTAGGAGCTCTGCCCTGGCTAAATAACATTTTAGCTTGGAGCAAAACGGTTCACGGAAGTTTTGCCCCCAGCAATTCGCCCCTCACATTTCGCCCCCCACATTTCGCCCCCAGGTATGTTTTGCCCCCGGAACTTTCGCCCCCACACATTTCGCCCCCCGGATGTTTTGCCCCCACACATTTCGCCCCCGCACATTTCGCCCCCGCACATTTCGCCCCTGAGCGTTTTTCCCCTAGTATGTATGTATGTGTGACTGCTACATCAATACCTGACCTAGATTTTAATGTTTGTGATGTATTCTGATTATAGTCGCCAGTGCTAAATTCGGCCATTTCGCCCCCGCACATTTCGCCCCTGAGCATTGGCCAATCTGGCGCCAAAATTGGCCAATGACTTTGCAAAATTCTACAGAGGTTGATCCCAGAAGCTCTACACTTCTATAAATATAACGGGTTCTTGCCTCTTGGTCATTTAGTCCTTACGATTTCCGAATTGGCGCTTGATTAATTGATCTGTGTAGTGATTTTTTTATTTATGGATTCAGTTCTTTCAAAGTGTGGCAAGAAGAAGCTAGTTTACGAAAATCATATTTATTTATTCTCTAAATGAACAGCAGATGACAGCCATGCTATTTGGGTATGCGAAAAGCGGTCAACGTGTAAAGGACGCGTTTGGACTCGAGGAATTGATGGCAAAGTTGTGAAAATCGTAAATGCTCATAATCATGCAGCACAGGCAGCAAGGCCTAAAGCAGTTCGATTAATCAATGAAGTTACTGCCAGGGCAAGGTCGACACAGGAGACGCCACAGCAGATTCTCAGTGAGGTCATTTCAGGCAGCCATGCAAACGTTGGAGCGCTTCTGCCTAGAAAAGATTCGCTAAAGAGATCAATTCGAGCGTCAAGACAACTCGAGGGTATGCTGCGGCTGCCTCAAACCATTGATCAACTCGTCATCCCGCCAGAATTTCAGGAGATCATTATCAATGGAGTCCAACAGCAATTTCTTTTGTGGGACTCGGGTAAACTTTTCTCTTCAAGCTATTAGCATTATGTACTCGTACATGTAGGCGTTATTTGCTCGCATTTTATATCACTTTGTGGCACATAAAATGGCAAAAAATTTCTTAACGCGGCTGCCTCAAACCATTGATCAACTCGTCATCCCGCCAGAATTTCAGGAGATCATTATCAATGGAGTCCAACAGCAATTTCTTTTGTGGGACTCGGGTAAACTTTTCTCTTCAAGCTATTAGCATTATGTACTCGTACATGTAGGCGTTATTTGCTCGCATTTTATATCACTTTGTGGCACATAAAATGGCAAAAAATTTCTTAATTTATTAGAATTGGTCAAACAACTTGTCACCATACATGTAACAGTTCAGAATTTTGAGAGGGAGGCCCTCGGGGGGGGGGGGGGGGGAACATATCCAAAATGGTCTCAAAAATAGCCACAAATGGCATCGTTTTTCTGAAAATCAAGTATGTCTGAGTCTTCTAAGCCGTTTTAAGCGTTTTCTTGAATTATTGTTGCTATATAATCTTCCACATTTAATTTTACTGAATTACTTCGTACAATTTTTGGTAGAATTTTAGTAGAATTTGTCAAACATTCCATTAACGTAATAGCTCAAAAAAATGAAGAAAAAATATTTTTTTTGTCTTTCGGAATTTTTTGATGCCAGTGAATAGAGCTCGTCGAGAAACGTCGAACCCTGACTATTTCTGACCCTTTTTTGGACTTTGAAAATTTGGCGGACCCCCCCATGTATGGAAGGACAATATGTCCCGTCCCAACTGAGGGGTTTCCTCCATCCACCGCCTAAATTTATGCCTAAATTATTTTTATTTTTATTCAGGGACTGGAAGCAGCCGAATATTGATATTTGGAATGAGGGATAATCTCCACTCGTTGGCACAGAGCAGTGAATGGTTCGCTGATGGCACGTTTTCTTCTGCACCAGCTTTGTTCGAGCAGCTTTATACGATTCATGCAGTTCACGGTGGTGTCATCATTCCAGCATTGTACGCGCTGTTGCCGAACAAGACCCGAACAACCTATCGACACATGCTGCAGCAGCTTAAGAATATGCAGCCAGGTCTCCAACCGCAGCAGTTGATGACCGATTTTGAACAAGCTGCAATTCAAGCGTTTGAAATCGAGTTTCCTAACATCGAGAAAACAGGCTGCTTCTTCCACCTGTCGCAGTCAATATGGCGAAGAGTTCAGAATGAAGGATTGAAAGTGCGCTACCAAAATGACCACGAATTTGCCCAGTGGATCCGCATGATACCAGCTCTTGCTTTTCTGCCTCCGGTCATTGTTGTGCAATCATTTGAAGAGCTGCTGGACGATCCCAACTTTCCAGAAGAAGCAGTACCCATTGCCAACTATTTCGAGGACACCTACATTGGTCGAATGAACCGAAGAGGACGCCAGAATCCATTGTTTCCAGTTCAGTTTTGGAATGTTCATCAACGAACGTTGAACGGCCAACATCGGACGAACAATGACGTCGAGGGCTGGCATCGCAGCTTTCAAGAAACCTGCGGCTCACTTTTCCCCAATATATACCGCTTCATCAACTGCTTGAAAAGACAGCAAGGCATTCACAATTTTGAAATCACGCAGATTATAGCCGGCAATCCTGTCAATGCGCGAAACAAGAAATACGCGGCGATTTCTGCAAGGATTCGGCGTATTGTGGAGGACTTGGGCAATCGAAATTTGATCGACTATCTCAGAGGAATAGCATACAATTTTGAATTTTGATTGACGTTTGTGCTTCTGACTTTTAGGTTCACTTTATCACTGTATTTCATTTTACTTGTTATTTGACGGTGTTGTGTTTGGACTGTTATTTCATTTGACAGGTTAGTTTTTGTTTTGCACAGTAAAAAATAAAATGATAAACATCACAGAAATCAATGACTTCGCTCTGGGGATAAAGGAGGAATAGCATACAATTTTGAATTTTGATTGACGTTTGTGCTTCTGACTTTTAGGTTCACTTTATCACTGTATTTCATTTTACTTGTTATTTGACGGTGTTGTGTTTGGACTGTTATTTCATTTGACAGGTTAGTTTTTGTTTTGCACAGTAAAAAATAAAATAAAAAATAAAATGATAAACATCACAGAAATCAATGACTTCGCTCTGGGGATAAAGGAGACATCTCCCCCAAATTTTCGATTTTTGAAACAAATCACCATTTTAACATGATAAAATAAAGCAAAAAAAGTAAATTATGTATTTTGGTCCTATCGAAATTTGATCGAAAAAAAGTAAATTATGTATTTTGGTCCTATCGAAATTTGATCGACTATCTCAGAGGAATAGCATACAATTTTGAATTTTGATTGACGTTTGTGCTTCTGACTTTTAGGTTCACTTTATCACTGTATTTCATTTTACTTGTTATTTGACGGTGTTGTGTTTGGACTGTTATTTCATTTGACAGGTTAGTTTTTGTTTTGCACAGTAAAAAATAAAATAAAAAATAAAATGATAAACATCACAGAAATCAATGACTTCGCTCTGGGGATAAAGGAGACATCTCCCCCAAATTTTCGATTTTTGAAACAAATCACCATTTTAACATGATAAAATAAAGCAAAAAAAGTAAATTATGTATTTTGGTCCTCTCAAATTCTGAAAAATCCGGTTTGGTCCCGGCGGACCAGTGACTTCTCTGACAAAAATCAGGTAAAAAATACCTACTTAATCATTTTACCTTTTTTTATTTTATTTTTTCATCATTTTAATCTTAATCATTCATCATTTGTGAGACATATTATTGATGTAGTACACATAATCCAACGCTCAGGGGCAAAATGTGTGGGGGCGAAATGTGTGGGGGCAAAACATCCGGGGGGCGAAATGTGTGGGGGCGAAAGTTCCGGGGGCAAAACATACCTGGGGGCGAAATGTGGGGGGCGAAATGTGAGGGGCGAATTGCTGGGGGCGAAATGTTGGGGGCGAACCTTCCGGATCCCGAGCAAAACTTTCTCACTCTACCCCTCTTTGATTATCCACAGCAATTCCTTATGTTAATGTTTGTCATTGACACTACAAGGGTATATAACAGTCTGAAATGGTTCCCATACATTTTATATGTATAGAATGCACAATTTGTATGCTTTATGTGTATTATCATATATTATCATTTCTCATATTTATTAATTATGAGTTATGAGGCTCATTTTCAAAAATATTAGATTTCTTTACACATCCAGGGAGGGTAGGTGGGTGGAGGAAGGGAAATGGGATCTTTTCCATATAAGCCCTGCCACTAATGGAAAAAGTGCATGCGCCGAAAGTTAAGCCCCGCCACCTTTTGCCAGCGCACGCAACCTTAACCAGTGAAGTTCTCAGCACAACGCCCCCACAACGCGGCGCGATGTGTATAAAGTAAAGTGGGGGGTTCCCCCCCACGCCCCCGTCGGAGCACCCCAAAAAGATTATAAAAAAGAGGATATGAAACTTAACATTATAAAAAATAGGATAAACTGTCGACCATTTTTTTAAGGGCTCCGACGGGGGTGGGGGGTGCTTTACTTTATACACATCGCACCTCTTTTTTATAATCTTTTTTGGGTGGCAGGGGTTAACTTTTAGGTGGGGCTTACCTGGAAAAGAGCCGGGAAATGTACTTTGAGGAGTTAAATTATTTAATTATAATATTGAAATCACATCATATGTTTTATTGTATTAATAATTAAGATGAGGATGGGAGTATATGACAGTTTAATTTAATAATTATATAGTTATTAGTGCGTTCTATGCAGTATTTTATGATTTACCAATTGTATTGCACTATCAAAGTTTGAAAATCAATAAAGATTTAAACAAAAAAGGATAGACGTTCAAAAGGTGGCATAAACAGGCACATGGACGCCTTACTAGTCAAAATATCCAAGTGATCATTTTCGAAACTGACTTTTTAGACGTATTTCTGGTCATTTTGTCTCCAGTGCATCTAAACTTTAAGGGGGCGTGTTAGAGATGTGTTTTGGGTGGGATTTGATGCGGTATATAAACTTAAGGTTTAGATTAGATTAGATTAGATTAGATTAGGGTGGGCTTAGCACTTGGATGTTTTACAGCAATAATCAAACATTTTATAAAATGTCTAGGGCACAATTTTTATGTTTTAGGCTAGATCTGTTTTCAAAATGAATAAGGACCAAAAGGTACCCAAACTGATCAGATGACCACTGGAGAGATGAAAATATGGCATCCATACACTCCCACAGTGGTAAATGACCACTCCTCCCAAATATCTGGGCAAGAGATAGTATAGGCCTGATTCTATATAGGATGCCCAAATGCAACAGACACCTAAGTGGCTTTTGAGAATCACATCTGACAGACAGACGCCTAACCCCTTATAACCACCCCGATTATCTAACCGGCATCCAAGTCACAGGAGGGGCTTTAGGTATCTGGACAATCGGAGTCTTATGCCACTCCCAGTGTATCCCAGGATGCAATGGGAAGGAGGCCTAGACTCCTGTTGGCGCAGTTGCTTAAGGCCCCTCCCCAGTGCATCCCAGAATGCACCAGGAAGGGGGATGTCCACCATTTTGCAGTGGCAGGCCTGCCGACAGGCGGAAGTGGGCATCCCTCTTACTGGCCATCAGATAAAGGTACAGGGCATTCGGGGGGTGGGGGGGCTCAGGGTTAGCAGGGGGATCTTGGGAGATCTTGGGGATGTTGGGGAGTTGTTGGGGTGGAGTTGGGGAGTGTCAGGAGGATGTTGGGGTGTTGGGGTGTGTCAGTTGTAGAGTCGGGGAGTGTTTGGTCAGGCTCGGGGATGATGGGGCCAGTGGTATGCCACTGAGTGGAGCTCAAGGGGGGGGGATCATAGGGGGAGATAAGTGAAGACAAATAATGAGGGGCAGCTGAATCTATCTGAATACTAGTGCTAAATACTTTGTTTTGTATTTTATTTTAAGCAATGCAATAGGCATTTAATAACTATGCTACCTATTGCAGCAAAATGCTAAGCTGATACATTCTTTCTTACAGTTCAATACTGATCTCATGATGTATTGTGCTATCATTTCTGAACTATAATAATGATTGTGACTTTTTGCTATCCTTATCTTTTATTTCAGGCAAATCACAACTTGGCATAAACTGGAACTTTGAGGATATATGCCAGAATTTCAATCCCCCACCCCCTCCCATAAACAGTGTCATGTTTTGGCTACTATTGTCGCTCTATTCATCCCCCAATCTCTGTCCTTATTTATTTGATTCTGCCAGATTTTGTAAACTGATATGCTCTTTAAATGATTTTTCCAAAGGCAAAATATCAAATTGTTATTAAATAAACAGATGCAGAGAGGAATAGGTACTAATTGGTGGGGACTAATTGAAGGGGGAGAAAGACATCTACAGACTGGCTGGGTAGGCATGGGGAAAGAGGCTGATGGAGGCTGGCTGGGGGGTTGGGGGAGAGAGAGAGAGAGAGACACTAGTGATGATGGGGCTTATTTTCAAAATAAGTAGATGTTCAAAAGACAGCATAAACCAGCACTTGGATGTCTTACTAGTGAAAACGTCCAAGTGGGCATTCTTTTTGTATTATTATTATTATTTATCATATTTTCATTAACATCAAGTATCCACTTGTACAGAAAGATAAAGTTAAACAGAAAAAGTAAAAAATACATTACCAATAATAATGAACTAACCAATATAATAGGAATTTAGTAGCTTAACTTTAACTCAAGTCCTCAATATAGAATCCAAGGCTTAGAATCAGCGAGCAATTAATAACACAAATACGAAACATAAGAAATAAGAAAGATCCATTAGGTAGGAAAGTACAGTAAAACCTTGGATTGCAAGTAGCTGGGTTTGCAAGTGTTTTGCAAGACAAGCAAAACATTTGATTAAATTTTAACTTGATATACAAGCAATGTCTTGCAATACGAGTACATACAGTATACACACATCACAACTGAGCCGATAGCTCTTCTCTCTCTGACACTGCGGGAATGTAGTGACTTCTAAATGAGCAAAGTCTTGCAATACAAGTACGTACAGTATACAGGTGTCACATCATCACAACTGAGCCAATGGTTCTTCTCTCTCTGACGCTGCGTGAGTGTAGTAAATTGTTCTAAACAAGCAAGGCCTTGCAATACAAGTACGTATAGTATATACATATCACATCACAACTGAGCTGATGGTTTTTCTCTCTCTGACGCTGCAGAAGTGTAGTGACTGTTCTAAACGAGCAAACTCTTGCAATACGAGTACATACAGTATATAGGCGTCACATCATTACAACTGAACCGATGGTTCTTCTCTCTCTGACGCTGCGGGACTGTAGTGACTGTTCTAAATGAGCGAGGCCTTGCAATATAAGTACATGTGGAAGGACATAATCAAAAGGGACGTCTAAGTCCGTTTGCGTCCAACTCGCAAGTCGTCCAAAGTAAAAAAACAGCCTAAAACACATTTTTGAAAAATACGTCCAAAATATTTTTTGTTTCGAAAATCGTCTAACTATACGTCCTGCCGATCTGATCGTCCAAGCCACTAAATCGTCCATCTTTATACCACATTTTCGGCCAACTTTCATCCAAGTCAAAAATGCCTAGAACAAGCCCTGTTGGACATGGGAGGGGTCTGCAAAATGATGGACTGAACACCCAGACATGGCACCTAAATAGTGGGGTACCTTACAGGGCACTGCTGTGAACCTCACAAAAATGGTGCCATGTTTTCTCCTCACTACAGCTCCCTTATAGGTCATGGTGAGCACCCCAAACCACCTCCAGAAATCCCCTAGACCCACTTATCTACCATCCTAATAGTCATTATGGCTACAGGAGCCACTTAAATGCCAGTAAAAAGGGTTTTGTTGTATAGAGGAGTGCACATGTTTAAGTATCAATGCAGTGATTGTAGGGGTTTATGGGCATGGGTCCTCCTCTCCATGAGTCCCTAATCCACCCCCAAGATGGCTTAAGCCGCCTCTGTACTGGACGACTAGGCTTTCCTATGCTAGACTGCTAGGTGATGATGGTCTGGAGGCTGAATTTTAAAGGTGTGATTACAATTTTTATGGGGTTGGAGAGGTTGGTCATTACTGGGGTAGTGTGTGGTGGTCTGTTTTATGTGTTTGCTTATCTGGTGACTTTATGTGGGATTTTGTGACTTAGACCATATTTTACATGGTCTAAGTCGCAATGTCCAAGTTCCGTCGATTCTGGGCTGTATAACTTTCGGTTATACATTCTGTACGACTAAGTCTAAGCCAGCCCACTCCCCGCCCAACTCCCGCCCTCGACACTCCTCCTGAAACGCTCCGTTTAGCTTTGGTCATTCAGCGGTACTATGAAGGCCTAGGTCGTTTAGAAATACGTCCAACACCTGTTTTTATTATCGGCACTTAGATGTATTTGGACAATGTTCATCCAAGTGCCGACTTAGGATGGTTTTTGGACGTTTTTCTCTTTCGATTATGAGCCACATAGTATTTTGCATTACAGTTTTTGGTTTGTGGAACGAATCGTCTGAGTTTCCATTATTTCCAATGGGGAAATTCGCTTTGATATAAAAGTGTTTGATATACAAGCATGCTTCTGGAACGAACTATGCTCGCAAACCAAGGTTTGATGTATATCTAACGTGACCATTTAGTTTTTTCATCAAAAGGGGATATCTATTAATTGTCAGTCCCGCCCCAATCCCGCCCTAGCCTCACCCTAATCTCACCCTAACCCTGCCCCCAATTTCTTCCATTCGTTTTTCATGGATACATAATATCTTATTAATTCATAATGGTAACCATAAAAATTTTTAAAACCTCAAAGCACACTATATGCAGAGAAAATGTTAATTATCATTTATATTTGGGGGGTTTCAAAGATGTCAAGGCAGATGACTTTAAAATATGAAATTATAGAAAAATAGACAAATATAGTGCAAAATATAGACAGCAGATATAAATTCTCAAAACTGACACATTTTTATCACTAAATTGAAAATAAAATCATTTATCCTACCTTTGCTGTCTGTTGAGTCTCTGGTTGCGTTTCCTTCTGACTGTGTATCCTTTCTTTCATTTCTTTCTTACTGCACTCAAGCCCAACAATTGTCCCTTTCTATTCCTTCCCTCCTTCCTTCCTTCCTATGTCCTTAGTGCCCCCAGTGCCTCCATCCTGTGTCCTTAGTGCCCCCAATGCCTCCATCCCGTGTCCTTAGTGCCCCCAGTGCCTCCATCCTGTGTCTTTAGTGCCCCTAGTGCCTCTGTCCTGTGTCATTAGTGCCCCCAGTGCCTCCATCCTGTGTCCTTAGTGCCCCCAGTGCCTCCTTCCCATGTCCACTGAGGCCAAACTCTGCACATCTGAAAGCAGTTTCACTTAGTTTGGGGACATCATCATCACCTTGCCATTCCAACCGAAGTGGACTACAGATGCTGTACAGTGAAGTGCAGATGCTGATGAAAAGTTTTGGCTACACCACCTGTTAATTCCCAGCAGCGACCGCCGTTGCTGGGCTAGAATTTTTCATCAGCATCTGTACTTTTTCACATATATATACCCTATTTTTGCTGCCTACTCTGCTGCAAAGTTTTCACTAAAGCGCGTCCCGCTAGCACGAGCCACTTGCTCATCCTTCTAGAAACAAGAAAAGCCGCGGCGTGAGCAGGAACTCTAGCAGTCACGTGGCTGAGGATATGTTCCATTCAGGCAGCCAAGAAGCCACGCTTTAGCTGGGGTACCGTCAGTTCTAGAGGGGAATGGCCAGTTTGGAGCCACGCGCACTGCACTTCGGTAGTCGTAGTTCTGACGCTCACCATTTCCACCCCTAGATTCGTGGAGCAACTACAAGCCCTGTGATGCCCGAGAGAGAGGATGGTTAGTGGCAATGCCTGATTTGAGGCAGGGAGGGAGGGGAAGCAATCGCTGATCCGTTGTCCCCGCACACAGCTTCGGGACGCTGTCCCTGAAAACAGGACATTTTGGTGTCCCGAAATGGTGGGTCAGGACAACGGGACAGTAAGTCCCATAACGGGACAGTCCCGTTGAAAACGGGACGTATGGTTACCTTATGTATATCAAACTTCAATGAGCACTCATATTGTCCCTGCTTTCAGTCGAACCTCGGACAAGAAGGTTGTCAGTTGGCTAGGGTCAAAAACATATTTTTGCATTTGATATTGTATCACATATTTGCATGGGTGACAAAGGAAAAAGTCGCCCCAAGAGCAATAACACCCGGTTTCATAATCAGAAATTCACATCTACGTTTTTGTGTGTCTCGTGCCAGGTCTGGAAACATTTGTATTTTAAATCCAAGAAATTCCTTTTGTTTATTTATGAAGAAAAGTCTAAGTAACCAATTTTTATCTGGTGCTACAACTACTGTAAGTGGGCATTCTTAAAACAGACTTTCTAGATGTCTTTCTGGTTGTTTTGTCTTCAGTGCGTCTAAATCTTAAGGGGGCATGTTAGAGGCGTGTTCTGGGTGGGCTTAGGACTTAGACACTCTGCAGGGATAATCAAACCCTTTAAAAAAAGATGCTGGGTTTTTGTTTTTAGATGTTTGGAGCTGTTTAAAAAGTTTCTAAATGCTAAATAGGTGCCCAAAATAACCAGATGACCACTGAAGTGATTAAGGCATGACTCCTCCTTACTCTTCCAGTGGTCACTGACCACCCCCTTCCACCACCCAAAGATGTGAAAAAAACCCAGTACTGTCACCTGTATGACAGATTCACATGGCTCACATACATTGGCACAACAGAGCAGAGGGGCACTCTAAAGATTACTGCAGTGAATGTCATATTAAAAGTCCCAAGTACCGATGTCACTATAACTTGCTTATATTGTATGGTGAACACTTCAAAACCTGCTGTACCTACATAAAGATGACACCTGCAGGCATAAGGGCTATTTTTGTGGTATACAGCTGGGTACAGTAAGTTTTGAGTAGGGCTTAAGATACAATATAAGAACGTTATAGTGACATCTCTACCTGGGATTTTAATATGACATTCATTGCAGTAATCCTTAGAGTGCCTTTCTGCTGTACTCAGGAATGCTCAGCTGACTGTGAAAGCTTGCTAAGAATGCTGGCTGCTTGGACGTCAGAAAAACTTGCTTTTGTGAGTTTTTAATGTGGACATCTTTATATTCGAGAATGGCCCAAAAAAAATATACTAAACTAAATATTGGACTTATACATATGGAGGGGCATAATAAAAGAAACATCTAAGTCCCCTTTTGGCCTAGGCCCTAAACGCTGAAAGAAGCAGGGAAAATGTCCATTCTCAAAAAAAATCATCCAAAATGAGGTGTTTTTTTTTTCAGAATGACCTACCTCTATGTTCAGCTGTTTAAACACCCAGACCACCACTACGTCTACACTTACAACACATTACCAACTAAAAAAACAGCCTAATTTCCAAACGCCCAAAACCATACCTTTTAGGTGAAGGAGGGGCCAGTCCTTCACCTAAAAGCTGAATTCTGTAACCGGTGTCTGTCAAAAAGAACACTGGTTACAGAATCCACGCCCCCCAGCAACGATAATGGCAGGAGAGATGGCTCATCTCCCCTGCCGCAATGGTGATCGCCCAAACTGCCACCAACCACGGCACTTCAGGGTGAGGATTGCGGCAGGAGAGATGAGGCATCTTCGCTTCCACGATCCTTCCTCCCGAAGTGCCATGGTTGGCGGCAGTTCGGGGGATCGCTATCGCGGCAGGAGAGCTAGCCAATCTCTCCTGCCGAGATGCGACCCCCCCACTAAAATACAGGTAGGAGGGAGCCCAATGCCTCCTGCCCGATGCAGCCCCCCATCCCCCCAAACCGCAGCACTTCGGGGGGAGGATCGCAGCAGGGGAGATGCCTCATCTCTTCTGTCACGATCCTCGCCCCGAAGTGCCGTGGCTCGGGGGGGGGGGGGAGGATTGCCATCGCTGAAGGGGAGATGAGCCATCTCTCCTGCTATGCAGGTTGCCAGGGCTGCTGAGCTGATCGCAGCAGCTACGATCAGCTCAGCAGCCCCTTTTCGGCACGTATACCTGTTTTGACTTGGTCAAAGTCAAAACGTATAAGGGCTGACTAGGCAAACTGTTAAACCTTTTGGTTATACCTGCTATACGACTAAGTCTAGGTCAGCCCACCTCCCATCCTTTCCCCTCCTCTAAAAACGCCTCTTTTCACTCTATGAGTTTAGAGGCAGGGGAAAAGCCTAAGCTGGTTTTAGATATGTCTAAAACTAGCTTTGATTATCGGTACTTGGATGATCTGGCTTTTTGATCATCCAAGTACTGATTTAGGCCACATTTTAGATGGTTTTTTGTTCTGATTATGAGCTCCCAAGTCATCCCTGAGAAACAAGGTTCAACTCGGTTAACAGTAGTTGTAGTTAATAGAGAGAATTGACCTCAATGAAACTTATATACATATGTGCTAAGGGCCCAAATGTCTAGATAATTTATTTTCAAACAAAAAAGATAGACGTCTGGCAGTTTTGGAAATGAACATTTTTTTTTTACTGGATTTCTGGACGTCTTTCCCAAAGAGTCCAAATTCAGACTTAGACATCCTATTGAAAATGCCCCTTTACAGGAGCAAAGATAAAGATGGCTAGTGAGAATAGGCTTAAAGGGAGCTAGAAAGAACAATGAGGATGAACTGGGAGTCACTGAACCATTTGGAGGTAAATAAGGGGTGTGAGCCCACCAGGACAGAGAGGGAAAAATACTTGAGTACCTGAATAATTTGTAATCTGCATAGAATTGTAGGATATATGGAATATAAATAAATAAATGTAAGTGGAAATAAGTGAACATAACATAAGAACATAAGAAACGCCTTCACCGGATCAGACCACAGTCCATCTAGTCCGGCGATCCGCACACGAGGAGGCCCATTTAGGTGCTCCTTGTTGGAGACCCGGATTTCCCGTATCCCTCAATATGATTTGCAAGAAGGTGTGCATCCAACTTGCGTTTGAAACCCAGAACAGTATTCTCTGCCACCACCTCCTCCGGGAGAGCATTCCAAGCGCCCACCACTCTTTGTGTGAAACAGAACTTCCTGACATTTGTCCTGAACCTGCTGCCATTCAGTTTCAGGCTATGATCTCTTGTCCGTGTCACATCTGAAAATGTCAGTAATGCTGCTTCCTGGTCAATTTGGTCAAATCCTTTTAAAATTTTAAAAGTCTCTATCAGATCCCCACGCAGTCTCTGAACTTTTGATCTAGCTTGCATATTTGCAAGTTGAGTACAGTAATTTTTTCAATGTTTAAGACACATTGAAAATCCACTCACTGATGTCTCAGATGTGTTGCAAAACAAGCAGAAGATTCAGGATCCAATAAAACCTAGTTGTCATGCATACTTCTACATGTACAACAAAATAGCAGGGCATCTGAATTGCATTTCAATTTATCAAATTTTTAGTCTAGCTTTTTATCGTGAAACTGGCCTCATAATATCACCAGGGGCTTGGGACCTGGATTGGCTACCATGAGAATGGGCTACTGGGCTTGATGGACCATTGGTCTGACCCAGTAAGGCTGTTCTTATGTTCTTACATTTGTTTGTCTCTTCCTCTCCCCCTCCCTCAAACTAAACAATTAATAACTTCTGACCCTGGTGGGTCCTGGCTCACATTTTTCACTTCCCCTCTACAAACCTGCAATTAGAGTCCCTTCTTTTTATTTCATGTATGGAAAATAGGCCGGCCCAGTTCAGTTGACTCTCAAGAAGATCAAAGCATACAGTGACATCACTGAGCATTTTGAAAGCAGTCCTGCCATGTTTATTATTAATAACCAAATCTGAGGTTCTGTACCAAAGAAAGAAAGGAGGCATTGTACAATACATATTTATACAATTCCTTGTGTTTTACTGTACATTTTTAGACAAACTGCAATAACATTTTACATTTACTGCAAATGAAAGATATATCTATATATTACTGTAAACCAATAAAGCGTCTGGAAAGTTATTAAATGTTTAACATGGCTAGGTTTAACTAAGCTGAAGTGTGTGTACCTCTGAGTACTATGATGTCTGTTGATCAGGTAATCTCCATTTCATTCTACATATTTGAAGACCCATTAACTCCTAGAAATGCCTCCCCTGAGATAATCCTGAAAGAGGCTCAGTCTAATATTAGAAAACATAAACCAATCATGACGCTTCAAAATTTCAATATGACTGGGGTCTAGTGAATGCCAGAGAGAAATAATGATTATTGTAAATATTTTTCCCCTAACAGTTTTACTTTTCTTTGGATATTCTTTTCTGTAACGAGTTATTGCTTATGTGAATATAATGAATAATTTAGGTCCCCTTGTATCAAGCTGCGTTAGGGTTTTTTTTAGCACCGGACGCTGCAGTAAAAGTTCCGAAGCTCATAGAATTTCTATGAGCATCAGATCTTTTACCGCAGTGGCCGGTGATTAAAAAAACCCTAACGTGGATTGATAAAAGGGGACCTTAGTGGCTCCTTTTATTAAGCCACGGTAGAGGTTTCTACCGGGGCCCACAGTGCTAAATGCTCCGAAACTCATAAGAATTTTATGAGCAACAGAGCAGCGTTGGAGCATTTAGCGCTTCGAGCTATGGTAGAAACCTCTACTGCGGCTTAATAATAGGGGGGTGGGGTTAATAAAAAATATAAATAATTTTTTTAAATTCAGTATAGCCACCTCCAAACATTACTTCCACCGTGAGTCAAAACATACAAAAGCAAAGCGCATTTTTTAGCGCCGGCGGTAACAGCTCCGACGCTCATAGAATTCCTATGAGTGTTTGAGCTGTTACCGCTGCTGATGACGCTAAACACACTACGCTTTTGTAAAAGGAGGGGTATGATTGCTTAAAAACACCAAAGCATTTTTTTTAAGGGGAGACGAGCACCGAGTATTTATGTGATAAATTGTCAGAAGGATTTGTTATTATTATTATCATTATTATTATTATTATTATTATATTATTTTGTTAAGCTTTACTAAAGATGAACTTCCCATTTTGGAAGTTTAATTTGTGCCTGGAAAAAAAATATTACTAAGATTGAGGGAGAGTTGGAAATGTGTGGTAGATGTCAGAAAATGATGAATTAAGAGTAGAAATCATTGTCTATAGGTCTAACTTTCAGTGAAAGCAGGAAAACATAATAAAAACAGATAACTAAAATTTAACATTAAAAATGGTAATAAAGTTTCCTAAAAGAACAAACAATAATCCCCTGCTGCTCAAATGCAGACCCACTGGAACAGGAAGGGTTAACTTTATGTTCTATTACAAGCTCCTTTTTGGTTTCATCGTCTCAGTAAAACACATAACTTAAAATAAAATCAAATATTAAAAATGACAGACCATATAAGTGCTGCGAGTAACTTCAGGTCACGGAGGGAGGGAAATGCAGGCAAGTTGTCAGGCACTATCTGTCAGAGTGAATTAGAAACAATCAACAGAGACTGAAAGGGAAGGTGATTGTTATTAAGCAGCAGGCCTGTGAGCAAGCTACCCAGATGTGGTCATGCATATAAAGAACAGGAAACAGCAGTTTAATTCAGGAAGCACTGGCAAATAGGGCAGCACAAAGGATAAAAGTCTTTTGTCACTAATAAGCTGGAAGTTACTTTGATAACAGCAGGGCTAGACTCTGGAATAGAACGCATTGCTTTCACTACCAAACACCATTAATATCGCAGAAAGAATGCACGGCAGAAGAAAAGATTAGTTGCCCTCGAAATCCAGATCAGCACAATATCTAAACTCATATTATCAATGAAGTGTGCTGTATCTGACCACAGATTGAGTTCTGTTAAATATATATATATATATATTTTTCATAGTGCTTACTTCCAAAACGGGCAATTTGGAAAAAGAATATACCCAGCCATGTTATTGTTGAGTTCAGTTCACACATTAAAGTGCTTATTTTAGAAGTGTTTTAGGGTTTCAGATGGGCATAAACTAGATGGTAGATGTTTTGTGTTGCGTAAAGGTCTAAGGAGTTAATAACGTGGACTACTGTTAAGATGTGTTATTTTACTGTTAACCTGAGCTATTCGTAACAGGTCTCATTGCATAAAATGGGACCAGTATTAAATAGCCTACGTTAGTGACCTGCCTTAAGAACAGCTCAGGTTGTAATGTCCTCCCTAAATCCTGATTTCACAAAGGCAGGATAAACACATCTAATACTTAAAGCATGCAAAGTTGGGACATGCATGTCTAAATATGCTAAAATTTGATATGGTACAGGGGCATGGGAAGGGACCAGGGGTGGGACCAGAGCAGCCCTAAAAAATAAAAGCATATTTCTCATTTGAGAAAGGGAATGCATGTCTATGTGCAAAAAGTATGATGTCAGGATTTACACCTGCTACCTTTTACGCCCAGGTTTCAGAAAAGTGTTTCTATTGAGCACTGTTGTACTAAACGATTTAGGAAAGGTTGCCTCGTTGATCCTTCAGCAATTGATGCTCTCCCCCTCCAAAATAAAACCGGCAAGGAATGCTGGGATCTGTGACAGCTTTGGAAAACATAAATGTTCATATTTCTAAAATTGCTATTATTTATCCTCTATAATAAAACCCTAAGCGCGCATACGCACTTACGATGCTGTAATCCCTGCTGCCATGATGTGTGCCTCCGTGGCCATATTTCATTTGCGGCGCGTGCAGCAGCTTGCGGTGCGTGCGCCGGCGTGGGGGCACATGCAGCGGTTTGTGCGGTGGTTTGTCTCCTGAAAGCTGGCAGTAGAGCAACGGCAGGAGGGTGTCATGCGGGTGCTGCGAAGTGTCCCATGCAGCTAAAAATTCTGCTACTGCTGCACAGGGAAGTGGAGGGGGAGAGGGAAAGGGGGCTGCTTTGGGGAGAGAGGTGTGCTGGGGGGCAGACAGCAATTTTGCTTTGCTCGGGGAGGGAGACAGAAGGGGGCCACGGAGAGAAAGGCAGGCATGGCGCAACAGAGAGAGATAGGCAGGCAGGGGGCCAGGGAGAGAGACAGACAGAAAGAAAGATAGAAAGACAAAGAGCCAGGGAGAGATACAGACGATTTGGGAGCAGGTATTAGGGAGCAGGGAAGAGGTGCTGCTGGACAGGGGGAGGAAAAACAAAGGGAGAAGGGCAGCTGTTGGACAGGGGGAGCAGGGAAGGGGTGCTGCTGGACAGGGGGGGGAGGTAAAAAGAAGGTAGAAGGGCTGCTGCGGGATAGAGGGAACAGGGAAGGGATGGTGGTGGACAACTGAGGAAAGAGAGAGACAGAAAGAAAGAAAGACAGCGGCCAAGGAGAGAGAAAGAAAAAAAAAGAAAGAAAGACAGACACACATCTATTCTATCATCCGTTAATGTAACAGGCTTAAAAACTAGTGTTTCTATAATGGATGTCTGAACATTCCATTCTCTTTGAATATATTTTTTTTTTTTTTAACTTTTGTTGTGCTTTACTTCAGGTGCTAAGGAGATGAAATTTGCAAGTTTAATGTTAGGTAGACTGCTGGAATTTATTTTTAGTCTGGGAATTGTTTGAATTAAGAGCCTGCTCAGCAATATATCCATTCAGTTTTCCTGGAAATCGTTTAATGCAGCACGACACCAGGTACGATACACTAAGGGGGAATTCATGAAAGAGTGCTAAGTGTGTTAGTGCACACTGCCCACTAAAGATGCCCATTATATGCCTATGGGCATCTTTAGTGGTTAGTACGTGCTAACAAATTCCCCTCTAATTCTCCACATCTAAGCAAAAAAAGATTAGGGGATCCTAAGCAATAACAGTTCCCATGAAAAAAGCCAAGAAAAACCTACTGTATGTGGACAATTTTGTGAAACTGTACATTGGTGCCATTTTTTTACCTAGAGGTTAATGGTAATTTATTTTATAGGAAGCCAATTTAAAATGGTTTATGGACCCTTTTACTAAGATGCACTATGACCCTGTGTTAGTCAGCACTAATTACTACCTGATTAACATTTTCATACCCATTCTCCACCCTATGTCCTATCTAAAGATAAATTTTAAAAAAAGAAATACTACACGATTAGCTAAAGGGAAACATGAGTATATCCTGTGGTAAACCTTTTTGGTGTGTTAGACACGTATTGGCGAAAGGGGATGGGGTTTGATATACCTTCTTTCTGTGGTTACAGTCAAAGCAGATTCCATATTATATATAGTGATTTATTTTGTACCTGGGACAATGGGGAGTTAAGTGACTTGCCTAGGAGCTATAGTGGGAGCTGAACTTGGTTTCCTGGCCACCACACTACCCATTAATAACCATTAGGCTACTCCTTCACATGGGGCTCCATGCACCTTGGTAAAAGGGACCCTTAGTTTTTTCTTTGAGCTACAATTACTAAGCACCCTTTTCTTATTTACTACTAAATATATGCAGAATGGGGGAGAGGGTCACCTTTCCCTGGATTACCGCACACATGCAGGGTAGATTGGAGGTGGGAGTGTCCAGCACTATCCCCAGCATGGGTCGTTCCCACGTTCCCATGTGCTTTAGTAAAATGGTGCTATTTTCCATTTGTCCTCAATAAAATTATGTCATTATAAAAGGTTCCTTGAGAGAACCTTTTCTTTTCAGGTGGCCAAATTGAATTCATAGCTGGCCAAAACTGTGTTAGACGCTTTTTCTTACCTTGATTTTAGAAAACAGTTAAAATCTCAATTATTTAACAGGCTGGGTTTTTTTTTTAAATTCATGAAAAAGTTTATTAATTTTCAATGACAATGTATCTTATTCTTTTAACTTTTTACCTCATTTAACATTGCTGTATTCTTATATTGTATGTACTGTATTTCTTTTATATTGTATGCACTTAATTTGTCGAATCTCAAACGATTTGCATTGTTTGTACCATGCTTAACTGTTGTGAACTGCCTAGAACTCACGGGTATGGCGATATATAACAATAAATTATTATTATTATTATTACTGGTCGCACACTAATTTCCCCATTACCTATTATGTAGACGGTAAGGGCTGATATGCTAAACACATGCTAATCAGCTAGCGCGTGATGATGTAGTTGTGTTAACTAATTAGCATAAAACATTCTTACTCTCTGTCCCCAGATATGCCCCCAGCGCTAAAAAGGATTCTTTTTTGCACGTGCCAATCCCAAAGCTCCTCTGGGTTGCCTGAGCTCACCCCGTGCTAGTGCTTCTTAACCTGTGAGAAGCAGAATTTAATATTTATTTATTTAGCTTTCTAGACTGTTCTCCCCAGGGAGCTCAAAACAGTTTTACATGAATTTATTCAGGTACTCAAGCATTTTTCCCTGTCTGTCCTGGTGGGCTCACAATCTATTGAATGCACCTGGGGCAATGGGGGGGATTGAGTGACTTGCCAAGGGTCACAAGGAGCAGTGTGGGTTTGAACCCACAACCTCAGGGTACTGAGGCTGTAGCTCTAACTTTCCCCTAACCACTGTGCCCTACTCTCCCTGAGCTTACTACAGCTTGGTAAAAGGACCCCCCACTATGGGTCAGAAGAATAAACACACTCCACCTCTCAATCGACCTCTGAATCTTTCTTCTTTCTTCTGAAATCTTTCTTCTTTCAACCTAACACTAGTCTCGGTACTTGTTGCTCTCTGAATGAAGAGCCTCTCTTTAAAGTCTATAGCTAATCCAGAACTATTCACAGAAAATGAAAAAAAAAAAAAAAAAATTCACTTTTCACACTCCCTTACGTGCAGACATATGAAAGAACATATGAAGAATATCTCCTTGAGTCCTTGTATATAGCTAATGACATGCTCATAGCCACACTCTATGCTCCCCCCCACGTTCATTAAGATATAAACAGCTGCTGTGATGCTGCCGTACCATCACAACATTAGGACGGGATCCCGGAAGAAATCTGCCACATCAGATGCATTCCGTCTGTTTTTAGCACCCTCAATTTGAATCTAACTTGGATCAATTTAAAAAATAAATAAATAATGAAAGCAAAAAAAAAAACCCAACTGTAGAAAAGTAAGGCATTCTGAACAGCCTTGGTTCTATTTATATCGACTGCTCTGGTTAAGTACAAAGGAAGAACGCTGGAACGGGTCAACTTTCATAAAATGTTTATTGCTTCAATTAGGCGCCTATATGCAAGGCACCTATAATTAGGAAATGAATCAGCCCATTCCTGTATTTTCATTTTCCCATCTTTGCCACATTTCTCTGCTGTTCTAACGCTTTGTATTCATTTTTTGTGACTTTTTATATTTATTCACCATGGATTAGCAATCTGATCAGTTCAAAGGGCCATGCATGGATTTCTTTGGCAAAAATCTGTCCTCGCTAATCCCTTGAGATCCTTGCAAAGTCCAAAGGATAGATCTGTCCCCCAACTGTCTACTCACCTACCTTCCTACCTTTAGCTCTTTCCAAAATTGAAAGGAGGCACACACATGCACATACATACAAACTCTCTCACACACACGTAAACCACAGCATACCAATATTCCAGATGATTTGGTAGGTTCTGTTGGTTTATTTCTTAGAAAACCAAGGTTAAAGGGGGAAGACAAGTTTTCAGGATATAGAGTATATATATTCAGAAGGGTTTAGCAAAACAAGAGATACTCTTTCCCAGCAAAACCATACTGAGCAGGCTGGGAGAGGATACTTAGAGGCACTTAAGCAGGCAGTGCTGCTGAATAACTCTTCTGACTGCCATGGCACTGTCTGGGCAATGCTTTGGTGATTCAGGGGCAGAGTCAGGGCACAGCCAAGATTTATTCATTTAGTGGCAGTTTTAAGTCCACTAACTCAATAAGCAAGTGGATAAATTTTGGACAGCAAAAAGGCATTATCCAGCAAGCTACCCTGGCACTGGTCTCAATATTGGTCGGTACCTGGATAACTTCTGGGTAGCCACACTGGTCTAGATAGTCAATGCCAGTTCATAGACATGGCCTGACATTGAATAATCAGACTTAAGTCAGCCTGTGACTCTCAGCAACATAAAAATTTAATATTAGGCCCACAGATGTGAGCTAGGCAGTGTTTTCCAGAATGGCATAACTGCTTACTGGATGGGTCTCTATTTCTACACTAGAGACTCAGGATGTCCATGTTGGATGTCTAAAAAACTGGTCTCCAACGGAAGAAAGGGCATTTTGAAAATGAGCTAGATAAACATTTACAAGATCACCTTATAAAACGTGTTCTACTGGGCATCAAAGAGTATCGATTAAAACATCCCCTAAAATTACTAAGTTAGATGTCTCATAAATTTCTCACAAGACGTCCAAAGTAAAAGTCTCTTTAAAACATCCCTAATGATGTCAAAATGCTACTACAGTAGTTCATTCCCGATGTCCCAACCATGGAATGATTGTTCTTTGTAGGTGTGTGGAGGTAGTGAGAAGAGAGCGATGGTTCTAGAGAAAAAGTGATAAAGAGACAGAATGAGAGTGAAAGAGAGAGGCTGAGAGAGTTCTAGTGTGAAAGAGAGACAGAAAGAGTGTGAGAGTGACAGCTAGACAGACTGTGAGAAAGATAGTGAGAGATAGAGGGTGAGAAAGGGTGTGAGCGAGCGAGTGTTTGAGAGTGTGTGAGCGAGCGAGTGTGTGAGAGAGTGACTGTGTAAGAAAGTGTGATGGGGGAAAGCGGGAGCCCAATTACTCCCTTTGGCAGTCAAAGGCTCTACTGGAACTGTGCCTCCATGACATAAGGCACCTCTTTGAATATAATCAGTAGATGCCCCCTGCAGTATCTCTCTAAGGGCCTGGTGCTTGATCAGGAACACCCTCCAGAGGTGTCAGCCAATGACCTTCACGATCTAAGTTCTAGACACAGGTACCCTATGCTCCTTAGGGTCTCAGGAGCTTTCATGGGGCCCACATAACACTACCTAATATGAGGGACTCCAATGATATCAGCCAATCCTAGCTCCCCCCGCCCCTCCAATCCTCCCTCCAAGCAATCTGTCACTATTTGCCTAAGTCATGTGTGGAGCATTGAAAAGCATGTCAAAAGTAACAATCATGTATGAAAAGTTAAAGAGGCCCATCACTTCACCTCATTCTCCACCAACTTGTGTCATGCAGGTGCTATGAGATCCATGGGGATCTTGAGTCCATGACGTGCTGATATGGGTGTGGAGGTAGAACCCAGGCCTTATCCAGCATCTGAGACAGCACTTCAGAGCTCAATGTAAGTACCCCCCCTCAGTCACCCTACAACCTCCCTGGTCCCCCATCATCCTAAATTTGAAATGCCTACCTCTTCTCTGCACCTGCAATCTGCAACCCTCAGGATCTCAATGAGATGACATGGGAAGAATCGGGGGAGTAGGAAGGCATATATCTACCAGTACAAAACAGAACTATGGAAACAAATGATGTTCAAAACCTTTGTATTATTTCTTCAAAAAAACTTAAAACACTGTCCACATTTGTATAGAATGGGTCCATTTAAGGTTTTTTTGAAGAAATAAAACAAAGGGTTTGAACATTATTTGTTTCCACAGTTCTGTTTTGTTTGGGTTTGTCATTTTTCTCTGTGGAAACTTGGGTCACCCATTGATATATCCACCAGTACCCATCAGTTCCAAAAGATATATTCTTCCACACACTCATATATTGTTCTCATATATTGTTTATTGCTACAGCTGGGGGAAAAAATTAACACAGTCATTAGAAACACCAACAGTGGCTATTGAACACCCAATACCTGGCACTGCAACACCTCAGCCCAAACCACTATGCCACACAATCAGCTGACAGAAGAGAAAGGGATGAAGGATAGTACAATGACTGTGGGTACTCACTATGTCCCTGGCCCCCAAACTGATAACCCTTCACACCCTCCAAACCACACTCATTGCATACACCAGAGTCAGTTGCCTTCCAAGACATACCTAAAAGTCCAAAAACAGCAGCCCAGTACGGTACATATTTATAGCACAGGGCCTCCCCTAAAACTACTCTCTCTCTCCCCTTACCCCACAGAATCCTCAAAGATTCTTTATAATTAAGGGGCCTATATTTCCAACCATTAGCGTGACTCCCACACACAGACTGGGATCACCTCCCTACCCTCAAACCACAACTGTGCCATCTTCGAGGGGGGCCTCCACAGTACCACAAATTCCCCTGGTGGGCTTCGGTCTGCATCGGAATATATATGATTCACAACACACCTGCTCCCACAGCCCTGTCCACACACAACGGTCCCATCCGTGCATCATTGCCGGACCATCCCACCCTTTGTCACATAGTTCTCTAGTCAGGACTCTATGCTATGCACTGGTCACTGATATATTTTGACTGTTTGCTTTGTTTGTATTGTTTGTGAAGTTGTCTTAATTATGTATGTAACATTTGGAACCCACTTTGTACAAAGCGGGTATAAGTCAATAAACCATAAACCATGTCATCTCAATGATGCTACCCCTCAGACTCGACTCCCTGGTGACAGAAAAGACCTCCCATACCTGTGCCATTCTCTGCCTCCTGACCCTCAACAGTACTATTATGCAACCCATGTATGTGGTCACCCTAACTCTATGTCTTTATCACACACAGGCCAACATCGGCAGGGAGAAGAGGAGGGCCAGTAGGCAGTAGAGGAGGGAGGCCTGGAGGGCTGGGAGGAACAGGATGTGGCCCAAGAACAGCAGGAGGTGGCCCAGGAGGATCAGGAGATAGAGGAGTTACCCCAGGAGGTGGACCAAGGGGCCTGAGAATTACCACTCCAGGGCACAGAGGTGGACCCCTGGGCAGACATGTCACCCCTGTAGGGTAACAAATAAAGAGGAGGCTAATGAGTATCGGGGGGATACCTGCCCAACCCCAAGGACCTGCTGCTGTGGCAGCACTCCCTACAGTGGCCACCTTTCCTGAGCCCCTTATGAAGATCCTGCAGCAAGTCTCAGTAACACAGAGAGACATGCTGCAGGAGGTGCAGCACCAAGGTCAGGTCCTGGAGCAGGAGCTCCTGCAGCAGTTGCCGAAGGCCTGCTGGTAGTCTCTTTAAGAGACTGGCCCAGGAGGGCCACAACAGTGGCCAGACTGGACAGGCCAACAGTTCATCGAAGACCAGATCTTGTTTCCAGCTGTGGCCAATCCAGCTCACAAATAGCTGGCAACAACCCAATCACTGAAAAGGACATTATGAGGTCTGTCCTTCCCATATCTTGTGGACTTTACCAACTGTATTTCATCAGGATATATAGATTTATATGGTGGGACATTATCAGCCTACTTGATGTTACTGGCTGCTATGCTAAATGGTGTCACCACATTCTCTGCCAATAATTCCAAGAGTAGATGTATAATATTGAAAAAGCTAATTGCAAGGTGATGTGTAAATGACTACAATTTGCAATTGGTTGTTTTTTTAAAAAACGTGTGTCCTGATCCTGTGATTACACTAGGGAGATATGGACTTGCTGGGTCTATGTTCCCTGCAAAGTAAAGGTACCCTCCCCTGAGTTATTAAACAGTGCTACATAAGTACTGTAGGCTATCAGCAGTTCTGATTTTTCCCAGAAATAGAATGAAATGTAATGACGAGCGAGTAATTAATGGCACTTTGAGAAAATGCTCACGGAATAGTGCCAGGCTAAGAGAAATAAACTATTTAAAGGTGAGAAAGGAAATTCTTTTTTGCAGAGGTGGGACACTGTTACACACATTGCTTTGATTGGCCAGACCTGTGTTGCTCCACATGCACTAATTTGATATCATTTTGGCTTTAAGAAACATTTTTTCTACGTCTACTCTCATATTACTCTTTTCTTAAAAAGCATTCTAGCATGCCTATATTAATGTGTATTTCCCCAAATTTGAAAGAATTATTATTATATACATAACAATGAAAAGAGTACAATAAAAATGATTGCTATTATTAATAAAACCTTGTAGTTTTAAAATTCTTGACAGACCATTTTTCTCTACTCATGTAGCTTCACTGACCTGGACCCAAGACTAAAACAACAACAACAATTTATTATGTCTATAGTATCTGAAATCATCATAACCCCTATCCTGAAAGACCCAAAGGGAGCTACAGATCAGCCATCCAATTATAGACCTATAGTCTCCATACCGCTTTACGTCAAGCTAATGGAAGGCCTTGTAGCAAAACTTCTCACCGAATACTTACTCCACACCTCACCGAATACAACTTACTCCATACCTCACAATCAGGCTTCAGAGGCAACTACAGCACAGAATCACTACTAGGCTCCCTCTTAGACACAGCCAAACAACACCTAAGTAAAGGCAAAAAAATGCTACTCGTACAACTCGATCTCACAGCGGCATTTGACCTAGTAGATCACAACATCCTACTACAAACACTGGAGGCAACAGGAATCACAGGCAGAGTCTACAATTGGTTTGAAGGATTCCTCTGCTCAAGAAAATACAGAGTTAAAGCAAACAAGGAACAGTCGGAATCCTGGAACAACCCCTGCGGAGTCTCCCAAGGCTCCCTACTATCTCTAACACTCTTCAACCTTTACATAACCACACTTAGCACACGCATAGATGAAATAGGCATAACTTCATACAGCTATGCAGATGACATCACCATCCTCCTGCCTTTCGACCAAATCAACCCCGACACAACGAACAAACTACACACTGCACTAGAAACAGTGTCAAAATGGATGAGAAAATGCAAACTAAAGCTGAATCAAGACAAAACCAATTTCTTACTTCTAGAAAAAAACAAAACCCCAACTATAAAAAACCTAGAAATAGACTCCATCACATACCCCATGCAACCCAACTAAAACTGCTGGGAATAATGATAGACAAAGGTTGCACCATGCAACTTCAAAATGATCCATAAGGCATTCGCAACCATGCGCAACCTAAGGCAAATCCGAAAATATTTCAACAATGAACAATTCAAACTCTTGGTACAAGCACTAATCCTAGTACTCCTGGACTACTGTAACATCCTATACCTGTCATGCCCAACCAACATGCTAAGACAATTACAAACAGTCCAAAATACAGCTGTTAGACTGATTTACTCGCTGAAAAAATATGACCACATTACCATCGCCTTCCGAGATTCACACTGGCTCCCAGTACAAGCACACATACAATACAAATTCTACTGTACCCTATTCAAAGCCCTAAATGGAAACGGACCAAGTTATCTGAGCAACTGCTTAAACAGGAAAAACACATCCAGACCAAGGAGAACTCATGCACACTTTACCCTCCCCCAATCAAAGGTATACAAAGCAAAAAAATATACGACGGACTATTAGCCTCCAAAGCAGTGAAACTAGACCGCCACCTCTCCAATCTGTTGACTATAATGCCTAACTACAAAACATTCAGAAAAAAACAAAACCTTTCTATTCAAGAAATTTATAAAATGATCTAACTAAACCTGATCGACTCTCCACAAATCCCGACACATACTACATCTATTAACCATGTATTCTCCCTGGAAATGCCCATGCCAACTCTTGTTATAAACCACCTAGAACTGAAAGGTATTGGTGGGATAGAAGACATCAATGTAATGTAATGTAATACTACCAGACGCATGTACACAAGAGACAGTCCCTGCTCAATAGAGCTTCGAATCTAATTATGACAGACACACAGGACAAAAGAGTGAATCTATATAAGTTGCATAGGTAGGGAATTAGAAGGGGAATGATAAGGCAGACAGGATGGGGGACTATGGAGGGAATGACCAGCAGAAATGGGTGCTTTACAAGTTGATTGGGTTAGGACCTAAACGCAGCTTCAAAAAAAGTGGGCTTTCTATCTGGATTTGAATACTGTCAGAGATGGAGCCTGATGTACTGAGTCAGGTAGGTTGTTCTAGGCATATAGTGCAGCAAGGTAGAAGGGACGGAGTCAGGAGTTGGCCTTAGAGGAGAAGGGATTAGAGGGACTTGCCCAATGAACGGAGTTCTTGGGGCAGAGTGTGGGGAGTGATAAGAGAGGAAAGATACTGAGGAGCTGCGGAGTGAATATATTTGTAAGTCAATAAGAGGAGTTTGACCTGAATGCATAAATAGATGGGGAGCTAGTGAAACAAACTGAGAAGAGGGGTAAAGTGAGCATAACGACCCTGGTGGAATATAAGATGTGCAACAGAATTCTGCACAGATTGAAGGGGAGCAATATGACTTAGCAGAAGACCTGCGAGAAGCAAGTTGCATTAGTCCATATGAGAGGTGACAAGAGCATGAGGGTCTTGGCAGCATGTTCAGAGAGGAAAGGTCAGATTTTAGCAGCGTTGTAAAGAAAGAAATGACAGGATTTGGCTGTTTGTTGGAAATGCAGAAAGAAGGAAAGAGATGAGTCAAAGATAGGCCTGACATTGTGAGCTGATGCGACAGGGAGGATGAGAGCATTATCCTCTGAAATAGAGAACAGAGGAAGGGGGAGAAGGGTTTAGGAGGGAAGATGAAGATTTCAGTCTTGGCCATGCTTAATTTTAGATGGTGGCAAGTCATCCAGGTAGCAATGTCAGACAGGAAGGCCAAGACTCGGCCTGGATTCCCATAGAATTTTCAGGCTGCTTATATTTTTACTAGGTGGAGAATAATGGCTCAGTAATATATTAGTTTTGTTTTAACTTATGCTTTTTTAAATTATGTATGCAATGATTTTTACTCTACTTAGAACTAACAGCAATAATGAGGAATAGAAATGTGTTTAATTAATAAATAAATAATTAATAATAAATCATTTATTTCCACATGTGCACCTTTTAAAAATTGCTTACTTAAGTTCAAGGATTAATGTTATTATATTTACTTTTGAGTATTTTGTTATGACAACCCTATGACTTATTTTTCTTTTTCTAATATTGTATAGGTATTTTTTGTTTGTGATATTTTTCTTCTATACATAGAGGGACTTTAATATTCAGTCTTACATTATTTGGCAGAGCCTCATGTAAAATAGTATGGGATTCCCACATGTTCTGACATTGGATATGTGAATTTCCCTCCTTATTCTATTGAAATTCTGCCTTCACACTGGGACCAAGGAAAACATACAATTCTGAGCTCCCATATCAGGGACCCTTATTTATTTATTTTTTCTCATCCCCTCCAGAGTCATTCACTTTCCCTTTTCCCAGATTTACATTCAGAGACCGTGTGTGGTGCAGTGGTTGGAGCTACAGCCTCGGCACACTGGGATTGTGGGTTCAAACCCCACGCTGCTCCTTGTGACCCTGGGAAAGTCACTCAGTCCTCCATAGCCCCAAGTATGTTAGATAGATTGTGAGCCCACCGGGACAGATAGGGAAAATGCTTGAGTACCTGATTGTAAAACCACTTAGATAATCTTGATAGGCGGTATATAAAAACCTAATAAACTTGAGAAACTAATTAAATAAGATTGTCAAGAAATCATATGACGAATGAAACAAATATGGACGTAGTGGCAAAATACAGTCATATGCAATTAATCATTGGATCTTAATGAAGTAATTGTATTGTAATTGGAAGATTATGAGGATGGCTTGAAAAGTTTGGTAAAAAAAAGTAAGTTAAATACCGTCATCTCCATTGAGGGCTATACGCTTAGCCAGCGAGATTCAAGTTTTTTTGTAAGCTATTATTTCTATGAAATGAAAAAAACTGGAAACTCACCAGACTATGTGCATAGTCCTTAATGGAGACTATGCTTTTTTACCAAACTTTTTAAACTACCCTCATACTAACTTACGTATGAATAATAATAAATTAAATGATGTCATGAAGCTCATAAAATGGCCTATCACCTGTGGTTCAGGAAGATTCTTGGGTTGGACTCTGTCACTTAGCAGACCACTAAGATCTACATTGCTTTAAACCTCAATTTGTGTCTGGTTGTTATTCCTTGGCCTCCCTCACAGATAAAAGAAAGGGCTGAGGGTGGGGTAGGAGATCTGTCCATGTAATTTTTCAGAGCAAACAGAAACATAAATACTGACTTACTTTAGTATTCTAAAATGACAATTATGCATGAAATTGCCAATATAAGAACATAAGAACATAAGCAGTGCCTCTGCCAGGTCAGACCACAGGTCCATCCCGCCCAGCAGTCCGCCCCCGCGGCGGCCCAACAGGTCATGACCTGCCTTAATCACCAGAAGGGGCCCCCTTGTCCCCTAGGTTTCTCATCGAAGTCCTATCTTCCCATCAAAGTCCTAACCCTCCGGCCTTGCATCTGCACGACCTGGTGAGCTGTCTATACTTATGCAACACCCCAGCACCTCCCTCAGTACCCCATGATCCCCTTTTCCCTCAGGAATCCGTCCAATCCCTGTTTGAATCCCTGTACTGTACTCTGCCGGATCACTTCCTCCGGGAGCGCATTCCATGTGTCCACGACCCTTTGGGTGAAGAAAAACTTCCTTGCATTTGATTTGAACCTATCCCCCTTCAGTTTCTCTGAGTGCCCTCTTGTACCTGTCGTCCCTTTTAGTCTGAAGAACCTGTCCTTGTCCACCCTCTCTATGCCCCTAAGTATTTTGAAGGTCTCTATCATATCCCCCCCTGAGCCTCCTCTTTTCGTATACAGCATCCCATTGTCTAAATTTAGGTGACATACTGAATTGGACTTATGAGGAGATATTTGTAAAGTGGGTATGCATAGGGGACATAGGCAGGACATAGGTGGGGATCCTACTTATATGTGTAACTTACAGAATACTCTAAGTTGCACATACCTCTGCCTCATTTACTGTAGATGCTTTGTGGTACTATTCTGACTTTAACATCCTTTTGAAAATGCCCATCTTCAGCTTGTGTAACAAGCTTACTATTTATTTTCAGGAGAAACTTACTGGACTCATTAAGGCACTTGTCCCTCTTTTGTTGATGGAGGCATTTTTGATATTAAGTAGTGGTGGAGTTAGAAGGGAAAATGATGTCAGCTTTTTGTGACTTGGACCTTTGTCTTTCATCATAATTCATGAAGTTAGTACACAACCAATTGAGAGTTTATCATTCGTAAGAGCAAAAGTGTTTGTTTGAAATATAATAGATATATACATATATATCAGTACACTGATAGATCGATAGATATCTCTGCTTGGTACACATTAGATTGACCATTTAAGCTCCTGAAGAAGAACAGTTTGTGAAACAGGGAAACTCCGTAGAGCGACAGGGGTCTGTCTTCATGTGAACGAAGTTGTACTTTTGCCGATGTGTTGCAGTTTTAGTTTTTTCCAGCATTGTCCAGCTAAGTGAATGCTAGTATTAGATTTATAAAAATTAACTAAAAATTTACAAAAATTGATTTGTACAGGTTCAATAGATTTTCTGACCAATGTTAGCTCCATAGTAGGAACTGGGCAGGAACTTTTCCTACATCCCAAATTTCTGGAGCACTTGAGGTCTTTTCCTCCTTTTCCACACATAATTTATATAATTTATTTACAATTTGCATTTGACATCTAACAGGAGTAACTAGCTTTCATTTTTAGCCAACTAACTTATAGTCGGTGAAGTCAATATTAATGTTTGATCTCATAAGCCAAACTGCTTAAAGATAAGACTGCTTATTTATATGGCTCGATTTAAGCAGTTTACTTATGTGGAGAGAGGCTTAATATTGGCATTTGCCCCAACTCCATCCTGGAACATCCACAAGTTAGCTGGTTTTGAATTTGGTGCTAATCGGTCATTTGCAGTGAAGATAACTGGTTAAGTGCTGCTGAAAATGTCTGGATAGCCACAAATAAGTGAATTACCCTATTTTTTGCTCCATAAGATGCATTTTCCCTCCCCCCCTAAAAGTGGGTAGAAATGTCTGTGCATCTTATGGAGCAAATATTGCATCACAGACCATGATGTGCAGTGCTCTCCCTAGCGTCTTTTAGCCGGGCGCTCTGCTTGGCTAATTTAGGTGAGTGCCCAGCTGTCTGCCAGAGAAACGTATACCTGTTTTCTACCTTTTTAAATCCTGGTGGTCCAGCGGTGTATCAGAAGGAGCAAGCTTTCCGTGTTCCTGCCCCGCGCTGAGCCCATCCTACGCTGAATGGCTGCCTCAAATCTCGCGAGAACTTCTTGCCCAGCCATTCAGGGAGCGGCACGGGCCCAGGCTGGAGTGCAAAAAGCTCGCCTTGTGCACCACTAGCCATGAGATCTGAGGCACCTGTCCAGCAAGGGAGGGGCTCAGCGTGGGGCAGGAGCGCAGAAAGCTCGCTCCTGCCGATATACCGCTGGACGACCAGGATTTTAAAAGGTGAAAAAAGGTACCGGGGTAGGGGATAAAAAATTGTTAGTCGTCTGGGGCGGATCCCTCCTGTCCAGGCCCACCACTACACCACCAGAGGGGGGGACAGGGTATAGGGCAGGGATGTGGGTCAGAGTATAGAAAACCAGAAGAGTTCTTGAACCTTAAAGTCTCTCCTCATTTGTTAATGCCAATGATGATGGTTCTTAATACTGCTGTTGACTTTACATGGTAGAAATATTATTCTGCTATATTTTATTAAATATATTAGTACCCCATTTGGTTCAGAATATTTTTTTCTTGTTTTCCTCCACTAAACCTAGGTGCGTCTTATGGTCAGATACATCTTATAGTGCAGCATTTTCTGACTAGTTAAATCATTTTGAATATTGGCCAGGCATCTTTTGGCCGATGTTGACTTGCCTAAACAGAAGATAACAGATCACCGTCCTGCTTGCCTGGAAAATTTAAAAGTGAAGATTTCTTCAGTTAACTTTGAGATAACTAAGCAAATATTTTGAATCTTAACCCCTCCCCAGTATTTTCATTTTGCCCTCATGCATATGCATACTATCATCTCATCTGTCCACTTCTCCATAACTGTACAAGGGGAAATCTTCAAACAAAAGGCTATTCTCAAGAATCACCCACTATACAATAACAAAACAGTAATAGTATCTAATCATCAATAGAAAGATAGCACTCTGATATGGAAGTCTTTGGGGTTGGGTTTTTTTTTATATCTGCACCAGTTACTAGAAGTTGCATTGCATTTTTAAATCTGTTTTTTTGAATTCTTAGAAAGGTCAACCATAGGATTCTTAGTATCCAAAGAAGCCAGAGTAGACTTAAAATTGGCTCTCCAAAAATCTTCAGTGTGTTTCAGTCAATTTTATGTGCTCATAATAGTAGCAGCATCTAGGAACTCAAAATGCATTGTCTACAGCTTACCATACTTAAAGATTTATACCTCTAAAATCAGAAAGCTTTGCCTAGGCACAATCTCCTAAATTTTTTTTTAAAAAATTTTAAAACCATATGTGCTTCTTGCAGAAATGCAAATATATTGTTTAACAGGATATGGATTTTAGTTACCATATGTTTTAGGAGTCTGTCGTTATTTTCAATTATCGGATGTTGTGTTTATGAGTTCCTTTTTTGATTTATTAAAGGGATCATTATAAGGTGCAAATCTTACCTTAGCAGCTTAACTGCATGCTTGTTTTAAGGACAGCCAGCCTGGTTAGAATATACCCAGTGAACAAATAAAGCAGCTGAGCCTGGCACTGAGAGATTGCCAAGAGGGCGTCCCGCTTCCCTATAGGAAAAGAAATATAGAAAAAAAAGAATGATGTAAAGTAAAATGCAACAAATTCGTCAAATCACAGTGATATGCAGAGGTCAAGGAAATTCAGCTGAAAAGGTTAAAGATGAAATCAAACCCGGTGTACAAGAATGAAAATCTATCCCAAAGCAAGGCCACTGGTGACGTGTTGTAGACAAGAAGCTAAATACTGCATAGCACTGGGATCTTTCATTTTCATCAGATCAATAAAAGCTTATATTTATCAGGATTCCAAGCAGCTGCCACTTCTGACAACCTGCACTTTATTTCTCTACTCCTGGTGCTAGATCAGGGCAAGGAGCAGAGAAGAGGATGATTTTAATGCTATTTACACCTGAAGACACCATTCTATTAAGAGGTTCTGTTTTGTTAAAGAAACAGGGGATTGATATTATTATCCAGGGAAGAGCTAGAAGCTCTCTTGGCTCGTTGTCCCCTTTTTGTCTTGCATGCTCACACTAGCAAGATTTTCTCATACTAGGAACATGTAAAAGCACTTTTTAAAATGTATTTATTTTCATTTTTGCCTTAGTTCAAATTTACCATTTACGAAGGGTGGAAAAGCTTGCTGCTAAAACAGTTACCACTCTAATCATCTGTACAACAATATTTGCTATCAGGCATTCTAAATAGATTATCACCAGTCCATCTGTGTCATTATTGATTTATAAGGCTTTAAGCTGCTTTAGAATGGAAGCTTTCTCACTAAGGGGCTTCTTGAATAAATCAGAGCTGTACTCAACTATAGCAGCCATCACTTAAGAAACTGTTTATATATATATATATAAAGTATATATCATAACAAGGAGAAGAAAATGATAAATTGCTTGTAATATACTGATCCAAACTGATATGCAAATCCTGTTGTTGTTTTTTTTTTTTAATATATTGCTTCAGTTAAAAAAGAGGCATCATTAACATATGAATGCTATATGCAAATGATAGTGACAGAGCAGATGTTGTTGCATGTAATTGACCTATATGTGAATTGCATCAGAACCCTTAACTCTATTAATTCACTACCCAGTAACTAGATTTCGCCCCCCCCCAAAAAAAAAAAAAGAAAAGAAAAGAAAAGTACATTCTTTGAAACCATGTACTAGAAGTAAATCTGACAGGGTTCCAGGGATGCTAAAAACAAGATTGGTCTCACCACAATTTTACTGTTATCTGCATTCTGTTCCTTATGGATGACATCATCATGTGACAGTGTAAATTCATCATTTAATAGCATTTTGAAAATGCTGTGGTGAGGAAAGATGGGAAACAGGTTATAAAAATGAACCATTTTTAAAATATTTTTTTTCTTGGTGGAAATGTCACACCTCTTAAAATGAGGTGGAGCCTTTTTATGCTTTTTCTTCTTTCTTTTTTGCATGAGTGAACAGTGAAACACACAGATGTCATTTTATTCCCTGGCTTTTATCCCCCCCCCCCCAACACACACAGTTCTCAGAATGACATTAAATTGTATTAAATAGCCTTTTGTCCATGGGGCACAGACCACCCTGTATATGATAATGTAGTAATGCCCTGCATTCCAGCCACTGAGTTGAAACAGTCTGAGACGTGGAGGATACGTATGAAGCACCATTGTGTGTATAGCCTGCTAACAACTGTGACATATACTAATAGAAACATACCTAATAAATTACTGCTTTCAGGTCTAGCAAGCTGACATTTCTCTGCAAGGGACAATCTTATATTTGTGGCACAGAACAAAATTGCTTCATATGAAGCCACTGTGGATTAGCATAAAAATTAACACTTAAATTTCAGCTTATTTTCCACCCTCTCCTCCTGCCACAACAATCAATTCCTCTTATAAATCTGATTAGATTTTATGATGCTTATTATTCTGAGCATGTCCCAACACAGCATTCACAGGCTTGAAGACTATTTGTTTAAATGGAAAAAAGAAGCAGATAAATCTATAGGTATTTTTTATTACCCTATTCCCCACCAGTTTCTTTCTCATATTGTAACATCAGTAATTGATTGCACACATTAATTAACATGTAAGGTAGAAATTCTGCATTATGCATGATTTATTTCCTATCTAGCAAGTAGACTTGTCTGTTGCCCTTGTGTTTCTAGGACATTGGACTCGATTCTGGTCCAGACATAAATGCCAATGCTCATTCCCCCTGAAAGTTATTAATGTCAGATATGAAATGAGATTTTTGATTCCACCTACTTACTAATCCACAAAAGCTGTTTTGAGTGATGCTGGCTTAAATGCAGGAATTTGAAATGACACAGTGCAATGTCTGATAACATGCAAATATGTTCATTAGACATTATTTGGAACCGACAAATACAAACACTTCTGTAACAAGTCGGGGTCAAAATTAGTTGATGTTGAAACAAGGCAAGAAAATGGCTAAGTGTAATGCCCATCACACAGAAAAAAATTAATTTCAGTTTATTGGAAGCTGGGACTGTGAGGTCAAAAAACTGCAAAATCTGGGGAAGAGAGGGGCACTGAGTATTGAATTAAGTATTTAATTGTAATGCCCATCTACCCAGGATGAGAGAGAATCAATGAAAAAGAAAAAGATGGACTTAGCTAAGGAATGATATCCACAAGTGGTTAGGTTTCCCTGGCTGGCATTAGTATGCTACACATGGGAAGACTGGATAAGCCAATGGAATCTATTTCTACTACTTAGTAGCTTCATCAATGCCCCCTAATCTTAGTATTTTTGGAAAGAGTGAACAAGCAATTCACATCTACCCTTTCCACTCCACTCATTATTTTATAGACCTCTATCTTACCCCCCATGAGCTGTCTCTTCTCCAAGCAGAAGAGACCTAGCCACTTTAGTCTTTGCTCGTAGGGAAGTCATCCCATCCCTTTTATCATTTTCATTACTTCTCTCTGTACTTTTTCTAATTCCGTTATATCTTTCTTGAGATATAGCATGCAAACTCACTATAAATATAAATAGATGCTGCCCCGCAGTCATGATAAAACAACTACAAACAGTACAAAACACAGCCCTGAGAATGATCTATTCGCTGAAGAAATACGACCACATCACTGCCGCATACATCGACTCACACTGGCTCTCAATACAAGCAAGAATACAATTCAAATTCTACTATCTACTATTTAAAGCAATGAATGGAGACAGCCCAACCTACTTGAACAACTGCCTTATCCAACCTGCCACAACCAGGCTAAGGAGAACCCAGACACCATTCACTTATGCCCCTATCAGAGGCATCAAACACAAAAAAAATGTAGAATGGCCTACTAGCCACACAGCCAGCGAAACTTGACCACCAACTATCCAATCTACTGAACACGACATCAGACTCCAAAACTTTCAGAAAAGAAATAAAAACCCTGCTATTTAAGAAATCAATCAAGATAAATTAACTCCGCAGGAAGCATTTCAATCCCCCAAAGTAACCCGCTCAACTATGTAACTCTTCTGGAACTGTCCAACTAACCTCTTATATAATCCGCCTTGAACTGCAAGGTATTGGCAGAATAAAAGTCACTATTATAATGTAATTGTTACTCAATGGGAAAGCAAAGCCATGGGAGTAGGCCTTAGGGATCTGGCCAGAGTCTTATGCCACTCCCAGTGCATCTGAGAATGCACTGGGAAGGAAGCCTAAGACTCCAGTTGGCCCAGTTGCCTAAAGACCCTCCTATAGGAGGGGCCTTAGGTGCCTGGGCCAATCAGGGCCTTAGGCCCCTCCCCAATATATCCCAGAATGCACCGGGAAGGGGAAGGTCCATCATTTGAAAGAGGCAGGCCTGCCAGCCAGAGGGAGTGGGCATCCCTCTGGCCAGCCTTCAAGAAAAAGGTATAGGGGTGGGGGGTTTTGGGGGGCGTTTGAGGGGGGCATCCCTCCTGCCGGGGATGTTAAGGGGGTGCCGGCCAGAGGGAGTAGGCATCCCTCCGGCTGGCCTTCAAGATAAAGGTAAGGGGTGGGTTTTATGGGGTGGGGTGTTCGGAGGGTGCAGGCCGCAGAGACTGGGCATGTCTCCTGTTGGAGATGTTGTGCAGGGTGCTAGCAGGAGGGAGTAGGCATCCCTCTTGTCAGGGATGTTGCACAGGGTGCTGGAAGGAGGGCGTGGTCATCACTCCTGCCGCAGACAGTGTGTGTGTGTGGGGGGTTTGGGAGTTCTCTGCTGAGACTGCTCAGCTGATCGTAGCAAGGGAAATCCCCCTTCCCCTATTACCTGAATGGCAGGGACTTCCCAAAGCTATGATTCTGTAATTGGTGCCTTAGAATGATTGACAGACAATCCGACTTGGGTGCTGGTTACAGAATTGCGGCTTTGAGGAGTCCTGCCACTTAGTTGATGGAGGAGTGTGTGTGTGTGTGGGGGGGGGGGTATGTGAATTCAACTGCTGTGATTGGCAGCTTTGGTCTAGCAGCAAAGATAAGCGGCTGAAATTTAGGCTTGGGTTTTCCGGGCCTACATTTCAGCCACCTATTTTGGCATGATTCATGGCTGGACAGCTGATTTAGCCATTTTCGGTGTTGGCCATGCCTACTTTGGCATTCCAGGCATAAAATGGCTACCTAGTTGCGATTCCAGTGGCCATTTCAGCCACCTTTTATTTAGGTGTTGGTAGGCACTTCAACCCTGCCATTTCTGACTGCATTTTTCAATTACTTAAGCATCAGCAGGGCTTCTACTGATGCCTAAATTTAGGTGCTGAGTATAGAATATCTCCCTTACTGCCTACAAAATAGATGATGATAAAGTCTCACGCAATAATTTTTGTTACTGGCCAGTTACTCCTCGAGTCCTGACTCCACCAGACCCGCCCAAAGATATAAACTATCCTTCCCTTCTCTATGCAGTATTCTCTATGCAGGTAAACTGGGAAAATCTCTTCTCTTCAAAATCACAGGTCTCTGGAACGACCTTACTTTCCCGTTGCGGAACCTGGGCTCTCTCCAACTATTCCGCAAGCAACTGAAAACTTGGCTCTTCTCTAACATGTAATTCTATTTTCCCCCTTATTCTTCCATTCTATATATAAGCTCATGTAAACCTTTTCCTTTCTCTTCTTATATTTTAAGTTCTTGTAAACCGTGCTGAGCTCCACTTCCGTGGAGAGGATGTGGTATATAAACTTAAGGTTTAGTTTAGTTTAGTTTAGTTAATATTCTGTGTATTAGAATGCCATTTTGACATGAGCTGCATTTCACATGCCTTCACACTATAACCAAGAAACACTATATATAATTTTGACATAGGCCTGGATTCTCTAACCTGCACCATTGTTGGCAGATGCCTTAAAAGCAGTCGCTGATGGCGTGTCAATCACATGATGGCGTCAAAAAATAATGCCTCTAGCAAAGGTAGGCACTGGAAATATAGACTGGAAAGTCAGGGTTTTCCAGGTCTATAATACCGGTGATTACCTTTGACGCTTCATAGGCGCTTTATGGTACCTAACACCGGCTCCAGTCTCACCCACACCTACAGTGGCATTAGGCATTGTAAAGTACTATGGAGAAGCTATTCCGGTGCCAATTTTTTGGGCGCTGGTTGGCACCTTGAAAATCAGTTTAAAACGTAATTTAAACAGAATTTTTCACTGAGCTTAGGCGCCTACCAGTGCCTAAAAAAACAGCATCATTTAAATAATCTAGGCCATAGTGCTTAGAACCCATGAGGAAGCACAGGTGTGCCGAAACACGGACTTTGTTGGGTCCCAATGACAAATTTGCCTTTCAGACTGTACTATTTTGTCGATTTTGGACTTGGCCTATGAACTGTATCATATTTTTTACAGTCCCTCCATGTTTTTAGAAAGGGATAGTTGCCCAGCTTACTCTGTGAGCTTGACTTCACCATTTTAATCTACTTTCCATTAAACTGGTTTTGGACCATCCAGAAATTACAGTTCCACTTTGCTTGTGTTTGATTTTTGTATATTTGTGTGTAACACTGAGGTGACGGCAAAAGCTAGAAGGATGCTAGGGTACATAGGGAGAGGTATGGCCAGTAGGAAAAAGGAGGTATTGATGCCCCAGTATAATACTTTGGTGAGATCTCATTTAGATATAACAATGATGGAGTCAGTCGAGAGGAAGGCTACTAAAATGGTGTGTAGTCTTCATTACAAGGCGTATGGAGTCAGATTTAAAGATCTCAATCTCTATACTTTGGAGAAAAGTGGGAGAGGGGAGAAATGATACAGACGTTTAAATAGCTATGTAATGTAAATGTGCAGGAGTCGAGTCTCTTTCATTTGAAAGGAAACTCTGCAATGAGAGGGCAAAGGATGAAGTTAAGAGGTGATAGGCTCAGGAGTATGGAAAGGTTGGTAGATGCATAGAATAGTCTCCCAGAAGAGGTGGTGGAGACAGAGAATGTCGAGAAAGCATGGGGGAGGCATGTGGGATCTATTAGAGAGAGGAGGAGATAGTGGATGCTGTGGATGGGCAGACTGGATGGGCCATTTGGCCTTTATCTGCCATCATGTTTCTTTGTTGCTTATGTGAACAGTAGCGCATGGTCATTAGGTTAAAAAATGGAAAGCTGATCATTTTCAGGCCATAGCAACAAGTGGCCTTAGAACATGAAAAGACCAACTCAAGAGCACGCTAAGGCCACTTTGTAAAAGGGTCCCTAACATTAGCATTCAAACTCTGTCACAGTCATATACCAAACATAAAACTGCCACTCAACAATAACCACCAATACTACTTATCTAGTGGAACAAATGTTTGGCTGCAGCTTTATTCCCCATAACAGCAACAACTCAGAACTTAAGTCATTAAATCACCCAACTCCCAATACGGCTAGTCCAGTTCCCCCCTCCCCCCGAGCTATTTGGTAATGAACTAGCTCATACTTCTCGTCCACCCCTTGATACTTTAAACCACAGCATGACCTACGGTATCATCAGGTCACACCTCTTGAACGATCCTTTTTTCTCCCAACTTAACATGTACATCAACTTGTACGCCAGCTGCATTGTATACCATATCCCCCAAATTCGGTAGTATCATTGCAACCCCGTTACAAACTCTCCTGAACCCACCCTCCCCCCAACAAACTCTCCATATACCCCGATACTTCCCAATACCAAGAAAAGGAAACAAGGGCGGGAGGGAAACACCATTCAGATACCACCTCCCACTCATCCATCCCACTCCCCACCAACACCAAAATGCCTGTTAGTCCACCAAAAACCACTCTCACACCAGCCAATCTCTAACTCCCTTCCCTCCACCAATAAAAACCTTTCATCCATCCTTCTCTTTCACTAACCCTAACAACTGATTCTCAACCAATCCATAACTACCTCTCATTACTATCCTAACCTACTCCAACACTTTTTCTACCTAAACTAAACTAAACCTTCAGTTTGTATACCGCATCATCTCCATAAAGATAGAGCTCGGCACGGTTTACAATAAATGAGGGAAGGACATAAGAAACCTCTTCTCCCCTTGCTATTATTTCTTCCTACGGAGCATGGCTGAGCTAATGTTATGCTCCTACCAGTCTGGACTAGTGGGTCCTGCTGAATGCTAGAAATACCTACACAATTTTTTTCAGTTCAAAAAAAATATTTTATATAGTATATGTATAAGTGTGAGTCTTACCCATCTCCCACTCAGACTCTGCCTACATCAAACTATACAAGTACACAAAATCATACTGCATTCTAGATTCCTGCCCCCCTGATATCATGAAAGCAGTTCCATTAGACTTTAAACTAACTCTGTGGAACTATCTGACCGATAATCTCAAAAATGGAAAATTCCTTACTAATAACAGTCACATTATAATTACCCCAATTCCAAAAAAATCGTAAACAATCATTGGCATCAGTGACCAACTATAGACCAGTGGCATCCATTCCATTCTTTGTAAAAATCATGGAAGGACTGGTACATACCCAATTGATGGAATACCAGGATCAGTTCTCTCTTTTACATGAAACCCAAACTGGTTTTAGACCTTTGTTTAGCACCGAGACAGTAATCGTAGCCATCTTGGATAACTTACGCTCTTTATTTAGCAAGGGCCACAATGCCCTAATCATGTAATTTGACATGAGTTCAGCCTTCGATTTGATGGATCATGAGAAATTGTTACAATGCTTGGATGCAATTGACATCAGAGGAGAGGTATTGGACTGGTTCCGAGGTTTCCTTATATCCCGCACCTATCAAGTACCTTTCAATTACAACCTCTCTAATACCTGGAGCAATCCATCTGGAGTTCCTCAGGGGTCACCACTATCACCACTGCTCTTTAACGTTTACATGTCATCATTAGGTGCACAACTGGCCCAGCGGAGAATAAAATTATTTAGTTACGCAGACGACTTTACAATCATCCCATTCGCCACTTCTCTCTTTGAAGCTATCCCCATGGCAATAGAAGTACTAAACATGATCGAACAATGGATGACTGAATTTAGATTGAAGCTTAATTCAGAAAAAACAAAATTCTTCGTAGCCTCGCCGTACCCACTCGTCACTAAAACATCACTATGCATCAACAAACTCAGTTACCCTATTCAACCTACAATGAAGGTTCTGGGAGTAATACTTGACCAAGGCCTAACCATGAAAGACCAAGTGGACTCATTGATTAGAAGGGGTTTCTTTACTCTCTGGAAGCTTCGGTCCATCAAAGCATACTTTGACGCTTCATCATTCAGAATTTTAGTACAATCCCTTATACTAAGCCATCTGGACTACTATAATATCGCCCACCTGGCAATCTCCCAGAAGAACTTGCAGAGACTACAACTGGTGCAGAACACAGTGGTTAGGCTGATTTTTGGGTTGAAGAAGTCCGATCACATAACCCCTTCCTACCGACTCCTGAGATGTTTCTGCTTTAAGGCACTATATGGTTTAGCCCCTAAATATATAACTGACCTCTTCTCCTTCTCAACCAACAAACATAAGAGAAGCTCACACCCGAAGTTCGTCTCCCCACCAGTTAGAGGATGTAAATTTAAAAGACACCATCAACATCTCCTCTCATATCAAGCAGCATCATGGGGCAAAGACCTGGAAAAATTACTTAGGCATACAAACAACTATTGTGAATTTAGGAAACGCTTATAAACATATCTGTTTTTGAATTACCTAGGTAGCTGATCCACACAATTTCTCCCACAACAGCCGCTCTCATATTCTGTTAGTCACTAACCTCCAACTATGTAAGTTCTACTCAATTGTAGCATTCTTTTTAATCATTGTAAATCGCATAGAACTTCACGGTCCTGCGGTATATAAACTGCTATTATTATTGTTATTATTATTATTATGTGTATGCCCACCTACAAAATGTGTGTTATGTAAGATATGTGTATACTTAGGACCTGTTCTATATCTTAGCACGATTCTATAAAAGGTATGTGTACCTTATATAATTGTGCCTAGTTCTAGGGTGTGTCATAACTTTTAGACGTACCCTAAGCTGTATGCAGATTGGACATATATTATGAGTGCATATAAATTTTAGGAATGCTCATGATACATCTATGCTCCTTTCCTGGCCATACGCACCACTTTATATAATGCACCTACCAGCTTGTGTGCACAAAACTTGTAATTAATGCTAATTAGCATCAATTAATATGTGTTAAATGGCAATTAGCAATGCTAATTAGGCTTGTTACACAATTAACTTGTGTGCACAAATTGGCTGCGTGCACCAATTTCCACACCCAACTTAAGGTGCCATATTCAGAATTTGGGGGTTACAGTATATGTTCACAGCATATATGGCATTATTAAGCATTATTAAGCATTTTGATCCCCAGTTCTAGATATGTCACCTAAAAGATCATTGCCAACTAGTGTGGCGCTAGGTTTGATTCTATAAAAGTTAGGCCTCGCTAGGTGGCCTAACTTTAAGGCACACTGCATTTATTTCAGGGCTTTCTTGGCCTAAATGCCTGCACCTAAGTTAGATGCACATCAACCCATATTCTATAATTGTGCACATAACTCAAAAACTACCCATGATCTGCCCCCATACCACCACCTACTTTTAGACAGGCGCTTTGGCCAAGACGCCTAATTTTTATATAATCGCACCTGTTGTGTGCCTAACATTCAATTAGCATCAATTATGAGGTGTTAAGTGCCAATTATTGACACTGATTAAGCCTATTCATTAATTAACTTAGATGCCTACATTGGCTAGGTTTGCCGATGTAGGTGCCTAACTTTGGTGGACCTTATAAAATTTGCCTGTTCACACATAATCATCACTTCAGTGTTTATCTATTTATTTTGATGCATATCCCATCTTCCCAGAAAGATCAGGATGGGCTACAGAAGACCTACAAAGAAGGTAGGGAGCCTATCTACGACTCATGGAACTTACGTAGTAAAGTGGAACCTCGGTTTGCAAGTAACCCGGTTTGCGAGTGTTTTGCAAGACGAGCAAAACACTCAGCAAACTTTTGACTCGCAAACCGAGCACTGCCCTGATAAATGAGCACTTACAGTCCAGGAAGTGCCGCTTCGGGGGAGTCCTCTTCCGTCTTCCTGCCAGCCTTCCACGTCGGGTGCCGTCCCACCTGCGCGTTACGTGTAACGTGCACAGCGTCAATCATCGGCGTTGTGCGTGGTGTGTGTGGCGTGCAGGTGGGGCGGCACTCGGCTGCATGGACTCGGGTGGGGGCTCTCCAGCATGCGGGGGGACATCCGACGTGGAGGGCTGGCCGGCGGGTGGAGGGGGCATCCCTTTGAAGCGGCACTGTGGGGTTCTTCTTCGGATGACAGACGGAGGAGGCAGACGGAGGAGATGACACTGCAGCACCCGGCACCCGACAGGTACAGACCCCGGGTTCTGGAACGAATCTTTGGTGTTGTCACTATTTTCTATGGGGAACTTTGCTTTGATAAATGAGCATTTTGGATTACGAGCATGCTCCTGGAACAGATTATGCTCGTAATCCAAGGTACCACTGTATTTTTAAAAAGGGGACATACAGTACACAGTGAGAAAACAAAGGGGACCTTTCTATAACCCAGGGAATTACATAGTTTCTACTGGCAGTGGGGAACCCAATACATAAGAGCAGAGCAATACAGGCAATACAATCTGGGGGAATGAGATAAATGATCATGTGGAAGACATGGATAATGAGTCAGAACACTTAAAGATCTCTAGACCACATATAGAGTGAGTGGTCCGTGGATGGGTCATTGAAAGACAGGCAAAGCTATGAAGTGGGGGGATCAACTTTTGTTGTGCACTATTTTAGTCTTCATTTATGAATAGAAAGAAAAGCAGACGTCTTGACAAACTTTGAAACAAGTTACAGTACAGCTCTTGGAAAAATAAACACTAGTTTTCTGATTAAAAGTAACATGGCAAAGTGATCATGGGTAGGGTTAAACATACATCAGGAAGGTATTAACTATATCTATGTCAAAAAAACATTTCTAGAGTAACCTAATGCATCTGTACATTTAAGATGAGGCTTGCAAATTAAGAACATTTCTAAATTATGTACAGAAAACATTTGTTGCAATAAAGTTTTCTCTTAACATCTGTGTGTGTAATATAAGCATTCACACACAGAGCAGAATTTCCTTTTCCACTTTTAACATATACGTGCGGCTCATCCATCGACACATCTGATCCACATATAACTAATCATTTTTATTGTTCAAAGCTTGAAAGTGAAGTTTATTTTTATGAGTGTGCATTAATTAACCCAGCATGTACTATCTTTAGGCATATCAAGCCAAAGCCCTTCATTTAAACTTGTTTATTATGAAATGTTTGCATTCCCTACATTTGTGGCCCACACACACACAGAGATCATTTTATGCTTCTCTTTTGAGCTGTTAACAAAGTTAAAAGGACTTATTGTTTTTCATTACCCTGTTTTTTTGGCACTTTGGTGAAAAAAAAAATTCTCAAACTATGCTTTGATTCATGGCTAGAAACCTCTGCGTTAATATGTCTACATGCATTCCTGCTTAGCAGGGAGAGAGAGCAAAGCAAAAGCTTTAGGATGAAACTGTGAATGGCAGTTCTATAACGGGTGCTTAAAAATGGGTGCCAGAAAAGACTGGCGCTAAGCACAATTCTATACAGGGCACACACTTTTTATGGAAACACACTTTGCATCAATTCCTGTGCCCTAATTTGGGGCCAGACTTATGCCTGCTGGAACCTGATGCTAATGCTGGTACTCAAAATGGACGCACTGACGCTTTATTCAGTAACAGTAACTTTTTGGAATGCCCCTGACATGTTCATGCCCCTCCCATGGCCACACTCCCTTTTGAGCTGCACGTGATAGGGTTTGGGTGCTTGTCGTCATAGAAAATTATGCGGCCAGTTATTAATAATTGGATGTTAGCATCCAATTATTGCTTGTTAATGGCTTCTTAGCCAGATAATATGCATGCCCATCTCAGCAGAAAGCCCAAATTGCAGCGTTCAAACCTGGAAGACATATATGGAATCCAGGGTCATTTGCACACACTAATTTATAGAATAAACTCGTGTGTGTGATTGGTGTCACAAAATTGGTGTGGTAGTCACCAGGGCTCAGATTCTTAAAAGCAGCTGTCAATCGTGTGTCAATCACTTGATGCCTAAATTCAGCCAAGATAGGCGGCTAAAATGTAGGTCTAGAAAATCCTGGCTTATATTTCAGCCGCCTATCTATGCCATTGTGGGATCCTAAAGTCAGGCCACAGCAACGTAAACTGATCATGGCAGGGGAAGTTATCCCTGATCAGCTGAGCCAGCAGTGCTCCCCGAAGCCACAAAATCTAGGAGTCCTGCTGGCTCAGCTGATCCGGGGGGGGAGGAGGGATATACCCCAGACAGACGCGATCAGCTGAACACCTGTGGCAGGGGACTCACCAACCGCAATAGGCAGGAAGGATTCCCACTCCTTCCTACCTGCAGGCCCACACTGAACCCATGACCCACCCCAACCACTCATAGCCCTGAAACCCCCAAACCTCCCACTCTGACATCCCCAAACCCCAATCCCCCATCAAACCTAAGACCCCCCCAAATGTCAATACTCCTTAAACCCCCACCCTGACACCCTCTAAAACCTCAAACCCCCCTCCCTACCTTTTGTAGTAAGGACAGCTGGAAGGATGCCTACACCCTCTGGCTCACAAAAATGGAACCCAAAAATATATAGGGAGGAAAAATATATAACTACTGCAAAACCTCCCCAACCCCAAGAAAACCAACTGTCAAGGGGGAGAGACAAGAAGAAACCTCAATCTAAGTTAATCAGCAAATTACACGTAGTGTGAAACAGGAGAACCCTCAGTAACACAGCCGCCCACTAAGGGAAAGGCTGTCACCGGCTGACACTCAGAAAGAGTGTAAACTGTGAAACATCCCCGGGTTCTTCCTGTAAGTGAGAATAAATCAAGTGCACCCCCAAAAAGTGCTATGTGTGAAAAAAGATTCTAAAAATCAAAAAAACACACTATGAGGTTAAGAAATTCTTGTCTCTACTCCTTGCCAGGGGGGCCAAACAAGGAAGGAAAGTGTCCAAATCTGTCCAAATCAGAACCAAGCCAGTCAATGAGTGGAAGTACTTAGCTTCTTTAAACTGTAGAACAGCCAGCCGATGTGTGACATCGTCCGTCCACATCGGCTGGCTGTTCTACAGTTTAAAGAAGCTAAGTACTTCCACTCATTGACTGGCTTGGTTCTGATTTGGACAGATTTGGACACTTTCCTTCCTTGTTTGGCCCCCCTGGCAAGGAGTAGAGACAAGAATTTCTTAACCTCATAGTGTGTTTTTTTGATTTTTAGAATCTTTTTTCACACATAGCACTTTTTGGGGGTGCACTTGATTTATTCTCACTTACAGGAAGAACCCGGGGATGTTTCACAGTTTACACTCTTTCTGAGTGTCAGCCGGTGACAGCCTTTCCCTTAGTGGGCGGCTGTGTTACTGAGGGTTCTCCTGTTTCACACTACGTGTAATTTGCTGATTAACTTAGATTGAGGTTTCTTCTTGTCTCTCCTCCTTGACAGTTGGTTTTCTTGGGGTTGGGGAGGTTTTGCAGTAGTTACACCCTCTGGCTGGCAGGCCTGCCTCTTCACAATGTTGGGCCTTCCCCTTCCCAGTACATCCTGGCCCCTTCCAGTGTATCTCAGGATGTACCAGGAAGGGAGTTTAAGGCCCTGATTGGCCCAAGTGCCTCAGGCCCTCCTATGGGAAGGGCCTTAGGCCCATCCCTGGTGCATCCCAGGGGAAAGCCCGCCACTGTGAAGATGCTGGCATGCCAGACGGAGGGTATAAGCCTCCCTCTGGCCATCCATACTACAAAAGGTATTGGGGTGGGGGGTCAGGGTGGGGAATTCAAGAGTATCGGCAGTTGGAGAGGTTATGGGTTCGGGGGGGGGGGGGGGGCTGCGGGCAGGAGGGAGTGGGCATCCATCCTGCCTATCACAGTTGGGAGGTGCACTTTGGGGATTATGGCAGGAGGGAGTGGGCATCCCTCCTGCTGCCTAACAGCGATGGGTACGTGTGTACTTCTGGGGTTACAGCAGGAATGAATGGGCATCTCTCTTGCCTATCATAGAAACATAGAAATAGACGGCAGATAAGGGCCCACGGCCCATCTAGTCTGCCCACCTTAATGTCCCTCACCTACCTTTGCCCTGTGAATAGATCCCATGTGCCGATCCCATTTGGCCTTAAAATCAGGCACGCTGCTGGCCTCAATCACCTGTAGTGGAAGACTATTCCAGCGATCAACCACTCTTTCAGTGAAAAAGAATTTCCTGGTGTCACCTCGTAGTTTCCCGCCCCTGATTTTTAACGGATGCCCTCTTGTTGTCGTGGGACCCTTGAAAAAGAAGATATCTTTCTCCGCCTCGATGCGGCCCATAAGATACTTGAACGTCTAGATCATGTCCCCCCTCTCTCTGCGCTCCTCGAGCGAGTATAGCTGTAATTTGTCAAGCCATTTTTCGTATGGTAGATCCTTGAGTCCCGAGACCCTCCGGGTGGCCATTCTTTGCACCGACTCCAGTCTCAGCACATCCTTGTGATAATGCGGCCTCCAGAATTGCACACAGTATTCCAGGTGGGGCCTCACCATGGATCTATACAATGGCATAATGACTTCCGTCTTACGACTGACAAAACCCCCTTCGTATGCAGCCCATGATTTGTCTTGCCTTGGACGAAGCCTGCTCCACTTGATTGGCAGCCTTCATGTTCTCACTGACGATTACCCCCAAGTCTCGTTCTGCTACCATTTTTGCTAGGATCTCGCCATTAAGGGTATAAGACTTGCATGGATTCTGGCTGCCCAGGTGCATAACTTTGCATTTTTTGGCATTGAAGTTGAGTTGCCATGTCCTAGACCATCGCTCCAGTAGGAGTAGGTCGTGCATCATGTTGTCGGGCACTGAATCTTCGTCTGTTGTGCATTTGCCCACTACATTACTCAGTTTGGCGTCATCGGCGAATAATGTTATTTTACCTCGAAGCCCTTCTGCCAAGTCTCTTATAAAGATGTTGAATAGGATTGGGCCCAAGACTGAGCCCTGTGGTACTCCACTAATCACCTCCGTCATTTCGGAGGGGGTGCCGTTCACCACCACCCTTTGGAGCCCCATCACAGTTGGGGTCCCCTGTCGCAGCCGCTCAGATTATTGTAGCAGGGGTATTTTCCTGCCCCCCCCCCCCCGATCAGCTAAGCCGGCAGTACTCCCCAAAGTCATGGCTACAGGTAGCACTGCCGACTCAGCTGATTGGGGATAGCTTCCCCTGCCGTGATCAAATTATGGCTTCTGCAGCTTGACTTTAGGATCCCATGGCGGCATAGATAGGTGGTTAAAATGTAGGCCAGGGTTTTCTGGGCCTAAATTTCAGCCGCCTATTTTGCCGTGAAACACAGCTAGATAGCCGAGGTAGCCCGTCTATTGCCACTTCCGGCATTGACCTTGCCTACGTTGGCATTCCGCAGCCTAAAGCGGCTACCTAGCTGTGATGCCAGCTGCCTTTTATTTAGGCATCGGTAGGCGCTTCAGCGCTGCCATTTTTTGCTGTTTCTGATGGTGTTTTTTCATTAACTTAGGGCGCCTACTGACACCTAAGTTTAGGCGCTGGTTATAGAAATTCTCTGATGGTGCATAACAGCAAATGAGCCGTACCGGTGGGCTGCATCAGTTTCTAGCAATACACACACCTCATAGAACAGTACCAGATATGCACATTACAAGCCACATTTAGGGAGGGCAGGGAAATTTATGAACAGGCTCTAAGAGATTTAGGTCCTGATTCTACAAAGTGCGTCCCGATTTTAGGCAGCTGTAGGCATCCTACAGCTGTCTAATCAGCCAATGAGGATGCACGTTTTTAAAAAAAATGCTCCCCAGGCAGGCCGCCTATATTGAAGGCGCCTCCGGGAGCCTAGGGAGGCCCGCAAGACGCCTAAGCTCGCCTAAGGGCCTTAGGCGGGCCTTAGGCGAACCTAGGCGGCCTTACGCATCTCCCTAGTAGAGGAAGAGACGCTTACAATGTAGGCCAACAAAATGCTGGTCTACATTGTAAGTAGATGTGGCCGCTATACTTATTGCAGCAAGGGATCTCTCTGCCGCTATAAGTATAGCGGGCCGTGGCCGCCTGTCCGATTGCCGGCAGGAGGGTGCCCAAACCCTCCTGCCAGAAGATGCCCCCCCAACACTACCGACTGCCCCCCCCCCCGACACTACCAATCGCTGGCAGGAGGGTGCCCAAACCCTCCCGCCAGAAGATGCCCCCCCCAACACTACCGATCGCTGGCAGGAGGGTGCCCAAACCCTCCTGCCAGAAGATGCCCCCCCCCCGACACTACCGATCGCTGGCAGGAGGGTGCCCAAACCCTCCTGCCAGAAGATGCCCCCCCAATCACTACCGATCGCTGGCAGGAGGGTGCCCAATCCCTCCTGCCCAAAGACGCACCCCCTCCACACCCTCCCCCCTGCGCTAACAGCCCCCAAACCTCCACCCCACCAAACTAACCTTTTCTTTTAGCCAGACGGGTCTTATCCGTCCAGCCGGCAGGCCCGCCTCGTCGAAATGAGGCGGGCCTGCCCCTTCCCAGCCCATCCCGCCGAAGTCTAAGGCCTGATTGGCCCAGGCTCTAGAAGCCTGGACCAATCAGGCCTAAGGCATAGCGGGTCCGCCCATCCCCACTAAGTCTAAGGCTTGATTGGCCCAGGCGCCTAGAGCCTGGGCCAATTAGGCCTTAGATTAAGTGGGGATGGGCGGACTCGCTATGCCTAAGGCCTGATTGGTCCAGGCTTTTGTAAACCACTTTGGGTGGTTTGTAAACCACTTTGGTCCAGGTTTTGTAAACCACTTTGGGTGAATCTCTTCGTGAAAAAGGTGGTTAATAAATCCCAATATATGAATACATCCTCTATAATAAAACCCTAAGCGCGCATGCGCACTTATAACGCTGTGATCCCTGACTGCATGATTTGTGACTCCATGGCCGTGTTTGATTTGTGGTGCATGGCGGCTTGCGGCAGTGAGAGCAACGGCAGGAGGGTGCCCTTTGAGGTGATGCGAGGCGTCCGGCTGCTACTGCTGCACAGGGAAGTAGAGGGGGAAAGGGAAAAGGGGCTGCTTTGGGGGTAGGGGTGTGCTGGGGGGGGCAGGCAGCAATCTTGGTTTGCTCGGGGGGCCAGAGAGAGACAGGCAGGGGGCCAGGGAGAGAGACAAGACAGAAAGAAGACAGACAGATAAGGGGCCAGGGAGAGACAAAAACAGAAAGAATGACAAACAGACTGGGGGCTAGAGAGACAGACAGACAGCAGCAAAGGAGCGAAAAAGAAAGAAAGACAAACAGGCAGGGGGCCAGGGAGTGACACAGACAGAAATAATTACAGACAAACAGGGGGTCAGAGAGACAGACAGAAAGACAGCGGCCAAAGAGAGAGAGACAAAGAAAAAAAAGACAGACAGACAGACAGCGGCCAAGGAGAGAGAGGGAGACAGAAAAAAGACAGACAGATAGAAAGCGGCCAAGGAGAGAGAGAGACAGAAAGAAAGACAGACAGACACATCTTAAGGCTTAAAGACTAGTAATAAATAATTCCCCCCTAAGGCACATCGGTCTATGCATGCCAAAACATCATTGTACTATGATCCAATAATGGGTTATGCTTTCCTTAACTCTGTTATAGAATCAGTGCATCTTTATATTTAGATACCACTTGATACAATTGCTCCTTTATTGTTCCTTTTCGGCTTTTTAACCATCGTTTCAGTACAGAAGGCTTAGGTAACTTACAGGTAATCCGTTTGGATATGTTTATTGAGTTCAATGAGTAAAGAGTGTCAATAAATTGACCACACAACTATATCAATCATACACAGAGCTGTCTGTGCATATATGCGGTGTGGTGAATTACAGATGGGAGTTCTAAGGCGGTGGCTGTCATCTTTTGATTAAGAAAAGGAAATGATTTCACTAAAAAGACATTCCCTCTTGTGTTGTTTTGTTTTAACTGAGTTTGTACTTTCCACCAAAGTGGACATATTTATTGAGACTCATAAGTTACTTCACGGTTACCAGCATCAGTGTAATCTCAACAAAGTCTCTTTTTTTCTTGCCTATTATCTAAATATCATAACTATAAAATATCTTAAAACATTCTCTGTACTGTAAACATCTTAGCTACAAAGCTTTAAGTGTAAACACTAGGATGCATCAGAATGATTTTAAATGTTATATAAAAAAAAAAAAAAAAACACCCTGCTCTTAAAAACTAAACAAAAAATGTAAAGCTTCCATCTGTTTTATGATTTTTCCACTGTGGAACTGCTGCTGTGTGCCAGTTTACTGAACCATGGCTTGCTAAAGAGATTGCTAGGGTCACAGATTGAAAAAACAAAGAGCAAGTCTTTAATGATTGGAATTTTTTTTTTCTCTCTCTCAAATCTTCCTGACATGGCTGGAGCTGAATTAAAACATGCACAGCAGCCGAAATCACAGAACATAAATGTCCACGTTTTCTGCGCTGTGAAGATCTGCTCATGGAAAGATTATAATTTTACAAAAGATGTCATTTAAGCAATTACCTTATGCTCTTATGTGATTGCATACCTGAGTCTTCACTAAGTAGCTACATGTCATAATGTTTTGAACTGTGTGTTCACGGTTAAAAATAGATTGCAATGTGTATACCGAGAAAAAAAAAAACACATTCTGTTTCAATTTTTGCATCATGATCAGTGCGTTGAGACAATAATACTTTGCAAATAATTGCTTTCTATTGCTCTAATCTCAGGGCATGTTCAGAAATTCTGATTGTGGATTGCTTCTTTACATTGGCTGAGCAACGGACCTATGCAGTCTTGAAAGACCACGCATTACAATATCTTTTTTAAAGTTCCTATATAATGAACCCAGCTAACAACAATTTCAGTTGTCTTCAAGAACAATGAGGGTAATTCTATAAGGAAAGGCTTAGATTAGGTGCTGGGAAAGCACTTATTTAGGGCCTATACTGTAAACAGAAGTAGGTGTCTACTTTTAATTATAGATTACTAGCTGAGTGCCTCAGAATACTCCTATATTAAAAATGTGAACACTTGAGATTGACTTCTAAAAATGTTTGGGGTTTTTTTTGCGTGTGTATGCCAAAGATACTGAGTTTATGAATTCTAAAGTTCATGTTTTCCTGATGTTACAAAAAAAAAAAAAAAACACAACAAAAACCAAGCCATCTTGGAGCTTGGGGATTTATTTCTTTTTCAGATTTCTTTGTAACTGTTTAATCATGTTATCAAGACATTCCTTATATTTTTGCAAACCACAGCAGCTGTCCACATTTGTGAGTGCATAGACCCACAAACATTGCCTAGTTGTGTCTAGTGTGTCTTAGGTCTAGTGTGTCTAGCCCTAAGGTGCCTAAAATTAGGCACCTTAGGGCTCTTTTTATAAAGCTGCAGTAGAGGTTAATCGGTGCCAATAACAAGCAATGATCATTTCGTAATTGGCTTAAATTAAAATTAATTGGATGGTAGGCATCTAACTTGGTAGCCCCTATCACTTTCAGTTAGGTGCCTAGTCCAAAACACCTAACAGAAAGTAGGCATGATTAGGGGGGTGGAACATGGGCGGATTAGGTGTGTAGGTACCTGTTTTTGACTTAGGCGCCAGTTTTCAGGCCTAAGTCCACCTTAGTTGGGACCAGGTGCCATTTTATAAATGGCGCCTAATTTAAGATTGACATGTGCTTTGCGTTGCATTCCTTGGTTTGAGCTTAGAATATGCAACACCTTGCATAAATTAGAAGATTAAATAATGCATGTGCTTAAGTATGCAACTCACTCACGCACTATCTAAACCAGGGGTGCCCACACTTTTGGGGCTTGCGAGCTACTTTTAAAATGACCAAGTCAAAATGATCTACCAACAATAAATTTTTTTTAAAAAACATAAAGCACACTGTATGCAGAGAAAATGTTAATCATCATTTATACTCCGGGGTTTTTTCAAAGAGGTCAAGGCAGATGACTTTATGCATTGTCACCTCAGTAACAACTATACAAAAGTAGACAAATATACCCCTTCCCTTTTTACTAAACCACGATAGCGTTTTTTAGCGTGGGGAGCTGCGCTGAATGCCCCGCTTTGCTCTCGACGCTCATAGGCTCCCTGCACTAAAAAAACGGTATTGCGGTTTAGTAAAAGGGGGTCATAGTACAAAATATAGACAGCAGATATAAATTCTCAAAACGGACACATTTTGATCACTAAATTGAAAATAAAATCATTTTTCCTACCTTTGTTGTCTGGTGATTTCATGAGTCTCTGGTTGCACTTTCTTCTTCTGACTGTGCATCCAATATTTCTTCCCTTCTTTCAGCCTCCTGTATGCTTTCTCTCCTCCAGACCTCATTCCCTCCCCCAAATTTTTCTTCCTCTCTCCCTGCCCCCTCCCCTTTCTTTCTTTCTCTCTGCCCCCTTCTTTCTTTCTGTCTGTCTTTCTTTCTGTCTCCCTGCCTGCCCCCTTTTTTTCTTTGTCTTTCTTTCTCCCTGCCCCCCACCCAAGCCACCGCAGCCGCTATCGGGGAACATGCCCCCAAGCCACTGCCGCCGAGTTCTGAACTCTACCTGCTTCCCGACACTGTTAACAGGACAATGCACTGGGCCCACCAGCCTTCCCTCCGATGTCAATTCTGATGTCGGAGAGGAAGTTCTGGGCCAGCCAAGCAGCGATTGGCTGGGACGGAACTTCCTCTCCGACGTCAGAATTGGCATCGGGAAAGGGAAGGCTGGTGGGCCCGCTGCTTTTGCTGTCCTGTTTATGGCGTCGGGAAGCAGGGAGAACGCGAAGGCAACACGAGTCTATCACAGAGGCCGGGATGAGCTCTACAATCGACTCACATTGCCTTTGTGATTGACCTTTTGGGCACCCCTGATCTAAACCTTACCCATTTGATTTAGAGATGAGTAGTCAGAAAACTTTCATGTTATGGAGTTTCACGTGTGGTACCCAGACATGTTTGTTTTGATGATTTCCATTTGACCATTTACTGCATTGTTGTCACAGGAGCAAAGTCTATCGTGTGTGATCTTTCAACAGAGTGCATCCTACTTGAAAAAAGGACACTTTTTTTTTCTGAAAGAATGTGCTCTCTTTTCCTGACAGTAAGCTATTTCTGCATGCACAGTGGTTCATTGTCAGGAAAAGAGTGTGTATTCTAATGGAAAGGTTGTGCTCTTTTTCCAAACTTGGAGCACTTTTGAAAGTTTTATTTCTGCTCGTTCTCAGATTTTAATGGCATACAACAATATGGGATAGGCTGCTAACATTTCCCATGTTGTATGCAAATAAGAGCCCATCTGTAATGTGAACACCTACATGCAAAGTGCACACCATCACAGCTAGGTGCTTATTTACAGAATACCATTTAGCTGGAGCTACATATTTACATACATATATGTTCACATATGCACATGTAAATGACTAGAATTACATTCTTCCCACCTAAAACTAGGCATCTTATAGGATTACCCTCAAAATGGATATTAGAATATACTACTGCAGTGTTCTAAAATGAACCTAATCTAATCTAATCTAAGGCTTGGCTTTATATAACGAGACATCATTCCAAGAAAGCTCGACTCGGTTTACAATAGTTAACAAATAAAAACCACACAGAATAAGACTAAGTTTCGGAAGATTAATTTTCAAAGTGTTTAGCAAATAACATTAACTATAGCGCGCGCTAATCCGGTGAGAGCGCACCTTCATAAAAGGAGCCCTATATCAGCTTGAATAATTTGTGACTAACTAGCTGGGTAGCCCATTGGGGATGTGTTTGGAACAATGGCAAAATGTTTATTTCTAGTTATGTTCTGTAGTTATTGTTAATAAAGCTGCAACTGGTTTATTCCACACATTTTTTTGTCTTGTTGTTTAGATGCTGGTAGTTCGTGAAGAAAGAGGGGTGTTCAAGTACCAATGTTATTATATTGAAGATGCCACTAAAACAATAAATACATACTGCTCATAGGACCACATTCCTTAATTATTACTAAGCATCTCCGCTACTTAGAATTTCAGCTTTAGTCCAATAAAAGCTTTTAGATTCAGCTGTAGCTTGGGTTACCTATTGCCGTTACTCTAGTATAGAATTGTATTTCCAATTGTGAAAATTTCCTTTCTTGATCTCTGTAATTGTGGACTAAATATTAGTTAATGTTTTCATTACATTTGATTGTATATTTAGGTGATTTCATTTTTTTTTGTTTGTTTGTTTCCGATCTTTTTCAAGTTATGTATGCTTGATTAAATTTAAAAGGCTATAAATAAATAAAAAATTAAAATTAGGAAAAAAAAAAGAATTTCAGCTTTTTAACTCTTTCTTTCTTTAATAGTAACAGTAATTTATTCATTTGTATCCCGCTTTGTTCAAAGCAGGTCACAACAAATACATACACAGTATTAAAAGTAAAAAAAACACCGATGCATACATTACAAATTTAAGACCAATCAGCAGCCAGCGCTCAAATTCACACAAAAAGCTTAATCCCCATACTTCATCTTGCAAAATAGATACCTCTTCAATAATCGCTTAAAATTACGCACATTATCTCGCTGGCGTATGTACATCGGAATCTCATTCCATTTCTAAGGGCCAACGCAGGAGAACATACTAGCCTTAGACACTTTCAGCACGATTTACAGAGCGGAATTTTTGTAATGGAAAATAGGGCAGAATACTATCCGCCAGACATGTTGGCACCAATCCATGCATACAGAGATCGACCATTATAGCATATCTGGTACTCCAGTTTCAGCCAATAGAGCTTCACATAGTATTCTGTCACATGTTCGTTCCTCCCCAATCTAAAAAGTGTCCTGACTACTGAATTTTGCGTAACCTGCAAGGCACATAGGGGTCCTTTTACTAAGGCGCGCTAAGCAATTTAGCACACACTAACTGATTTAACACGTGTGCTAAATCGGTTAGCACACCTTAGTAAAAGTACTCCATAATGTTGACACAGGTATACCTAAAAGAACTAAATTACAGTAGTCCAAACCTAACAGAACTAAATCTTAAAAGTACTATTCAATAAATGCGATCTTTTCAAATCATTTCCTGAACATGACCCCTAAATGCCAAGCAGGGATCTATAAGGACACCCAAATATTTGATCTCTGTATAGATCTTTATTGATGCATCTAAGATTTGATAGGATTTGAAACCTCAAAATTCCAAGTGCCATATACAGAATGGCTCTGAAGCTCTGGTAAAAAATGACTAGAGTAAGAATTAAAGTCAAATGAGTATATTCATAAGGAAGCTCAAAATATTTCTGTTTGATTTTCGTATTCTGATCCAGAACAGATGCTCTTTTGCAACTTAAAATCTGAATTTCTTATCCAAAACAGAAGACTTTGCATAATTTGAGAGTAAAAGCTTTGATCTAGAGCAGAAGAAAATTTTAATATTTTGAAACCTAATACTATATTTTGATCCAGAAAAATGTCCCTGGGAAATCTGGAACCTTGTAAACATGAATCCAATTTGCCATGGCAGAAAGCCCTCAGCCAAGCACTGTGGCTTCAATAATTGAGCTACAAGCTAAGTGAGTTTATTTACTTGGATGTTATTACATGTACCACACACAAAAAAAGCCTGAACAAAGCTACAGTCATAAAATAGTACTCATGAAATAGGTACAAACTTAAACAGCAAGCCCTCCAGAGAAAGAGAAACACCTATTATGCCTCAACATAACTCGCACTGAACTGCTAATGAAAAGGCAAAAGCTAAAACTGAAAAGAAAAAAAAAAATATTATGAAATATTGCATAATGAACACAATGATACTTTGGGCTCCTTTTACAAAGGTGCGTTAGGGCCTTAAAGCGCGGAATAGCGTGCGCTAAAATGCCACGCGTGCTAGCCGCTATCCCCTCCTTTTAAGTAGGCGTTAATTTTTTTGCTAGCGCACACTGATCTTGTGCGTGCGCTAAAAACTCTAGCGCACCTTAGTAAAAGGAGCCCTTTGTGTGTCTAAGTGCTTTGAAAATAAGCCCTAATGTAAACAGAACTGCATACATCTGGTAGCCCTATAGAGAACAGCAGAAGTAGTTATATGTGCAGCTAATTTCAGCTGGCTAGTGTTGGTTAAAATCACAGAGCTTTCTCAGAAAAATTTCTGAATCCAACCTTTATTTGAGTGGATACGTTTGTGCCATCAATGGGGTTTTCAAAGTCATAGAATCAACTGGCTCGCTGAAGAAGTTAAGTCAGGTGTGGGCAACCTTGATCCACAAGGGCTGCAACCCAGTTGAGTTTTCAGGATTTCCCAATGAATGTGCATGAGATCTATTTGCATGCACTGCCTGAAAACCTGACCGGGTTGCGGCCCTCAAGGACCAAGGCTGCTCACTGCTGAGTGAGCTGGATACTCTGCTTACAAAATGGCGGACCAGCTCTCAAATAATAACGCAAATGCTGATTTGTACCGATTGAATTTCCCAATGTATAGTTCTGCAGAATGTTTAGACATTTTAAAAAAGTCAACTGGAGAAAGGTTGCCCAAAATTAGGTTACAAGATAACATACACTGAACATGAATTCTATAACATCATTTAGGTGCAAAGATATATCCTATCTCAATAGCAGGTGTAACTGCTCACACCTTAATACAGCAGTTGTGTATGCAAATGACATTTTGTACAGTTTGCATGGAAGTAGTGGGCACGCCCCCTGCCCCACCCATGTTCTCCCCATGTGCACACTTCCTTGCAATTGCCAAAGATAGAAACTCTGTACTAACATTACAGAACAAATTAAATACAAATGAGTCTATTCTGCATTAATCACCAATTATTATTGATTATTACCACCAATTATGGCCTTATTAAAGATGTGCTATATCTGCTAGTATTCTACATCCTATACACACAAAATCACACACAAGACACCTAAATTTAGGTGATACAAGATGATAGAATGAAAGTATTTGAAGGTAATTCTGTTATATGATGCCCATTATAGAAACTGGTTATGATACTTACTAAATACCTGTTGCATGGAGAAAAGTAAGTGCCTGCTTTTCATTATATAGTAGAATACTAGTGTAAAAGGCTGAAAATGTACATAGATTAAGTTGCGGTCACTTGGAAAAATCGTATAGAAGGTGTAAATGCCCATGCTTATACAAATGTTAGTATGTACATACACAAATTATATAATCTCTTTCATTTGAAAGGAAGCTCCAGAGTCAGAGGGCATAGGAGGAAGTTAAGAGGTGATAGGCTTCGGAGAAATCTAAGGAAATTCTTTTTTACAAAAAGGGAGGTAGATGCGTGGAACAGTCTCCTGGAAGAGGTGGTAGAGACAGAGAACATGTCTGAATATAGGCACATAGCATCTCTTAGAGAGAGGAAGAGATATTGGTTATTGTGGATGGGCAGACTGAATTGGCCATTTGGCCTTTATATGGCATCATGTTTCTATAACCATAAAGCTCTATGACCTCATAATGCACGTTAAGAGTGTTAGCCTATAACAATAATGCTCAATGGCATTACAATGCAGTAAAGAGCCTTACCCTATAGGGAAAGGAGGAGATAGTGGATGCTACAGATGAGCAGACTGGGCCATTTGGTCTTCATCTACCTTCATGTTTCTCTGTTTATGGGCCCAATTCTAAATAATCCTCCTCAAAAATCAGTGCTGGATACTACGATGCTAAGCATGATTCTTTGAAAGATAGGTATACTGTATAGGCTTAGATATCACTAAGAATCTTAACTTTAGGTTCACTCAATTTAAGCCAAGGTTTTCTTTGCCTAAATACCTGCACCAAAATTAGGCCTAACTCACAAAGAAGCTCATAACTCGAAAATAAGCCCAATATCTGCCCCCTAACCATGTACATTTTTGGGAAGGTGCTTTGGACTAGACACTTACTTTATGACATAGGGCTAAATTCACTAAGCAAACCGATTGTATACCAATCAGTTTACGAACCCTTTGCAACCTGATATTCCTCCGACTCGATTCACTAACCTCTGTGCCGATCCGATTCCGATCTGTGCATCACAATGAGGGGACACGGCATGCAAAGTAGACAGGGACATGATTCACTAAACAAATCTGGGACACCGACTGGGCTGGCCGATCAAGAGAAGAAGCGACTACTGGGGACCAGTCACACACGTCCACGTCTCCTGCTTCATTGCCGCCCTACTCTCTGCCCTGATCTTCCATCCCTGCTCTCTGTCCCAACTCTCCTACCCCGATCTTCCAGCCTTGCCCCGATCTCTGCTCCAATTCTCCTTCCCTGACTCGAGCCCGTGGTTTTAACCCGCTTTAAACCTGCAGGCTAAAACCACGGGCTCGTAAGTAAAAAGTTAAAAAAAAAATTTTTTTAAACACCGTCATCAAACGCATGTGCAGGCCATCTACAGGCAAAGTAGATGGTCTGCGCATGTCTCTGGATCGCTGGAGAGCAATCCGTGAGGTCAGTGGGGGGTGTTCCTCCGATCACCCCATTTGAATATAGGCCCGTTGTGAATCAGTCGGCTTGCATTGGATTTGATATGGAGCGGACTGACTCAGCCAGGCTAGTGAATCTAGGACTTAGGCACTTAAATTTCAATTAAATCCAATTGAAGCCAATTATGATGTGTTAAGTTACAATTATTGGTGCCAATTAAGCCAATTAATCAGTATGTTGGCTAGGTGCTTTGATATAGGTACCTAACTTTAGACAATATGAGGTTCATAATTTAAAAAAACGTCTAAAAGTGTCCTAAATGGCTACTTGGATAATCAAAAAGCCTGATCGTCCAACTACCCATAACCAAAGCTGGTTTTTAGACGTATCTAAAACCAGCTTAGGCCTCGCGTACAACACATATAACCAAAACAGTTGACAGGTTGCCTAGTCGACACTTAGACCTTTTTGACTTAGACGAAGTCAAACCAAGTCTAAGTGCCGAAAAAGGGGCTGCTAAGCTGATGGCCGCTGGCATGATCAGTTCAGCGGCACAGCAACCTATCCATCGCAACCATCGCGGCAGGAGAGATGCCCAATCTCTCCTGCCGCGGGTTGTGGCAGTTGGGTACAGGAGTGATCGCATCGCGGCAGGGGAGAGAGCCAATCTCTCCTGCCACGATACATCACCCTCCCCCGACGATATCGGGGCAAGAGGGAGCTCAAGCCCTCTTGCCCCGTCGAACCGCGACCCCCCCCCGATAACATCGGGGCAAGAGGGAGCTCAAGCCCTCTTGCCCCGTCGATCGTGCCCCCCCGACTTGATATGGCCAGGAGGGAGCCCAAGCCCTCCTGGCCCCGGCAACCCCCCCCTCCGACACAAACGGGCCAGGAGAGAGCCCAAGCTCTCCTGGCCCCGGCGCCCCCCCCCCTCCGACACAACGGGCCAGGAGAGAGCCCAAGCTCTCCTGACCCTGGTGTCCCCCCCCCCCCGACTGGATTGAGCCAGAAGGGAGCCCAAGCCCTCCTGGCCCAATCCAGTCGGGGGGGGGGGGGTCACCGGGGTCAGGAGAGCTTGGGCTCTCTCCTGGCCCGATGTTGTCGGGGGGGGGGGTTCACGGTTCGACAGGGCAGAAGGACTTGGGCACCCTCCTGCCTGGATCGTGTGTGTGGGGGGGGGATTCTGTAACCAGTGTTGTTTTTGACAGACACCGGTTACAGAATCCAGCTTTTAGGCGAAGGACTGGCTCCTCCTTCGCCTAAAAGCCCTTGTGTTGGACGTTTAGGGCTTAGGCGTTTTTTTGGTTCATTATGGGTAAAAAGTGTAGATGTCATGGGGGTGTACTTGTAGACGTAGTGGTGATCTGGGCGTTTAATAGAGGCAGGCTATAATCAAAACAAGGACGTTTGTTTTGGTTATGGATACTTTCCCTGCTTCTGCTTTGAACGTTTAAGGACTTAGGCCAAAAGGGGACTTAGATGGTTTTTTTGATTATGCCCCTCCACGTATCACTCCTCACCCAAAATTGTACCCTTATGCACAAAAACTAGCAAACTAAAAGCCATCAAATCATGTCTAGTTTTTGACTCAGAAGTATAACTTGGTTCCTTAAACAATTTTCTAGCACTGATCCCTGGATTTTTCATACTGCAGCCAAAGTTGCACATGTACATCTATATGTATTGCCGATTTGCATGCACGATTTAATTAACAAGCCAATAAGTGCCAAGGCTTTCCACTTTCTCTTTCACTTTTCAGTGCTTATATGGAATCACCAGGAAATGTTATCCAACCTAAAACTGAAATTGTGCATTAATGCAGAAGATATTACAGTTGTAATTCCTGTTTTCTCATTGTCCTTAGAGACAAAATAATTCATTTCATCTGTACTTACTCAGGTAGAACAATGGACTACTGAATTGAAGTTAAAATTAAATCCTGAAAAAACAAAAATATTTCTGGCAACTCCAAATGATAAGATCAAGGAAACTTCTTTGAGACTGAATGGGCTGGACTATTCAATAAACAACACTATTAAAATTATTGGTGTTATTTTGGATTGTCATCTAACTTTTGAAGATCATACCAACTCTCGGGTTAAAAAATGTTTTTTTACATTGTGGAAACTTCGTACCATCAAACATTATTTTGATTTTCCATGTTTTAGACTATTAGCCCAGTCCCTGATTCTAATTATCTTAGACTACTGCAATATTGTATATCTAGAATCTTTCAAGAAAACCAGGCGACTAAGCATTATTAAAAATGTGGCAGTCCGTCTCATTTTCGGCCTGAAAAAAATCAGATCATATAAGCCCCTATTATAAAAAAACTACATCGGCTACATCCTACACCCTGCTCCTGCTGCTGCTCTTTAAGCAATGGCAAAACAAAGATAGAGGTGTTGCAGGGCTGCTCTATTCATCCTCATGGCTGCCATCTCTGTTCTGGAACTGAAAGTGGTGTCAGAAGAGAGTGGTACCAGAAGCTGTGAGGTTGAATAGAGCAGCCCCAAGATGCCTTTACCTTTGTTTTGCCGCTGTTGGAAAGAGGGGAAGAGACACATAGGATGGAAGGGGTCAGGCAATGGATGGAAAGAAGGAGCGAGGAAGTTAGGTGTTGGATGGAAAGGGGGAGAGGGGATCAGGTACTGGATGGAAAGGGGGAGAGAGGGTGTCAGGTGCTGTATGGAAGGGGAGGGGAGAGAGAGGGGCTTAGCTCTGGATGGAAAGAGGGAGAGAGAGGGTGCAGATATTGGATGGAAGAGGGAGACAGAAAGTTCAGACAATGGATGGAAGGGGTGACAGAGAGTTCAGACACTGGACAGAAAGGGAAAGAGAGAGGGGGGAAGATGATGGATAGAAGTGAGAGAAGAGGTCAGGCGCTGGGTGGAAGGGGGAAAAGAGGAAAGGGATCAGAGGAAGGGGAAGAGAGAGTAGGGGTAGATGCTGGATGGAAGGGGAAACAGGATCAAATGATGGATGAAGAGAAGAAAGATGATAGAGTTAGTGAGAAACTGGGAAATAAGAGGAAGTGAAATAGAGCTAGAGTGAGGGAAAGAGATGGCATGCTGTAGGTACAGGAAAAAAATAAAGAAGGAAACTGTAGACTGCATAGGTGGAAAGAATTAAATCTAGACAGAGGCAGAAAAATAAATTGTAGAAAGTTGAGTGGAGAAGAAGTGAAAAAAGACAAATTGACAGGAAATCTTGGCAAGAGAATTAAGAGAAAAACAAGGAAAGCAGAAACTAGAGACTGGGATCAACATATTTAGAACAAGTAAATGACCAGACAACAAAGATAGAAAAAATGAATTTTATTTTTGGTTTAGGATACAGTAATGTGGTAGCTGTGTTAAACATTAATAAATAATGAAAATTGAAATAAGGTGATTTTTTTTATTGGACTAATTTTAATACATTTTTTTAAAATTAATGTTTGGAGACCAAACCCTCCTTCTTCATAGAAACATAGAAAGATGACGGCAGAAAAGGGCTACAGCCCACCAAGTCTGCCCACTAAACTGACCCACCCCATTAAGTCTGAGTGCTAATGACCCAGCTCCTTAACTCGACCCTCGCAGGGATCCCACGTGGATGTCCCATTTATTCTTAAAGTCGAGCACGCTGGTGGCCCTGATCACCTGCACCGGAAGTTTGTTCCAGTGATCCACCACCCTTTCTGTGAAGAAATACTTCCTGGTGTCACCACTAAATTTCCCTCCTCTGAGTTTGAGCAGGTGCCCCCTTGTGACCGAGGGTCCCTTGGGAAAGAATATGTCATTTTCCACCTCGACATGACCTGTGACGTACTTAAATGTCTCTATCATGTCACCCCTTTCCCTGCGCTCTTCTAGAGTATAGAGCTGCAATTTGCCCAGTCTTTCTTCGTATGAGAGACCCTTGAGTCCAGAGACCATCCTAGTGGCCATCCGCTGGACCGACTCAGCTCGAAGCACATCTTTATGGTAATGTGGCCTCCAGAATTGCACACAGTATTCCAGATGAGGTCTCACCATGGTTCTGTAAAGTGGCATTATGACTTCAGGTTTGCGGCTAACGAAGCTTCTATTGATACATCCCATCATTTGCCTTGCCTTGGATGAGGCCTTCTCTACTTGTTTGGCAGCCTTCATGTCTGCACTGATGATTACTCCTAAGTCCCGTTCTTCTAAAGTCCTAGCTAGTGTTTCTCCATTCAAGGTGTATGTTCTGCATGGATTTCTGCTGCCGAGATGCATGACCTTACACTTCTTAGCATTGAAGCCCAGCTGCCATGTCGAGGACCAGTTTTCCAACGTGATCAGATCCTGCGTCATACTATCCTTGAGATTGCTTTCGCTTACTGTATTACACAGTTTGGCATCGTCGGCAAACAGTGCTACTTTACCCTGAAGCCCTCGGGTCAAGTCCCTTATGAATATGTTGAAAAGGGATGGTCCCAGGACTGAGCCCTGCGGCACTCCGCTGGTCACCTCCGAAGTCTCAGACAGGATGCCGTTGACCATCACCCTCTGAAGTCTTCCACTCAGCCAATCATTGACCCAGGCAGTTAGTTTCTCACCTAACCCCATCGATTTCATCTTGTTTAATAGTCTACGGTGTGGGACACTGTCAAAAGCTTTACTGAAATCCAAGTACACTATGTCCAGAGACTCTCCCGAGTCTAGCTTTCCTGTCACCCAATCAAAGAAGCTGATAAGATTAGATTGGCATGACCTGCCCCTAGTGAATCCATGTTGACAGGGATCCCTTAGATTCCCCTCATCAAATATCGTGTCTAATTTACCTTTAAGTAGAGTTTTCATGAGTTTACACACTATTGATGTGAGTCTCATCGGTCTGTAATTCGCAGCCTCTGCTCTGCAACCCTTTTTGTGCAGAGGAACGACGTTAGCTGTTTTCCAGTCCAGGGGGACTCTCCCCGTACTTAGGGAGAGATTGAAGAGCATGGCAAATGGTTTTGCCAGAACATCGCATAGCTCTCTGAGCACTCTTGGGTGCAAATTGTCCGGTCCCATGGATTTGTTCACCTTGAGTCTTGACAGTTCTCTGTAAACATCAGCTGTTGTGAACTCAAAATTCTGAAATGGGTCTTCCATGCTTTGCTTTGTTTCCAGCCGTGGCCCGTGCCCTGGTGCCTCGCAGATAAAGACTGAACAGAAGTAATCATTCAGTTGTTTGGCTTTATCGGAATCTGTTTCCACATAATTCCCGTCTGGCGTTCTAAGGCGTACTATCCCGTTTGTGTTCTTTTTCCTGTCGCTAATGTACCTGAAGAAGGATTTGTCCCCTTTCTTAATGTTCTTCGCTAGAGTTTCTTCCATTTGAACAGGGTACCATAACTGCTGTATACTGTCCTGACCTAAAGAAAGAAGTTTTTGCCTCTAAAAACAAATTATAAAATGTATTTAGTCCAATAAAATGGTATCATATTACCCAAATTTTGTTTTATTTGTATTTGTTAACCTATAGCAGGGGTTGCCAAAGTCCCTCCTTGAGGGCCGAATCCAGTCGGGTTTTTAGGATTTCCCCAATGAATATGCATGAGATCTATGTGCATACACTGCTTTCAATGCATATTCATTGGGGAAATCCTGAAAACCCGACTGGATTTGGCCCTCAAGGAGGGACTTTGGGGACCCCTGACCTATAGTATAATGATTGTATAAACGGTGTCTAATTCCTAGGTGTTATTAGCACAATTGTGAATCAAGGGAAAATGCTTGAATACCTGAATAAATTAATGTAAATAGTACAAACTAATCTTCTATATATATAAAATCGGAGGTATGTATGTATGTATGTGTGTGTGTGTGTATGTGCCGCGATCACGCAAAAACGGCTTGACCGATTTGAACGAAACTTGGTATGCAGATCCCTCACTACCTGGGATGATATGTTCTGGGGGTCTCGCGGCCCACCTGAACATGTGGGCGGAGCTACAAACATAAAATCAGATTTCACCCATTCATGTCAATGGAAAAAATGTAAAAAGCTGCCATTCTCACAGTTATTAAAAAACGGCTTGACCGATTTGAACGAAACTTGGTATGCAGATCCCTCACTACCTGGGATGATATGTTCTGGGGGTCTCGCGGCCCACCTGCACACGTGGGCGGAGCTACAAACATAAATTCAGATTTCACCCATTCATGTCAATGGAAAAAATGTAAAAAACTGCCATTCTCACAGTAATTCCAACTACCTGGGGTGATATGTTCTGGGGGTCTCGCGGCCCACCTGCACACGTGGGCAGTTCTACAAACAGAACATCAGAGTTCACCCATTCATGTCAATGGAAAAAATGTAAAAAGCTGCCATTCTCACAGTAATTCAAAATCGGCTTGACCGATTTGACCGAAACTTGGTATGCAGATCCCTCACTACCTGGGGTGATATGTTCTGGGGGTCTCACGGCCCACCTGCTCACGTGGGCGGAGGTACAAACATAAAATCATATTTCACCCATTCATGTCAATGGTAAAAATGTAAAAAGCTGCCATTCTCACAGTAATTCCAACTACCTGGGGTGATATGTTCTGGGGGTCTCGCGGCCCACCTGCTCACGTGGGCGGAGGTACAAACATAAAATCATATTTCACCCATTCATTTCAATGGTAAAAATGTAAAAAGCTGCCATTCTCACAGTAATTCAAAAACGGCTTGACCTATTTGAACGAAACTTGGTATTCAGATCCCTCACTACCTGGGGTGATATGTTCTGGGGGTCTCGCGGCCTACAACTCTATGTTGCTTGCTCAAGGGTGGGTTCACCCAATAATTTATATGTTCTTGCTCCAGGAGGTGAAACTAAAAATGTTATTTATAATCACGTTTTGCGTTAGTTGTATTGTATTCATTTTGTCAAATATTTCACATTATAATTTGAATATTGTACTTTTTATTAAGCTGTAAAAAAATAATTTCATTCACCACTATAAAGTATCTTTATTTGAATCCATTTACAGTGTTATTGCTATAATTAAATACCCGTGCAACGCCGGGGCATCAGCTAGTATCTGAATATTTGACAAAAAAAAACCTAAAACAAGCCTAAAAGACATTTGGAGCATTGAAACAAAACAGCAGATTTCTGCTACACAGTGGCCATGGATTTGGACTTGGAGAATGAGATGTACAGCGTCAGCATCTATGAGACAAACTTGTTTTTTTCTGTTATTTAGAATTTTTTGGCCCCTGTTCCTTTACAAAAGTAGGATAGTTCAAAGTCTAATAGATGCTGACACAGCTATCTTGAAGTAGGGACACTGGATCACTTGTTGTTTTATTGTCCCTTGATACTCAATTTTTGGAAATCAATATGGAGAAAAATTAATATGATACACGAGGTCTCGATACCATTGTCGTATGATGTGGTCCTATTCGGGACATTGTTGAAAGCTAAGAATCCAATAGACGTTTATAAAAGCAGACTTCTTCAAACTATCTTTCCCCTCGTTAAAAGGTGTTATGTATGCAGAGAAATTAGGGAAATCCCTTTTCTTCAAATTCACTGAGATTTGGAATAACCTCCCTGTCCCACTGCTGAACATAGGCTCATTCCAATTATTCCGAAAGCATCTGAAAACCTGGCTTTTCTCCAAAACGTAAAGCTATCTATTTAAAATGTAAAGCTAGCTCTCCTCTTCATAACCTCTAATTTCTTATTATGTCCTTCCCTCATTTATTGAATTTACCTGTAAACCATGCCGAGCTCTATCTTTATGGAGATGATGCGGTATACAAACTTAAGGTTTAGTTTAGTTTATGACAGGGGTGACCATGCAAATGATAACTGGAAACTGGAAGAGTTGGGACAGATTTAATTTTTCATTTTGGTGGGAAACACTCTGGGCTCCTTTTACAAAGCCGCGCTAGGGCCTTAACGCGCGGAATAGCGTGCACTACATTGCCGCGCGCACTAGCCGCTACCGCCTCCTTTTGAGCAGGTGGTAGATTTTCAGCTAGCGCGTGCTAATCCGGTGTGTGCGTTAAAACGCTTAGCGCACCTTCGTAAAAGGAGCCCTCTGTTTGTATTACAGATACGAAAAAATGAATGTGGAACAATTGGGTAATAATAGAGGCGTCCATGGGGTCCATTAGAGGCGTTTGTTAATAAAAGACTGATTTGATTAACCTTTAATTCCTTGCTGATTTCTACACACATCCAAAGAGGGTGGGAGGGAGTAAATTACCTTGTTTTAATATTTGTTTGAAGATAAATGCTGTTATTTGTTCTATTGATTGTACATTTTGGTTGCACTTGCATAAGTTCTGAAAATGAATAAAGATTTACAAAAAAAAAAAAAAATTATGTAAATCATTCTGAGCTCCCCTGGGAGGACAGTATAGAAAATTGAATGAATAACATACATAACATAGTAGATGACTGAATGAATAAAGAAAGAAAGAAAGAAAGAATAACTGCTAGGCATCATTTATAGCAGTGGTTCCCAACCCTGTCCTGGAGGAACACCAGGCCAATTAGGTTTTCAGGCTAGCCCTAATGAATATGCATGAAGCAAATTTGCATGCCTATCACTTCCATCATATGCAAATCTCTCTCATGCATATTCATTAGGGCTAGCCTGAAAACCCGATTGGCCTGGTGTTCCTCCAGGACAGGGTTGGGAATCACTGATTTATAGAATTGTGCCTCGAAGCATCTAAGGCAGTCTTAGACACTGGTAGGCAATAAATCCTTAGGCACACTGTTATTTAGGCCTCAAAGTGGTAGGTGGCTACCAAATTAGGCACCTACCAGCTAATTAAATTTTTGAAATCAATTTTTAATGGCACTTTCAATTAGCAGCGCAGATTAAGCCAATTAAAAAATTGTTATGTGCCCTGATATCCTCAACAGTAACTGATGACACCCCCTCCCTGATCCCCTTGATACCCTATGATTCCCCTAACATACATTGATCCTCCCTGTGGTTCCTTCCCAAAAGGATGAGTGGCACACCTTCTATCTTCCTGCTTCTATCAGGTGGTCCCTGATATCTCAAAAAAGGACCAGAGCAATCCTAGTTGCTCCTCCCTTTTATGTTGCCAGCTTCCATGAACCTTAGTAGTAGGGGAAATCAGGGGAAAAGATATCATCAGTATCAGTTAGGGCGCAGGGATTGAGAGGTATGATCAGTGGGATTTCCCTGGGGAAATCAGAAAAAAATTTTTTTTAATGCAACAGCTCCTTTAAGAGGCTCCATGAGAACATCAGGCTATACATTAGTTTGCTGCTCCAGGGAAGATAAAATAAGATCAGATGGGATCTGGCATTATTTGTCCACTAATAATAAAACTTGTGAAGTTAAACACAAGCTGTGTTATTCAATTTGCATCATAATGAGGTGTTGTGCATTCATTTGCATGCTTTGCATCTCATTATTATTTACAGTAGCTTGCATTAAACAACAGAAACATGAGTTAAGGGCAATTAATGCTTGTTGGCCTTTTAAAACACATTGGGCTCCTTTTACAAAGCTGCAGAAGAGGTTTCTACAGCAGGTTGGCGAGGTAAATGCTCCAAAGCTCATGAATTCTATGAGCATTGGAGCATTTACCTTGCTGGCCCTCAGGAGAAACCTCTACCACGGCTTTGTAAGATCCAGAGATTATTTGGCAAAAAATGTTGATGCATATTAGTAACTGCCCTAGGAGTCTGTTGTAAACCAGATGATTTTGAGCAACACCTGGCTCAGATTAGTGTCTTTATACAAAACTGCACAAGAGTTTTTAGCGCTGGCCAGTGCGCTGAATGCTCTTCTCTCTGTCGGTCATAGAGCTAGCTGGTGCGCTAGCATTTTTAGCATACGCACAAAATTACCACACGCTAAACCGCGCGGTACGCTTCTAGAACAATGCCAGCTCAATGCTGGCATTAAGGTCTAGCATGCGTGCCAATTTAGCACGCGCTATTCTGCGCATTAAGGCCCTAATGCACCTTAGTACAAGGAGCCCTTAGATTCCTGGGCTATTGGATGAAAATTCACCCTAACTTTGATGGCCAAAACGTTTAGGCTCATTTCAGGCACTCTGGGTCAGATTCAGTATATGACACCCAAATTTAGGCAGCAGGAAAAATCCACACTAAGCTCTGTCCTATAAAACGCACGATGATGTAAGATTGGGTTGAATATTTGTCTACCACAACCAACGAAGATTCCTCAATATGTGTTATATATAGGTTTCAGTAAGTTAAAAGCAGACTAACCCCCTCTCTTATTAAACAGCACTAGTGTGAATGGCTTGCGCTGCTCCCGACACTCATAGGAACTCTATGAGCGTCGGGAGAAGTGCGGCTCACCGCGCTACAAACTGCTAGCGCAGTTTAATAGAGGAGGGGGTAAGATTTGTTCATAAAAACAGAATGAGAAAATGTCTTTTTTGAATAAGACCCTAAAAATAGATTGTTTCCAGTCTCTTAGAAGCCCTAATTATTATCCATAGAATGGAAAAATTAAACATGTAAAATAATTCAAAATATCCAAAGTGAAGATAAACCTAATGCTAAAAAAAAAACAACAACTACTGAGTACAACTATACTGATTACTCAAATGTGATATTTAAATATGGAGAAAGAGGACCTCAAACACCAAGATGCATGACACAACATCTGTGCCCCAACTAGGGCAATGAACATCATCTTAGGTCACAAAATACTATTTCAACTCTGCATAAATTAACATATTCTCTCTGAATGAATGTTTGTAGTGTAGACATAATGGTTATGAGCAAATCTGGAGACTTAATAGGTTGTAAGACACATGGATGAGCCCCATACTAGTCCTGTTTGTTTGATTAGATTGTAAGCTCTACTGAGAAGGGACCGTCTTTTGAATGTTTTAATGTACAGCGCTGCATAAGTCTAGCAGCACTGAACAAATGATAAGTACTAGCAGTAGTAGATCAGCATGCGTTGGGATAAACAGATGGGAGGCTAAACCCAAGGCAAGTTGTTTATGCAGTTGAACAAGGCAGAGGCGTACCTAGGGTATGTGACACCCGGGGCCCATTGTTTTTTGACACCCCCCTGCCATCATTTTTTACACCCCCCATGTAAAAAAATATTTTTAGTAATGTTCCCCCCAGGTGCCAGCCATGAGGGGGTGTTCCCGGCCTGGGAGTCATGATCCAGGAACTTCCCTTCTCATGGCCCGGTGCCAAAGCTCTGGATAGTCCCCGTGGCCCAGCATGTTCCCAGCCTTCTCTCCCTTTACCTTCACCCGGGTGGAAACAGGAAGTTGTGTCATTGGCAGATGCGGAAAGCAGGAAGGGGAGCCACGGGCGACGTAGCTGAATCACTGCCGAGGCCAGCAAGTTTTTCAGCTTCACGGAAGGTAAAAGGAGAGAAGGCTGTGAACATGCTGGGCCACGGGGACTATCCAGAGCCTTGGCACCGGGCCGTGAGAAGGGAAGTCCCTGGACCATGACTCCCAGGCTGGGAACATTCCCCCTCATGGCTGGCACCTGAGGCGGACCGCCCCTCCCCCTTGGTACGCCACTGGAACAAGGTACAAGGAACTGATTTAGTTAGTGTGTGTGCCAAGCTAGTCCTAGTGCAGAATGAATGTATAGGGCTTATGTAAATTTATTTTATGGCTAGAGCAGGGGTGGGCAACTCCGGTCCTCGAGGGCCTTAATCCAGTCAGGTTTTCAGGATTTCCCCAATAAATATGCATTGAAAGCAGTGCATGCAAATAGATCTCATGCATATTCATTGGGGAAATCCTGGAAACCCGACTGGATACCGGCCCTCGAGGACCGGAGTTGCCCACCCCTGGTCTAGAGCCTATTTTTCTTGCAAAAAGGGTTTTGAGAATTACCCTTATAATAGCCAAATACCAAGGACTGGCGCTGATTGGTCAATTTTACACGAGTACAATATTGATTGATAATATGTTTCATTCTAATGTTTTTCTGCTTAGTAGATACTGTGGAACTTCATAGACGTAAAATATCTAATTCTTTTATCAATGATTCCATGATAACAAGGGACAATAGAACTGAAACAGTATTGGCGGCATTGATATCATATCACCTTCCGGATGAGCACCTTTTATAGAAGAGTCCTGCACCCAGTTCTCGGCATGAGGACTTACACCAGCTGAAACCTGAGGTAAATCCTGGAAGCCAAATTAGGCATGTAACCCCAGCATTCTACGCCTATATATCTGGAACATCTCTAACCTGCCAATGCCCCTCCCTTACCCACGTCCGCTTTTGGGTAGTGCATTATAGAAGAGTGTAGGTAGATGTGTATGTAAATAAACAATATTTATTAACATTTAAAGCACTACTTGTAAAGCAGGAGTGTCCAACCTGTGGCCCGAGGGCCGCATGCAGCCCCATGAAATATTTTGTGCGGTCCCGGTCGAGGGCGATGCAGTTTTTTTCTTCTGCTGCCCCCGGGTGTTTACCATCTTGCTGGCTCCCTCCTTTGTCTTGCTGCAGCGTTTGCGCATTTGTGCGCCCCAGAAACATTTTTTTTGGTCAATGCAGCCCTGGTAGCCAAAAGGTTGGACATCCCTGTTGTAAAGTTTTCTAATTTCAGTAAAGGCACACCTCCAGATTCAAGTCACCCAAAGTTGGGTGCTCAAACTAATTAGCCAATCGGGTGCTAGCAACCAATTACTGAGGTTAATTATTGTTAATTGGCATTTGTTTGGATGTAATTGGTTGTTAGCACCCAATTGGCTTATTAGTAAAACTTGACAAGCAGTGCTTTAAATATTAATGCATAATGTTTTTATATTGGTAATAATGATAACAGTACTACTCATAATGGGTAATAAAACAAGAAAACATATAGATTTACTTGAAAAGAAAATTCCAAAGAAAGGGAAGAAGTCAAAACCGATACTGAGTTCAGAGCTTGTAATATTTTTTCACAATTAGTCAACATACCTTCAAGCCTCTCTCCCCTACACCCAAAGTTTGCAAGTACAAAAATCAGCTATCTTGCTTCTGAACGTCCAGGTTAGACCCTGAACACGAGTTTAATGCATCTTTTTTTTTTTAATTTAATTTCCTTTGAGGGGTTTAACAACTTGACTAGGGCACTTCCATTAACACTGTAATGGTTCCTTTGGAGCTGATAGTGTCAATAAAAGTTTATGAAACACTTCTATTGACACTGTAATGGCCCTTTTGGAGCTGATATGATATCAATGCAGCCATTACTGTTTCAGTTCTATTGTCCCTTGTTATCATGGAATCATTGATAAAAGAATTAGATACTTCACATCTATAAAGGAAAATTCTTTCCACAGTATCTACTGAGTAGAAAATCATTAGAACGAAATATATTATCATTCAATATTGTAGAAGGTCTCGTGTGAAATTGGCCAATCAGCACTTATCCTTGGTATGTGGCTACTATAAGTGTAATTCTCAAAGCCATTTTTGCAAGAAAAATAGGATCTAGCTACAAAAATAGATTTACATAACCCTATACACTCATTCTGCACTAGGACTAGCTTGACACATATTAACTAAATCAGATCCTTATACCTTGTTTAACTGTATAAACAACTTGCCTTGAGTTTAGCCTCCCATCTGATTATCCCAACACACGCTGTACCACCCATCCTGTCCCCACCTAACACCTACCTCTGAGCCTTTGGCTATAGCATAAGCTGTATTATAGAAAACATTGACATCATATCTATGTTTGTTTGTTTGTTTATCACCCACCCTTATCCAAGGCGAGTTTACATGTTAACATACAAAATAAAGTATAACATTTATCGTACAAATCATATCAACAAAACACTATAACAAACTAAATACATACATATAGAAATCAAATTGCATATGACATACACATCGCATCAACGACAAATGTCATTTAAGGTCAAGATACTGGCCAACCCTGTCATACATCAAAATGTAAAATTACATAAGGCATACAAGATGCCTCAATGACGAACATCATTATATCAAATAAAGCAGACCAGACCTTCTAAAACCTCCGTGACCAGCACTCAGCACTCAACAGTCATCACTCCTTCCCCCTCAGCCAAACCCAGACCGTATATTTCATCTTACATGTTCTTTGAATGTTCTGATTTATGCTTATTAGATTTATGCTTATGAGATTTGGGGCTCATTTTCAAAAAAGATAGAGATCCAAAAGAAAGCACAAACTGGCACTTGGATGTCTTACTAGACAAAATGTCCAAATTGGCATTTTCAAAACTGACTTTCCAGATGTCTTTCTGGTTATTTTGTCTCCAGTGCATCTAATGTCAGAGGTGTGTTTTGGGTGGGTTTAGGACTTGAGTGTTCTGCAGATATAGTTGAACTTTTAACAAAATGTCCAGGCCTTTTTTTTTTTTTAGATGTTTGACGCTAGACCTGTTTTAAAAGCATCTAGATGCTAAAAAGGTACCCAAACTGACCAGGCGACTACTGGAGGGATTAAGGCATGACCCCCCCCTTACTCCCCCACCCAAAGATATGAAAATACCCCAATATAGCCTTAATATAGCTTGATGGCGAAACATGTTGGAGTGAGTCCCCAGCTGGCAGCAATTTAAAAGATAAAAGATAAGTTTGTTTGTTTTTAAGTTATTAGCAGTCGAAATGATAAAAAAGTATGCAATAAGCTTGGATAAACAACTGTTGAGCATAGTTGATCAATGACAATTTTAGTGCATTGTATGGCGCAAGAACCTACTGGATGCACTTCCGAAGATCCAGCTCCTATATGAATTTAAAGTATAAAGCTGAGGGCTCCTTTTATTAAGCTGTGCTAGTGGGGTTAACGCGCGTGTTTTTTTATCATGTGCTATCCCCCGCGCTGGCCTAAAAACTACCACCTGCTCATGAGGAGGCGGTAGCAGCTAGCGCGGCTGGCGGTTTAGTGCACGGTATTACACGCATTAAACCGCTAGCGCGCCTTTGTAAAAGGAGCCCTAAGTGTGAAGGATATCAGGTTGTACGGTATTTCTTCCTATATATTCCAATTTGGACACAGCATTTAACTCGTACTTTCTGGAAATCAATGCAAAATCTTAAACTTCCCCATCTGGTTTTGGTACAAGAACAATAGGAGAGAACCGATTTCTCACTGACTCTTCAGTTACTCTGAGCTCCATCAACTCAGCTACCTCCTTTGCCATCGCCTGTTGTCTGGCTTTCAGGATCCTGTAGGAACGTTTAATTACTACTCTGGGTTTGGTGATGATGCTGTGGGTAGCTAATTGGGTGCACCCTGGGAATGCCTGAGAACACATCTGGATTTTGATGAATTAGTTGTTCAAGGTCCATTTATCATTAAATATTGGCCATTCAAAAGTACCATCATGATTTCAGCCCCTTGCGAGGTGTCTGGCCCCAAATCATCCTTCTGGGCTAAGGCTACATTCACGGGGATCTATTTTTTAACAGATTAATATGGAATATCTTTGTTTTGTCTCAATTATCTGGTTGAGTTATTTTATAGTTCATCGGTCTAATTCTTCCCAGTACTTCATAGGGGCCTTTCCACTTACACAGCAGCTTACTCTTAGAGGATGGTAAGAGGACCAGAACTTTATCCCTGAGTCGGAAGCTTTTTGCCATGGTTTTTTGCTTATATTCCTGGGCCTGGCCTTCCTGTGCTTTCTTCAGGCACAGACTGGCTGCTTCTTCAGCTTTCTTTTGTCTCTCTTGCATAGCAATGACAAACTTGGTGAGATTCCTATTGTGATTAGGCTCTTCTTCTCATGCTTCATGGACTACATCGAGAATCCCTCTTGGTCTCTGGCCATATAGCAGTTCAAAGGGAAAAAAACAGTAAAGCTTTGGGGCACCTCCTGAATAGCAAACATAACATAGGGTAAGAGGGTATCCCAATTTTCCCATCTTCTGCTACAAATTTCCTAAGAATTTGTTTGAGGGTTTTGTTGAACCTCTCTATCAGGCCATTTGTGGGTGGTATATGGAAATTTACAAAATTTTTATTTTCAACAGGTCACACACTTGTTTCATGACCCGGGACATAAATATGGTCCCATGGTCTGTCAATATCTCTGTGGGGATACCGCTGCAAGCAAAAATTTCCCACAAGGCTGTTGCTACCATGGTAACTTTAACATTGTGCAATGTAACAGCCTCAGGATACTGAGTGCCATAGTCCAGGATCACTAGTATATATTTGTTTCCTCAGTTGGTTTGCTCCAAGGGTCCTACAAAATCCATCAGCACTCTTTCAAAAGGGATATTGATCAAATGCATTGGTACAAGAGGAGCTAGTGGTACCCTGGCAGATTGCTCAACTGGCAGGTTGGATATGACTAGCAAAACAACTCTACCTGCTTGTATATCCTAGGCCAGAAAAAACGAACTAGGATACATTCCCGGGTTTTTCTCTGTTCCTGGGTGAGCTTCTAATAAGTAGGTATGGGCTAAGTGTAAGATTTGTCTCCTGAAAGGCTAGGGCATTAACAATTGTTCTAACTCCTCTCCCTCTAGAATCCCCTGGGCTATTCTATACATCAGGTCATTTTTCATTATAAGAACATAAGAATAGCCCTTACTGGGTCAGACCAATGGTCCATCAAGCCCAGTAGCCTGTTCTCACGGTAGCAAATCCAGGCCACTAATACCTGTCCAAAGCCCAAGGAGTAGCAATATTTCATGCTATCGATTCAGGGCAACCAGTGGCTTCCCCCATGTCTTTCTCAATAACAGACTATGGACTTTTCCTCCAGGAACTTGTCCAAACCTTTCTTAAAACCAGCTATGCTATCTGCTCTTACCACAACCTCTGGCAACATGTTCCAGAGCATAACTATTCTCTAAGTGAAAAATTTTTTCTCCTGTTGTTTTTAAAGTATTTCCCTGTACATAAGAACATATAAGAACATAAGAAATGCCTCTGCTGGGTCAGACCCGAGGTCCATCGTGCCCAGCAGTCCGCTCACGCGGTGGCCCAGCAGGTCCAGGACCTGTGCAGTAATCTTCTATCTATACCCCTCTATCCTCTTTTCCAGTAGGAATTTGTCCAATCCTTTCTTGAACCCCAGTACCGTACTCTGCCCAATCACATCCTCTGGAAGTGCATTCCAGGTGTCCACCACACGTTGGGTAAAAAAGAACTTCCTAGTATTTGTTTTGAATCTGTCTCCTATCAACTTTTCCGAGTGCCCTCTTGTTCTTTTATTATTTGAAAGTTTGAAGAATCTGTCCCTCTCTACTCTCTCTATGCCCTTCATGATCTTGTAAGTCTCTATCATATCCCAAGTCTTTGTAATTTTTGATGGAGTGAAAAATTGATCTCAGGATTTTGTAGACTTCAATCATATCTCCCCTCAGCCCTCTCTTTTCCAAGCTGAAGAGCCCTAACCTTTTTAGTCTTTCCTCATATGAGAGGAGTATCCAGGGAATAGCAGCTACTTCCCCTGGGACAGTGCTTACCATTGTTTTGAGGAGCACTTGGACAGTAGGGTAATAGTGGTGATCTCCATGAACACTGGACAACCTGATCATTTGGGCATGGTTAATTTGCCGATTAATGGTGTCCTTCCATATTAGGGTTTTCCTGCTGTCTGAGTCTATCAGGGCCTGATACAGTTTTACATTTAGATCTAGCTCTATTAGGCATGATGGAGTGGTCTGTATGATATTGCAAGAATGAAGGTTGATTAAGCTCACCTCCATCTCTTCTTCAATCACTCCTGGAAATTCTCTGGCCAGATGGTCCCTTACTCCACAGAAAAAACAGGTGGGAGAATTCATGTCTGACCCCATGTTCCTTTGGGATGAGGTTACTCTGGGTAAGATCAGTCTCGCTGTGTCTAGTTTTTCCAGAAGGTAAGGTACTTTGGGACCACCTGCTCTATCCCAGTCGGTTGCTTTTCTCAGGGAGCCTGCACAGAAGCCCATGGGCTGATCCTTAGACCTTCCTACTTTTTCCTTTTTTCTGAGGTACCCTCCTCCTGAATTTCTACTTCGGGATGGGCCTGATAAAAGGACTCCGCTGCTTTGAGTGCACTTTTCGGGCTCAGACCAGGGTGTTGCCGTACACACTGTTGCATAGTCAGGGGCAATCCTTCTAGGAAGAACACTGGGCTAAGTCATGGGCCAGACCCCACCCATCTCTACCCAATCTCCTCCCCAGATCCCGCCCCCATAATAGTACTAATTGTAACACTATATTTTCCATTCATTTTTCATAGATACACACAATATAATCTTATTAACAACACATAATGGTTAACAACAAAATTAAACTACACAAAGCACACTGACAGCAGATGTAAATTCTCAAAACTGACATAATTCAATCACTAAATTCAAAAATAAAATCATTCCCCCCCTACCTTTGTTGTCTCCCTCCCTCTATGCTATGCCTTATCTTCTGGTCGGCTCCCGCCTGGCCAATTTATGCCACCCCCGGTGTTATTTTCAGGCCGGCTCCCTCTTCCTCACTGATGCAGTGCACAAAACTGCAGGCAGCAGCTCCTTACACGTCCCGCACCTCATCTTCCCTCTGACATTGCAACATCAGAGAGAAGACTGCCGGTTCAGGCGCAGGACGCTCATAGGAGCCGCTGCCCGTGGTTTTGTGCACTGAATCATTGAGGAAGAGGGAGCCGGCTTGAAGATAACGCTGCACTGAGCGCACCATGGACTGACAGTTGAAAAACACTGTTTTGGGTCTGATGCATGTGCCGGCTCTGTAGACCGGCAGGAAATTTCTGTGGACCGGCGGTTGAAGAACACTGGGTTAGAAGATCATTCAGCCCTCGTTATTCAGCCCTGGCTTAAGTCTGGAAGTTATATTTATCAAGCAGAGTCCCTGACAATGCTCAGTACAGTTAACAGATCAAATCTATAATGCCTAGCTGGGAAAGATATATTTTTGTTTTTTTATTTGTTAACTTTTTATAACTGGGAATAATCAGACTTGAAAAACTACAGGGTCCAAGCTGGTTTGCAATGCAGAATAACTGTGTAGGAGTTTTGTCTTACTCATAGTTTGCTTTATACCTTTTTACAATAAATAATTTAGAAAATGCAATACTGTGATTATCTGATTCAGCTTTTTGTGTGTGTGAATAAAGTCCTGTTAAGCACCTGATATGCAGCTGTGTAACCAAATGATGCAGGCCCATAGTTTTCAGACTGAAAAGAAAGACTTTTGTCCTCTAAGTTCAATCTACTTCTAGGTGTCATAGCAACCTTTTCTATTGACTTTTATTCTATTTAGAGGACTTTTTAAAAGGGGCAGCACAGCCTCCTACAGCTGTCCTGCCTTTGCTCAATTTAAGATCACCTTAATTTTGGAATCTACAACAAGAGGCCCCCAGTGCTTCGTAAACCAGACATTCTAGCTGACACATATGGTACTGTATAGTTAATAAATTGGAGATTGTTCTAATTATTATTAAAACAGTCAGAACAAAGCATAATTAATAATTACACTGCTCTTTAAGTGTGGAATAAACACAGAGGATCTCCAATTAGAACTAAGGCCAGTATTGGACAGACTTGTACGGTTCATGTCCCATATATGGTGATTCGGTGTAAGACGGGCTGGGGAGGGCTTCATTGGGATCTCCACTAACTTGAAACATGAAGATGTTATTAGCCAGACTTTACAGTAGATATCCTGCAAACAACGGGATGGTTGGATAGGCTAGAGTGAGCTTAGATAGCAACTTCAGCAGTTGGAACCTAGGACACTACCAGGTGGACTTTAGTCTATGGTCCAGAAATATCAAAGCAGAGACAAGTTAATTTAATCATGTATTTTTAATGAGAACAACTAATGGGCAGACTGGATGGACCGTTCAGATCTTTATCTGCCGTCATTTACTATATTGCTATGATCATAATCTGTGGCCATATTATAAACACTAACAAAATATACAAAGCATTTATTGTACTGTGGGTTGTACACCATATACATCTCATAAAAAAGTTCAAAGTTAATTAACAAGTTTAAAACCACACATTACATTTTCCTTGAAAACAAAGCAGACTGAAACAAATTCCCCCAAACAATACCTATATAATATGTTGAAATATAACTAAAATCTCTCTGTCTCCCTACCCCACCCCCCCAAAAAAAAAATCCAATTTAGAGAATGACATAGGGACAAATTTTTCCACTGCCCTGCGGAAACTCATCTTCCTGTCCCATCCCTGCAAGTTCTTTTGCTGTCCCTGCCTCATTCCTGCAAGCTCCATCCTCATCTGCACATGCTTCAAACACTTTAAAATCCTAAGTATTTGAGGCTGGTGCAGTTAAGGCAGAGCTTACAGGAATGAGGCAGAGATTGTGATAGCGAGAAAACTCATGGGGATGGGGAAATTGAGTTACTGCGGGGACGGGGTCGAAATTGTCCCCATGTCATTCTCTAACCCAATTCCCTTAAATCCCTAACCCCAATCTCAGATCACCCTACACCAACACACTTTCAGTACACTATAACTGTTCAAGCCCATAAAGTCAGGCCCCCCCCAAAAAAAAGGCAGATTAAACATATCAAGCTGAGAAAATCATGGAAGCAGAAATATTAAACAGCACTTCTCTTGTTGCAGTTTCAAAGAGAATGCAAATTTAACAAATACGTAAGGTCCCATAAAAGTAAAGTCATGGGGCCTTATCCATTTCAGCTCATTCTACCAGGTACCAATAATAAAAGATGATGTGATGAACCAAAACTTTTAGCACATGGTGTGGTAACTTCCCAATCAAATAGCTCATACCCTCACCATTCAGATCTCTCAAACTTGTCTAGCTGGACTCAGTGGTCCCAAGGCCTTCTTGCAAACATGTATTCCTATCCCCTACTCAGTCTCTCCCCCTTTGTAAGAATAAATGGTTGAGAGAGAAGCAAGTGATGCTTGGCATACAGGTGGCCATGTGTCATTCGATCTGTCCTTATTTGTATATTTGTCCTTATATTGTTATATATTTGTTGTATATTTGTCCTTATATTTGTCCTTATATTGTTAATTTATGATTTTGTACATCGCTTAGCAAATCGATTAAGCGATTAATCAAATATTAATAAACTTGAACTTGAAACTTGAACTTTAACCTTTATAGGCAGAGGGGGTTGGGAGGGGCAACATTAGAACATAAGAATTGCTGCTGCTGGGTCAGACCAGTGGTCCATCGTGCCCAACAGTCTGCTCACGTGGCGGCCCTTAGGTCAATGACCAGTGCCCTATTTGAGTCTAGCCTTACCTGCGTATGCTCTGGTTCAGCAGGAACATATCTAACCTTTTCTTGAATCCATGGAGGGTGCTTTCCCCTCTAACAGCCTCCGGAAGAGTGTTCCAGATTTCTACCACTCTCTGGGAAGAAGAGAAAGCTCAGCCAGAGACCTACTTTTACCTCCACTGCTACTAGGATTATAGTATGCAAGGTTGCTGCTCTGTAGCAGTAGGCACACGCCTTCCCAAACCATTGAAGCAAGGAGTAGGCTCATCCTCCCAACACAATTCTTAAATTGGTCCTTCAGTAAGGAAGCCTCATCCAGCCATTCAAGCTGTGATTGGTCCAACTCTCTTCTTCCGAACACTGTACGAGTTTCAAAATGAGAGTAAGGCCCTCTTTTACAAAGGCACGCTAAGCATTTTAGCATGGATTTAGAGTGTGCTAAATCAACGCATGTGCTAACCGCTAACAAGTCCATAGAATAACATGCACGCATTAGCATTTAGCGTGTGTTTAGTGCGCGCTAATATTTAGCGTGTGCTAAAAAGCTTAGCGCACCTTTGTAAAAGAGGGGATAAGTGATGGCCCAACACTCAGCCACCGTGACTCAAAATTTAGGCATTACGTTCACTTCCGTAACAAATGGGGGGAACGTGACTTGCAGTACAAGCCCTTGATATTTATCTACTTATGGCACTTGATATACTAATCTAATCTAATCTAAACCTTAAGTTTATATACCGCATCATCTCCATGAGAATGGAGCTCGACACGGTTTATAAGAACTTAAAATAGTGGGTAGAGAAGAAGAAAAAGGATTACATGAACTTATGTGTAGAAGGGGGGAGAGAAAGGGGGGAAGGATAGAGCTACAATTTGCTGAAAAGCCAGGTTTTCAGTTGTTTGCAGAATAACTGAAGGGAGCTCAGGTTCCGCAGCGGGGTGGTGAGGTCGTTCCAAAGACCTGTGATTTTGAAGAGAAGGGATTTTCCCAGTTTGCCTAAATAGTGGATGCCGCGTGGAGAGGGGAAGGCTAGTTTAAGCCTTTGGGCAGTTCTGGAGGAGTTGGGACTGGAGGAGTTGAAAGACAGTGGGATAAGAGGAGGCAGGATTCCGTGAATGATCTTGAAAGTCAGGCAGGAACATTTGAAATGGATTCTGGAGATTATTGGGAGCCAGTGAAGTTTGGCAAGGAGTGGGGAGGCATGGTCAGACTTGCGTTTTGAGAAGATCAGTTTGGCTGCAGTATTCTGGATTAGCTGGAGTCTTAGAATATTTTTTTTTTATAGATTTAAGTAGATGGCGTTGCAGTAATCTAGTTTGGAGAGGATGATGGATTGGACAAGGATGGCAAAGTGTTGTTGGCTGAAGTAGGATCTAGCTTTCCTCAGCATGTGAAGGCTGAAAAAGCATGATTTTGCCAAGGAGTTGAGGTAGTCCTTGAGGGACCTTTTCTTAGACCAAGTCAAACAAAAATTTCATAGTATCTGGTCCAGCAAACTACGAAATAGTATCTACTCAGAAGTAAAATCTCTCTAACAAAGGTGCTGTATATTACCATTAAGTGTAAAAGGTGTGAAGGAGGCACCTAATGATTCATCCTCACAAGTGCTAAGGTGAAATAATATGTTTTTAGATCTCTTTTAAACTTTAAAGCAGCATATTTCTGCATCTCAATGGCCACAAATTTGGACTTGGAGGATGAGATGTACAGCATCAGCATCTATGAGACAAACATGTTTGTTTTGGTACATAGAAGTTTCTGGACCCCTGTTCGTTTACAAAAATTAGACAGTTCTAAATCTAATAGATGCTGGCACTGTCATCTTGATGTAGGGACACTGGATCATCTGCTGTTCTATTGTCCTTTGATACTTAACTTTTGTAAATCAATATGGGGACAGATTAATACAATACTGGAGGCATCAATTCCATTGACGTACGAGGTAGTCATATGTGGAACATTATTGCATATTAAGCCCTCCATGGACCGCTATAAATGCCGGCTTTTCCTAATTATGACCGGGATAGTCATGCAAATGATTACTTGCAATAGGAAGAATTGGAATTGCCTTAGTTTTTCTTTCTGGGGGGCGAGCTTATGCTTAACTTATAAGTATGAGAAAATGAATGCTGACTTGCTGGGGCATAATAAGATATTCAAATTGGTTTGGGGTCCACTGACGTCTTTTGTAGATTTGGTATAGTTGCCCTTTATCTTTATCTCCATTTTCCATTGTATTGCACCCATACATCCAGGGGTGTGTGGGAGCGGGAGGGGGGATATACCTTTTGTTTTGGTATTATTCCTGATGGTAATGATGGATGGGGGAGGGAATTTTTATCTTTTGTATAGATTCTGATTGTTTATAAGTGCTTATTTGATTATTATTATTTGTATGTAAATTGTATTGCACTTTTTGCTGGCATTAAAAACTAAATAAAGTTAAAAAAAAAGAAACAAATGCATCTATCATTGCCACTATATTCTTCAGTAGCACTAAACACCAACCTCTATAGAGATACACTGCAGCATAGATTTGTGGCTCAAAAGCCAAGATATCATCAAGAAATATCCCCAAGCTCCTGTCTTTCCACAAGCATACTTAGTGCTCTCAAAAAAACAATGAGGAGCTCAACTTCCTCTCCAAATGAGTGCATCATCATAGCTCAGTTTTAGTAAGATTTAATTTCAATTTATTTACCTCAAGCCAATCCACTATACCTCCAATCACTGACATTCTTCACTGTGACAGTGAATCAATATCCTCTTCCACAGAACTTGATGTTGCAAAAATATTATCAAATGTGCCACTCTATTAATTGATGGTCACAGTTCTAGCTGCAGTAGAAAAGCTGAGTTAAAGCTTGGTTGAAATACACTACATAAAAAATACGGAGATATCTAGACAACCTAGCCTAAAACTCTCAAATTGGAAGAGCCAGAGCTTGAACAGTGAATGGTGCACTTCAACATCATTTGTTATCAGCTTAGTAAAAGACACAAGCACTATTTTGACAAAAAGTTATCTGACCTTTGTCATAAGTCCCAATCTAGCTCCAAGACAATTGAACTAATGAAGAATAAAGATGGTTTCTAAATCAACAAGGGCAATACTTTTTATGCAATAGCATGATTTTATTTTTTCTTTGAAAATCATATGTATGACGAAGTTCATTAACCACCTGTTTTATAAAACCGTAGAGTGGTTTTTAGCGCCAGCTGCGGCGGTACCAGCTCTGACACTCATAGGAATTCTATGAGTATTGAAGCTAATACTGCCATGGCTGGCATTAAAAACCATGCTATAGTTTTGTAAAAAGGGGGTGAGGGGATAAGTGCAGATTAAGTTAAGGATTTATGATATTTTAAAATATGTGACTATGAAAAGATAACTTATCATGAAACAAAAAATGCATTATAAAATTAATAACTGTAAATTATGATGTTGAAGTTTGTAACATAAATGACCTCATCACTCTTTAAATATATGAGTATATCAGCCTGTAGAAATTTAAAAAGCTCTAAAAGCTCTATGCAAAGTTCAGAAGGAAAGTGGTATGCTGTTTACTTCTTCTATTTTGATATTAATAATATATGGTCCAGAATTCAAAAGAAATTACACACTTTGTGGCAGCTCTTAAGTGCCATATCCATGAATTTTCAGTGACACTATGGACTCAAAAAGGGCCAAATTGCGATTTTTGAAAGACAGAATTTGGATGTTTTGCACAGCAGTTTGTTCAAATAGCAAGAGTGTGTTTTGTGGGTGTGTCTAGGGTAGGATGTAGGGATGGAACACAGCGAACACACACACAGGATACGAGTCGGGAAGGAGGCGTTGCCAGTGGCTAGCTCCGAGTCCCTTTTATTATGCTTCTATGCTTATGACATCATAATAACTCCCTCGATTACATGTCTAATGATTGGTGGATACAAAGTCACATGCATTTTACATCATGTCATCTTCAACTCTACACGTAGGCAATGCCTGATTAACACGGAGACAAAACCTAAGTCTCTGGACATATCCAAGGCCTGTCAGCTGATGTCCTTTCCAAATAAGGACTAGTTAAATTAAGATAAGAGTTAATTTGTGACAGGTAAGGGGGAGAGAGGGAATGATTTAGCATTATTTCAGAGGGGCTATGAAATCAATGTGCTGATATCGCCCTGTTTCAGAATCCGTCCCTTCAGTAGGACTAGAGAAGGCCCAAGTTTAGGATGTCGAACAAGAATAATTGAATGGTAATAATGTCCGAGTCAAAAAAGAATCGGTGCCTAAGTACTCCGATTATCATCAAGGTTCAATTACAAGAAGTCACTAGGATCAAAGTACTGGGGGTTGTACTGGATCAAAAACTGAACTACCATGACCCAATTAGTTCCGGGGTTAGAAGTTGCTTCCATAGCCTATGCATGATCAGGTCATTGGCTTCATTCCTTGACCCATCTTCCCTCGTTGGTCATATTCAAACTAGACTATTGTAATTCTCTGCACAAAGGAATAACCCTGAAAGAACTTCGACGACTACAAATAATACAAAATACCGCTATCAAAATTATTACTAACAGCAAAAAATTTGATCATATTACTCCACTCCTCAAGAAAACACACTGGTTGCCCATTGTCCATAGGATTTCTTACAAATAGCTTTACTAACTTTCAAAATACTAACAGTTAAAGCTCCAGCATTCTTGGAAAGACACCTTACCAACTAGAACCCTAAGATCTGAAGAAAGAAACTTGCTTGTAGTCCCGTCCCTAAGAATTATAAATACTAAACGAGACACTATGGGCCTCTTCTATTAAACTGCATTAGCAGTTTGTAGCGCGATGAGCCGCGATGAATGGCCCGTGCTGCTCCTAACGCTCATAGAGTTCCTATGAGTGTCGGGAGCAGTGCAGGCCTTTCAGCGCGACTCTCTGTGCTAAAAACTGCTAGAGCAGTTTGATAGAAGAGGCTCTATATTTTCTGTTACAGCTCTAAAAATATGGAAGAAGAAAAAACCACTCATCAAGAAGAAAAACCACTCATCAAGTTCAAAGGAATGCTAAAATATACAAGGATGCTTTCGAGAGCTGACACACGCGAGACAATTTGTTTTGTTTTTTTAAAGAAAACAACTAAACTTTTTATCCTTTGAATGTTCTGACTTGTACGAGTCAACTTCTTGCCCCCCTCTAAAACATAGATTCTTTTACCTCCCTTTTGTTTTGACCTTTTTTGTTCTGTTTTCCTGTATTTATTGTAGTTCCTCCCGCTCTCATGTGTAACTTTGTAATGTCTTATCTTCAATGTATTTTAAACAGTATGGACTCCTACTTTTATTTGTAAATTGCTTAGAAATTATGATAATGCGATTGAATCAAAATTTTAATAAAACTTTAAACTTTGAAAACATCTTGTGTTAGACCTATTTCAATCATGTCTAGAGTATGAAAAAGGTGTCCTGATTGACAACCAGCAACTGGAGGGATAAGGGCAATACTCAGATTGGAAAAGCATCACGAGTTGAGTGCCACAGGGTTCGGTGCTTGGACTCGTGCTCTTCAACATATTTATAAATGACCTGGAAACTGGTACGACGAGTGAGGTGATTAAATTTGCAGACGATATGAAGTTATTCAGAGAAGTGAAGACGCAGGAGGATTGCGAAGACTTGCAACGGGACATAAACATGCTCGAGAAATGGGCCACGACATGGCAAATGAGGTTTAACATGGATAAGTGTAAGGTGATGTATGTCGGTAACAAAAATCTTATACACAAATACAGGATGTCCGGTGCGGTACTTGGAGAGACCCCCCACAGGAAAGAGACTTGGGAGTACTGGTCGACAAGTCAATGAAGCTGTTCGCGCAATGTGCGACAGCAGCGAAAAGGGCGAACAGAATGCTAGGAATGATTAAGAAGGGGATCACAAACAGATCGGAGAAGGTTATCATGCCGCTGTACTGGGCCATGGTACGCACTCACCTGGAATACTGTGTCCAGCACTGGTCGCCGTACATGAAGAAGTACACACTACTCGAAAGGGTCCAGAGATGAGCGACTAAAATGGTGGGCCTGCCCCTCCCCGGTGCATCCCAGAGTACACAGGGGAGGGGCCTAAAACCCTGAATGGCCCAGGTGCTAAAGGCCCCTCCCTTAGGCTCCTGGGCCAACCGGAATCTTAGTCCTCTCTCCCGGTGCATTATGGGATGCACTGGGAGTGGCCTACAATTCTGATTGGTCAGCTTCCTTAGACCACCCCCCTATGGGAGTGGTCTAAGGGATCTGGCCAATCGGAGTCTTAGGCATCCCTTCTGCCAATGATCTTAGGGGGGGGGGTTTCCGGCAAGAGGGACTGGGCATCCTTCTTGCTGGGGGATGTCTTGGGGGGCACGGGGGGGCGCAGTAAGAAGAATTGACCACTCCTCCTGCTGTGAACATTCGAGGGTTCCGGCAGGAGGGACTAGGCATCACTCCTGCTGGTAGTCTTCGCTGGGGGTACAGGTTCCCTGCCACGGCTGCTAAACTGATCGTAGCAGGGAGATTCCCTTGCCATGATCAACTCAGTGGCAACCCGATACTGTAACCGGCGCCAGTTCTCTAACTGTTAGGTGAGCTTAGGCATCTGTCCATGATAGACGTGTTTCTATATAGGACGTCTGTGTGCGATTCTCAAAAGCCACTTAGGTGGCTTCTGAGACCGGGTGGCCTATACAGAATCTGGCCCAAAGTGTCAGAAGAAAACCTGAAGGAAGCACTATTTGCAGGTTTTCACCAGCACTCCTGTGTTCATCTAGCCTGAGAATGAATTTTTTAAAATAAATGATACTTGCAGGATGCAGAGATTATCATATGCTATTCCCCACAGCCTTCTAACATCTAAAAATATGTGCGAACAGTTATCCTATTCAAAGTTAGGAAATGAAGACTTGTGTGGACAGATATACCTATTTATAAGTGAAAATTGAATACAGTCATGGTAAAGGTTTTTGTTTCTTCCCAGAATAACAGATGATGTGCTCAAATATAGATTTCACCTAGGGACTGCTACAATACGGTATTAGATGAAATATCTTACATCATTGCTCTGCAACAGGAAAATGTTTGGCCACATGATAAAGGTTTAAAAAAAAACAAACCCAGAAAAACACCCTTTCTGATTCTAGTTTTACCTGTGACTCAAAGGTCCTCTTTGCCTGAAAAGTGCATTTTCAAAACTCATGCGTAGTTCAAAAACATCCCTTGACATTTTAAAAGAAATAGGAATACTGAAGGCAAAAGATAAGCACTACCATACAGGGGAAATATGCCTTTCTAACTAAAAGATGCTCAAGTTCACATGAGTTATGCATGCTTATGGAGAATCTCCAGTTCACAAATACCATAAATGGAGCAATATGTGATATCATTTTGTGAACTTAGATAAACTTCATAAAGACCATGATCTCAAGGTGTTTCTTTTCTTTTGAAAGTACACTGTATACCACAAAACTGTTGTAAGCAGACATCATTTATTATTTGCATTTTAATTTTTTTTTTTTTTTTAAATTTAAGACCTAGCATAGCATATCTACTTTCCAAGCTGGGTTAGCGTGGCAATTGATGTACACTAGCAGTCATTGTGGGTGCAGTGCTAAGTTAACACAGTACCATAGTAGTTAAGACACCGGGATGAATTTGTCCCTTTCCCCGCAGAACTCAATTTCCCTATCCTGCCCCCGCAAATTTTGTTTCTGTGCCTTTACCTGCCCCATTCATGAAAGCTCTGCCTTAATCACACAAGCCTCAAACACTTATGATTTTAAAGTGTTTGAGACTTGTGCAGATGAGGACAGAGCTAAGGCACTGGTGGAATGAGGCATTATGACATCACAGTCTGAGCTCTAGAATGTTGCTGCTTATGATTTTAAAGTGTTTGAGGCTTGTGCAGATGAGGACAGAGCTTAGGCATTGGTGGAATAAGGCATTATGACATCACAGTCTGAGCTCTAGAATGTTGCTGCTTATGATTTTAAAGTGTTTGAGGCTTGTGCAGATGAGGACGGAGCTTAGGCACTGGTGGAATGAGGCATTATGACATCACAGTCTGAGCTCTAGAATGTTGCTGCTTATGATTTTAAAGTGTTTGAGGCTTGTGCTGATGAGGACGGAGCTTAGGCACTGGTGGAATGAGGCATTATGACATCATAGTCTGAGCTCTAGAATGTTGCTGCTTATGATTTTAAAGTGTTTGAGACTATCCCTGTCCCTGTCCTTGTCCCATTCCTATAAGCTCTACCTTAACAGCATAAACCCTCGAACACATATGATTTTAAACTGTTTGAAGCGTGTATAGATGAGGATGGAGCTTGCAGGAATGGGGCAGCGACAGGAAAAGAACTCATGCGGATGGGATGGGAAAATGAGTTCCCGCAGGGATGGGGAAAAATTTGTCTCCGTGTCATTCTCTAAGTACAATATTTTCCACATAAACAGCTAATGCAGAATGAATTGGAGAATGGGCAAGACTGTGGATTACAGATAACATGGAGATGGTTACTATCTCCCTCTTTAACTAAGGTGCGCTAACTGCACTAACATGCACGCTTTATCGATTAGCGTGTGCTAATTGGTTAGCAGACCTTACTAAAAGAAGGCCTATGTGTTAACCATTAGTATATAGAAGATAATGCGGCACAGTTAATGTTTTCAATGTATATGTATACTAATCCCTATCTCTCCCTGCTATTTTGGGGGCACAGGGGACTTGATTCTGTAAATGATATCCAAATTTGGGAGCTGAAAAAATGTATTTATTTTATGTATTTACCATATTTATATCCCGCTTTAACCAAAGTGGGTTACAAGTTTACATGCCTAATTAAAATCACTGTACCATCCTTCAAACTTTGTATAGCTATAGCAGTCAACTATAGGTTCAGTCAACAGGAGTTTTATCTTTTCAAAATGGGTCTTTATGAAACAATGTGCCTTTAACACTCTTTTAAATCACTGCACATTTACACAAAGTCTTATATGTCCTGGAAGTGCATTCCATATTTTGGATCCAGCAATAAAAAATATACATGAGCAGGTCTCCTCATAACAATACATCAATATGAACTGTAATATAATAGGCTTGCAGACTCTAATCTAACCAAATATACTGGTACATCTGCAAAATATACTAGTATATCAGCATATATCCTCTGGTGAATCAACATTAAAATTCTGTCAATGCATCTCCCTCAAAACAGTAATTCCAACGATCTGTATACTACCTAAGATGCCCAATTATCTCAGGCAATGGCTCTGTCCTTGAACCTCTTTCAAAATGTGTAGATTTTTTTCTTAATAATAATAATAATAATAACTTTATTTTTTACTAGTCTTTAAGCCCGTTACATTAACGGGTGCTAGAATAGATGTGTGTGTCCGTCTTTCTTTCTCTCTCTCTCTCTCTCTTTGGCCGCTTTTTTTTAGCACACCCCTCCTCCTAAAGCAGCCCCCTTTCCCTCTCTCCCTTGCCCCCTGTTGTGCCATGCCTGTCTGCTCTATAGAAGAACCCAGCAAACAACACCCAAAATGACTGAAGGATGACAGTTCCACCCCCTACCCTAAACCCACCAGCTCCCCAAAACCAAACCCACTCCCCCCACCGCCAACACAACCCCCCCCCCCTTACTCCCCAAGAGCAACTCTCGCCCCATCCCACCTAGGGAGACGGACGGAGTCACTAATGATGTGAGCAGGACCCCCAGTTTCCCCCCCCCCCCCGCTGCCCCTCCCAGAAAACCACCCCTGGGCCAAGATGGAAAAGTGCATCCATACTTCACCCAACCAAGCATTCCACATACTCATTCACAGTCAGCTGCATGTCTGTCCATCGGCAGGGGGAGAGAGGGAGAAGGAACTGCAAACCACTGAATATCCACAAAGGGCTACCAAATCCACCACCGACACACATACCCCTTTGCTCAAATAACAAAATAACATGCTCACCCAAACAGGCACTCTCTGAGCCGATGCGCCCGATTGAGCCTGAAAGGCCCCATGGCCGCCGCTAGCGCCGCGAGAGGGAGCGGGGCCTGGGCGGATGAGAGGAGCCGCTGCAGCGTCTAAAGAAACTTCGGCCGGTAGGGCCGTATTGCATGAGGTGGAGAGCACCACAAACTCCACTGAATCTCCAGCCCCAATTCTAAGTATTGCTTTCTGTATCTGTCATCCACCGTGGCCTCCTCCCGGCAGCCGCCGCTCCGCACTGCCTTGCCGCGGCAGCGTGTAAAGACACTTCGGCTGGTAGGGCCGTATTGTGATGTAGAGAGCAGGGAAGCTTTTCTGACGCGCATGTGCACTCGTGCCGCCGCAACAGATCAGGGAACACGCGGCGCGAATGCGCATGCGCGCTTAGCGTTTTATTATATATGATACCGCCACAATCTTACAACTTCTAGGCGGTTTACAGTGAAGAGAGCTGGACAATCAGTGAATTACAGAATACAAATAGCAAAGATGGCACTGAACAGTCAGCGAATTACAGAATACAATTAGTAAAAATACATATATTTCTCAAAGTTATCATATATCATCAGAGATTCATCTTTTATGATCAATCTATTGGAGTCATTTGATGGAGATTTATACAATGGGCTCCTTTTAGTAAGGCGCGGTAGCGATTTAACGCGCATAATACCATGCGCTAAACCGCCGGCCGTGCTAGCCACCACTGCCTCCTCTTGAGCAGGCGGTAGTTTTTAGGCCAGCGCGTGATGAAAAGTCACGCACGTTAAATCCGCTAGCGTGGCTTTGTAAAAGGAGCCCAATATTTTGCTTGGCACGATGCGTGTAGAAACACTTGATACTAACATTCCACAAATAGCAGCTTTGAAGATTGTAGAAAGAACTCTGAGAGACAGAAATTCATATCAAAGAATAACCATTTAATTTTGACCTTGGCCACAATAGCACTCACCAACAACTATTACTGCTTTCAAGGGAAATTCTTTCTGCAATAAGGGGGGACTGCAATGGGGTCCTCAATGACACCAGACCTAGCTAATTTATAGGTGGCAGAATTAGAAAGGATTTTTCTGGAGGATCACCATTTGTACAAGAGATATATTAACAACATCTTTATCCAGATAAACAGGTGGGAGTTCCATCAATGGCTGAATTCACACAATCTTAAATGCAAGATGGAATATGACATATTGCCTGGTGACAGCCATTTACAGGAAAGAGACAAATAGAATACATATCTACATTACACTGGTTTCCAAAGTCAGAGTCTCAAACGCAAGAAACCTAGGGGTATTGCAGAACCCAAACCTAGACATGACATAGAAACATAGAAATATGATGGCAGTAAAAAATATATATATTTCTTTTTATTTGTTTTAAAAGTATTCCCATGTAATTTCACTGAGTGTCCCCTGGTTTTGTACTTTTAAAAAGGGTGAAAAATGTTTTCACTTTTACACATTCTACACCACTCAGGATTTTGTAGAACTCAATCACATATCCCTTCAATTGTCTCTTTTTCATGTAATGTAATGTAATGTAATTTATTTCTTATATACCGCTACATCCGTTAGGTTCTAAGCGGTTTACAGAAAATATACATTAAGATTAGAAATAAGAAAGGTACTTGAAAAATTCCCTTACTGTCCCGAAGGCTCACAATCTAACTAAAGTACCTGGAGGGTAATAGAGAAGTGAAAAGTAGAGTTAGAGGAAAAATAAAAATAAAATAAACATTTTAACAAGACAGCATTGATCTAAATACTTTGGAAGGTAGAAGAGAGGAGAGAAAGGAATAGAAGCATGATGAAGTGATGAAGTAGAGCAAGTAAGTTTAGGAGGAGCGATTGACGTTTCCAGAAAGGGCTTCTTCAGGGAAGAGACTTGGCCGACAGTCCCAGGATGCCTATGTCTTCATGCTGAAGAGCCCCAATTTCTTTAGTCTTTCCTCATACAAGAGAAGTTCAATTTCCTTCATCATTTTGGTTGCTCTTCTTTGAACCTTTTCTAATTCTGTTAGATATTTTTTTGAGATCTGGCAACCAGAACTGTGGGCAATACTCTAGGTGAGGATACACCATGGAGCAATACAGAGGCATTATAATATTCTTGGTCTTATTTACCATTCCTTTCCCCAAAATTCCTACAATCCTGATTGTTTTTTTGCTGCAGCCACATGAAATGGGATTGTGTAGTTCTGCTTATATTCCACCCTTTTACAAAACCACGGAAGTGGTTTTCAGTGCCGGTCGGTGTGCTGAATACTCTGCGCTGCTCCGACGCTCATAGAACATTCAGGGCTCCTTTTACTAAGCTGCGCTAGCAGTTTTAGCGTGCGCTACTTTGCCGCGCGTGCTACACGCTAACGCCTCCATAGAGCTGGCGTTAGTATTTTTTGTTAAGTGCGGGGTTAGCGCGCGCTAATCTGTAGAGTGCGCTAAAAATGCTAGCGCAGCTTAGTAGAAGGAACCCTCAGCGCACCAGCTGGTTCTAAAACCCACTTGTGCGGTTTTGTAAAAGGGGGGGGTGATTATTTTCTTGAACTTAATTTATAGCATGACTATGGGCAAAATCTTTACAGAACATCTAGGTTGGCTATATGGAGATGCAACATCCTTCAGAATGTTACCATACTGGAAAACTACCCAATATGTTTAATCTAATTTTTTTTTTCTTTTCTTTTTCCCTATTCATTTCAACTTCTATCATTAAGCTACATTTCATCAAGGTTAGTAAAATGTTTAGAAAGGAACAGATGTCAGAATATGAAGATTGCCAATAAGGCTGATGGAAGCCAGTAATTCCTTTCCTGTCCAAAGGCATAAGACTGGAGAATAATCTAGACTGTATACAATAATATGAGATTTACTGCCACATTAATGGATATACAAAGTAAAAATATACAAAATTTATCTCTAGTTTTCTCAAGCCATAACTAAGAAATGCATTTGTCAAACATTGCGATTTTAACAGCAAAACTAACTATATACAAGTCTTTATATATCATTTGCAGTCTGATGATATGTAGAAAAAAAATAAGGGTTAATTCTCTTGACCATCCTCATGTTATAGTGAATTGTAAAATTTAAAAAATTATGAAAGCAGTATTTAGTGGGCTCTTCCAACTGCATTGCCAGCAGGGGGTGGTGCTTTAATATTATGTTTTCAATTACTAGGGAGAGGCAGGCTCCCTGGAGTCTGACAGAGCTTTCCTGTTTCTCACTATTGAAAATGTGGCAGTGAAACAGCACCTCCCAATGGCAGAACTGGAGGTGGAGGATTCCAGCTCAGCTCAGAGGGAATAGTGTTGGTGACTATATAAATATTAAGGTTGTGTCTACAGTGCCATGTTGAAGTTGTAACCCATTCTGAGCTCATTGGGGAGAACGGGATAGAAAACAAATTAAATAAAAATAAACTACTGAAGCGCAGGTATTGTAACATCATTACAGAAGCTCCTGAATTATCCCTCAGGTATTGTAACACCATTACTGAAGCTCACATATCCTAACACTGTTAAGAGAAGCTTATGTAAACTGCTCTGAATTGACTACCCAGTCATTAGTAGCGGAATAGAAGCTTTCAATAAACAAATATGTACAAATCAAAAACATAACTTCTTGTGTACACTGGATATACAACATAAGTCACATTATGTGCAGAAAAACATGGTAAAATAACTAAACTTTTAGCTGGGAATATTTTACCTCCTGGACTGGAAGGAGCTACAAGTAGGAGAGATAGATGTGGTGCCAGTGGCTTGTGTGGGGAGGATAACAACAGGACTCAGACAGGTAGGCACTGTAGCCATAAGGTAACACTATTCTGGTCCCTCCAAGCATTGATGGCAACACTGTATTTCACTGTAGAATACAGGAGTGGTGCCATTGCCTTCTCCTGCACAGTGGGTGTCTCCACTATGTTGCTATTGCCCAATGTGGGGCCCCTCAGCCTACAGCACCTGGTATTCCCAGGTGATCTCCCATCCAGGCACTAGCCAGGCCTGACCATGCTTGGCTTCCAACAGTAACACAGTAGATGACAGCAGATAAAGACCCGAATGGTCCATCCTGCCCAACCTGATTCAATCTAAAAAAATATATATATATATATATCTTCTTAGCTATTTCTGGGCAAGAATTCAATAGCAGGAGAATGCCTGCTCAGGGCAGTCAGGCTGTAGGCACCTCCAAGCATAAGGCGTACGCTAAATATATGCTAACCTGCACGTGTTAGCGTTTAGCACGTGGTTAGCACGCGCTAAAATGCATACCGCACCTTAGTAAAATGAGCCCTAAAGGTACAATAAACTGAGGGATAGATATTCAGAGGGGTTAAAGTGGGCAGGAAAATATTGGCCAGCACATAATTTCCAGGTCTAGATAGAGGGCTAGTATACAGGTCCTGGGTCTGATGGGCAGCCGCGTGAGCGGACTGCTGGGCATGATGGACCTCAGGTCTGATCCAGCAGAGGCACGGCTTATGTTCTTATGACCTCAGGTATTTAATGCTGGTACCCAGGTATGGCTCAGCATTAAATATCTGGGTCTAATTTGACCAGCAGAGGTGAGTGTTCAAAAACAAAACAAAAAATCTTTACCACCACTGGCTGAAAATTGACTGGTAAATTAATAAGATAGTAGAATAATATCTGTAAAAACAGCAAAATGTTTTTTAAAAAATTAGTTGGCCAGCTGCTTCCAAGAGGAGCAGGGTATTGAATAACAAAGCAAAATAAATTTTAGAACAAATTTCTCATATCATGGCTGAATTAGAACAATGGACAACCAATTTTAAACTTAAATTGAATACAGAAAAGACAAAAAATTTTTTAGCAAGTCCAAATGACAAAATAACTAAGACATCGCTTCACCTTAATGGTCATGATTACCCAATTTTAAAATCTATAAAAATACTAGGAGTCACTTTAGACTCCCATTTAACTTTGATAGAACATACAAATTTGGTGGTAAAAAAGTTGCTTATTTACACTATGGAAATTAAAGACCATCAAAACTTATTTTGACCTTTGATCCTTTAGACTGTTGGTGCAGGCATTAGTATTATCTATATTGGACTACTGTAATATTGTTTACTTGGGTGCACCTAGGAAAGTTGTGAGAAAACTAAGAATAGTGCAGAATACGGCTGTTCATCTTATATTTGGACTGAAGAAAAGCGATCATATCAGTCCTTATTACCGATCATTGCACTGGTTGCCAGTAGAGGCACGAGTAATGTTTAAATTTTCATGCCTCTGTTTTAAGTTAGTTTGGGGATTGGTACCTACCTACCTGCTATCTCATTTCGTGCTATATAACCCCATGAGGATAACCAGGAATTGTAACCTATTTGCATACCCAAAGATTTTAGGCTGTAAACTTAAGACTTATTTAGACAGGATGCTTGCATTTCAAGCAAGCAAATAACAGTCCTGGTTGGGTAATTATATCAGCGGAGCCATGCTGTCCTACGGCGCTTTCAGAAAAGAAATTAAGACAGTATTATTTGACAAATTTATCTTTTAATTTGTGCTTTTATTCTTAACACAATCATTTTACTGTATTAATTTAAATTTTTAATGTCTTTTTTTAAATAATGGGCTGTATTCTTATCATTACTATTTTGTATTTCACTGATTGTCCAGTTTTTCTCTTCTGTGGAAACCGCCTAGAATTCTTTTGATTAAGGCGGTATAGAAAAATAAAGTTATGTTATGTTATGAATGCAACTGGTTTGCAATCAATGTGTACAACAGAAAAGGGTTTGGGGGACTAGTCTCAATTTCAATTGCTCACAAATGTATCCTGTAATCGTGTGGAAGCTGAACTTTATTCTCTATCATTCAATGTTTGCCATAACATTTGCTGTTCAAAACTGCATTTTTCAACTGCACTCATTCTAAAGCATTTTAGTTTTCAAAACAGAAAGCAGCAATATAATACCAAATGACAAAACAAATTCTCTAGAGCAAACCAGAAGTAACAATTTGTCACTCTTGTCTTTCACTTTTTCTTTAGCTCTCTCTATCTCTCTAAGGACCCAAGATGCAAACAGTGGAAGCACTGCTTTCATTATACCGATCTTTACAAAGGTCAGGATTCTTACCTCAAACATTCCAGCAGTTCAGGCATTTTGTATATTATTGCTTCTAAAAAGCTAATATTTATATTAGTAAATACAGTTATGTTGTGATGTTTTGCTCATGGAATTGTATAAGTTACCGTGAAGTTACTAGCACATAATTGGTTTAGCACACTTGAAAATAACAGATAGCATGTTTTAAGAGTGCTTTCAAAAGAAAAGATTCTTGTCAGTGTATCAGTGCACTGTTGAAATGCTTTGGTTATTATTACACTATTTCTAAACTAAACTAAACTTAAGTTTATATACTGCATCATCGCCATAATTGTAGAGCTCGGCATGGTTTACAGGAACTTAATATAAAGAAGGAACACCATAGTAAGAGTTAGAGGATGAATATGAAACATAGAAACATAGAAAGATGATGGCAGAAAAGGGCTACAGCCCATCAAGTCTGCCCACTCTATTGACCCACCCCATTAAGTCTGAGTACTAATGACCTAGTTCCTTAACTCGACCCTCGTAGGGATCCCACGTGGAGGGAAGATAGTATTACATTTTTGAGAATAGCCAAGTTTTCAGATGTTTTCGGAATAGTTGGAAGGAGACCAGATTCTGAAGTGGGGGAGTAAGGTTATTCCAAAGCTCAGAGATTCTGAAGAAGAGAGATGTCCCTAATTTTCCCGCATAGATGACGCCTTTTAACGAGGGGAAGGATAGTTTAAATTTTGGGGTGGATCTGGTGGTATCAGGACTCAAGGAATTCCAAGATAGCGGAATTAGGGGAGGAAGGATACCATGTAGGATCTTAAAAGTTAGGCAGGCGCACTTAAAGTGAACTCTGGAAATTACTGGAAGCCAGTGAAGTTTGGACAGAAGCGGGGAGACATGGTCAAGTTTACTTTTTGCGAAGATTAGCTTAATTTACTATTGCTATGTCTTCAATTTAGCCAAATGTATTTGCTGAGATTTCTCATTCCTTATGGGGTCCTTTTAGTAAGGCGCGCTAGCCGTTTTAGCGCACGCTAAACGCTAATGCGTCCCTTATAGTCTATGGATGCGTTAGCATTTAGCATGTGCCAAAACAGCTAGCGTGCCTTAGTAAAAGGACCCCTACGTGTTTTGTTTTTTTGAGGGAGGAGGCTGGAGAGCAGCAAGCAGCAAATATTTATATTTTATGGGGTTCATAATAAAAAAAAATGTCTAAAAAGTGTCCTAAATGGCTACTTGGACGATCAAAAAGCCTGATCATCCAAGTACCCATAACCAAAGCTGGTTTTTGGACGTATCTAAAACCAGCTTAGGCCTTTCCCCTGCCTCTAAACGCACAGAGAGAAAAGAGGCGTGTTTAGAGGAGGGGAAAGGGCGGGCAGTGGGCGGGAGGTGGGCCGACCTACACCTAGGCGTACAACAGGTATAACCAAAACCGCAGGCAGGTTGCCTAGTCGGCACTTAGACTTTTTTGACTTAGACGAAGTCAAACCAGGTCTAAGTGCCGAAAAAGGATCTGCTGAGCTGATTGTGGCTGCTGCGATCAGCTCAGTGGCCCCAGCAACCTGCCTACCCCTCCACCGCAAGCATCGTGGCAGGAGAGGTGCCTCATTTCCCCTACCGCGATGCCATCACTCCTCTATCCGAACTGCCGCGACCCGCAGCAGGAGAGATGCCCTATCATTCCTGCCGCGGGTCACGGCAGTTCAGGTAGAGGAATGATAGCATCGCGGTAGGGAAGATGAGGTATCTCTCCTGCCGTGATGCATCACCCCAACTCACACACACAACATCGGGGCAAGAGGGAGCTCAAGCCCTCTTGCCCCTTCGAGCCGAGGCACCCCCGACAGCATCGGGGCAAGAGGGAGCACAAGCCCTCTTGCCCCGTCGAGCCGCAGCACCCCTGACGAAATCGGGGCAAGAGGGAGCTCAAGTGTGTGTGGGGAGGGAGGGGGGTCAATATTGTGTTTCCAATTGCTATGGAGAGGTAGGTTTCCTGGAATCCAACAGAGCTTGCCTGTGCCTCATTATTGAAAATATGATAGTGAAACAGCACCACCCACTGGCCGGTCTATAGGTGGAGGACTCCCGCTCAGCTTAGAGGGAACAGTGATTGGTACCACCCAGGACTCTCTAGAAAGACTACAGATACCCAATAGAGAATTCAAATTATTTTCCCACACAAATTCTGCATAAATATTCCTCATCCATTTTTACAATTCAGGACCAAAAGCCAGCCCAGCCTTGTCTAGACATCCTCTCACACTCATTCCATTAAGATACTGCTTTCCACCTCGTCTTTCATTTTACTTATTAATATTTATACCTTTCCTATCTAGTATACAGTTCTAGAGACTTACAAATAAGGCATACATAATAAAACAAATTACATTGCAAACACAAAATAATAAAATGCATCATTCTCTCATCTTAATGCTTCAAAACCAGTGCTGTTCATGCATAAATCCTCATTTCTACAACAATTGACCACTGACTGAAAATTCCTAGGCTTCCATGGAAACTTTACAAAACACAGACACTGATTTGAAATATCTAAGGCTGGAGTAAGTGATCACATCCTAAATCACGGGGCATTTTTATTTGTAAACTGGAACCTACTTTTCTTTATAATATAGGCTTGAAATAGGTGCGTTTTTGCCACCTTAAACCAGGTGCTCAGTTATATACGGACCTTCTATATGGCCTAAACTTTGTAGAACAGCATTCAATAATGGCATCATTAATGACCTATCTGAAAGCTATATTGGATGAATCTAATATTTTTTAGGATACCTACAAAGTCCTGCAGTTGCTATCTCATCTCCAAAATCTTTCCCAACACTTTTACTAAAGCTCATGCATTATTACACCTTTACTGAAGCTCATGCAAACTGCTCAGAAATGACTCCCCAATCATTAGCAGCGGTATAGAAGCTTCCAATCAGCAATAAATTCAATATAATCCTATAACTGGAACAATCCCTTAAATAGCCAGTACTATTTTCCCAACTGTACAGCTTGCTTCAATGATACAGGAATAGATACTTCCTCATATAAAGCTTGAATAACATATTGCAAGAATGACTCCACTAATTCCTCCATCAATTTAAGCGAAGAAGCTAAAATCAGGTCCAAAGAAATTCTAGTTGGTTGCAATCCTTGAATGATTTTTGAGACATTTTTCAAGTTTTCCTGGACATACCCCTCAATAGAGATTGATTATTAGCCTCGTTAATTTTACTAATTAAAAAATGCATTGTAGAAGAAAAGGCTATACTCTTTCTGTCCAAAAATCAGAATGCAAAAACAAAAAAGGCATACCCTCTCACTTTAAATTCTGGTGAGCACAAAAAAACCCACTATACCACACAAAAAACCAATTCCACTGGTTCTTTTCTTGCTCTGGGGTTTGGGGGGCTGTGGGGCGAGGGTCTGTTAGGGGGGGGGTTGTGGATATGGGTCTCTTTGTAACTCGGGAGGACATTAGAGTCCAGTCCTCTTGGGGGGGGGGGGGATGACCCTCTTTTCGTATATTTTTGAAAAAGTACCAATTCTTGTTTGTCATTTGTGATTGTTGTTTTTTGCTCCTTTTTGTCAATAAAAATAGATTTAAATATATTTTAAAAAAAGCTAAGTCCCCTCCCAAAAAATAATCCTGCTCATAACATTGCCCCCCCCCCCCAGGTATAATCAAACAGGAGCTCCTTCTAGAAAGAAATTCTAAGAGCGTTAGAGCATTTATCTTGCCAGCCCAAAGTAGAAAACTCTACTGTGCGTTTGTAAAAGCCAGCACTAGATTTCCTGTTAAATTATGGCTTTGAGCTGGACATTTTGACACTGAAAGCATCCAAACAGAATAACCATTTTCCAAAAAGAAATGGTTCAACTTTTGAGTGGCAAAAAATACAGAGACATAAAAATCTGTCTGTTTCCCAATCAAGTAACTACGGGCTCCTTTTACTAAGCTGCACTGAGCCTGCGTTAGTTCTAGCCACGTTAGTTCTATCGCAGCTTAGTAAAAGGAGCCCTATATCTGGATTTCACTGGACATATTTTAACTTATGGACTTGATTAAAATAAATGTAACTGTCTTTTGGTGGTTTAGACCTTTCGCTTGCCTCTTTTGTTTAGAGAATGACACGGAGACAAATTTATCCCCGTCCCCCACGGGAACTATTTTTCCCATCCCATCCCCCCCCCCCCCCCCGAGTTCTTTTCCGGTCTCTGCCCCATTCCTGCAAGCTCCATCCTCATCTTGACAAGCCTCAAATACTTTCAAATCATAAGTGTTCGAGGCTTGTGCAGTTAAGGCAGAGTTTACAGGAATGGGGGCAGGGACAGGGACAAAACTCGTGGGGACAGGACGGGGAAATTGAGTTCCTGCAGAGACGGGAAAAAAATTGGTCCCCGTGTCATTTTCTACTTTTGTTGTATGTGTGACATCATTTTCAAAAATATGGCAACACAGATATCTCTGCAGAACATAGGAGTAGCCCAGTAGCCTTTTTACTAAGGTGCGGTAGCCGATTTAGCGCGTGCTATATGCTAACGCGTGCTAACGCATCCATTATATCCTATGGATGTGTTAGCACACATTAGCATATAGTGCTCGCTAAACCGGCTAGCGCGCCTTAGTAAAAGGACCTGCTAGTGATTAGTGTAGTGGACTGTAAACCAAGAGACCCAGTTTCAAACTCACTTTAATTCTTTCTAGGACCTAAACAAATACCTACTGTACCTGAATGTACACCACTTCAATAGCCTTCAGGTTTGCAGGTATCTTATATATTTTGGTGCTGTAGGTATTTTTCTGTTTTGTTTGATTTTTTTTTAAAAAGGAATTAATCATGACAAGGGTTGCCATTCAGCATATTACCAATAACTGGAAAAATTATACTAATCTCAATTATACATTTTGGTGGAATTCGCTATGCCATATTTTTAAGATGGAAAGAGCAATTGCTATGCAGAAAGGGAATTATAATTATTTTATAAGGATCTGGGGGCCGTTGGAAAAATATTGTAATGAGTAAACATCATTTTCCTTGGTTAGATATATGTACACATAGGGGGGGTGGGGGGTTGTTATGGAAATTTTACTAAATAATGTGTTTATAATATATATATGATATGTTTTGTTGCACTAATTGTGGAAGGGAGGGTGGGAAGGGTTATAATTTTTATGTTTTTAGGATTATATGAGAAAGAATTTCAAGTGTTTGGTTTTTTTTAATATTCTTTATTCATTTTCAAAATTACATTAAATGTAAAATATATTCATTCACAGTAATACATATATCACTTATAAACAATCATTGGTACATTATATAAATTTTTTATCCCTTCCCCTTTCCCATCCCTCCCATCCATATATTCCATTATTATATAATATATGTAATAATAAAATACCCCCTCCCTATATCCTGAACTGATAATTAAAAGGGAAATAATTTTACTTAATCCTGACAATATTTTGTTAATGATTTCCACACATCCTGAAATTTCTTAAAGTATTCCCTTTGTAAAGCAATAAATCTTTCCATTTTATAGATATGGCATAAAGAATTCCACCAAAAGTTATAATTTAATCTCCTCCAATCCTTCCAATTATATTTGCTGAATGGCAACACCAGTCATTATTAGTAATGATCAATGAATTTCAAGTGTTTTATTGTAGTTATTAATGATATATTCTTGCACACTTGCTGTAAGATTTTAAAATGAATAAAGAATTAAAAAATTTAAAAAAGGAATTAAAGTGGGACTTGAATCTAATCCCTTGCTTCACAGTCCACCGCACTAATCACTACGTTACATCTCTAACTTGTTTGCTGCATTATTCAGAATGGCCTTACAAGAGGTCGCTGAAAAGTTCTCAGACCAACCAACAAAGCTGGGGAAGTCTCCATCAAGGGCTATACACTTAGGCCCTCTTTTACTAAGCCACGGTAGTGGTTTGTACTGTGGCCCAGGGTGCTAAATGCCCTGATACTCCTAGGAATTCTATGAGCATCGGAGCAGCGTTGCAACATTTAGCGCTCCGGGCCATGGTGGAAACCTCTACCACAGCTTAGTAAAAGGGGGGGAGGGAGTTTTAGTCCAGTGATTTTCCACTTTTTTTTTTTTTTGTTCTGTTGGAAAAATATTGAACGGAAAAAAATGGAAAATTGCTGGGCCAGGGCCCGGATTTTCTATATGGCGCCAATATCAGTGGCCAACTAAAAAGCAGCCGCCGAGTACGTGTCTATCACGTGACAGTGTTGTATAGCGAATTGCACCTCCAGGAAAGATAGGCACTGGAAATGTATTCCAGGCCTATATTTCCGGCACCCATCTTTGTCGTCAATCACACCTTCGTAGGCGCTCTATGGCGCCTAATGCCAATTCTGACATTAGCCATGTCCATAGTGGTGTAAGGTACCAGTAGGAACAATTCCAGTGCCGTTTCTTTAGGCGCCGGTAGGTGCTTTAAATTTAAAGTTATTTTCCATTTCTCTAAGTGTATATATAGTCTTGATGGGGATTGCCGAGAACTTTTCAGCGTCCTTATACTACCTGCAACTGACACGGAGCCTGGTCTTCCTTTCCAGTTTCACTTTCAAGTGGGAGAGAAGAGGACAGCAACCACTGGGAGATAAAGGAGGGGTCATGCATTAATTCCTCATAAGGACATGACTAAACAGGTCTAGCTAAAACTGTCCTTTTTAGATATTTCTTTCCATTCAGAAATCCTTGCAGGACATCCTCCTTTTGGGCCTCCCATTAGTCCTACCAAAATGCACCCACAGCATACACCCTTGCTATCCAGATATACTGCAGTTTGAAACATTCAAATTCTGACTTTCCAAAATCATGATTTGTGCATTTTTAGCAGATTTTTAAGGCAAATTAAGGCGTCCATCTGCTTTGAAAATAAGCAGCATAGACTGCTGAATTCTATTATTAAAAAGTCAACTTTGTATTACCTAGATACTTCTTGCAATCCACAAAACTCTCCAGGTAAATCAATTTATTTTCTTCACACTTATTCGAACACTAGCACTTTTGAAGATGCCAGAAGTTGTACTTTTTCAAGTTTAACTCGTTAGAATACCACAGAGTTTATCAAAGTTCTCATTCTTCCATTAAACTCACCAGCCTGAAATGCTACACAATGATCTTTCATTTCAAGATCCCATAATGAGTCCAATGAAAAATGCCATAAACCATTTGGAATTCCTTCCTTAAATACCCAATCCTTGTTAAAATAATTCATGTCTAAAATTAGACATTCACTAATATATCTGTCTTGGATCACTGATTGGGATTTACTCCATAAAACCAACAACTTTTATGCATATACCAGTAATTCCATCCCTTTAATCTAATCTAGTCAGTAATCTTGTATGCTGCTATTTTTCAATTCAGATGTAAAACAGATTACAACAGGAAAAATCTTATATTAAGGGGAACACATACGAAAGGGTGCTGAAATGTTCTCAGCCCAATCAAGAAGGGAATGACGTGGATATGATTCAATCAATGATCTGAAACAATGTCAAGACACAGAATTTTGTTTCTGCAAATTGGCACTAAATGAAATAAGATAACACTCTTTTCAGGTACAGTGGCAAAATAACACTCAGAATTTAGGAAGTTGTTTGGTTGGACTGAGAACTTTTCAGTGCTCCCTCGTATACTTAAAAAAATTTAAACATCAAAAATAACATCCCCTTAACCATTTTGCTCACATTTTTATGCGTTTCTAATTCTATCTTTTTTGAAATGCGGCAACCAAAAGTTCACATCAAATTAAAAGTGTGGTTTTATCTTGGAGTGATACTATTAATTCCTAACATTCTGTTTGCATTTTTGGCCATAGAATTACCTTAGAATTACATGGTTCTAACAGTACCGAAAGTCATTCTCGCAGTTAGAACCTTGTAATCCCATGCATAGACTAATTTCTGTACATGTAATTTTTTATGAAATGAAGGAACGGTTAAGTTGCAATAAATCCTCATGAGTGTTGTAACATCTACATGTCAGATAGAACCCGGAAGTCATTGGAGTTAAAAATACTGAAAATTGTCACTTAGAATCCTATAATTCTAAGGTTGCTCAATGTTGCATGCTGAGTAGATTTCTATATATTGTCCATAATGACACCTAGACCTTATTCTTCGGTGCTGACTCCTAAATTGCACCCTAACATTAGATAACTATGATTTGGATTATTTTTTCCAATGCACATCACTTTGCATTTGTCCATATTAAATTTCATCTGCCACTTGGATGCTCACTCTTCCAATGTCCAAAGGTCTTCAGTCAGTGGTTCAGCGATTTAGACAGGATACTTCCTGCCTGTTCTTTTTTGTGTTTATTTTATCCATTCTGGTTTTCTGATACATTACGTTCCATCAGGAGGGATCCCTGAGGAAGGAGTGTTTCTTCGAAACACGGACCATGTCGGGTCCGGTCCATATGAACATTAGGACCAGTTTTTGGGATATATTTACTGTGGCTCATGTACTTGTTTTATATGTGTTTTACATGTTTTTAAAATTTTTGCATTTTAAATAAATTCCTGCACCCTGAATACTGCCCTGCAGATTTGTTTTTGTTTTGTACTTTTACTGCAGGTTTTGCTGGGTTTTCTTGTTTTATTTTTCAGTCTGCATGCATTTTAATAACTTTGAAATTTTGTGTCATCTGCAAATGTAATCACCTCATTCATCATTCCCATTTCTAGATCATTTATAAATATGTTAAATAGCACCGGTCCCAGTACAGATCCTTGGGGCATTCCACTGTTCACCTTCCTCCACTGAGAGACATGGCCATTTAACCCTACCCTCTGTTTTCTATCCATTAACAAATTTCCAATCCACTAAAGAGTTATCCTTTTTACATTTCTCAGAAATCTCTCAAAAGCTTTCTAATAATTGGAATCAGGGGTCCTCAAACTATTTAAACAGGGGACCAGTTCACGGTCCCTCAGACTGTTGGGGCTATAGTTTGGGGAAAAAAAAACAAAAAAAAACCATGAACAAATTCCCATGCACATTGCACATATCTTATTTGTAGTACCCCAAAAAAATGAAAGAACAATACAATATTTAAAATGAAGAATAATTTTAACCAACACGTCCTCGGCCCTAGCACCCCTGGCCAACACTAATGGTGCTGGAGCAGCAAAAAACTAACAGGTGGTCATGGGGAATCACAACAAAGCACTCTAAAACACCTGCAGAAAGAAGTAGATGGTAACGCCAGAATGAGTTTTGGAACGCACAGAGAGAAGCTATTGGAGCACCGGCATGAGGCTTGAAATATACCGAGAAAAGCTATAGGAGCCCCAGAATGAGGCTTGGAATTCACAAAAAAGAGCCGAAACAGCATACTAAAGTTTGGAACCTTCAGTGAAGTACTACCAAGCCCCTGCAATAAAGTAGCCCAAATATCCAGCAACTCACCAATGCCAAAAGTTTCTCGCCAGCCGTACCACACTTCCAAAAAACCCTCTCAGCGGCAGCAGGGCTGTGCACACCGGACCATGTGCTCAGTGGTCATGCAGCATGGAAGTGTGACATCAGCGCTGTGTATCTGGCTGCCCAGCTCACGGTGCACAGTGAGAACTGCAGAGTGCTATAGTGTGAAAGCTACAGTGGAGCAGGTCAGCAATGGTTAGGAACATGAACAGTAACAGTATTTACTGTTCTTGAGTGGGAGCCTGGTAAATGACCTTAGAGGACCATATCCCTGATCTAAATAACTATACACATCAACTGACTCATCTTTATTCAGGTATTTAAGTGTAAGATATATGGCTGACATACGTGTGCCCGTTTAAATAAGCAAATTTGCGGTCCAATCAGGAGCTGCTAGTCAAAGCAGCTCCTGATTGGTGAGGCCCGACTTTAGTACAAGAAGAGGCGGTCGGAGCATACCGCGAGCTATTTCCTTCACTCGCCGGCGCTCTGGCTGCCCTCTTCTGCCTCTCCAGTTGCCCTCTCCTGTCTCCCCTGCCTAAAATCCGTATTCACGGTTTTTCAACATTTGCGGGGGTTCCTGGAACTGAACCCCCACGAATATTGGGGGAGTACTGTATTTCATAAGAACATAAGAATTGCCATACTTGGATAGACTGAAGGTCCATCAAGCTCAGCATCCTCTTTCCAACAGTAGCCAACCCAGGTCCCAAGTACCTAGCTAGATTCCAAGTTGTAAAACAGTTTTTATGCTGCATATCCTAGCTATAAGCAGGATATGCAGGATATGCAATAATGGCCTATGGACTTCTCTTTTAGGAAATTATCCAAATCTTTTTTAAACCCTGCTAAGCTTAATTTCACCACATTCTACACAACAAATTCCAGAGTTTAATTACACATTATGAGGTAGATATTGTAAAGAATGCCTAAATGTAGGCATCCACAATTTGGATGTCCATCGGCTTAGGCGTCCAAATAAAGTTGATAATAAGCTCAATTAATGACTTTAACAAGCATTAATTGGAACTTAGTCGTCCAAACTCTGAGCCTGAATCTACAAATAGACAGCCACAATTTTGTGGATGCCCATCGGAAAAAGCTGTGTCGAAAAGTAGGCGTGGGCATGGCATAGGCTTCGATGTGGACGTCTCTAGTGTGATTAACATATTCCTGAGCACTCAAGTGTGTCTACCTAATGCCTACCTTGTAGGTGATTGAAAAGCAGGTCGACTTTTGAGCGTGACTTGGGCGATAGATGTGAGTTAAGTGGATGGGACTTAGGTTGGCTTTGGAAGTCTCCAATGTGTTCTTCTAAATAGGTTTATGGGGCTTTTATTTTTGCTTATTAAACTCAAAATATATTTAATAATGTACCACATAAACAGGGCATATGAATACAGATATATTGCATGCAAAATCTTCTATTTTTGTAGGCAAATAGCAATGGTATTTGCTAATTATAGGAAAAGATCCATTAACAAGAACAGCTCATGAAAAAGATATCTTTATATTGCTTACTTAAAAAGCTTCTCTTTTTCTGAGTAAACAGTGCTGCAATGTGCAAAGTCTTGAAAGAGCTGCATTAAGCAAGCCTCATGAAAAATATATATACTGTACATTGCATAGATACTTCATTTCCATAAGTTTAAGATCAGAAAAAAGAGATACAGACCTCACCATGGCCTCTAGTTTAGAGCAAATGGATGTCTCCAGCTGTACAATGGTGACCTCATTGTGAGATCATCAAGGTGCACTTGGAAGGTAGAATGCCACTAATAAAATAGGAATATGTGCGGGGGAGCTGACTTTACTTGGGATTTAAACCCATGACCTTTTGGAAGATGAAAACAGGACTTTTAACCATTGAGCCACAGCAGCTTCCATCCAAGTGCCTCTTCCTGACATGTGATATGATACCTGAGGAGATCATACCTTACAAAGTACAACAAAATGTAAATCTAAGGCAAAGTACAACAAAATGTAAATCTACTTATAAGATATTGTTCATATTTGCTATCTTTGGTTTGATTTGCTTCAGGTTTTTGCTTGTACAAGATGGAAGCATGGCACATGGGAAAGAGCTTACCCTAGAGCAGTGTTTCTCAACTCGATCCTGGAGTACCCCTTTGCCATTCAGATTTTCAGGATATCCACAATGAATATGTATGAAAGAAATTTGCATATAATGGAGGCAGTGTATTCAAATCAAGTGTATGCCTATTCATTGTGGCTATCCTGAAAACCTGACTGGCAAAGGGGTACTCCAGGACCAAGCTGAGAAACACTGCCCTAGAGAAACATGCAGAATTTGTAATTCTGTGCAAGAAAATATACTACCAATAAGAGCAATTGCAAAGAAGCGGAACATTTCTCATTCAACTGTCATAGTGGTAGTCATACAAAATGAAGAGCTGAAGAGTTTTCAGTCCTGGACAAGGTCAGGTCAACCAAAAGCTACAGATGTATGAACAGACAATGGGGGAAGCCACTGCTTGCCCTGTATTGGTAGCATGGAATATTGCTACACTTTGGGTTTTGGCCAGGTACTAGTGATCTAGATTGGCCTCCGTGAGAATGAGCTTCTGGGCTTGATGGACCATGGGTCTAACCCAGTAAGGCTATTCTTACGTTCTTATAATAAAGGCACCTAAACATTCCCGAAGAGCATCATCAACAGTTATCAGAGCCAGAATTGCAGGTAGTTCAATGAAGAAACCAAACAACAGGACAATGCTGGATTTTGATCTTATCAGCCTGCTCAAAAAAACAAAATTCTGCTAAAGATATCAAAGATTGACTCACTTTCTGTCACAAGTAAAAGCAGTGGACAGCAGATCAATGGGACTGAATTATGTTTTCAGATGGAAACACTCTCACTCAGTTCTACAGCTTCTATAGACATGTAAGGAGACATTTAAATAAGAAGCATGAAGTATGTTATACCCACAGTGAAACAAGCACCAAAGTTTAAGGGTTGGGGCACAATATCAGGATCTTGTCAAGCAGGGCTGTGGATTATGCAGAAGATTACCATGACCAACAGAACTGTTTATTTGATGTTTTTAAGGAGAAACTGCCAAACATTATGCTAATTCACAACCCACACCCAACAGGATGGTACACCTTGTCATGGAATAAAAGTTGTTAAGGCATAGCTGACTTGTGAACAGTTACAACTGATGGAACCTTAGCCGGGCAGCAGGCCAGATTTGTATTGAAAATGTGTGGACAATGATGAAACGGATGGTGACCTACAAATCCAACATCTGAAGTAGACCTTATACACTGGATCAAAACTATGTAGACCTAGGAGATTGCTCTAGAATTCTGAATAAACTGGCTAGATCAATGTCAGAATTCTGGCATACATACATCTTTGATGCTAATGACATTTTGCTTTTCCATTGTGTCAATCCACTTCCTTCTGATTTGTCCAAACTTAATATATCCCTAGCCATCATTTGCATCTTGGCTGAAAAAGAACCAGCTTATCTTGAATCCATCCAAAACTACTGCCTGTTGAAACACAGGCAATGGAAGATCATCATCTTTAGATCTATATCAGTGGTCTCAAACTCAAACCCTTTGCAGGGCCACATTTTGGATTTGTAGGTATTTGGAGGGCCTCAGAAAAAAATAGTTAATGTCATATTAAAGAAATTATAATTTTGCATAAGGTAAAACTCTTTATAGTTTATTAATCTTTCCTTTTGGCTAAGTCTTAATAATAATATTGTAATTTATAGTTAAAGAGACAAAAGATCAAGAAACTGTTTTATTTTACTTTTGTGATTATGATAAACATACCGAGGGCCTCAAAATAGTACCTGGCGGGCTGCGTCTTTGAGACCACTGATCTACATATACTGTATGATGCCCCTATTACTGTTGTTAAACACTTTAAACACTTGCCCCCTCTTTTACAAAGGTGCGCTAGGCTTTTTAGCGCGTGCTAAATATTAGCACGCAATAAACGCTAATGTGCGCATGTTATCCTTTGGATGCGTTAGCGGTTAGCACACACGATTTAGCGCACACTAAACATGCACTAAAACACTTAGCGCAGCTTTGTAAAAGAGGGCCTTGGTGTTATTCTTGATCAAGACTTATCATTCCACCAACACATTTCATCTTTTACTAAGAAATGTTTCTTTTCTTACTTGCAGTTCAGAACTGTTCATTTATTTCTTGCATTTCTTCTAAGACTGTCCTTCAAGCCCTTGGATTACAGTCAAATAATCTATGCAGATCTCCTTCAAAACACCACAGTTCGTATTCTTGTACACGTTAGCAGATTTGATCTAGCCACTCATTTGCTCATTCAAACCATTGGTTACCTGTCGATTTCCGTATTCAGTTTAAAATTCTTATTTTTACTCAAATGGCTATTCACACTGACATTCCCTCCAATTTATGAATAATAATAATAACAACAACTTTATTTTCTATACCGTCAACACCCGAAGAGTTCCAGGCGGTTTACAGATAAGAAGAACTGGACAATCAGTGATAAAAATACAATGAGCAAAAGACATAGATATAATTGCATAGTTCTTAGACAGATAAGAATTTCTTAAACAAATATAGGTCTTTACTAGTTTCCTGAAAGAACAGTATGATTCAGTTTGATGAATCAAATAATCTAGCTAAGATTGAGTTTTACCCGCTTTAAAGGCCAATGTTCTATCAAAGAACTTCTTGTAACGACAGTTTTTGGGATTCGAAAATATAAATAAGCTAGTACAATGAGTAAAACCTTCGCCTTCCAGACAGCCAAACAGAACACTTGGCTAGCCCAAATTCTGCTCAAGGCCCACTTCTACCTTGATTTCCGAAAAACACTCAAAACGCATTTATTCCACGCTCAATATCCCTAATCCCATCTTTTCCATTTCTCTCTCCCCTCTCTCAAACGACCCAACTCTCCCGGTCCCCTCCCCCCTCTTTTTGATCTCCCCCATCTCACTTACTCCAACGACCTACTCTTCCCCCCCCTCGCATGCCCATCTTTATCACCTCATTGCCTGTAATTATGATCAACTGTAACCATGAACAATTGTAATTTCTTGTTAATTTTGTTCCAATACCTTCTTTACTTGTAAAGATAGTTTATTGTAATTTCTTATTAAGTTTTGTTTAATTGATGTGAACCGCCTAGAACTCCCTGGGTATGGCGGTATACAAAAATAAAGTTATTATTATTATTATTAAACTTGACCGGTCTATACAATTCAAAATGAGAGATAAGGTAACGTGGAGATAATCCAGACAACAGTTTATAACAAATGTATCCTTATTAATCCAGCTTTATTTATCACAAAGGACTGTCTTCTATCTCAATGACCAATGTCTCTACATTTCCTACAGTGCAACAAGTCCATTATCAAACCACTAGGAACCAAATTTTCTTCTATACCACATCTTCCCTATGGAATTCTCTCCCCTGTTCCCTGAAACTTGAACCTAACAAAAATTCAGATCCTCCCTTAAAGCCTATTTGTTTAATAAATCCTTCAAACTTCTGCTCATTGTTGAGAGATCCAAGATGACAACCTAGTTAAACATGCTGAACTGAGCTCTGACTTCTGCTTTATGTTTTCCTTAAAATTTTTCCTTTTGAAGACTGTGTTCTCATTGAAAATGGGGAAGAGAAAAGGGAAGACAAAGACCCTTCTCATTCCTCACTGCTCCCCGTTTCCTCTATTGAGAAGTTAATTGTTTGGACAGCATTACCCTCCAGTGCCTGTGCTGGCAGTGAGGCAGCCTTACCAGAGCTTGATGTGACTCTGACCCAGACATGATACAAGAGCAGCCAGAGCAATTGATTGTTTTGCTAGAACCAGGAAGTCTGACAGCTACAGTTCATTCGATAGAAGGGAGTGTCCAGAGCAGAGAGGGAGCCATAGGAGTAAAAGATGCTATCGACAGTGTGCCCTTTGGAAGATACAAGGGCTCCTGCTGCAAGAGGAGTTGGTGAAAATCATGAGACCCAGAATGAGGGAAAATTTGTTGTAGGGGACAACACTGTGTGACAGGTTAGTGATCCCCTTTTGTCTCCTTTATTAAACCCGCCTCATGTCACTTTAGATTCTATTTAGAAATAGAGAAACATGATGGTTGATAAAGGCCAAATGGCCTATCCAGTCTGCCTTTCCACAGTAACCATTATCTCTTCCTCTCTCTAAGACATCCCATGTGCCTATCCCATGCTACAGAAACATGATGGCAGATAAAGGCCAAATGGCCCATTCAGTCTGCCCGTTCACAGTGGCTCGCCTGGAGAAAATTTTTTTAGAGAATAAATTTGCAATGGACAATTCTTTACAAGACTGCAAAACATAAGAACATAAGAACATAAGCAGTGCCTCTGCCGGGTCAGACCACAGGTCCATCCTGCCCAGCAGTCCGCTCCCGCGGTGGCCAAAAACAGGTCAAGGCCTGTCTGAATCATCAGAAGGGGCTCCCCTGCCACCTTGGTTTCCCATTTAAGTTCTGCCCTATCGAAGTCCTAGCCCTCCGGTCTTTCACATGCACGACCAGGTTGGTTTACTCAGTACCCCACGATCCCTCTATCCCTCAGGAATCCATCCAATCCCTGCTTGAATCCCTGTACCGTACTCTGCCTGATCACTTCCTCCGGTAGCGCATTCCAAGTGTCCACGACCCTTTGGGTGAAAAAAAACTTCCTTGCATTTGTTTTGAACCTGTCTCCCTTCAGTTTCCCCTTGGGCCCTCCTTTCCTTACCCGAGGCAGCACTCAAAACAGGCTGCTCGCGGCCAGTCCCGGTCACCCAGGAGGCATTAAATTTTGAGTTAGAAAAGTAGTGGAAAACTGTTAAAAAAAAAAATCTGGGCGTGGTATTGAGAGATTGGTCAACAAATTTGAAAAACTGGAAAACTATTCTAGAAGAGTGAACCTACGACTTGTTAACGTCCCTCAGTCTATGAATATAGCACCAGTTGAGCTATTTAAAAAATATCTGATAGAGATTTTAGGTGTTCCCAAGGAAGCAATTCCTCCTACTTCTTGAGTGTATGTTTTGCCAGAGAAGACGCGCAGGGGATTAAGAATGGATGACCTTTCATTGGATAGTTTAAATGTCACACAACTATTGGAGAGATCTTTGGAAGAAGAATGCATTAGAGCACGCTTTTCAGATAACGACAGGGTGATGAGACTTTGGGCTCCTTTTATCAAGCCGCGCTAGCGGGGTTAACGCACGTGACTTTTCATCACGCGTTAACCCCCGCGCTGGCCAAAAACTACCGCCTGCTCAAGAGGAGGCGGTAGTGGCTAGTGCGTCCCATGGTTTAGCACGCACTATTACACGTGTTAAACCGCTAGCGCGGATTGATAAAAGGAGCCCTTTATTTCAGGAATCGTGATAAATCGTTTTTGGGTGTGGGTTTTTCCTGATAGCTGCGTGGATACACAGGAAAAGAGAAAGCAATTTTTACTGTTGCAAGCACAAGTTTTATCTTTTGGTGCTCATTTTTTCTTATGTTATCCTTGTAAATGTTTAGTCCTTCTAACTGATACCTTTTTATGAACCAAATCAACAAGGCTTTTCTTGCTAACAAACAAGTTGTTTGACTTCCCGAGAGGGATGGGAGGATTAAGGAAACTGAGAACTAAATTTTGGAAGTGTTATGAATATATTGTCTAGGTTCACTTTAGGTGATATTAGTTTATGCTTTTCCTGTTTTTTTGATGACCTATTTTCCTAATTGGATCCCCTATTTATATTATGGGCTTATAGGGAGTTCAATATTGTTTCCTTTACCTTATATAATTTTTCTTTTGTAATGTAATATTAGCATGTGAACCTTTTTTTTAAATGCAAGTTATATGCTTGCATAATTATAAATGCAATAAAATTTAAATTTTGTTAAAAAAATTGTGGCTCTGGGGATTCACTGATCTCCACTAATGCTTTTATCTGTCTTCTGCTTTATTTATTTCTTTGTGAATCTTTCCATTTACTTTCTTGTAAATTGGTGTTCCTTTAGTTATTTTTACTTTATATGTAGCGTGAACCACCCTATTATTCTTTAAAGAAAGAGCGGTATATCAAACCGAATAAACCATGTTTGTCAGATATGAGGGGCCGCTGAAAAGTTCTCAGCCCAGCCAACAAAGTTGGGGCAGTCTGCATCGAGGGCTACAAACCTAGGGCTCCTTTTACTAAGCTGCAGTAGCGTTTTTAGGGCGCGCTGCAGATTAGCGCACGCTAATCCCCGCGCTACGCAGAAAAACTAATCACAGCTCAATGGAGGCGTTAGTGTCTAGCGCGCACGCTAAAACCGCCAGCGCAGCTTCGTAAAAGGAGCCGTTAGTCCAGCGATTCTTTTTGTTATGTATTTTTACGATGGAAATAAAAAAGTGGAAAATCACCCCCTCTTTTACACAGGCGCTAAATGCTAACACGTCCATAGACTTATAATGGGTGTATTAGCGTTTAGCGGGCACGTAGATTTAGCGCACGCTATAACGCATAGCGCACCTTATTAAAGCCAGCCCTGTGTATAGCCCTCAATGTGTTGGCTGAGACCTTTTCAGTGGCCCTGTGTAATGTATCAAAAAGTAGATGAAGATGTAAGGAAATGTGGTAGGGCACAGTTGTATGCTGAGAAAGCCAGGATTGTCTAGGGATACTATCATTGATATCTATGGATCTTTGCTGTTCAGCACACCTACAAAAAGACCTATTGGGCAGGAATACATTGATTTGGCTTGGAGGCACTGTTCTTCCTACAGTAAAACCTGTCTTATTATCAAACCCAAGTAGTAGTCTCAAAAGAGAAGGAAAAAAGGTGGCTCAATATCTTCTTTGTTCCATGCTATAAAAAAAAGTACAAAGCTGGAAATTATTCACTTATACCATTATTCGCCCACTTATGCAGCCCTGGAATTTTTCACAGCAAAGGCCAAAGTGATAACATGTACACAAAAGAAAGCAATCTAAATTATTCCCTTTCAAACTCAGGAACCCATCAACATTTGAATACATGCATATACAGCCTGGTAGCTTCCCGTGTGATTTCAATATACTCAACTACATTCACAGCCTTAAAATATTTTTGGATATACCATCAGCACGGCAGAATACTTTCATCGCAAGCTAACCCTTCAAAACCCTAACTTTTGGAATGCACCCTTGTGTACTGTGCTACGGCTGGAGGATCATGAGGTTTTTGTTTGAATAATTTTTTCTAATGTCTGTGGAAAGCAAAAAGAAAAAGAAAAGAAAAAGAAAGCATTATTCATTCTGAAAGGCATGCATCAGATAATGAGAAATGTATTTTACCAAACAGCTTTACTGCCACTGTGGGATGATGATATGCCTGTTTTCTTCTGGCCCATTATCCCAGTACTTGAACCCTGGATAACAATGAGTTCATAGAAAATGAAAGTGCTGGGCTTTAATTGTATGTATTTAGTCACGCAAACAGAAGCAATGGTCTGAGAATGGCTATTTAGGCAGTGGCAGCATTTAACTTCAGATCTGGCTCAGAAGAGATATTACAAATGGTATTGATATTTAGTGGCATATATAGGCAGTCCATGATCTTTTTTTAATTCGAGGCCCTACTGTACATTTGTCAGACTATTTTGTTCTATTTAACGCTTTCTTCCTAATTCCTGCTAAATATCGTGCAAATAAACATCGTTAAAAAATAAATAAAGGCTCTGAAAGAATGTGTGGTTTCTGTTAAAATTCTCCCCGTCAATCAATGCTCTATATCTGCATGAAACTGATGATCACATCACCATGTTAGTTTGCCTGACTTGCTCAGTACAAAGAAGGTGGGAACATTTTCTCAAGCAGGGATGTCAGCACTTGAAAAAAAAAAAAATCAATCACCATCTGTGCTCATTTTCTAAACGGGAGAAAAACAACCCCCTGTTTAAGAATACAACAGAAGAAAATAAGTTCAATGTTTGAAAATAAACCACAGGGTCAAATAAACTTCACCATGACCAGGGGTAAAGGAAGCAGTCATAGTTTGGTTCAAAAATGGTCTGCTTAGGTATCCCTCTGCATCAATTTCTTGATCCTAAAAATAGATATTAATAATAGCTACAGACCTACAGCATGTGAAATGCATGCAAAACAAGATTAGGTTTAGAGCTAAAGAATGCATTCTTAAATAAAACAATAAAATCGCTTTATATACAATATACCTAACTCTATATCAGGGTATACTGTATATCTATCTATTGCTTTCTCTCTCTCTATATATATATATACTTAGTAGTAAGGACTTGAATCCCTTACTTCACTGAGAATATACATTTTATATAAGTATAAGTAATGACCCTATAGTCAGTTGATGATGCCACGTATTTATTTTTTCTCCTCAATTTACTGTTGTGAAATTTGGACTAATATTTTTATTGTCAAACAGAAAGATCTTTGATACCCAAGTCATTGTAAGAATTACCCTCCTCTCCCTCCATAAAATAGGTTTGATCCTTCTGCGTTCATCAGGGTTCATACTGATTCGTGTCCCCAGTGGTACTGGGTGGTGAGGCATTTTGGGTCGGTTTCTACAAACAGCGCCAGTATCGGCGGTCGCCTAAAAAACGGCCGCTGATCGTGTGTCAACCACCCGCCAGCGCCGTTTGTAGAATCGCGAATATGTGAAAGGTAGGCACAGGAAATGTAGGCCAGGATTTTCAAGGCCTACATTTCCGGTGCCTACCTATAACGTGAATTGCCGCTATAGAGGCGCTTTATGACACTTAATGCCATTTCTGGCATTAGCTGTACCTACAGTGGCACTAGGGATCATAAAGCGCCTCCTTAGTCATGATGCAGGTACCTTTTTTTAGGCACTGGTAGGAGCCTATGAGGCTCATAATCAAAAGAGAAATACGTCCAAAAACCAGCTTAAGTTGGCACTTGGACGAACATTTCTCATAAACATCCAAGTGCCGATACTAAAAACGGGGTTTGGACGTATTTCCAAATGACCTAGGACTTCATAGTGCCGCTGAACGACCAAAGCTAAACGGGGCATTTTGGGAGGAGTGTCGAGGGTGGGAGTTGGACGGGACGTGGGCCGGCTTACACTTAGTCGTACAGCATGTATAACCGAAAGTTATACAGCCCACGATCGACAGAACATGGATGTTGTGACTTAGACCATGTAAAACATGGTCTAAGTCACAAAAAACCACCTAAGGTCACCAGATAAGCACTGCAAACACATAAAACAGACCCCCACACACTACCCCAGTGATCACCAACCCCCCCTCCACACCCCCATAAAAATATTAATCACACTTTTAAAATTCAGCCTCCAGACCATCATCACCTGGCCGCCTGGCATAGGAAAGCCTAGTCGTTCAGCACAGAGGCAGCTTAAGTCATCTTGGGGGTGGGTTAGGACCCATAGAGAGGAGGACCCATGCCCATAAGCCCCTGCAATCACTGCATTGATACTTAAACATGTGCACTCCCCTATACACCCTCAAAACCCTTTTTTACTGGCATATAAGTGGCTCCTGCAACCATAAGGGCTATTGGGGTGGTAGATAAGTGGGTCTAGGGGATTCTGGAGGTGGTTTCGGGGACTCACTGTAATCTATAAGGGAGCTGTAGGGAGGAGAAGACATGGCACCCTTTTTGTGAAGTTCACAGCAGTGCCCTGTAAGGTACCCCACTATTTAGGTGCAGCCCATAATTATTCTATGCATTATTTAGGTGCAGTTCATTACTTTGCAGACCCCTACCACGTCCAACAGGGCTTATTCTAGGCGTTTTGGACTTGGACGGAAAGTTGGACGAAAATATGGTATAAAGATGGATGATTTAGCGGCTTGGACGATCAGATCGGCAGGACGTATAATTAGACGATTTTCGAAACGAAAAAAAAGTTGGACGTAAGCTGTTTTTTACTTTGGACGACTTGCGAGATGGACGTAAAACAGACTTAGACGTCCCTTTCGATTATGCCCCTCTATGTTTTCTCAAATCTTTTTTTTTTTTAAATGGTGTCTTGCACTTAAATTAGGAGCCGGTGCCTAACCTTGCCATCACTGGGTCTTGCTATCACTGAATTTTACAAATCTGCGGTAGAGATCTCTAGTGTGAGTTGGCGAGGTAAATGCTCTAACGCTCATAAAATTTCTATGAGCATCAGATCATTTACATCGATGGCCTCCGGTAGAAACGTCTACCACAGCTTTATAAAAGGAGCACTATATTATGCAGGCTTTAAGCCTTAGCTGAAAAGCTAATGTTGTTCTCTCAAAACTGCGATGTTATGTTTTGATCTTAACCATAAAGAGGACAAGAAATCTTACTCCCTGTTTTACTAAGGTGCGCTAACCGATTTAGCGCACGCAAACTGATTTAACGTGTGCTAATCGAATTAGCGCACGGTAAATGCTAACGCGTGCATGTTAGTCTAAATCGGTTAGCTCACCTTAGTAAAAGAGAGGATTAGTGTGTGATTTTTAGAAAGCATCTGTGTCTTCCAGTTGGCTTTCACTAAATATAAATAATTGACATCTGAATATGGAAGGCAGGAATCTATTAATACTGATTTTGCTCTGATTATTTCACAGTTAGTTACCTACAAAAGAAGCTTTGAAAATAGTAATCTAATCTACAATTTGTGAGTCGCTCTATGCCTAAATAGGTTCATGACGATGTACAATTCGAAATACACTCAGAGAAGTGGAGGAAGGAGAGTAGAGACAGGAATAGGAGAGGGAGGGAGGAAGGACGGACTTCTAGAGAGAGGTGGAATTAGCAGTACATTTTTACATCGAAGATACTGACATTTCTGTTCATCTGCCTACTAGTTGACAGTGGAGTGTGTTGGCCCCGAACAGAAGAACCTTTCGTTTTTTTCAAAATTTGACTGTATGTACAAAATCTTTCTTTGCACTGGAAAATTCCTGGCCATAATTTCATGCTTTGAATCTTGCCACCTACATACTTGTATCTGAATAAAATAAAGCATGGATGGGGCATTTCTGATAGGATATCTAAGTCCAACATTGGTGGTTTCATGCAAAACTTCCGGAGCGGTTTGTTTTCAAAAATGCTGGATGTCCAATTTTTTATTTTTTTGGGGGGGGGGAATCACCTAATTGGACATCTTGGCCACCAGGATGTCCAACCTCAGGATGTCTAACTTTATTCCTCATTTCCATCTAAGTTGAAAACATCCAAAAGAAGCCCATTTGGACGTGGGAGGGGCCAGCTTTCTAATGGACTGGCCACACATACACGCCAACAGAACATTGGAGTACATTAGAAGGTACTGCTGTGAACTTCACATAAATAATGCCCAAAGTACATTTCACTATAACTCCCTAATAATGTATGATGAGCCCTCCAAAACTCCCCATAAATCCACTATACCACAATAACCCTTATGGCTGCAGGTGGCACCCATACGGCAGCATAGTAGGGTTTTGGTGGGCTCATACTTTCCACTATAAATATAGTGGTTAGAGTGGCTTATGGGCCTGGCTCCTCCTCTCTATGATTCACTAGCCCACCCCCACCTAACTACTTACAACACTTGTTTGATGCTCTACTTGGCTTTCACATACCAAGGGCACGTTTTACACAGCTGCACGGTAACAGCCCTGAAGCCCATAGAGATTTAAAGGGCTTCGGGGCTGTTGCTGCGCGGCTTTGTTAAACAGGCCCCAAGTGCTACTGTTTTAATGCCAGGTATGTACCATTTCATTCAAATTTTTGGAGGGTGAGAGGGGGCTAAGAATGATTCTTTAAGGTGCATGTAACTTTTACAGAATTGTACTTAGCACTATACTAGTTTGTGCTGATTTTTTAAAGTGTCATATACAGAATCAGGCCTAATAGGCTGCGCTCATGCCAGCCACCTTAACTAAACATCTCTGACACTACTTAGCAGTTATCATCATTTTGCTTTACTGTTAGGAGGATCTGAGCCTTATAAAAAAATTTGTTTCTAGAAAAAGGTCCCGGGTCTTATAGACTGCTGCAACAGTTTTTAGAAGAGAAGTGGAAGAGGGTAAGTGTAACATATCTTTTGCCGATATTGTGAGAAACGGGTTCAACTGATCTCCTGTCAGGAAGCAGCAGGGTCCAATCAGTTTGCGCTGAAGAAAACATCAACAGTGACGTGAAGTGTTGTTTAGGCAAAGTGTTTTGCATGAGTGTAGGCTTACTGCGAATTTATTCAGTATGATAAGACCCAAATTTTAACAAAATTGGTCAAGTTTTGATAGCGCTATACAGAAAACAATATCTGTATTTTTTTATTTTTTTTTGTTCTCTTAGGCTTCCGCGGCTGGCGTCATGATTGTAGCAGGTTTCCGGGTCTTGTCGCATCTGTGTAGAAAGAACCAACATTTCAGCCATCATGCTGTGAAGAAAGCCACAGCACGATGGCTGAAACATCGGTTCTTTCTACACAGACACGACGAGACCCGGAAACCTGCTACAATCAAGCTCTGTATTGTTGGGGGTTTTTTTTGAAATGTGTGTATACATACACACACTTATGGATATACATACTAGATAGATAGAGTGGCAAACTAGACAGCCCCTTTTATAAAGCCACTCTAGCATCTGCCGCTGCAGTAACTTCCCCAAAGTCGACAGGGATTTAGAGGGCTTCAGGGCTTTAACCATGCGGCAGCCACTAGCACAGCTTTGGCCTTGGGGTAGATTCATATACCATTATATCAAGGTTCTAAAGTAATTTGAAATTCCATAAATTATTATTCTTTTCAATTTTCTAAGGGCCCAATTGTTACTAAGGGAATTTTGACCATTTATAAAAGAAGTCATTGAGCTTTTCTCTAATTTTCTTGATTTGAAGTCCATACAAAAATGTAAACGCAAAAGGTAACTACACTTTCTTGAAGTTTCACATAAATATGTCTCCCTATTAAATTTTACACATTTTAATACACAAAATGTAACTTTGTGAACACACGTAGGGCTACTTTTTCTAAGTTGTGCTTAGGAATAAAATGAACTTCATGACAAAGCATACTAATTCATTTGCATATGCTAAATCCTTTAGTGCACTTTTTGTAAATGCTGATTTGCATGAATCTTCAGCTTATTCCCAATTTTCACTATAAGCCATGGGTGTCAAAGTCCCTCCTCAAGGGCCACAATTCAGTCGGGTTTTCAGGATTTCCCCAATGAATATGCATGAGATCTATTTGCATGCACTGCTTTCATTGTATGCTGATAGATCTCATGCATATTCATTGGGGAAATCCTGAAAATCCGACTGGATTGCGGCCCTCGAGGAGGGACTTTGACACCCCTGCTCTAAGCTGTGCAGAAGTTAAGAACATAAGAACAGACCACAGGTCCTTCAAGCTCAGTATCCTGTTTCCAACAGTGGCCAACCAGGGTCCCAAAGAGTAGCAACATTCCAGAGCTGTGATTGTGATGTCATAATGCCTCATTCAATCGATGCCTAAGAGCCAAACTCATCAGTGATGTCACAATGGCTTCATTGTCCTAGACTTGGCTCACATAAGAACTGCCATACTGAGACAGACCGAAGGTCAATCAAGCCCAGTATCCAGTTTCCAACAGTGGCCAACCCAGGTCCCAAGTACCTCGCTAGATCCCAAGTAGCAAAACAGATTTTATGCTGCTTGTCCTAGGAATAAGCAATGGATTTTTCCAAGCTATCTCAATAATGGCCTATGGACTTCTCTTTTTTTGGAAATTATCCATACCTTTTTTTAAACCCTGATATGCTAATTGATTTCATCACATTCTCCAGCATTGAATTTCAGAGCTTAATTGCAATCACTATGGACAAATAGGTCGTTTGAAAGCCTAAGGAACTTGCCTGTCCTTTGATACTGAAAATGAGATATTGGAACAGCACCACCACTGGAAGGAATGTAACTGGAAGACTTCTGCACATCTTAGAGGGAATATTACTCAGTACTATGTTTTGTCTAAAAGTGGGGCTGCAGCTTGCATTTACAAAATTATATATGCAAAACACCAAATAGCATGCTGTTTGTCACAAACACAATAGCACATGTTATTTTCTGTTTTTCACATTTTCACATGTGTGAACTTCAACATGTCAATATACTAGTCTCTTAAATACAAATATTTATACTGTGTTCATTCTGTATATAATATTGAGAACACTTATTTATAAGAAAGGATGCAGTACCGGTAATAGCATGGCTATTATGTATTCACTCCTAATATATGACAATATAAGCCCCACTGTGCACAGAACGTAGAGCTTGAGGTTGAAACATCCAGGATGGGATGCGTTCAATTCCGGTAGCATTTTACAAAAGGATCTGCCAATGCATACGTAGAATTTTTGAAGATATCGGTAGGAGTGAAAATGTATTTATATATGATGCTGTATCAAAATCACTTTCTGTTGAACCTATGCTGTACCAAATGTTATTGGATGATTATATATGATTATTCTTATTCTTATTGTACCCCGCTTAGAATTTGTCGGTAAGAATATTTTAAATAAATAAAATTTTACAAATATATATGTTGAAACTAGTATGATGCAGTGACATAAATTCATCCCCATTCCCTCCTCGCAACAAAAGATTTTTCCCGTTCCCACCCCATCCCTGCAGTGAAACACACCTTGTAACCTCATCCCCTCACCATCCCTGCATTTTCCATCCCTGTCCCCTCACCATGCCCACAATCTTAATTTTCTTCCCCACATCTCCCCACTCAAAGCAGAAAGGAAGATTTTGTGCAATTTTATGGGCCTAATAGGCATTATAAATAAACATTTTAGGTCTTTAGGTTTGATTTCTTTTTTTCTGTAACTTTTTATTTTGATTGAAAAAGCATCAACAGAAGTACAACTTGTGATACATGCTAGGTTCTACATTGGCCACAGAAAACCAACAAGCACCAGCCTACCCACAGCAAATATACTAAGCGAGGCCTCTCTATCCATTACTTAAGAGGCTGAATCTGCCACTCCACCATCACCTGAAATTGAGCTGCTATATAATATTTTTCCAGGTAGGAAATCCCTAATTGTCCCTCCCCTTTAAATTTAAACATGGCCTCTCTAGTTAACCTGGTGTGTTTCCCTCCCCAAAGAAATTTAAAATGCCCAATAACTTCCCATAATGATTCATCTGTTCATTTTTTTTTTCAATCCATGGAGAAATAGTAAACCATTCACTGTTTAAATGAGTCTGCCGATCCTCAATTGTATGACCTGCAAATGAGAACACATGTTCAGAAGATGTTTCTGTCATTAACCAGAGTTTCATTGTGAGTGAAACTCTGGCTATCCTTCATGCAGACCCTTCCCCTTTAGCTCTCCAGCTCATTTCTATTACCTGGGAGTGTGGTGTAGTGGTTAGAGTTACAGCCTCAGCATCCTGTGCTTGTGACCCTGGACAAATCACTTAATCCTTCATGGTTCCAGATACATTAGATCAGTGGTCTCAAACACGCGGCCCGTGGGCAGCATGCGGCCCCCCAGGGACTATTTTGCGGCTCGCAATCTGTCCTTGCCTAAAGCATGGGTCCCCAATCTGCTTCCCTTCCAACTGCCCTCCCCCAAGCCACCGCAATCGGGGAACAGGCCAGCGCCCGAGGTCTTAGCTTTCCCTGCATGTCTTCCCCAGCTCAGAATTCTCGCCACCTGACGTTCAATTCTAATGTCGGGGAGGAAGTTCTGGGCCAGCCAATCGCTGCCTGGCTGGGGCCGCAGAAAAAATAGTTAATGACAATTTTGCATAAGTTAAAACTCTTTATAGTTTATAAATCTTTCCTTTAACTGTTAAAGGAAAGATTTATAAACTATAAAGAGTTTTACATCATGCAAAGTTGTCATTTCTTTAATAAGACATTAACTATTTTTTTCTGCGGCCCTCCAAGTACCTACAAATCCAAAATGTGGCCCCACTAAGGGTTTGAGTTTGATACCACTGCATTAGATAGATTGTGAGCCCACTGGGACAGACAAGGAAAATGCTTGAAGTATCTGTATATAAACTGCTTTGAGTGTGGTTGTAAAAGTACAACAAGGCAGTATACAAGTCCCAATACCTCCCCCCCTCACCCCTCCCTCACCCCGAACTATATCACCTCACCTCAAACAGCCCAAGTATCTAATCTAATCTAACCTTTGGTTTATATACCGGGTCATCTCCCAGTGGAGCTCGACTTGGTTCACATATAATTAAGACTAGAGTACATAGCGGAAAACATAGGAGAAGGAAGAACTAATTAAAAACTAAAGTACATAAGAAACGCATAAGAAAAATAACTATAATATTATCATTTCGTTGAGGCTGTAGTTAAACCATTTAAAAACTGCGAGCACAACAAAGTTTGCAGGAATTTACGAAATAATTGCAGCTGGCCTAAAAGCCTAATGGAGTCAGAAAGTTCATTCCAGATCTCTATATACTTGAAAACAAAAGATCGACTGAGCTTCCCAGCAGATTTAATTCCCTTAAAGGAAGGGAAGTATATTTGGGCTGCTCAAAAAATCTCTTATACAAAAACTGCAGTTAGATTGAAAACAGTAGACTATCAGTTAATCAGCACCTATGGGAATTGATAGATGCCGGATAAATGTAGTTTCTGGTTGCCTGAGAGTTATTACAGTATTTCTTATTTATTTTATTTTTTTGCTGGTTGCTTGAGAGTTCTAGTTGCTTGAGTTCCGGTTAACAGAGACCCCCCTCTTTTACAAAGGTGCACTATGCTTTTTAGTGCTCCAAATATTAATGCGTGCTAAACGCTAATGCATGCATGTTATCCTATGGATGCATTAGCGTTTAGCACATGCATTGATTTAGCGCACACTAAAATGCTTAGCGCACCTTTGTAAAAGAGGGCCAGTGTCTACTGTATACAGTTTATAAGTTTGATAGGATCTTTCCATTTTATCTCAACTTTATTAGCTTCACATCAAGATTTGGGTTCAATTCAACCTCAGTATGTTCATTTTCAGAATTTGGGGGTCCTTTTACTAAGGACTAGCGCATGCTAAACGCTAACGCATCCATTATATTCTATGGATGCGTTAGCATTTAGCGTGCGCTAAAACGGCTAGCGCACCTTAATAAAAGGACCCCTTTATATGGTAATGCACCATCTTATATGATTTCATTGTATACATTTATCAACTCGTAGAAATTCTTATTCTTCCGGTAAACATTGGTGATTTCCATTTTATCTAGTTCCTTTTTGTTTTTTTTAAATAAATCTGTATTAATTTTTAAATATTAACAGTGCAATACACAGGTATAAGAACATATAACAAGTCAAGAAAAGCACATTCAACTTACAGATATTCAAAATCAATCATTTTATCCCACCCACCCACTGATTAATCACTATGGGGCTCATAATCAAAAGAAAAAAACGTCTAAAAAGTGGCCTAAATGGCTACTTGGACGATCAAAAAGCCTGATCGTCCGAGTACCCATAATCAAAGCTGGTTTTATACGTATCTAAAACCAGCTTAGGCCTTTCCCCTGCCTCTAAACACAGAGAGAAAAGAGGCGTTTTTAGAGGAGAGGAAAGGGTGGGCAGTGGGCAGGAGGTGGGCCAACCTAGACCTAGGCGTGCAGCAGGTATAACCAAAACATTTGACAGGTTGCCTAGTCGGCACTTATACGTTTTGACTTAGACCAAGTCAAAACAGGTATAAATGCCAAGAAAGGGGCCGCTCAGCTGATCGTGGCTGCTGCGAACCTGCCTACCCCCTATAGCATTGATCGCGGCAGGAGAGATGGCTCATCTCCCCTGCCGCGATCCACCCTTCCCCCCCCCCCGACAATGATCAGGGCAAGAGGGAGCCCAAGCCCTCTTGGCCCGGCGGCACCCCGACTCCCCAATTATGTTTGGGGCAGGAGAGAGCCCAAGCCCTCCTGCCCCGGGCACCCCCAAACTCCCCGACGACATCGGGGCAGGAGGGAGCCCAAGCCCTCCTGCCTGTGATCCCTAACCCCCCCGATTAAGATCGCGACAGGAGGGAGCCCAAGTCCTCCTGCCCCGCGCCCCCCCCCCCCCGATTACGATCGGGCCAGGAGGGAGCCCAAGCCCTCCTGGCCTCTCGCCCCCCCACCCCCTACGAGATCTGGCAGGAGGGAGCCCAACCCTCCTTCCCAGGCAGACCTCCTACCCCCCACCCCCTACTACAATATGGGCAGGAGGGATCCCAGGCCCTCCTGCCCTCGACACAAACCCCCAACGACCGCCCCCCTGAACCCCTGATCGGCCCCCCACCAACCCCATGATCCCCCCACCCCACCCCCTTCCCCGTACCTCAAAACGTTGGCCAGACGGATGGGTGCCAAGCCCGCCCGTCCAGCAGGCCACTGGCTCCGGAATGGGACCGGATTGGCCCAGGCGGCTGAAACCACGCCCACAGGTGGGGCCTGAGGCACCTGGGCCAACCAGAATAGGCCCAGGAGCCTTAGACTCCTCCTCCCTTTCCCACAGAACCCCATCTATACCCATATGTGCTTCTCCTCCTCACTATGCACCTCCAAATATGCTGTCTCAGTAAGGGGCTACATTGCCACCACAAACACCATCAGCTGGCCAACAGTTATCATGATGCCCACAGAAAGAGACAACACAGTGACAGAGCAAGGTGAGTGAGTGAGTAGGTGGAAATAGAAGGGAGGTTGAGAGACAGGTTTCAGATAGGAGGATTGGGAAGGTGGGATAGCAGGATTTTGTGAGGTAGGGGTATGGGGTGAAAAATGGGTCAGAGAAGCAGGACAAGTTAGGGTTTACTGTCAGGAGGATCTGATCCTTATTAAAAATAGAGACAGGGGCACAAGGAGACAGCCAATCTAGCACTCGGAAACATACATAGTAGAGGTCAAATTTTACCATACATTACAAACAACATCAATCAGCTTGGTGTACAAATGCTCAACTTTAGCTTTCCAACACAACCAGAATGCTAGTGGGTGAAAAAGCGGTCTAACCGTTGGTGTCTTGGGCAAGCCCAGCTCAAATCATACCACTTTCCATTATTGCGCCCAGTCTCTAAACATACCGAGGCTACGCCTACAGCATGTCCATGGCACTCCCACACTCTGTTACTATCTACTGTATGACAGTGCCACAAAATCAAGATATCATTCTAATATCTCTTTTAATATCTTTTGTAGTCTTTTTATAACTTCTTCTATATTTTGAGGCTTTTTTTTTCCACCAAAATATAGGAGAAGTTATAAAAGATGTTAGAATGATATCTTGACTTTGTGGCACTGTCTTACAGTGGATAGTGAAAGAGTTTTTTTTAGCAAGTCTAGATTGTTTAATCCATTGTTTATGAACTGAATACGGTTTGCTGATTGCAAAATACACCTACACTCTGAACATATTTCGCTGAGCATTCAGCATTCCTGGTTGTATTTGTTTTTACTTTTCATTAGGCAACTTGTGCGTTCCTGGTTTATCTGAACTTTTAGACAAGTCTTATGACACTTTTTTGGACATCTCTCTTTTTTGAAAATGCTCCTAATAGACATCAAAGCTGCTTCTGTATTACATCAGTCCCCTCCTTATTATACTGATCATAATAGTCCTACTCTCATAAAATCACCACTCCAAAAAGCTGAGTCTTTAAACCGTACTTAACTTACATAAGAACATAAGAATAGCCTTACTAGGTCAGACTAATGGTCCATCAATCCCAATAGCCAATCCAGGTCACTAGTACCTGGCCAAAACCCAAAGACTAGCAACATTCCATGCTACTGATCCAGGGCAATCAGTGGCTTCCCCCATGTCTTTCTCCATAACAGACTATGGACTTTTCCTCCAGGAAATTGTCCAAACCTTTCTTAAAACCAGCTACGCTATCTGCTCTTACCACAACCTCTGGCAATGCGTTCCAGAGCATAACTATTCCCTGAGTGAAAAATAATTTTTTCCTATTGGTTTTAAAAGTATTTCCCTGCAATTTTGAGTGTCCCCTGGTCTGTAATTTTTGACAGAGTGAAAAATCAATCCACTTGTACCTGTTCTACTCCACTCAGGATTTTCTAGACTTCACTCATATCTGCCCTCAGCCATCTCTTTTCCAAGCTGAAGAGCCCTAACCATTTTAGTCTTTCCTTATATGAGAGGAGTTGAATCCCCTTTATCATCTTGGTCGCTCTTCTTTGAACCTTTTCTAGCGCCACTATATCTTTCTTGATATAAGGAGACCAGAATTGAATGCAATACTCTAAATGAGGTCGCACCATGGAGCGATACAGGGGAATTATAACATTCTTAGTCTTTGTTAACCATCCCTTTTTTTAATAATTCCTAGCATCCTGTTGCTTTCTTGGTCGCTGCCGAACATGGCTTATAGAAGAGTGTTTTTCTGGGCACCATTATAAAGAATTTAGCCCTTAATGGTAGATTACACATAATAATACTGTTATTGTACCCTAAGCATTAGCAAATAAGGACCTGCATATTTAATCATATTAGACCTATTTTTGAACATAGAAACATGTTGGCATCTAGTCTGCCCATCCGCAGTAACCATTATCTCGTCCTCTCTCTATGAGATCTCACATGCCTATCCTACAACTTTTTGAATTCAGACACTTCTTCCGAGAAACTGTTCCACACATCTATCAATGTTCTATTGGTCTACATTATATACCAGCCCAACAGGTAGCAATGTAAAGGTCTCCCATGTGGTACAAAGCTCTACTAATACATGATAGTCACTTTCTCCACTTCACCACTTCATTGTTGGTTTCACTGGTCTCTTTAAGCTCCTTGTCTATTGGTAATCTATGGCAAATAGCTCTGGGTTATACTTACACTTGGGGAGAGTTAGGAAGAAAGAGGGGGAGGCATGCACTAGAATCATCTGGGATACTAGATCACATCACATCTATAGTATTCTCAGCCTCTCTAGAACATGCTGCTCCAAATCTGTGCTTGGCCTACAGAAAAAAAATGTGCTGTGTCATGACTCACTCTGTTAACTTTGGAAATTTTAATAGAGCTTCTGAAATGTCTTTTAATGCTAGGATCTGTACTTAAAAGGCAAAACTGTGAATCTTGCCAACAGATGTTTTATTATACTAGGGTGAATATGCACTCTATTTACATGTGCAATTTCAGATTTTATTAACAAAAATTAGTACGCAGCAAACCACATCTGCTTTCATGCTCATATTTCTTTACCTCTTTACCTGACAGTAATGTGGAGAAGTAGAATGCAACGATGATCATCCTGTCCAGTAAAATGGATACTTTCTTGAGAAGTTAACTTGAAAGGAAGGTAGAACAAAGTGGTCCTGCCTTCTGGAGAAAAAATAAGAGTCTAAAATGGCAGCATCTATCATCAAAGAAAGATACCCCTGGGGATTAATTTCAACCCGCAGATGGAAACATACACTGTGCGCATATTATCAAGATTCTATGGCCCTCTTTTACTAAGGTGCGCTAAGCGTTTTAGCGCATGCTAAATCAACACGTGCGTTAACCGCTAACACGTCCATAGGATAACATGCACGCGTTAGCATTTAGCGCATGATTGGTGTGCGCTAATATTTATCGTGCACTAAAAAGCATAGCACACCTTAGTAAAAGAGGGGGTATGGGTATATTTGGAATACCATGTCTGGCACACAAGACAAAGCAAGATAGACAGGCTATATTTCCCATAGAATAGTGGTTCTCAGCCCAGTCTTTGGAGCACACCATGTCAGTCTGGTTTACAGAACATCCACAATGAGGGGGAGAACTCATCAAGGCGTGGTAAAAGATTGCCTTGATTCGCTGCCAGATTTAGCAAGCTGAAGGATCTCAGTACAACAGGTTGCTGAATCACATTTTTTAAAGAATAACACTGCTTGCAGCATTATTCCTGCAGCCTGTGAGTAACGAGCTACAAAGCCATGGCCTGATGCTCCCAGGAGGTCTCCAGACCCTCCCCCTGGTTCAAGTTCCCCCATTCAAGCTTCAAGTCCCCTCTTCCCACCCCCCTATAGGGGCTACCTTTAAAATCATTGGTAGTCCAGGAGGGTGGTCTATTAGCAGGAATAAGAACCAGTTGTTCCCTCCCAGTCCTGTGCCACCAGTAAAAAGGCACCCCTAGTGGTAATCTCTCTTTTTTTTAAATCAAATGTTATATCATTGTTGCCATTGGCGCTTATTGACATGGAATTCAGGATATGTTGCTCTCTTCTGTCCTTCTGTTATTATAATTAGGGTTGGGCAGCCAGAAAAGATTCATCTCATGTTGATCTCCGTGCCATTTATGGGAATTTTCATTTATCTGGGGGTTTTGACCGATTTGTTATCACAGTAGCAAAGTCGTCAAGAGCGCATTGTATTATTAGTAAAGAATATGCACAATTTAGAAATTACATACACTTTTTTAATGAAGGGTGCATACCATTAACACACACACATACACACACACAAATTGTGATTTATTTTTTTTTACTACAAATTTTAATTTATAACAGAGGACTACTGCATGGACTATTCTGATCACTTAGTAGGAAAACATTGTATATTTACAAATAATTGATATTTTCCCTCATAGTACTACTGATGAAAAAAGAGATCTACATTGAATAAAGCTCTATATGCTTTAGGTATTGTTTCATTTTATGATGAGTGGTTATTTACATTTTATATTGATTTAGGGCAGTGGTTCCCAACCCTGTCCTGGAGGACCACCATCCAGTCGGGTTTTCAGGATAGCCCTAATGAATATAACATGCGAGAGATTTGCATATAATGGAGGTGACAGGCTGGCAAATCTGACACAATGCATATTCATTAGGGCCATATTTGAAAACCTGACTGGATGGTGGTCCTCCAGGACAGGGTTGGGAATCACTGCTTTACAGTAGGGTAAGGAGGAAGAGAATAGGTGCTGAGAATTTTATTGACCTTTGATTTAGAGTTGTTATTTTTTTTAATATTTTGGAAATCTCGTTGAGTTTAATGTTTGAAGTGATAAATCAAGAGGGTCCTTTTACCGAAGAGTATTAAGTAGTTAGCACATTAATTAATGTGCACTGTAACTACACTTCCCCCTCTGTATTCGCGGGGGGTAGGGGCAGAGCCGGCCTGTGAATTTTGAATATTCATAAATAAGTTTTGGGCGGGGTCTGACCCACCCCCGCTTCCCTCCCACCTCCCTCTCAGCATCCCAGACCTTACCTGGTGGTCTAGCGGGCTTTCGGGGCAGGCGCGATCTTCCTACATTCCTGCCCCGTGCAAATCACTCATAGCAAATGGCTGCCATTAGTTCCCGTAGTCTCTCGAGACTATGACGGGAACTTCCCGCAGCCATTTGCTATGAGTGATCTGCACAGGGCAGGAGCGTAGGAAGATTGCTCCTGCCCCGAAAGCCCACTAGACCACCAGGTAAGGTCTGGGATGCTGGGAGAAAGGCAGGAGGGAGGCGGGGAAGGTCCAGAATGCAGCTTTATTTAAAAAAAAAAAATTGCGAATAACTGAATCCGCAGATACTGAAACTGTGGATTCGGAAGGCTCACTGTAAATGGACCGGTAATTGTTAGTGCAGAAGGGGACCGTCTATTAAATGTCAAAATGTACATCATCCCCAACCCTGTATGTCATGTCTGTCTGTTCAAGTTTGACTGTAAACTCTTCTGAGCAGGGACCATCTATTAAATGTCAAACTGTACAGTGCTGCACACACCTTTCAGTGCTATAGAAATGATAAATAGTAGCAGTACATTGTAACCTGCATAGATTGGTGTGATATGCAGGATAAAAGGTTGTTGGTTTTTTTTTAAAAAAAAAACACCAAATAAATAATTAAAATGGTAGTAGTACAGTAGTAGTTTGATTGACAAAATGGGACCCTGAGATAAAATAGCATGACTTGTGGTAAAATAGTACACATTGATGAATTTCCTCCTAATTGATGTCAATAAATGTGGTCCATATAACCAAAAAAATTTCCACTGAGTATTTGTCTGCACATCTTGTAAGTCAAATCACCTATTCAAATCTTATTCACAAATTGAGAGTCTGTAGATGGATGAAGCTATACTATTTGAAGCTACGAGTATCAGCTTTTCAAAGAAAGTAGATAACCACCAAGGGCTCCTTTTACTAAGGTGCGCTAGAGTTTTTAGCGCGCGATAACCACGTGCTAAACGAAAAATACTAACGCAAGCTATATGGAGGGATTAGCATTTAGCGTGTGCAATATTGTAGCGCACGCTAAGCGCGCGCTAAAACCTCTAGCGCGCCTTAGAAAAAGGAGCCCCAAGTATCCTCTATTTTTTTCTATATTTATTTTGGAACCATGGATTACCAGTTAGAGCTGGACCCACACATAAAACTGAGTGCTTGGAAAATCAAATTCCTCCTGTAACATCTGAATTTAAAAAAAAAAAAATCTTATATTGTACTTAATGTTGCTAAATTGGCAAATGAACAGACTTGTTTGCTATTAATACCTCTAAATTATTTCAAATAAATCCATGTATATGTATCCTTTGTATCTTTTGCCTGCAACCGTTCCGGTCTGGAAAGTGGTCGCAGTAGCTGATAAAACAGGAAACGTCTTCCCCCTTAGAATATGAGCTCGCGAGAGAGTTGGAACAATAAAAATCTTATCTACCAACAATCACATAGGCTTATTTAAAGTATGTTGCGATAGAAACCAATACCCACCCTGCTATATCATATAGACAATAAACAAAATTTGGCATATTTAGCCCCCCCTACCCACTTAGCTTGTTGTACTTTCTATCCGCCAAACATAGAAACAATAATATCCAGAGTCCTTTAAAAAATTGCAGGGAAAAACAAAGGCAACATACTTAAGACATAATTAATCTTTGGAGCCAACATCATTTTAGTAGTCTTCATATGGCCCCACCAGGACAAATAAAAAGGAGACCAACATTTCACTAGCCCCCTTTTACTAAGGTGCGCTAACCGATTTAGCACACGCAAACTGATTTAGCGCATCCATAGACTAACATGCACACATTAGCATTTAGTGTACGCGATTTCAATTAGTGCACACTAAATCAGTTAGCGCACCTTAGTAAAAGCACCTAAGGTCTTTTAAAGTAGTAATTAAAAAGTAAATATTCTTTTCAATTGTTTCCTCTCAAGTCTTTGTATATCAAATGCCCATATATTTTATATAAGAAGTACCAATTAAAATTATATTGGGCAGCATCAGCTTTATAAAATAATTTAGATAAAGGAAATAATTTTGTTTTGTTACAATTTACCCTATATCCTGAAAAATGACCAAACTGAGGCAGTAACAATGGAATAGATACTATCCCCCTCTTTTACAAAGGTGCGCTAAGCACGCGCTAAATGCTAACACGTGCATGTTATCCTACGGACACATTAGCGGTTAGAAAAATGTTGATTTAGTGAGCACTAAATCTGCACAAAAACGCTTATCGCATCTTTGTAAAAGAGGGCCTAAGGTGCGCTATGCTTTTTAGCGTACAATAAATATGAACATGCGCTAATCATATGCTAAATGCTAATGCGTGCACGTAATCCTATGGATGTGTTAGCAGTTAGCACACATGTTGATTTAGTGCGTGCTAAATGCACGCTAAAACGCTTAGCACACCTTAGTAAAAGAGGGCCCATAACATTTACATGTGTGAATGTGGTACATAAACATCCCTCTAGTGCAGTGGTCTCAAACTCAAACCCTTTGCAGGGCCACATTTTCTAGGTACTTGGAGGGCCTCAGAAAAAATAGTTCATGTCTTATTAAAGAAATAACAATTTTGCATGACATAAAACTCTTTATAATTTACAAATCTTTGCTTTTGGCTAAGTCTTAATAATAATAATATTGTAATTTATAGCTAAAGAGACATATGATCAAGAACCTGCTTTATTTTACTTTTGTGATTATGATAAACATAACGAGGGCCTCAAAATAGTACCTGGTGGGCCGCATGCGGCCCCCGGGCCGTGTGTTTGAGACCACTGCTCTAGTGGCATTAGAACAAGACAAGAAGGGATGCCATTTGGGGAGCAGGGCACCTCTGAGCTTATATTATAAAGACACCGGGGTCCCAGGTTCCACTAGTATAATACTAGAATATACTTTTATGTGCCCAAAGTTACACTAGCCATAGACATAGCACAGCTGTGAGCACCTAAAAGTGACAGATAGGTCTTATGTAATGTGTGTGCTTAACTGAGAGCTCTGAACAAGTTCTGCCTATGTGTATGCTCCCCCCCCCCGGCCTCTTGCATTTATCCGCTATGCATTGAGCACAGACTGAAATAAGCACAGCGTATTGTAAAAGCAATTAGAAGGCTGATCCTGAACGGGATGCTATACTGAGAAGCACTTTTCTATTTTTTTTTTCCAATAGCCAGTGCAATTGCAATACGCATTTGAAAAGTATAAGGAGGTTTTCCTTTTTCTTTTGGCCAATGATAGAAGTGTGCAGAGCTTCACAGCTTCACAGCTTCAGGACAGCGTTGTCTCCCACAGCTTCTGAGGCCTTTTCCCTCCTTACGGGAAACATTAAGGCCCTCTTTTACTAAGGTGCGCTAACCGATTAGCGCGCGCTAATTGATTTAGCGCACGCTAACGCGTGCATGTTAGTCTATGGATGCGTTAGCGTTTAGTGCATGCTAATTCGATTAGCACGCGCTAATCAGTTAGCGCACCTTAGTAAAAGAGGGGGGTAAAGAACTACATTCACTCCCTCTTGTGAGTATGGGGCCAGTCCCATGAAGTTGATATCTTAGAAGGCCATCTGGCTGCTGCCAACCAACATGTTCCCCAGGCAAGCATTCCAGGTGGTCTCAGGCTAGCTCGACAACCAGGCCACCCTCTCAAAGTTAGCCAGCCCAGATCATTTTCTGGCAGCATTTTCTCTAAGACTGTGACTGGAGGGGACCTCCTGGGTCAGGAACTGGGACTGGGTGTGGGGGTCCTAACCGATTAGTGCACACTAATCAAATTAGCGCGCACCAAACGCTAATGCATCCATAGACTAACATGCACGCGTTTGCATTTAGCGTGCGCTAAATCAATTAGCATGCGCTAATCGGTTAGTGCACCTTAGTAAAAGAGGGGGTAAGGCACTACACTGACCCCCTCTTTTATTACAGTGCGCTAACCGATTAGTGCACACTAATCAAATTAGTGCACACTAAATGCTAATGCATCCATAGACTAACATGCATGCATTTGCATTTACCGTGTGCTAAATCAATTAGCGCACGCTAATCGGTTAACGCACCTTAGTAAAAGAGGGCCTCAGTTTTCACTGGAGTTTATATTTATTTATGTGTAAGATACTGACATATTGACAGCAAGTGCTGGCAATTTTGAAGGGAAGGTAAACTTATGTGCACAAGCGCTGGTATTAGAAAAGCGGCACATGATTTTAGAACTGCCCTTATGGCGGAGAAATAAATATTAGCATCAAAAGTAGAAGAGCAAGTCCTATGACCAAATCAGGCAATAAAATAAAATGGGGGTAAACAAAAAAGGACCCAATGAAGATATGAAATCTTTATTGAAAATATTTCAATAAACTGACAAATATCAGCAATGGGAGAGCATGGATTCAGAAAGAAGACTAACACGGTCGTGTTTTGGCTGGAATGCTTACGTCATGATGAGTCAGTGAAATTCTATTTTAAAAAATTGCTCTAATTTTAAACACACTGTATCACTACACAGGAAGAGTGCAAGACTCTAGATCGTGTCTCGCATAAGTCCATTCAAGAGCTGTGCCCCAAAAGAAACAAAACTGCAAGTGCCAATCAGGACACCGCCCATGCCTCACCCAAACCTCTCCTCTGGATAACCTACTCTAACATCTTGTCCACAAAAGGCAGGTGCAGCATAAATAAGTATCTTTGAAAATAGACCCTATCCTGGTAGGAGTGGGTAATGCTGTTTAGTATTTCCTCTGACTACCTTGGCGTTACCCAGATAGAGCCGGGGTGGTCCATGAAAGACTGGTCAGAGATAGAGGTTATCCAGCTAGTGGCAGTATTCAGACTGCTAATTCAACAGCCATGCAGATAAAATTAGGACATAAAAAAAAAAGTCATTATTTTATCCAGATAGCTATCTGGCTAGCGGTATGAGACTAACCGGAGAGCACAACCGGTCAGTGCTGATTCCGGAAATTCTGCTGTTAAATATCAAAATTATTTTACCTGCAGAGTTCAGTGTTTTAAAAATGATGATTGCTACCGGCTCAATATCAGAGTGATCTGTTTTGTTTTTTTTTAATCTGTACATACTAGCAGTAAGTTCATGTTCAAAGCAAACCTAACCAGCTACTTTCTCTTTGAAAATTACCTGCAAGGTAGATACGCCTAGAACTCTAATTAATGAGGATTTGGCGGGATATAAGATTGCACGTGACATAACTAAACAGGTTAATTAAAAACTGCCCCTTTAGGATTTCCAGTGTTCACAGACTTGCCCTATAGTAGAGATGAGAAGCCTAATGGTTAAAGAAGTAGCCCAAGTACCAGAACTGAGCTTGACAAGTACAACAAACAAACAAACTCCCCCCCCCCTTTTATGAAGCCACGTGAGGCTTTTTTATCGCCGGCCATGGCGGTATTAGCTCCGACACTCACAGAATTCCTATGAGCATCAGAGCTAAGACCATCGCGGACAGTGATTTAAAAAAAGCCTAAAGCGGTTTCGTAAAAGGGAGGGGCTAGGTTGTGAGCCCGATAAGGACAGAAAAAGCACCTGTATATTTAATATGTAATCCACTTTAACTGTAACACAGAAAAGCAGCCTATCAAATCCCTCCCCCTCCCCATCCTTTTATAGCAAAAGTGCAGAACTTCTAACTCTAAAATTGCATTTAGTTCGTTATTCAATTTTTCCCACTTTATGGAATGATCCTCAGAAACAGCTGATTCTATTAAGAGCTCGGTCCACTGCTCTCACTCAGCTCCTGGAAATAGAGGACCCCCCCAAAAAAAAGAAACTGGCCCTCCTCCACTCTCCCCTTCAGAAACAGATGATCACCTTTTCATGCCCCCCAGCCCCAGAAAATACTGAGAGCAACGCAAGGTCCTCATCAATTTAAGAAAAAAAAAAAAAAAAAAAGGTTCCTCGCCTCTATTATAAAGCATTTACTTTTCGACAGCCTGAGTAATTTTCAAAAGGTTTATCCATGTATCTAATACACCGGATGGCTTACTGGTCAGTGCTTATCACAAATCTTGCCCCTTTTTCTCCTGCACTGCTTCTTGTTCTTTATTCTTGGCCTTTCGATTTGATCAGGTGCAGACAGGCTCACTTTGCCAGCACAACTGTGTTGACACAGAAAAGAGATGACCTGCAGAAGATATAATACTCACAGCTTTATGCAGGCTTCCCATCGAACACATTACTGCCTGGCACTTCAGCCCTAGGGCAAGCATCCGAACAACTTGTGAGTGGGCACAGTGCCATGCTAACAGATGGGCATAAATGCAGGCAGCCAAGAGACCATGTATGTACAGCAAATATGGGTGCTGAGGGCACGGTTCCCAACTGAGAACATTGAAATGGCATGGTAGATGAGTCATTATAACTGTCAACTCCCTTTTCTTCCTTAAAGAAAAGTCTTATGAAACAGGTCAAAAGAAGTCAATGCATCCCCATCCAGACGTGGAAGATTCTCAATGGGAGGTGAAAATCTGCCTTATAAGCTTGCAAGAAGAGAAGAAAGAACTTAATATCAGCAAACAAATGGAAAAATCTGAGATATAAGCATTTTTCAAAACCTGTGGCTTGGAAAAATTAGATTAAGACAAATGTCATGTTTTCATTTGAGTCCCAGAAGCACAAGAAGTCAAGTGGTAAAAGGGGAGACTTGAACTCATGTCATCTGAATCATACATCACAGCTCTAAGCACTTGATTACTCTCCCTCAACATATCTGAATCATGGCACTTCACTTTAAACCTGCAATCAATATCGATAAACCTGCAGAAAATATTCATTCCAAACTTGTGGATATGCAGGACACTATCTGATTTTCTGGATACAATACAGGGACTAGAACAAAAATTACAAAGAGAACCCTGCAACAATCTGTATGTAAAAGTCTGCAACAACTTAATGAAAGTGATAGATCAAAAACAACACAAAAAACAGACAAAAAATTTGCAATTAAATGATAGTTATCACAATTCAATAACATAACAACAGTGATACTGCTAGGAAATCCAGGCCTGTCATCCCCTGCAGCTGAATTATCATAAAGGTGCTACAAGGTGAACTAAGTGTTCATTTCTTGGGGAAAGGTGTCTTAATTAATCTAGTAGTCATTGGAAAAGCTTGACAGTGATGTGGAAGAATGGTAGACAAATATAAAGAGATGGACTAAAAGCCAGAATACAATGTGTAGAAGAAAGTGCTTTGAGGAAGGATGAATCTCATCTAATGCTCCTGTAGATGGTTTGCACATGCTTAAAGAGCAGCAACCTTTTTTTTTTTACTTTTTGGTTTTACTTTTCTTCGTGAGCCCGTGGTTTTAACCCATGGGTTAAAACCACGGGCTCATTGTGTGGGGAATGGCAGGAGAATCAGGGTGGCGAGGGGAGGAGATTCGGGGCAGGAGAGATTCGGGGCAGGAGAGTAGAATCGGGCAGGAGAGGGGAGCAGGGCGGCGAGACGAGATTTGAAGCAGGAGAGGGGAGCAGGGCAGCGAGACGAGATTCAGGACAGGAGAGCAGAGTTGGGCAGTAGAGCGGAGCAGAGCGGCCAGAAGAGAGTCGAGGCAGGAGAGCAGACAGAAGAATCCAGGCCGAGAGAGCAATATGCTGTTGGAAAGCAGTTAGCGAATGGTCCCCAGCAGTCGCTTCTTTTGTTGATCGGCCAGCCCAGTCGGTTTTCAAGATTTTCAAGAAATCAAAACACTTCTATTCAAAAAATGTATTCAATCAACTTAATCTCCCCCTCTTCCTTTCCCCTCTGTAATTTCCCATGTATTGCCCACTCCTCTGGTACCATCTCTTCAACGTCCCAAAAGTAACCTGAAACCAAATTAATCAACCTGAAACCTAATATCTTCTAGGGTATTATACCCTGAAAACCTCAATATGTAACCTGAAACCAGCTATCTACCAATGTAATGAAGTCGGATATTTTTCAATGTAACGTAACCTGAAATATTTTCCAATGTAATGTAACCTGAATACTCAATACGTAACCTGTACCAGCAATTTTACAATGTAATGCAACCTCCTGGAAATGTCCAGCTCGCTTCATAGAAACATAGAAACATAGAAAGATGACGGCAGAAAAGGGCTACAGCCCATCAAGTCTGCCCACTCTTCTGACCCACCCCATCAAGTCTGAGTGCTAATGACCCAGTTCCCTAGCTCGACCCCCGTAAGGATCCCACGTGGATGTCCCATTTGTTTTTAAAGTCGAGTACACTGGTGGCCTTGACCACTTGCACCGGAAGTTTGTTCCACTGATCCACCACCCTTTCTGTAAAGAAATACTTCCTGGTGTCACCATTAAATTTCCCTCCTCTGAGTTTGAACAGGTGCCCCCTTGTGACCGAGGGACCCTTAGGGAAGAATATATCGCTTTCCGCCTCGACACGACCTGTGATGTACTTAAACGTCTCAATCATGTCTCCCCTTTCTCTACGCTCCTCAAGAGTGTAGAGCTGCAGTTTATCCAGTCTTTCCTCGTATGGGAGACTCTTGAGTCCGGAGACCATTCTAGTGGCCATTCGCTGGACCGATTCAGCTCGAAGCACATCTTTTCGGTAGTGTGGTCTCCAAAATTGCACACAGTATTCCAGGTGAGGTCTCACCATGGTTCTGTAGAGCGGCATTATGACTTCAGGTTTGCGGCTGATGAAGCCTCTATTGATACATCCTAACATTTGCCTTGCCTTGGATGAGGCCTGCTCCACTTGTTTGGTAGCCTTCATGTCTGCGCTGACGATTACTCCCAAGTCCCGTTCTTCTGAAGTCCTAGCTAGTGTTTCTCCGTTCAAGGTGTAAGTTTTGCATGGGTTTCCGCAGCCGAGATGCATGACCTTACATTTCTTTGCGTTGAAGCCCAGCTGCCATGTCGAGGACCAGTTTTCCAACGTGATCAGATCTTGCGTCATACTATCCTTAAGATTGTTTTCACTTACTATATTACACAGTTTGGCGTCATCGGCGAACAGTGTTACTTTACCCTGAAGCCCTTGGGTCATGTCCCTTATGAATATGTTGAAAAGGGATGGTCCCAGGACCGAGCCCTGCGGCACTCCGCTAGTCACCTCTGATGTCTCAGAGAGGGTGCCGTTGACCACCACCCTCTGAAGTCTTCCACTCAGCCAATCATTCACCCATGCAGTTAGCTTCCCGCCTAGACCCATCGACTTCATCTTGTTTAATAGTCTGCGATGCGGAACACTGTCAAACGCCTTGCTGAAATCCAAGTACACTATGTCCAGAGACTCTCCCAGGTCTAGCTTTCCCGTCACCCAATCGAAGAAGCTAATAAGATTGGATTGGCATGACCTACCCCTAGTGAATCCATGTTGACGGGGATCCCTTAGGTCTCCCTCATCCAAAATCGTGTCTAATTTACCTTTGAGTAGAGTTTCCATGAGTTTACACACAATTGATGTGAGACTCACCGGTCGGTAATTTGCAGTCTCTGCTCTGCATCCCTTTTTGTGCAGAGGAACGACGTTAGCTGTTTTCCAGTCCAGGGGGACTCTCCCCGTACTTAGGGAGAGATTGAAGAGCATGGCTAATGGTTTCACTAGAACATCGCATAGCTCTCTGAGTACTCGTGGGTGTAAATTGTCCGGCCCCATGGCTTTGTTCACCTTGAGTTTTGACAGTTCTCTGTAAACATCAGCAGTTGTGAACTCAAAATTCTGAAATGGATCTTCCATGCTTTGCTTTGTTTCCAACCGTGGCCCGTGCCCTGGTGCCTCACAGGTAAAGACAGAGCAGAAGTAATCATTCAGCAGTTTAGCTTTATCTGAATCTGTTTCTACATAACTCCCGTCTGGCGTTCTAAGGCGTACAATACCATTTGTGTTCTTCTTCCTCTCGCTAATGTACCTGAAGAAGGATTTGTCCCCTTTCGTAATATTCTTCGCTAGAGTTTCTTCCATTCGAAGTTTGGCCTCCCTGACTGCTGTTTTGACCGCTGCGGACTTTGTCTTGTATTCAATGTTCGCTTCTTTCTCCCCGGTGCGTTTGTATGAGAGAAATGCTCTTTTCTTCTCCTTGACGCGGTACGAGACCTCATCAGTGAACCATTTGGGTCTCTTGTTTCTTTGTTGTTTATTTACCGATTTAATGTAGCGGACAGTTGCCTCCTGAATGGTCGATTTCAAGGTTGACCACATAGCTTCCACATTATCGGTCGCTTCTTGAACCTGTAGTGTCTGATGAACGAAATCTCCCATGCGTTCAAAGTCAGCGCCCCGGAAATTGAGTACCCTTGTTCTTGTTTGAGATCTAGGGAAGCCTTTCCTAAGGTTAAACCATACCATGTTATGGTCACTGGTGGCTAGCGTTTCTCCCACCGAGACCTCCGAGACACTTTCCCCGTTTGTGAGTATCAAGGTACAAGCGGAATAGAAATCACTAATGTAATGTAATGTAATGTTTTGTGAATCACTGCCTGCCTACATTTTAATGCCTATCCCCCTCATTTGCATACTCGGATCAGATCGGAGGATGATCGGGCCAGAGGTTAGTGGCTCGGGCCGGAGGAAAATCGGGTCACAAACAGGTTGCAAACCGATAGGTACACAATCAGTTGGTTCATAGTCTAAAGCGCGCGAGGACAAAGGCGTACCAACAACCGAGCATGGACAACTGAGCGTAGGACTTCATCGCGCCGAAGAAAAGCCTTATTTTAAAGGGCTCTGACGGGGGGTGTTGGTGGGGAACCTCCCCCTTTACTTAATAGAGATTACGCTGGCGTTGTGGGGGATTTGGGGGGTTGTAACCCCCCTCATTATACTGGAAACTTAACTTTTTCCCTGTTTTTTAGGAAAAAAGTTAAGTTTTCAGTATAATGTGGGGGGTTACACCCCCCATACCCCCTCAACATGGCAGCGTGAGGCAGCGCGATCCCTATTAAGTAGAGTGGGGGTACCCCCACACACCCCCCATCAGAGCCCTTTAAAATATGGGTTTTCTTCGGCGCGATTAAGCCCTGCGCTCGGTTGTCGGCGTGCCTTTGTCGTCACGTGCTTTTGACCCATCAGCCAATCACTTTGGTTAGTGAATCTAGCCCTAAGTGCTTTTGCGTTAACTCAGCATTAGCCAGTTCCTGCATGCTAATGACACTTTAGCTGCTTAATGCTTCCACGCCCATTCTCTACCCATGACACATGCCTCGCCCAAAAATGTTTCAAAAAAACAGATCATATATATATATATACCACTAACTATATCTTGAAATCTTTTCATATCAATGCTATTATGAAGCCATATGATGTCCGCTCACACTTTGCGGCATCATATATAGAGATAAGAGAATACTTCCTTAGATGTAATTACAAAAATTTGTACATGTGTTTTTTAAATTTATATAATTTTTTAAATATACGATTTCGCTATCACAGCTCAAAAAAAAAGATAACACATGAGTCTGCATATGCATTAAAGGCAAAATATCATTAACTGCTTTATGCTGGGTTTTACTAAATGGTGCTAGAGGTTTTTAGCGTGGGCTGGCAAGGAAATGATCCGACGCTCATAGGAATTTTATGAGCATCGAAGAATTTACCTTTCAGGCGCATGCTAAAAACCTCTAACGTCATTTAGGGCTCCTTTTACGAAGGTGCGCTAGTGTTTTTAGCGCATGCACCAGATTAGCGCACACTAGCCAAAAAACTACCGCCTGCTCAAGAGAAGGTGGTAGCGGCTAGCGCAAGCGCTATTCCACGTGTTAAGGCCTTAAACGCGCCTTCGTAAAAGGAGCCCTTAATGAGTTTGTGCTAGCATGTTTTTTGCACAGTGACCACTCATTAGGGTTTAATGCTCTTTAGTAAAAGGACCCTTTGTTGTATCATATTGTTCCCTGTGAAATGAGTTTGCATTAACTAATGATCAATATCACATCTGCAGACAAAATCATCTTTTCAATATATAATTTGATGGCCTTTAGCTTGTCACTGATTTCTAGGCCTACTGATGTTCTCTTGATATCCTTTGCCATCTCCTTGCTCATGAATAGGTATCAATATCCTTCAATTTTTTAAATTTTTTTTTTTTAGCAACTCAAATTAATAGAACATAACGTACAGATTAAGGTTGGGAACAAAAGAAAGGTTAAAAGATATCAAGATTGAGTGAACTTTCTTTTTTGTAGCAAATTAAACATTACTTGATGAAGAAAAACTATAGGAAGGCATGAGAATGAAAAGAAATGCAAGGAAACTCTAAAGGCTGACTTTTTAGTCTAGTAAGAGATAGAGAATGTATTCAGCAAAATCATTTATGACAATTTAAGGCGCAATTCTGAAAGGTGTTAAAAGAACCTGAAGAAATGAAAGTGAGCAGCAGCATCAACATGGAGTCAAACTAGATTCACTTCTGCCTGAAAAAGGAATACTTTAGGTGAAAATCAAGAATTTAAAAATAGCACACGATTTCAGTTGGGAACTATTGCAATGAAATGATACATGGCTGGCATTGGAAATAGCGGAAGGTCGGTGAGGTGATATTCTGAAGAAGATAAAGGAAATGTAGGTGATCTTGGAAAATAAAAATACCTTCCATGGTCTACCCCGTCTGCAGGGCTGGTATAGACGGCAGCAATTTTCTGTTAGATCACACCAAGTTGCCAACCTGAAACCTTGTTGAACTTGCTTCCTCTTCCCCGTTGGAAATGGAGTGACAGGTACTGGCCACTCAACCAGATATATTTTCAGTTTGTGCTCTATATCAATGTCTTATGGCGTGGTTCTTATTTGGGACATTGTTGAAATCTAAGACCCCAATCGATACCCATAAAAGTAGATTTCTTCTGATATGCCATGCAATTCATAACCAGAAACTGGAAGAACTGGGATGGATAAAATTTTTCTTTTTGGTGGGAAACACTTTGTTTGCACTATAGGTATGAAAGAATGAATGCAGAACAATTGGGAAATAATAAAAGGTTTAAAGAAATATGGGGTCCATTGGAGGTATTTGTTAAACAAAAGATTGATTGAATTGATTAAACCCTTAATTCCTAGATAATTTCTAAACATATCCAGATAGGGAGGGAGGGAGGGAGGGAAGGGGGGAATAGGGTAATTTGTTTGAATATTTGTTTGAATATAAGTACTGTTATCTGTTATATCTGAATGCAGATTTGTTTGCACTTTGTATAAGATTTGAAAATTAATAAAGATTTACTAAAAAAAATATTTTGTGCTCTTTTTCTTCCCAGATCCTTTTTTTACCAAAATGTTCATTTTGGGGATGATTTTATAAATGGTGCATATCTCCTGTAGTAAGGGGGCATCTCGGGCGCCGTCTTGGTAGGGTTATCAACACCCATTGTCCTCCTCTCCTTCTTTGCCCCCACAACCGCATGCATGCACACCTTCCCTTCCCCTGTACTTCTCTAATGTTCCTGGTGCGAGCAGCAACCCCAATCTACTGCTTACGCCACCATTGGCTCTTCATCTGACATCACTTCCTGGATCCATGCCTATTTAGTGACATCAGAGGAAGAGCCAACACTGGCGCGAGCAACAAGTTGGGGTTGCTGCTTATGCTGGGAACGTTAGAGAGGTATGGGGAAGGAAAGGAGTGCACACTTGGCAGGAGGGGGCAGGGAAGGAACGGATGGGGGGCAGAGAGGAGGGCATGGGAGAGGTGCCCCCACTCTGGGCACCTCTCACCCTCATGATGCCATTGCTCCTAGTGCCATTTGGCATGGTTGTCAATCAACCACTAGGTGCTATCTACAGAATTGTACCTACCAATGCCTAACTCAACTTAAGAGCTAGTGGGCATCATAATGGAAAGGGCCAGCATACTAGGTCAGGGTTTTTGTGGCCTAATTTACCAGTGCCTGAGTCATACCACACCTGTTCTCCATCCCTAACCATGCCTGTTTTTCAGGTAGGTAATGGTAGGCATCTCAACTTAGGCGTTGGTAGGCGCCATGCTGAATTCCATGTGTAACTTCAATTAGTGTTATATTAATTGTTTTTAATTGACTTTTACATGCACTTTCCATTAAAATGCCAATTAAAGTCAAACAATTTGGAGTTGTGTGCGGAAATTGACTAGGCGTTGCTAGGCACTGCCAATGTAGGTGCCTAGCAGTGCCTAACCTAGACACTGTTTATAAATTCTGGCCCTTTGTATATTAAGATGAATGCATTTCCTAGAGTTATAGATATTGTGGAGGTAGAGACAGAGAGGTCAATGAATAGAACAACAAAGAAATGGCACCATTAAAACGTGCCTACTAACGCCTAAATAATATACACTGGAATCATGCCTACATAGGCATTTTAGACTGCTTAATGCCACTATGGGGTTGACTAATGCCAGAAGTGGTGTTAGGAGGCCTAAAGCATCTACATAGGTGCAATTCATAACAAAGATAGATGCTGGAAATAAAGGCCCAGAAAACTCTGGCCTACATTTTTGGTGCCTTATCTTTTGTGGAGGCACGATTCTCTGTAGGGTGCCATTGGGTGATTGGTGAGCGATCGGCAGCTGCTTTTTAGGCGGCCTCTGATATCTGCGCCCTATAGAAAATCCAGGCCAAACCGACTTGGGTCAATAGTGACAACAAGATTTAGCACAAAGAAAGTGAATACAGTACTATCCTGAAAGTGAATACTTAGCTATCTGGTACCCATTGGATTGGTGGACGCCGGATAACTGTTTTTCTGGTTGCTTGAGAGTTACTATACAAAAATGAGAGTTACTGTAGCAGCAGGCAGCCATTCCTGACAATACCCCTCCCTCCAGCTCCCAAAGTGGCAGAGCCGCTCCTGACAACCCCCCTCCCCTCCCTCCCTTGGCAACTGAAGCAGCAGTGGCAGCTGATCCTGTCAACCCCTCTCCTTCCCTTACCGAGGCAGTAGTGTCTATCGATGAACAGAAGAAATGCCATAAATAGGCTGCTTCTGGCCAGCCCTGGCAGGGCCTTTCCTCTGCCTCGTCACTTCAGACACAGCAGAAGAAAGGCCCTGCTGGAGCTGGTTGGAAGCAGCTTGTTTATGGTGCTTTCTCTGTTCACCATCTGCCACTAATACCTTGATAAGAGAGGGAGAAGGGTTGTCAGGATCGGCTTCCGCTGCTGTCTCAGGCCTGAAGGAAGGGAGGGGCGGCTACTACTGCTTGTTCAAGAAGGTAGGGAAGGGAGTTGTTTGGAGGTTCTCTCAGGAGCCCAGGAGACTTTTTTTGGGGGGCCAGCAATTTTTTTTGCTGGTTGGTTGAGAGTGCTGGTTAATTGAATGCCGTTTAGCTGAGATTCTACTGTAGAATCATTTACAATAGAAAATGTGGACTACGCCATAGGCATCGGAACAGGGGATGTCACAGGGGTCCTGGCCTTCCCAAAAATTGGCAATTAGAAGTATGGCTCTCTCAACTCCCCTACCTACCACCTCCCCACCGCTGTAATTTAAAATCTTCGGGCAGCTGGCGGCGCAATGAAGTAAGCCTCCCATTGTCGACCTGTCCCGGAAGTGTTCTTTCTGAAGTGTTCTGTTTTAGGTGGGGGCAGGCAGAGATTGGGCAGGGCAAGGCAATGCAAATCAGCCATATTATTGTGGTGCAGGATTAGCATGTGACCCCCTTACCACCTACGAAATAAGTAGCAGAAAGGACTAGGGTTACCATATGGCTCCAGAAAAAGCAATGGAAGTAAAACCCAGATGTCTCAATCCATCCTCCTTTTTCTGGAGTCTTATGGTAACCCTAGTAAGGGCTCACTGGTTAATTTTTGGTAATGACTGCATTAATGGTAGCATTAGCTCCTGGCCATTAATTTCGAAAATCAGTCATTTTCTGACTTTTGTAAGAACAACTTTAGCTTGCAGGAAAAACCCATTCATGGCTGCAATAAGGGCCCCCTCAGCTGGCTACACTAAGTGCAAAAACAGATGGCTTAAATATAGCCACTCTCCCTACACCTGGAGAATGCAATCTACTCCCGCCCTCACGCTTGACACCAAGAAAAATACATTTGCAATCGGACAGCTGCCCCGGTCTCCTTCCCAATCTGCAGTACAGCTGTGAGAGTTTCTCATCCAGCTGCAGTTAAAAGAAAACCAAAATCTCAACTTGTTACCACCCTCACCCAACCAAATCTTATATACAACTCACTTCCCCGGTGTCAGGTCAAAAGCGCGCCGGGACAATGGCGCGCCCAGACAATTGAGTGCAGCGCGCGCTGCCGCGCCGCTCTAAATTACTGTTTTTAGCGCTTCGACGGGGGGGCGTGGGGGGGAACCCCCCCACTTTACTTAATAGACATTGCGCCGCGTTGTGGGGGGTGTGGGGGGTTGTAACCCCCCACATTTTACTGAAAACTAAACTTTTTCCCTGTTTTTAGGGAAAAAGTTCAGTTTACAGTAAAATGTGGAGGGTTACAACCCCCCAAACCTCCCATAACACCGGTGCGATGTCTATCAAGTAAACCGGGGGGGGGGGGGTTCCCCAACAAAACCCCCCGACGGAGCCCCTAAAAACTGTAATTTAGTGCGGTGCGCTCAATTGTCGGCGCGCGCTTTTGTCTTTCGCGCTGTTGTCTATGAACCCACTTCCCCAAACCCTCCCCCAACACACACACACACACTAAGCCAAAAACTCCGAAAGCAGAGGCAACAGGAGAACATCAGCTTACCTCTTACTGACTTAGCTTCCAGAATTTGCCCTAACGCTAGTTAGTGCAGGAGCAATGCTGAATGCCAAGCCAGTAGGAGGTAAATATGTGTCAGCCTCTCAGCCTGAGTCTGGCAGCTCTTCAAGATGGGGTTATGCAGTGGAAGGGGAGGTTATAGGGAGAATCAGGATATAGAGATGCCAAGTCTCACTCATTAGGAGTGTGTCACTCTCATTTGAAGGCACTTTCACTCTCATACTCTTTAAGCTCTTTCTCTCGGAGACTCAGTGCCAGTACACTGATCCCAATCATTGCTTTCATGAGAGGGGAGTGTAAAAAAAAAAAAGGCAAGCGGCCCAACCAATAAAAAGAAATCAGAGCGCATGTTCCTTAGTACTTTCTCTCTCTGCCTCATCTTTTGCCCATGCACCTATATGGGCTCTGATATCTACTGTATATGTATAATGTTGGCCACCAAGTGGACAGCAATTTTTAGAAATGTCTACAAATCCATCTCAAGCATGTCCTGGAAATCTTGAAAACCTGACTGCTTAGAGAGTACTCTAGGAATGGCTTGGGAAAAGGTGCTCTGAACATCTGAGCAATGCACTTCTTAGCCTGGATTTCCTTCTCCTGTAAATCTCCTTTTTCACATCCTCTCCAGGGTACACGGGAATACTTATAGATTTGAGATGCATCAGTTTTACTTGTATACAGATTTGCAGCAGAGCTGCAGAGCTATGAGGAAATGAGCACTGCACAAACTCAATTTAACACATATGAGCTTATTTGTGTGGTACCTACACACTACTTGGAAACCAAGGGGCCAATATATTCAAAACAATTACACTGGCTGCTGAATATCACAGTTAGCACCTAAATCAAAGCTATGTTGGGGGTACTCTGTGGATGAGTCAACACTTACCTGTTTAAAATGCTGATAGTCAGCCCTTAAGCGGTCAGGCTTAGTGCACAATAACTTACAGGTATGTTGGGACAATGGCTGGTTTAAGAAGATGCATTTAGGTGTACATATCAATGCACACAATTGATAGCATTCTATAAGGTGTGCATGTTTGGCGACACACTAATGACCCATCCATTCTCTGTCCATATGTGCATCCCCCTTGCAGTTTGGTCTATAGCACTAAGGCACCACCATATAGAATATTGCCCAATCACTGCTGATTATAAGCTTTGTGATAATCAGTAGCACTAGGTTGCCACAGCAATTCCACAGTCAAAAAGTAGGTGCCCTGTATGTAGACAATGATGTATATTCCAGCATACGAATATAGACTTGAAGGCCATGGAAATAGTGATCACAGCTAATGAAGAATGATGTTCCTTGAATGACACCTACTTGTGGGATGAAAATGATATTGGCAGAAGGTCCTAGAGCAATGGTTCTCAAACCAGTCACTGGGACACACTGATCCAGTCAGTTTTTCAGGATACCTACACTGAATATGCAAGAGATAAGTTTGCATACACTGGAGATGGTATCTGCAGATTTATCTAATCTATATTAATTGTGGTTTTCCTGAAAACCTGACTGACTGGCTATATCTGAGAATTGGATTCATAGGCATCAGAATGCTGGAGGAGGGAGCCACAGGGGCTGTTGGCCTCCACCCCCCCTAAATTGCTGGTAGGAACATGGCCAATGAGGATCCTGCAGAGATGGAAGCACCTCTTGCAGGGCTCCTGCAGTGTACCCAAATCCTGCCCTATAATGATGCCAATTGAGACACATGGAAGAGGAATCTTATTGTCACTTAGCGTACTTGCAGGCCAGCTCCCTCTACCATGTCCCTCCCCCAGTATCCACTTCTTTTTTCCCCAAATGTCTACCTTAAATTTGTAATAAAAGTTGACAGCAGCAGTGATTCATAGTACTGTTCTACCGCCAGCCTCGGCATCTTCCCCTCACTGTGGCCTGTCCCAGTGAGTGGGCCACAGTGGAGTGAAGACATTTGGGCAGGGTGGTAAGGCAGCACTGTGAATCATCATCGCCACCCAGCAGCTTTTACAACAAATTTAAAGTAGACACATGGGGAGGGGGAGTAGATGCTGGGGAAAGGATGCAGCAGAGATATCCAACCAGCAGATACTCTGGCTGGTAACAAGATGCCACTTCCACTGGAGTGCCACCTAGAAGTAAGGCCCCTTCCAAAATATGTTAGTTTTGGGGAGGGGTAGAAGGCAGAAAGAGAGTGACTTTGGACTTGGAGGAAGGAGTGGGGAAAGGAATAAATATTGGGCTCAAATGAGGGAAGGAGGAAGAGATGTGAGACTTGGGGTTTGGATAAGGGAAGGAGGGAGGGAGGGAAAGGTGTCAGATTTGTGAGGGAGAGAGAGAAATGGTCTTGGGGAGGCCAGAGGGGTTAGAAAGACAAGGAGAGGTGGCAGATAGGGGATGGAGAGATGAGTATGGAGGAGGACAGAGGAAGCAAGAGAGGGAGAGATGACATGGGGAGGGCAGAGAGGGTCAGGGAGAGATGGGGGAATGGGTAAAATGGAGAGAAGGACAGATGGCAGATGGTAATCAAAATGGGGAGAGATGGATTTGGTGGAGAAAGCAAAATGGGAAAAGGGAAAGAAATTCAGGAGAGGGGCAGAAGGTGGAGTTTCAGATGGATGACTCAGGGAGAGCAGATGAGGGAGAGAAAAGATGGACAGGGAAAGGTGGAAGGGAGATGGACTTGGCACAGGAAGGAGAGAGATGTCAGACTTGGGAAAAGGGAATGGAAGGGCAGGAAGAAGAGATGTTGGACTTGTGGGAGGGAGAGAGAAAGAGAGGAAGGAAATTCTGGGTTACAAGGGTAAAGTAAACCGCAAGAAGGGGAAATGCTAGAAGTGGTGGATCCATATGAGAGGGTTGTCAAGGAGAGCATAATAATGAGTATACAAGGGTAGAAATGTAATGGGAAGTAGATAAAAGGGAAAAGGAGGATGGGGGAATGTGAAAGCTAGGGAATGAGAGAAAGACATAGAAAGTTGATTAGATAAAAAGTGAAAAGGAATAAAGCAATATTCCTTCTAAGCTGTGCGACCGTGCACCTTTTGGTAGCAGGCTACGCAGCCAGCACACCAGGACCTCCACCCGTACTCTGCTGCCTGTGGCTTTGTGAAGAAACAAGGCAGCTGAAAGGGAGGAGGAGGAGGCCTACTTAAAATTAACTCACAAAATCTGCAACTATAATCTTCTCTCCAGGAACTTGTTTACTTAACCCTCCATGCTTCACTATGAAAGGCACCATTCTGTCGTATTTTATATCTACTAAAATTCCTGGAGTAATACTGGACAACACTTGATCATTTCATTTTCACATTTCCAGAATCGTCTCTTCATTTCTTACACTTCGTCATTTACTTTTTATCCGTTCACTCTTAAATTGAAAGTCTCTTCAGATTCTTCTGCACTCCCTAGTTTTTTCAAAGCTTCATTACTGTAATTCTCTCGTAATTGGTCTTCCTCAATATCAGCTTTGCTGACTTCAACTTGTACAAAATACCATACTTCATTTATTATACCATTGTTCCAAGTTTGACCACATTACTCTACTACTTAGGTCTGAACACATACTTCCAATCGCTCACAGAATTCCTTTTAAGTACAACATTCTCTCTTTTCAGATTCAGTCTTCAGGTCTTCCTTCTTGCTAGTTTTTTTTCCCTACTCTCCTCATAGAAATCTTTGTTCTTCTCAACAAAATCTTTTGATTGGCCCCTCCTTTAGGCAAATATTTTTAGACAATAATAGGGACTCTTGCTTTTCTGTAATGGCTCCCACTTTGTGGAACTCTCTTCCTTTATACCTAAGGACTAAAACATCATTCAGAAACTTTAAGTCACCATTAAGGCCTACTTTTACACAATGAATTTTGAGTCAACATCTTCATAATCTCGATTTTACTTATAAACCAGAGAAATATTTTTTACCTTTTACCCCTTGTCATCTTCTTTCCTTTTTTAACCTATAATATTTTGTAATCTTCTCCTACTTCTTTTCCTCTTGTTTTTGTTGGTTTGGTTTTATTTTATTATATGTCTAGTGTTTTAGAAATGTCCTCTCCCTTGCTTTTTACATTGTGAACCACTTAGATTTGACTTTTTATTAATATATGTGGTATTTAAAATAAACTGAACTTGGACTTTTTAGAACCAGCCAGAACACAGGGACACAGAAGGGAGGTAGGGAAGGAAAGGGGCATATTGAGATACGGGAGAAAGAAGGATAGGGTGTGCTGGGCCATAGAAAGAAGGAAGGTTAGCATGATCTTGGGACAAAGGATGGAAGGAAGGAAAGAAGAATGGAGGGGGAATGAACTTGGGTCAAAGAATGGGGTGAGGGAGGGAGCGTGTTGGGACACAGAAGGGAAGGAAGGGACACAAATAGAATAAAGGCTGGAAGGAAGAAGGGAGGGGCATGAACTTGGGACACAGAAGGGAGTGAGGGAGCATGTTGGGGCATAAAAGAGAGGAAGGGAGGGAGGAGGCACAAACTTGGGATATGGGATGGAAGGAGGGAGAGAGTGAAAGAGATGATGAGGCAGGGGAGGGAATAGGAAGGGAGATGATATATATGGGGAAAGGAAGAAAGGAGAATCATTGGGCATAGGGAGGGAGAGAATTGTTGGTGGTGGGAGAGGAGTGAGGTAGAGATGCATGGGGAAGAGAGAGATAAGAGGGAGAAATGTTGGATGTGGTGATGGAGAGAAACACTGGGACAGATGGAAAGGGATGCAAGAGGAAGGAATGTTAGACATGGTGGTGGGGGAATGGAAGAGATATGAAATGGTGCTGGAGGGTGAAAGAAGGAGAAGTGGGCATGGGGCTATTGGGCAGGGGTAAAATATTGGATGTGACAGTAGAAGGAGCAGGAGAGATGTACACTGGATTCCACCCCCCCTCTCTCTCTCTCTCACTCTTTCCCCACTCCCTTTGCAGCAAGGGAGGGAATGAGAGAAAGAGAGATGGTGGACAGTAAGAGAGAGGGAGATATGTTGTGCAGATATGGGGATGGGGAAAAGTGTGTTTTAAGTAGTTTAATTTTGTGGTTACCATTATGCTGTGTGTATATGAAAAATGAATGGAAAAAATGACATTACAATTAATACTATTATGGGTCGGGTCTGAAGCAGAGCTTGGGCGGGTTTTGAGGTGGAGCTTGGGTAGGTCTGGGCTGAGCTTGGGAGGGCCTGGGGCAGGGTCTAGGCTTCCCCCCACCCCAAACAAAAAAGCATTCTGCTGCCTACGACTGGATTGATAACCTTTGTTTCAGAGGCCACTGCAATTTATGTGTCTTTATGACAGGATTGCCATTCTTTAAACTAGACCAAGGAGATGGAAAGACTAAAGGAAAAAGACAAACGGTGGTCTAAACACACAGATTCCAACTGGGCCAAAAGCCCAGAAGAAAGGAGGAAGGCAATCAGGCTTAAAAAAAAAGAAAATGGGAGTAATTGTCAACAAATTTAGTATGTACTGACACATACTGATCAAGCAATTTGGTATTCCATAAAAAAATAATGAATTTCTTCCAATATGTTTGAGAAAATATGAAATGTGCAGATATTTCGCCTTCAACTGATCTTTCTCCAAGCTCATTATTTCACTTATTTTGCACATCAAAAGGAGAGCAGCAACACATTATATTTTTGGTAACATAATTATGATTCATCCAATCAAACGCCTTTAAAAATACTTATATAGAAACTTTTGTAAGCTAACATTCTGTTTTTGTATTGTTTTGAATTGCTTAATTATTATTATTCCTCACTAAGGGATCATCTTTCAAAAAGTGTGCCTACAGCAGTCATTTTGGAAGGGCTATTTGCGTCCAAGACATGCTTCAACTGGCATTTCAAATTTTAACTTGCATAAACATTTAAGTTCCTGTTTTGCAAAGACATGATATGCACATCAAAAACCCAAGTATGCCTGGGTATATTTTGGGGCAGGAAGAGGGCATGCCTAGAAGATTCCTCTTTTCAGAAAAGGAATAAATGCCAATGTCCTAAAAGCTTGCTGTCAGGATTTACATCCACAACCAACACATATAGGTTTTGCTATACTGCTCCCTGTGGTTACAATCATAGTAGTTTACATACGATATACAGATACTTACACTTACAGTTATCTTATTTGATATACCGCCATTTTTAACAAAAAAAGTCAAATCAAAACAGTGTACAATAAATAAATGCCCCACCCACCCCCACATGACCCTCATATATCACCCCCATGTCCCCCATGTCCCACCCAACGACGCCATCTTGATCCCTCCGCCCAGGGCCATCAATTTTCAAAGAGAAAATGTTTCCTTTGAAAATTGACCTAGAAAAAGTGCATGTACAGATTTGCACCTGCTATTGGTATGAATATTTTTTGGGTACTTTGGAAATGCAAGAATACTCTCTGCCCTAGCACAACCCCTCTAGTTCTCTCCCTGAATGCATTCACTCGTATCTGTAAATAGTTGAAATGCTATAGAAAACATCCATGATACTTCCCTTGTCCATTTTTATTTTTAATTTTTTTTTTTTTTGGGGGGGGGGGGGTGGCAAAAAGACAAAAACTGAAATGTCAAGATTTTTTCATGGGTCATTAATGTTTCACAGTCTTCTGAGTAAGTATGCACTTTCTGGAAAAATGGACACTATTTGCAGACAGAACACACTCTTTTATATTCAAATATTTTTTTAATTGAATTATAACAAGAAAGTTTCCAAAAACAATGTAATGGGTACAAAGGTCTGATGCAGAACCTAGAAGAGACAATACAAAACAAGCCAAGGAACATCATGAATCTGTAAATCCCTCCCACTGATTCTCCTCCCTCCCCTCCCCTCATAGCTGTTCTACATCTTTTGCAAAATTAACCTCCCAAACAAGTATTGTACAAGCTCCAGCAAGGAGGCTGGACTCATATTCCACATCTAGAACCCTAAGATCAACAAATCAACATCTTCTTACAATCTCTTCTTTAAAGGTAATTAATACAAGGTGAAATGAAATATTTTCTGTTACAGCACCCCAGCAAAGGAACCATTTACCTCCTTACCTTTGAGAAGAATCAGCATTAGAACGATTTAAAAGTTCACTAAAAAGCTTCCTTTTCATTGATGCTTTCGGAAATTAGCTTACCCCCTCTATTACTAAGGTGCGCCAACCGATTCGCGCGCGCTAAACACTAATGCATACATAGACTTGCACGCACACGTTAGCATTTAGCATGCACTAATTCGATTAGCGTGCGCTAATCGGTTAGCACACCTTAGTAAAAGAGGGCCTTAGTATAAAAAACCAAACAAAATAAAACCCAACTGATTTCTTTTGCTCTGCCACAAAAGCAGTGATCTTGAAGAATGAGCTTGCCTAGCTAACAGGCAATGCTTTTCCCTTAATTGTTCTTTTCTTTTAAAAATTGTAGTTCTACCATTTTCCCTACCTTTAACTAAGGTGCGCTAGCATTTTTAGCACGCGCTTAAGATTAGCGTGCGCAAATCACATGCTAAACGAAAAATACTAACGCCAGCTCTATGGAGGCATTAGCGAACCGCTAGCGCACCTTAGTAAAAGGAGCCCTATGTGATTAATTTTAAATGTACATCGCTTTGACTTTATTAAAGCGTTTGTATCAAATTTTAATAAAACTTGTAAACTTGTATACTTCCCCACATAGACTATCGACAAATGGAGGAAGTCATATATAAATTATACAATCAAAGCAGCATGCAAATCCATACCAATTAAAAAATACAAGAAATGAAACCACTATATATATATATATATATATATATATATATATATATATATACATACATATACACACACAAAAGAGAGAAGGAAAAGAGCAGAGGCAGAGATCAAACTCCAGGCTCTTAGTGAAAGTGATTGGATATATTGTAAGAAATTGTCTCTGACAGCGCTGCAATGACCAAGCACCATTACGCTCCATTAACTAACTCATGGAGAGTCTTTGCTCATCCAGGCTTTCAGAATGGCCTTCTTCTCAACAAGGCTTGCTTTTCTAATAAAAGCACAAAAAACTCAAAGCTATCCAATAGCAGACCCATCACAGAAAAAGGTAGTTGGGATCCTAGTAAAATCTCCAGATAATTTACAAGGGAACTCCAAAATAGCTTTAGTATCTTGACACTCCCAAAACATGTGGTAAAAGAATTAGAAGCTTGATGACACTGACAAAAGGGAGTGTCCACTTCTCCCATATGGATAATCTTAGCCTGTGTCAGGTATGCCCTTTGCAAAATCCGAAACTGGCATTCCCTGAGTTCAGCCCTCTGAACCATGTCAAAGCTCACAGGGACTCGACACTCACTCACTCCATTTGGGGTTACCTAAATGTGTGTTGCAAGCTATGTAATTAGTGCAGAATGCTGCTACACGTCTCATTGCTCATGGCTCAAAATTCGACCATATTACACCAGTTCTTCAAGATCTGCATTGGCTGCCAATCGGTGTGCGGATCGAATTTAAGGTTTTGTGCATAATTTTCAGATTGTTACAGGACAATTGTCCGTTGGGTTTATGTTCTGTTTTGCAGTTGTACCAACCTGTGCGTGTGTTATGCTAGTCAGACAGGATGTGTTAGGAGGTGTGTTTGTTGAGTGTTGTTGAGTGTTTGTTGAGCGTTGTCAAGCTCTCAGTGAGTCACAAGTCTATGTTATCAGTGTGTTGGAACACCTTACCATTGGAATTAAGACAGGCTTCTACATTTCTGCAGTTTAGAAAAGGTCTGAAAATGGCTTTGTTTGAGCATTGTTCTGTCAGGTAATATGCGGGGGCATGGGGGAGATGTATGATTCTTTCTTTATTCTTAGTCAACAGGGTTGGTGAGCATTATTTTAAAAGATTTTATTTTCATGATTTTATTAAATTTGTCTTTGTTTTGAATATTTGAGTGTATATTTTATTTATTGTTATTATGTATGTCATGTTGTTACCCACCTAGAATTGTTGGATAAGCAGGCTATAAATATTTTAAATAAATAAATAAATACTTTTGTATTTGAACTCCAGTTTGGATTCCCTGAAGCAGAGAATGAAATATGGTCATGTTGGAACCCTATAAATCTGGAACTAATGATAAGTTTTTCTGTTTTGGAATTTTTTGAGAATATCAAAGTTTATGCAGTGTTGTGATTGCACAAACCAATAAACTTTTCAAAGAGTACATGCAATGATTGGTCAGTGGGACTTCATTTTGAGAGTCACATCTCAAAGTCTCCAGGTCTCTGAGCGTATATTAGAAAAGTATCACATTTGATGTATATTAGAATTATTTTGTGCTTAGAGAATGGTAATTTTTGAGAGAAGAGTTGATTGATTAGTATCTGATATTTTTCCCTTCTGATACATGTTTATTTCAGTTACCCTTATTGTTTCTCATTGACATGGTCTGTAAATAGATCTCACGCATATTCATTGGAGAAATCCTGAAAATCCGACTGGATTGTGGCTCTTGATAACCAAGGTTAGATACCCCTCCGCTAAATACGAGTGCAGTACATACTCTTAACCAAGGTTAATATACTCGTTGTTTGTGCTGAACGATGTCAAGTCTTGGGGCTCCTTTTACAAAGGTATGCTAGAGTTTTTATGGCACACACTGAATGTGTGCGCTAGCCGAAAATCTACCGACTGCTCAAAAGGAGGCGGTAGCGGCTAGCACATGCGGCAATTCTGTGCGTTAAGACCCTAGCACACCTTCGTAAAAGGAGCCCTTGGTCTCTTTCTGAGAGTCACCTATTACATTTGCCAGGTCTCCTTTTGACTTCTGTGTTGATGTGAAGAAATTGAAATTCTGTATCACCACCACCTTTCCAAAATGTATCCTTCAGCATTACACACAGGCTGGTATTATGTGGTGTAGAGCAGTGGTCTCAATCTCAAACCCTTTGCAGGGCCACATTTTGGGATTTGTAGGTACTCGGAGGGCCTCAGAAAAAAAATAGTTAATGTCTTATTAAAGAAATAACAATTTTGCATGAGGTAAAAATCTTTATAGTTTATAAATCTTTCCTTTTGACTAAGTCTTAATAATAATATTGTCATTTATAGCTAAAGAGACATATGATCAAGAAACTGTTTTATTTTACTTTTGTGAGTATGATAAACATACCGAGGGCCTCAAAATAGGACCTGGCGGGCCGCATGTGGCCCCCCCCGGGCCGCGAGTTTGAGACCACTGGTGTAGAGCTACAGATACCATAAAAAAATACTTTCAGCAAAACAGACTTTCTGCGATATTCTGAGGCTGAAGCAGTAAGCTGTTGCCCAAACAAGATGCAAAAGCAGAGCGCAGCAGACACCTGACCTCCAGGGTGAATATAACAAAATAAAATAAACTTTGTCTAATCACCCATTCAAGTCATACTCACCTGGGGGTGATAGTAAAGTCATTGTCACTTTGGGCCAAAACCAATGGTTCAGCTGCCTGATACATCCATGAAAATGTCCTTAACACTGGAAACAGAACCAGTTAACCAGGCCGCAAACACTGGCTTTGGGCCACTGGTACCCACAAACAAGATGCAAAAGCAGAGGCACTGCAATCAGTACTCCACCAAATCAGTACCACTGCTGTGCTGAGAAAGGCATGGCTTTTCCTGACACCTAGCTGCCATGCTGGTACACCTCTTGCCTACTCTTAAAGGCCATCCCTTATTGTAAATAATGGCACCACAAGTAAAAAGAGATCAATATGTACACAAGTACAAATTAATCATACAAACAGTACACAGGCCTACCTCCTGCATGGGACATGGTGCGGCTGCTAAAAGATTCAGCAGTACTGGAGGAATGCACTGACAATACCTACAGCAGAATTAGACAATATTGATTCTAATGACAATGATGGGGATAAAGTATTTTTTGCTCTATGGAAGTGTTTCAGACAGAGATTCCCTTGATCAATATCTGCAGATCCAGTCAAAAGACGTCAGTAATATTGCAGCCTGGCATGATCTGAAGAAGCCTTTTTATTCAGACTGAGCAATCCACTGCCTGCCAGTGAAGTTGTCGAACACCTTTTTAGCGGTAATGAATCGAACACATTTGCATGAGTGACAATCATTTTCAAAATTTAGGGGTCCTTTTATTAAGGGCTCCTTTCACTAAGCTGCGCTAGGGCTTTAAGGCACGGAATAGCGTGCGCTACAATGCCACGCGCACTAGATGCTAATGCCAGCATTCAGCTAGCTTTAGTTCTAGCCACGTGGCATGGGGTTAGCGTGTGCTAATCTGTTGCGTGCGCTAAAAACGCTAGTGCACCTTAGTAAAAGGAACCGTTTTAGTGCACGCTAAATGCTAATGCGTTCTAACGCATTCATTATATCCTATGGACGCAGTAGCACGTGTTAGCATTTAGCGCATGCTAATTTTTAACACACGCTAAAATGGCTACCGCGCCTTAGTAAAAGGACTAGTTAGTTTTATTAAAAGCAAAGTGGATCGAATTGTAGAGCAGTAACATTGTTGGGATAAAAACATTAAAACATCTCGACCCCTCCTCACCATCGAACTACCGCCCCATAGCAAATATCCCCCTCCTAACCAAACTGCTTGAGTCCATAGTCGTTACCCAGCTATCTTCTTATCTAGAGAGATTCTCCATTCTCTCCCTCTATCAACATGGCTTTAGACCCAGCTTCAGCACCGAGTCCCTCCTTGTCTTTGATTCTACCATTCTTAATTGGTTTTCAAACTTCCTTCGCTCTCGCTCCTACACTGTCAACTCTAATGGCACCATGACCACTCCTTGGTCTCCTTCTTGCGGTGTCCCTCAGGGATCACCCCTTTCCCCTATCCTTTTTAATATCTATATGTCCTCATTGAAGCTCTTCCAGCTTTCCCCCCTTGAAACAATCTACACATACGCCGACGATATCCTTGTCCTTCTTGAAACAGACCAGAACCTCACCAACCTCCACGATAACATAACATCCTGCATAATGAGACTCCACTCCTAGTCCCTCTCGGTACAGATGAAACTAAATGAATCAAAAACAAAATTACTCTTGCTCGGCCCAAAGTTAGAACACCTGCCCACCCTCTTTGCACTGCCCTCAGGCACTGCCTTACACCTTGAGTTCTCAAGCAAGGTCCTTGGCATCATTATAGATTCCTCTCTCTCTCTCAACGACCACCTCAACTCCTTGACAAAATCATGCTTTTTCAGCCTCCACATGCTAAGGAAAGCAAGACCCTTCTTCCGCCAAAAACATTTCGCCGTCTTTGTCCAATCCATCATCTTCTCCAAACTTGACTATTGTAATGCCATTTACCTATGCTTAACAAAAAAAGCCTCCATAGACTCCAGCTTATTCAGAACATGGCAGCCAAGCTGATTTTTGCAAAACGTAAATCTGACCACGTCTCCCCACTCCTGGCCAATCTTCATTGGCTCCCAGTGATTTCCAGAGTCCAATTCAAATGCTCTTGCCTGGCTTTTAAGATTATTCACGGCATCCTTCCTTCCCTAATACCACTTTCTTTCAACTCCTCGTGCCCTGACTCCACCAGGACCGCCCATAAATTAAAACTATCCTTCCCCTCCCTACATGGTATTCTCTACGCGGGTAAACTGGGAAAATCACTTCTTTTTAAAAATCACAGGTCTCTGGAATGACCTTACTATCCCGCTGCGGAACCTGAGCTCCCTCCATTTATTCCGCAAGCAACTAAAAACCTGGCTCTTCTCTAACATGTAATTTCTTTTCCCTTACTTTTCCACTCGATTTATAAACTTATGTAAACCTTTTCCTATCCTTTCTCATTTTTAAGTTCTTGTAAACCGTGCTGAGCTCTACTTCCGTGGAGATGATGCAGTATATAAACTTAAGATTTAGTTTAGTTTAGTTTAGTTTAGTTTAACAATACTTATATTCATTGTAGTTTTACTTTTAACCCAAAAAGTATTATAATAAGCAAAAACTATTTTACTTTTACTTAATTGTTTTAATGTGTTCTTCACTGTAATTTTACTTATGTATTAAAAACTAAATCGGCCTCTTTTACAAAGCCGCGCTAGTGGCTGCGGTGCGCTAACGGCCCCAAAGCCCATAGAGATTTAAAGGGCTTCGGGGCTATTGCTGCACGGCAGCCGCTAGAACGGCTTTGTAAAAGAGGCTGTGTGTATTTTTACTTAAGTATTTTGACAAACTACTTTGACCAACACTGGATATAGATAATACACCGACAAAAGGAATAAAAAATTATTTAAAGAATCAAAAGGACAGCAAAAAGCAGAACATTTGGCAAAGTAACCACTGACATCCCATAGCGTTATGAAATAAAAGAAACTAATAAAACTTGGAAGAACAAAAGAGCAAGCTTCAGACCAAAGGATGAAAGACAATCCTAATCACCTTCCCCATACACAGTAACACAGAGAAAACATGTTGGGTCAGTTTTCAGAAAATTCTTTGCAGCCATGATAAATGACTCCCTTAAGGTGGAGAAAATTCAGCAGAAAATTCAGCTACGTCTTTCAAGAAATCAGTTACGTCTTTCAAACTCCCAACAATCACTACCAAGCCAGCTTTTAACTTTGTTAGTTCTACTCAATTTGTAGCATTTTTAATCATTGTAAACCGCATAGAACTTCACGGTCCTGCAGTATATAAACTGTTATTATTATTCTCTTCCCAAAAGTCAACATATAGCTTTCACTCAATATCTCTTTTATCCTGATAGTACATTTCAAATATACATCCAAGCTAAGCCTATACACCTCTAATCGCCCCCTTTGCTCCAAAGCAGAACAAAGACTCAGCATTCCCGCAGGGAGTTCCCTCCGATTGAGTACGGTGTACAAACGATCCTACAGCCATTTCCTACCTCAGCTATGGAACCGACTACCCACACAGATAAGGTCGCTAGACTCACTAATGACCTTCCGCAGAGCAGTAAAGACCTTCCTTTTCTGCCAATCGGGCCATTAAAAACTGCCTCCTCAACATACTTCTCCTAGTACTCTTCACTATGACCAGTCTGGTCTCTAGAATAAGCTCTGTTATTGTCTACTGTAACCTATATGTTGCCATGACTAGTCTGTTTTCAAACAATTGTGAATGTCTACTTGTTCTGAGCTTCTGGGAGAATGGGATAGAAATCGAAATAAATATATATATATATATATATATATATATATATATATATATATACCTACTAGCCTCCTTCTTTCCTTCCAGCTGTGATAAAAATGGCTGCCACTTTGATCGCCCATGTTTCCCTTTCTGTGGCTCTGACCATGATCCAATCTATTTAGCCTACTCTTCAACCGCTGGCATGATAGGCTCTGTAAGCAGTCTTCAGATCTACCTTTCTCCAATGCTGGCTCTGTGATATAAGCTTTTTTTGAACATATGAGCTAGCATATCAGACTTCTGATCACTGATTTCATGATGCACAAGATCAGCAGTCAGAATTTTACAGCTGGACAGTTTTTAAAATATTTATGTTGACAACTGAAAGGAAAACAGCAAAAATATTTTAGTTAGGTTCTCTTGTTTTGAATGAGAAATAACAATATAGATGTAGATATGATATTTGATGTTTTCCATGACATGTTAAATGATTGGATATTCCTATTGGTTTGTTACTACCTTAAGAACATAAGAATTGCCATACTGGGACAAACCGAAGGTCCATCAAGCCCAGTATCCTGTTTTCAACTGTGACCAACCTAGGTCCCAAGTACCTAGCTAGATCCCAAGTTGTAAAACAAATTTTATGCTGCTTATCCTAGGAATAAACAGTGGATGCCCCAAGTCATCTCATTAATGACCTATGAACTTCTCTTTATCCAAACCTTTTTTAAACCCCTTCAAAGCTAACTAATTTCACCACATTCTCCAGCAATGAATTCCAGAGTTTAATTAAATGTTGTATGAAGAAATATTTTCTCCAGCTTGTTTTAAAATCTACTACTTAGTAGCTTCATCGTATGCCCCCTAGTCCTAGTAATTTTGGAAAGAGTAAACAAGGGATTTACATCTATCCTTTCCACTTCACTCAGTATTTTATAGACCTCTGGCTGCCCTTTGGTCTTTCTTCCTCCTTTTTTAATACATAGAATATATCTAGTCTGGAATTTTAGGGTGATATTTTTTAATAACTTCCACACCTGATGTGAATTTTTGAACTTTGACCTTAGGGCTCCTTTTACCAAGTAGTGGTACAGACTTTTCCTGCGGGCTGGTAAGGTAAATGCTCCAACGCTCATTCAATTCCTCTGAGCGTTGGAGCATTTACCTCACTGGCCCACATTAAAAGGCTCTACCACTGCTTGATAAAAGGATCTCTTAATAATATATGATCCTACAGAAGTTTTAGGAAGACAATTCTATAACAGGGTGTCTAGATTTAGGTATCTAGAGAGCACCTACTCTATAAAACCTATTCTATATAGCAGTTAAACATGAATGTATACAGTTATGTATGAGCACAGTGCTTGAACCTAAATGCTATAGAGACATGCATAACTTATAGAGAAAGTCCAGAGAGCAATTTATAACAAATGCAAGCAAATTTGAAAAGTATTCTAGCTTCTATTGGCAACCAGTGCAGTTGACGGTAATAAGGGCTGACTTGTTCCTGGTTTTTCAACCTGAAGATTAAACGGACAGCTGTATTTTGAATTAGCCTTACCCCCTCATGCACACGTTAACATTTAGCGCGCGCTAATCGGTTAGCACACCTTAGGAAAAGAGGGCCTTAGTCTTCCTAGGATTGTTTTATAGGATCCCAAATAGATTATATTGCAGTAATCGAGAATAGACAAGATTAATGCCTGAACTAATAGTCAAAAAGAAATAGAGTCAAAATATTTTTTAATGGTACGCAATTTCCATAATGTGAAAAAACATTTCTTAACAAGCAGATCAGTCATTCCACCAGAGTTGAATGACGATCTACAGCAGTGTAATTCCCAGAACTTAAAGAGAGGTAACTACTGAATATTTTTGTCTTCTTAAAGAAAAAGTTTTATCCATGATTTTATCATTAGAACTAGCAAGAAAAAAATCTAGTTTTTTCAGTATTTAATTTCAACTTAAATTCAATAGTCCATTGTTCAATCCAATTTAGGATAAAGGTCTGATTTTTTTCTTTCTGTAGTAAAAGAGATGACTGGTATCAGTATTGTGGTTGCCAATAGAAGCTAGAATACCTTCAAATTTGCTTGCATTTGTTATAAATTGCTATCTAGACCATCTCCATCTTACCTTTTTTCTCATTTTGAATTGTATAGTCCGATTAAGTCTATTTTGCGCTCTGATTTATTTACTTTTCCTAATCCAAAAAATTGCCATTATAAAAAGTTTTTTGATAGAACCTTGGCTTATCAAGCAGGTAAAGTTCAAGTCTGGTTAGATGATATGATTCGACAGACTATATCTTATTGCACTTTCAGGAAATAAGTTAAGACCTATTTGTTCAAAAAATTTGTTACTTGATCGATGATTATCATAGTATTCATACTATAGTTTTATAAAACGGTATATTGTATTGTGGCTTCTTATGTGTTCTGTTTCATCACTGAATTGTTCAGTCCTCTTACTTTGTGAACCGCCTAGAACTCTTTGGGTGTCGGCGGTATAGAAAAATAAAGTTATTATTATTATAACTTATAACATTGTGGACTAGATTCTATGGAATGGTGCTTAAATTCTATAGAATGGTGCTTAAAGTTAAGCATGATTTTATAAAATTGCACTTATATTTGGGAACTGCATCTAACTTTAGGTGTAGCTATTTGCACCAAGTGAAACGTGGTGTAAGTCCTTGTGTCTAAATTATCTGCAGATCACCCTTATTCTATAACTATGTGCAATACATAAATCCATGAAACACACTGAATTTGTCTTTAATGACTTACATGTAAAATTTAGGCATAGATCCAGCATCTACATTTTTGTGTGTTAATTTTTATTAAAATTAATTAGTGCCAATAGTTGCTCATTAATTCTGCCCCTTTTTACTAAGCCACGGTAGAGGTTTCTACCACAGCCCGGAGCACTAAATGCTCCGACGCTCATAGAATTTCAAAAAGCGTCAGAGCATTCAGTGCCCCAGGCCACAGTAGAAATTTCTACTACGGCTTAGTAAAAGAGGGCCTACGTTCCCAATTATTGGCATTAATCGTCTCATTATTCAATTAAATTACAGGGCAAAAATTAGGCAGATGCCCAAATATGTGTGCACAATTTTTAACGCTTTTTATAGAATTTGGTGGTATAGGGGAATTCAAGGAATAGTGCCAAAATGTAGGCATCAGGATGATGCACCCTGAGTGTGAACTATATAATGGTAGTTAAGCTTGGAACTACTGTTATATAATACTAGCGATAAGTCTTCATCTATACACCTAACGTTATGTATGAGCATTTACACAAGCTGCTGTAAGTGCTCACACTCAGTCATAGGCAGTTAGGCACATAAGTGATAGAGTATTCTATAGCATGCGCCTAATTGCCTGACATGGCCCTATGCCCTTCCCATACTCCCCTATGCCCTTCCCATATTCATGGTCCCTTGAAATTGCACACTCTGGGGCTGAGTCTATAAATGATGCCTAGGTTAGGCACCTAGACACCTAGTGATGCTTAACTTAGTTCTGCGCACAACTTAATTGTTTTGAATTGGTTTCAATGTAGTGATAATTGTCCACGCCATTAAAAACTGATTAAATACGTTATCAATTTAGGTTGCACATGAATATCCATGTGGTACCTTGTAATGCCTAAACTGAGCTGCCTTCTGATGCCTAACGAGGCCTACCTGAAAAATATGCATAGTTAGGGGTGGAGAATAGGCATGTTTGACTTAGGCGTTGCTAGGTGTTGTAGTTAGGCACCAGTACGTTAGGCCAGGAAAATCCTGGTCTAATATACCAGTGCCTGCCACAAGGACGCCTAGCAGTGCTTAAGCATGCCTAGGCACTGCTAGGCGTGATTCTATAAAGGACACCTAGTGGTTGATTGACAACCTCAATGTGTGATGCCTAGAAGTTAGGTGTCATTAGGTGCTATTTATAGAATCGGGCCCTCTGAGTTTAAGCGCACAACTTATAAAATAGTGACTAAGAGACGTTGTGTGGGTAACTACTAATTGATGTCAATTAGTGCCAATTAAGGCCAATTATAGTCAATATTGTCTGATAATTTCAATTCATAGCCAATTATTAAATTAAGTTGTGTGTGCAACCAAACTTGTTCTATAAATTGCACACACATCTTTGGCATGCTAAGTGTAAATTTGGGTGCCTGGCTTTATAGAATACAAGGGCTCTGGCGTTCTATGCCATGCCTGTAGCTCTGAGGCTCATTTTGGGTAAAAGGATTGATCAATTTAGGTCTATGCCTACTCTCCCTAGTACCTAGGTTATTTTGTCAGAGTAGGTTTTTGATTTATAGAATTTCAGACATGTCCTGCCCAGCCTCTGTCCAAATGTATGCTCATATGTAATCTACCAAAACAATAGACTCACTCCTTATAATCAACCAATCTAACAATCACTCAGTGCAAAGCAATTCTTATTTCTTATTCTTTTCGGATAGACGGTGGCAGTATATTGGAGTAAGATTACCTTTATCTTATCGTTCCCCCGACCTTGAAAAAGGACTTCGAAACGCGTCGGTAAGGGGAACTGATAGAGATTTAAGATAAGTGACCACACTTTTATATCTATTTAAGAAGTTATAAAGAAGTTTAAAAATGATATATAACAGTATAAAAATATAAAAAAATAATAACTCTATCAGTAGGGGAATAATGAAGAATTCCATTACCACGGACTCGTTTTGAGCAAGTGGAGTCAGAATTCCCACTGAAATAAGAATTGCTTTGCACTGAGTGATTGTTAGATTGCTCATATGTAAGACATGTGCTAGGGGAGACACAAGTGTATTTACAGAATATGTGAGCACATATTTCATTATTCATTTAGCATTCACTATACCGCCTGAACTGACTTGCAGGACCAAGCGGTTTCTAAACTAAAAATCAAAACAGGAAAGGAACTCCACAAGCAATAGGAAAGATGTCACACTCAGAGATGAAGCAAACAAAATGAATTCATTCATTCATTCACCCTAGTCCAATCCCTCGTACTAAGTCTACTTGACTACTGTAACATCGCTTATTTAGCAATTTCCCAAAAGAATATGCAACGTTTACGATTGATGCAAAATGCAGCGGTCAGACTGATCTTTGGGCTGAGGAAGTTTGACCACGTGACATCCTACTACCGGCAGCTGCATTGGCTGCCAGTGGCGGCGCGCGTAAAGTTTAAATTTGCCTGCTTCTGCTTTAAAGCACTACACGGTCTTGCCCCTAAATGCATAACTGACCTTTTCTTCTTCTCAGCCAACAGACACAAGAGAAGCTCACATTCCAATTTCGTTTCCCCCCAAGTGAGAGGATGTAAACTGAAAAAAAACACCATGAACACCTTCTCTCACACCAAGCAGCACCATGGGGTAAAGACCTAGAACAATTGCTTTCGCCCACTACTTATGGGGAATTTAGGAAACGTCTAAAAACACACTTGTTCCTAAAGCATCTAGACAACTGATCCTCTCTTCTCTCTCCCCTCTATAGTGATTAACTTGTCCTTTTGATCACTCTCTCCTCAACAATGAATTTCCTGTACTATTAATTCTCTTTCTTCCTCCCCTCTTAAAGTCAATTCAATTTGTTACCTTTGCTTAATCTTCTGTAAACCGCATAGAACTTCACGGTATTGCGGTATATAAGCTGTTATTATTATTATTATTCATTCATTTACAGGGAGGAAAGGGACCTGTTCCTGTGGCAGTCCAAGGCTAGTATTCTAGTCATTTATGTATTTGCCACATAAATGTTAATACCCTTCTTAAAGAGTTGGCCCCTTGGCATCTTATCCAAACGATCCCCCTTCCCCATTCTCCCCACCAGTCTGGATCGTTTATCATCTATTTTGCCATGAAAAATGAAGATTCATAGTAGTAAAAAGCCAGCAAATATTGTATGCAAAAGGGTTCCATTGAGTTGTAGAGATATGCATGTGTTTCTCCTTTGTGTAATCTTTTTTTGGTATGTGGATTATGTGATAAAAAATGGGGGGAAAAGTTAAAAAACAAACAAACCAGTAAGTATATTCCTGCTGAGAAGGTGTTGCTTGGAATTGCTTTCCAGTAAAATAAGTTGCACCCCAAACTGTAACACAAGTCAAGTATGCTTAACAAGAAAAAGATGGTGATAGAGAAGAGAAAGAAGGGAAGGAATAGGGTAAAAAAAAGGCATTGTCTAAGGAATGGTAATATGTACATTCAAGTACATAGAATTGCAAAGGGCCAAAAGAGGAAGACCAGAAAATCAGCTCACAGGGGAACTTCAGTATGGCTTTTTGTCATATCCTCAGGGGAAGCAAAGGCAACCACTGCAAAGTTTAGCTAGTGCTTTGGTTAGCTCAAAGATATAATGGGCAAAAGGTGGCAGGTCAGCTAGCATGACTGATGGAATGGCCTTCTACATTTCTTAGATAATAGCAAAATGTATTAGGAATGAGCTCCTGTAGGCTTATGTCCTATTGCATAGGGAGGGGGGGAGTAAGGACGGGTGATGTCAAGAATTATAATATAAGCAAGAAGGGGCATCTGAATAGACTGGAAGGGCCAAATTCTCCTTCATATGCTGAAATTTACTATATTACTATTCTTTCTTTTTCATGTCTATTGCTGTGGATAACAAAATGACTAGGCTAAACACACAAATAGCAAGAGACTTGTTATTACCAATTTTTTTTCTACATACAGTACATATGAATTTTCTCTCTTCTGTCTTGCAAATAATTATTTTTCTATAGAATTAGAATTCTATATTTACTCCTTCTGCAGTGCTTCTTATGGATCTGAACAGCATTACTGGTTTTTAACATATTTAAATGCAAGGTTGTGCTGACTGACGTTTGGCCGGGCAATTTTGGCTCCAGCTCTCTTTCTGAGTTGACATCATCGCAGGAGCATGCTGTGTGTGCTTCCTGTGCCCCCTTCAAGATATTAGTAATACCAAGAGAACGAGTTTGCATAGTGGGAAAGGGATAATGAAGGTCACGCATATTGAAATAAAGCTGATAATGTACTGTACGGTTCAGAGTAAGGGCCTACCTAAAATCCCACATAAACGGTATTAATTCACAAGATATGCAGGGCCTTAGAGCGCACAGAGAATATTATACATTTTATTCAATAAAATCAGTAATTAATTTTCCAAAGGAAATAAATCTGGAAACTCAAGCACTAAATAGATACAAGGATCTGTTATTTGTAACTCTGTGTTCTTCATGGACACACAGACAGAGTTTGGAGTTCTGAGACCATCAAACCACCCCCAAGGGCTCCCAGGCTCCTAAAAAAGGGGGGAGAAATAAGCTTTAAAACCTTATGTCGTAAAATACAAGCTATTTTTCTTTGTTCAATTTTATTTTGTTTCACTTTTGGTAGATTTTTTTGTTTGTTTGTTTCCATTCTAGTGCATCATATTTCCAAATATTATACACTAAAATATGAAGAAAAAAAATAATTTAATTACATTTCTTCCCATTTTTTAAAAAGGTCTGTTTTATTGCATTTTTCATTTTGTTTCAAAACAAGTGCATAACCCGAATCCTCAGGACTTTGGACTTTCTCTGTTTCATCGAGTACACATATCAGCCAATAACACAGGTTCCTTGCTGGTTCCCAAAAAAACAGTTGATGAAAGTATTTTTGAAACAGTAATGAAGTGATAAAGTAAACACCTTTAACTAGTGATCCATATCACTATCGGCTAGTGTTCAAGTGAGGCTTTTACACTTTGGGCTCCTTTTACAAAGGTGCGTTAGGGCCTTAATGCGCGGAATAGCGTGCGCTAAATTGCCGCGTGCGCTAGCCGCTGCCGCCTCCTTTTAAGCAGGCAGTAATATTTCAGCTAGCGCACACTATAGCGCGTGCTAATCTGGTGCGTGGGCTAAAAATGCTAGCGCACCTTTGTAAAAGGAGCTTTTTAATCTGCAGCAAGGATTTCCTCAGAATCTCAACCCTCCACCTCCCCAAATCGGGATACTTTTTAATGAATGCCCTCGCCAAGGGTTCTCCTTACTGGCACCTCAACAAAAGCTGATGGTTTATCTTTTATTGTTGTTGTTGTTGTTGTTGGGGGTGTCTGACAATAAACCCCCTCCTTTACAAAGCTGTGCTAGCGTATTTAGTGCCGGCCGCCGCGGGAACAGCTCCACCGCTCATAGAATTCCTATGAGCGTCCGAGCGATTACTGCCACAGCCGGTGCTAAAAATGCTAGTGCAGCTTTGTAAAGGAGGGGGGGAAAGTCAAGGCAAAATTCAGGTATGGGAAGCAACCCGGAAAAAAATATTGCTTTAATAAAGAAAAAAGTATATGAGGGGTAATTTTGTAAAACAGCACAAAAGAGCAAATGCGAGGGGCCGTTGAAAAGTTCTTAGCCTCACCAACAAAGTTGGGGCAATCTCCATCGAGGGCTATACATTTAATCCAGTGATTTTCCACTTTTCTTGATGCGTTGGAAAAATACAGAATGAAAAATCACTGGACTTAGGCCCTCTTTTACAAAGGCACGCTAAGCGTTTTAGCGCGGATTTAGCGCATGCTAAATCAAAACGTGCACTAACCGCTAACGCATTCATAGGATAACGTGCATGCGTTAGCGTTTAGTGTGTGTTTAGCGTGTGCTATTATTTAGCGCGCACTACAAAGCTTAGCGCACCTTTGTAAAAGAGGGGGTAAGTACAGCCCTCAATGGAGACTGCACCAACTTTGTTGGTTTGGCTGAGAACTTTTTAGCGGCCCCTAATACTGTAGGTGCCATTTTATAAACATATATAAGCACCTGTAGCAGTGGCATACCAAGTGTGTGGGGGGGGGGAGGGTGAGGGGAGGTCTGCCCTGGGTCCACACTCTACAGGAATGCACAGCCGGCACACTGGGTCCGGAACCTCCTGCCCTACTTACCCAACTACTTAGCTAAATTTAGGTAGTTAAAATAGATGAATTAATTTTGCAGGCAAAATTCTACCAGATTAGTTACATGTGTATAAGGACAATTTTCAAATGAAAATCTAGCCAATTAAAGTTTAGATGAAACTTCTCCTGAAGTTAACTAGTCAAAATAAAGCAGCTATCTTAGTTGTGCAATAGGTTTTTAAAAAATATTGACCCTAGTGTTTTTATAAAATGTCTACTGTTCAGCTTTGAGTTGAAATAAATAATTTTAGTAATAAATGCATGTACAGTATACAGTGGTTCAGCAACAAATAATTTAAAAAAAAACCATAAAATGGAAAGATTTATTGCATTACAACGGGGATATTTTAAGAAATTTCAGGATGTGTGGAAACCATTAATAAAATATTGTAAGGATTAAGTAAAATTGTTTCCCTTATATTTATCAGTTTAAGGTGTAGGGAGGGGGGTATTTTATTATTACATATTTTATATGATAATGGAATATAATGGTTGGGAGGGATGGAAAAGGGGAAGGGATAAGAATTTATGTAATGTACCAATGATTGTTTGTAAGTGATGTATTTATTGTTACTGTGAATGAATATATTTAACACTTAATGTAATTTTGAAAATGAATAAAGAATTAAAAAAAAAAATGCTATGTCCAAAATCACTGCCATGAGACACTGTTTCCTCTATATTTTTTGGGAAAGGGGGAAAAGCTATGGGTATGTACTATTCTCGAGCACATATTGTAATTTTGTCAATGAGCGGAAGGAGGCAGGGCGCCCTCCCCCCCCCCCCCCTTTGTGTTCTCCGACTCCCACCTGGCCTCATATTAAGATTACATATTTCTGTTATAGAAAGGATGAGATTTCACAATACATTACTAGATAGCCTTTTGACTCTATAGCCATTGCATTCACTGACAATTCTCAAGGGATAGAAGCAAGTTGGGTTTTTGGAATACCTCTAATAAATATGCATGAGATACATCTGTGTGGATACCATCTCCATTGTATGCAAAATCTATCTCATGCATTGTGTTTGCAGAGTGGATGCAGCATGCTTGCAAATCTAATTCATGCAAATTTATTAGGGATGGCCAGAAAACCTGACCCCTGCAAACTAGAATTGAATACTATTGCTCTATATTATTAATTTATTGGTATTTATTAACTGCCTTTATGAAGAGATTCACACAAAGTGGTATACTATTTAAAGGGCATCCATAAGTCAGTATAGACTTTTGATCTATGTGCCCTGCAAATAACCCATGGCTGCAGAAAGATATGAGAGACCGTAATCTAATATTCTTATATTTTCAAGTACATCATATGTTCAGAAGAATTCAAATATGCTAACTAAAATTATGCCTCTTTCCTGAGTCAAGGGAGTAATTTTGATTTTTTTTTTTTCTTCCTGGACAGAACTGATTGGTATGTCACCTCTCTCTCTTTCTTCCACTATTACACTCCACAAAGGCCATGATTTGCTGCTAATCCTCTTCTCCTGTTCTATATGCTTTGATCTGCCTCTCTTCCAACTCTCCTTCCCAAAGACCTAGATCTGATGCTGTCCCCTCCAGGTTCCTATCAGGCCTGTCTTCATCCCTCCAAATGTAGTCCTTTTTCTGACCATAAGTTTCTCCTATCTCTCTGTCTCTAGCCACTATTCTTTAGCTGTTGAGGGCTGAGAACCTCTATCAGTCCCACATGGGTTGTACATCCCTGGTCACAATAAACCTAAGTCTTGTAAGATGGAACATTCTGGATGTTGGTCTTATAATAAACAAAATCATCCATCATAAAGCATCAGCCCACAAGTTTTGAAAATGCATATGATACCGAAGTCTTCTGAGGTATAAGTGTGCAGACAACAAGAAACTGCATAGGAGGACTTTGAGCTTTACATAGCTAAAAACTTATGCACAGTTTAGAAGGAACACCAAAAAATAATGAAAGATTAGGTTCTTACATTTGCTAATCTGCTATCTTGTAACTCCACACTTTATTCTGGGACCAGTGGGTTCTACCCACAAGGAGTTTGTAGAAAGCCTCAAACTTCAGAGGCTTAAACCCCTTCCCCTCTTACCTCATCACTGTCTCTGTGAACATCAGTTTGTCTTAAAGCAGCCAGGAACATCTGTAGAGGATAACAAGAGAGAGGGGAATGGGGAAACTCCCAGGCAAGTAAGTCCATTCTGCTCATATCAACAAATGCAAAACAGCAACAATGAAAACAAAGCAATCCCCCTTCCCTCCCCCCCCCCCAAGAGAACAGGTCATGAAACATTAGAAACCTGAATGACAAAACAGTATTATAAGGAGACACAGCTTGCACTGTCAGATGGGGGCGTCTGAACCAGGGACCCTCCTAAACTAAGTGCTAAACCCATTCTGATGTTACTCTTATGAGGGCTGGTCAGAAAACAGAAATCCAGTGTACCAGTAGATGTAAAGGCAGGCAATCAGCGAATCAGCAAGGTAAAGGGCGGGTTCCCAGAATAAAGTGTGGATTTACAAGAAATAAGATTAGCAAATGTAAGAACCTAATCTTTCATTCTTGTACAATCCCACTTTATTCTGGGACCAGTGGGACGTAACAGAGAAGTCCTGAAAATTCAAGGTGGGACTGATGAGCCTGCTGCCAAAACAGGGGCACCAAAAGCAGCATCCTGCTTGGTCACCACATCGATCCTGTAAAAATTGGTGAACATATGCAAGGAGGACCAGGTAGTGGCCCTGCAAATTTTGTCCAGAGAAACAGCTGACAACTATGCCCTAGATGACAATAAAATGCATCACAAGGGGGAGACTTCTTTCCAGTCATCATGTAAGCTGCGGAAATGGCCATACAGAAGCACCTGGAAATGGTGGCCTTTGAAGCTGGCCTACCATTGCGGGCAGGACACACTAGAACAAACAAATGGTCAGAGAGGTGAAACTCATTGGTGGCCTCCAGGTACTGCAACAACATCCTGCGCACGTCCAAGGACCTCAGCACCCTATCCTGCTCTCTGGAACCAGAGGAAGCAAAAGTAGGAAGTCAGACTTCCTGATTCACATAGAAAGTGGAAACCACTTTGGGAAGAAAAGAAGGAACAGTGTGCAGCATCACACCAGAATCCGTAATATGCAGAAAAGGATCCCTGCAAAAGAGAGCCTGAAACTCCGAAACCCTACAGGCTGAGGTAATAGCCACCAGGAAGACTGTCTTGATTGTGAGATCCATAAGGGACACCTGCTCCAGAGGCTCATACAGTTGATGAGCCAGAGAATGAAGAACCAGGTTAAGATTCCAAGTCAGATAGGGAAGGCACAACGGAGGCCTAAGTCGCAGAGTGCCCCCGCAGAAAATTAGCTAAATCTGGATGAGCTGCCAAGGAGCCCCTTAGAGAAGGAGGGCCCATACATGAAAGACCAGCAGAATCCACCGCTAGGCCCTTCTTCAAGCCATCCTGAAGAAACTCCAGGACCTGAGGGACCAACGGAACAGACAGATCCACCTGCCACAGACCACACCAGACCTGAAAACATCTCCAAGCCTTTGTGTAGTCAGCAACTGTAGATTTCCTTTTGTTGTGTAGCAACATGGCAATCACAGACGAAGAATAGCCCCGGCTAGTCAATGCCCAGCTAGTCAATGCCACGTGCTCAAGAGCCATGCCTTAAAACCAAAGTGGTCTAGATTCTGCATCACATTCGGACCCTGTGTGAGGAGGTGAGAATGACAAGATAGCTAGAGCCCACAATCCTACTGGAGCCGAACCAAGTTGGCATACCATGACCGCCTTGGTCAATCAGGGATGACCAGAATCACCAGACCTCCACGGGCCACTATCCATCTTAACAGATGCCCTATCATGGACCACAGAGGGAAGACATAAAGGAGACCTTCCTGTGGCCAGGGCTGAACCATAGTATCCAGGCCTGCGCTGCTGGCCTTGCGACTGCGACTGAAGATCCAATCTGCTTTCTTGTTGGCTGCAGTTGCCAAGAGATCGAATGTAGGATGCCCACACTGATCTGCTACGTAACTGAATGCTCTTTGAGACAGAGACCACACTCTGGGATCCAGAGTATGACGACTGAGAAAATCCACTTGAATGTTGTCAATACCTGCCATGTGCACCTATAACACCACCACAAGGTGTCTCTCCACCCAACAGAACAGAATCTGAGCCTCCACACTCAGAGTGACTTCTCGTGCTCCCCTACCGATTGACATAAGCCACCGCCATGGCATTGTCCAAAAAGACTTGGACTGCTCAGTGACGTAGATGACTCTTGAAGTGGAGCAGAGCCAGCTAAATTGCCACAAAAGAGGCTGACGCTGCCTTAATGCCAGCGGCCGCTGAATCAGATGCTTGAGGACAAAATCCACCCATTGGTCCTGAACATCCTTCAGGACTACATCCCCATCACTGGAGAGAGAAGTACACTTGGTGACCTGTAGCACCGAGGAATCCATCTTCGGGGAAGAAAAGTGCTTGTTAAATCCATCTACGTGGGATAAAGCCACAACATGGAGCAAGCACATTTCCAGGGACTCTCAGGAGTCTCCCAGATGTCCGTAAGGATCTAAACGAGGTCAGGATGATCAGGAAAAGAGGTGGATTGTGGCCTCTGGTCACTCATGAGGAAACATTCTGTAGTGACAGGTTGTTCAGTTTGCAGCTTTAATTCCTGAAGAGATCAAATACTCATAATGTGCGTACTTGCAAAATCTGTGCACAGTGGTATCCTCCCCCAAATCAGGGGCTCCGCCCCGATCCGGATCCTGGAGATCCACCAGATCTGCCACATCTGCAGCCGCGGAAGTGCTCCCATGCAAAAGCAGAGGCGTGGAAAGTGAATTAGGCACAACTGTGGGCACTACCAGCTACCTGCTGGCTTCCCGAAGGGAGGCAGGAGGAAAGACTCTGGTCCACTGGAGCAGGGGTCCCCGTAACTGGCCCGGAGTTCAATAGAAGGAAAACAGACAGAGACTTTCTAACCAATTATGCCCGATAAAGCATATTAACAAAATCCAGAGAAAACCCATCCTCCACAGTGCTGACCCCTGTGCACTAGATTTTGACTGTTTGGAGAATTTACGAGGTTTATCTCCTGAGCTGCGCATGCATTTCATCGAAATATCACCTGCGCACTCCCCAGGGCTCCCCAATGACATTTTCACGGGAGTCAGGACAGAAGGTACTAGAAGACTCTCCTTGGAGGTTGAAGGCACTGAATCTGGGCAAGCCTCACACCCCTCGTGGGCTGCAGTGCACGTAGAACATGGCTGCGTATCCAACACCCAAACTTTTCTAACTCACTTATATTACAAAATTATCCAATCAAACAACGCTCAAAGTCAGCTTTAGAAAGCTATACGGGAGTTCAGATTCCACAATTTCATTTGAAATTGGTAACGGTAGTATTTTTCATTATTCCCTTAAGAGCTTTGCTGCTATTTATTTCATATTATTTTTTCCTATTATTTTTTTCAGTTTTTTAATATATATTTTATTTTTATAAATCTAAACTTATTATTACAGAATAACTTATTATTTCAATATAACTTAGCTTTTGTCATTGCTGGTTCCCTTTCCCGACGCGTTTCGTCTATCTTTCTCAAGGTCGGGGGAACTTTACTTAAAGTTAAACTATCCCATCTATATCTGCCACTGGCGATCCACAAGAACCCTAAAAAAATTGCAATCATAGGATTTTAGGGGTGGGGGTAGATCATGCAGGAAAACAACCTAAAAAACCCTTTTAAAGACCCCCTCAAAATCGTTGATTCAAGCTGCCAGCTTGAACTCACAGACACATGTGCTGACAAGAAAACACAGTAAACAGAGCTGAAACAGCTCACAGGGTGATCCTATGCCTCAAACTACTGGAAAGCTGGACTTTGAATCTTCTGACTGCCCCACCGGCCTGACATCCTGCCAGGCACCTCTACCACCCTTGGACATGCCTTGCAGAACACCTGATGGAGAAACGCAGTCTGGCCCCGATCCCGGGCACGCCTCCACGGAACCATGCCACCTATGCTTGACCCACTAACTGTGTGTCACACTTGTTGGAGCTCCTGATTCATCTCAGTCTGAAGTTGTAGTTATGCAGGAACTTGGGGAGTTGTTGCAGGTAGACCAGGGGAATGCTGTGGAACCTTTGGAGGTTTTAGTTTCACCTGAACCACAGGGTGAAAAAACTATGAAAATTCATGTTTTATCTTTTTTAAGAGAGTGATATTATTTTTTAGCATCATCCAGTAAACAGTGACCCCTGATGCAGGCATATTGGTACGTCGAAACAGCACTGTGTCGGGTCCTTATTACTGTGTATTTGTGGACTGAAATAGACATCTTTGACTTTACCTGGCTGACTCTTGTGGAGACCTGGAGAAAGTACATTTTGTGAAAATCAGTTTGATCACAGTAATTTGTTTTGTCATATTTCTTTCAAATTTTCTACAGATGCACAAGCTACCAAGTTCTCTTAGGAAACCATAGAAAATCCCAAAATTCACTCATCTTTAATCCTAATTATTGGTCCTGTGCTTTAAAGACTGATTGCTAGGTCTAAGAGTAAAAAAAATAAGAGATGTTTTATAAGGTTTTTGCACTTACCTGATGACTGGTTAATACAGAGGGCAGCAAAACATATTTTGGGTTGCAGGTGCCTAACAAAAAAATCCATAGTCCCACCCCAAGTTATCTAGTTGTTGATGCAGTGTTGGAAAAAAATTGGTAGGGCTATGGCCCCAGTGCGCCACCCCCCCCCCCCCCCATTCTGCTGCCTATGTCTCAAAAGCTAGTTGCAAATGCATTGCATTGATGTAGTCCAATAAAAAGGTCTCACATACACCTACAACATGTTTTCTGACCTTTCATTTCTCTTTTCTGATGGGAAAGAAAGCCAGAACTATCTACAGACAGCAAGAATGTGGATGGGTGCTGAGAAATCTTCCATCACACAGCTCTGTTAATGCACTTTTGTTCTAACCCGCTCCATCTGCAGGTTGACTTCCAGGCTCTTCCCTAGCAGAATACTCAAATAATGACGAATACTAATAAATAACTTGGTAGTTTTCCAATACATTTATTTAGGACCATGCCGAGACTACCAAATGGAAAAGTGCCCTACAGCTTTCATGCTACATTACAAAATTAGAGAATTATTCCAGGCAACATCACATGTGCTAGTATCTTTCTAATTGTACAGACCTCCAATTCTTTCCTTTCATTTAGAAATGGTTTTCTTTTGTTTCATTATGCATGTGAAATTGTTTTTTATGCACATAAATCAGTTTTATGCATGTAGAAAACAAATTTATATGCACACCCATGGATTCTATAAAGGGGTTTTTGTGGACTTTACTTTGGAAGAAAGGCAGGAGAGATGAGATATAATAGAAACATTTAAATACCCACATGGCATAAATGCACAGCCTTTTCTCAATAGAAAGGAAGCTCTGGAATGAGGGAGCATAGGATGAAAGTGAAAGGAGACAGATTCAGAAGTAGCCCAAGGAAATACTTCTTCACAGAAAGGGTGGTGGATTTGTGGAACGGCCTCCAGGTGGAGGTTATGGAGATTAAAACTATCCGAATTCAAGAACACAGGATCTCTAAGGGAGTGAAAGGCAGAGTAGCTGACATAGACACCTTTATTTGCTATATTTTGATGTCTAAACTGAGGTAAGCCCATTCTGACTTATGCTAGTATTCTTTAACATCAGCTTAATAAACAGATGCTGTGATTAAATTGGTGCCCAGCATCAAGATACCTAAAGGAGGAGCCATTATATAGAACCGCCTCCAAAAAGGCAAGTTTCAAATGATCTTTTCAGACTAAACCGAACAGCAGGCAAGTTAAAATCACAGACTGAAAATTACCTATGAATAATTTTTGGCGTTGTCTTTGCTGCTTCCTCGTGGGGCAATTCACTTTGAAAATTCACTTGGAGGCCTATGGATAGTTTTCAAAATTGCTTTCAAAGAGTTTAGAGATGTTACACCTCAATATTCAGTGGTGGCAATCATCACATTTTTTAAAACACCAACATTGAAAATACATAAATTCAGTGCCATTATCTGTATGTAAAAGCAATCATTGCTTCCAACTGAGGGCTCCTTTTACAAAGGCGCACCACCAGTTTTAGCGAGCACTTAGCGTGCGCTAAAATGCCACGTGCGCTAGCCGCTACCACCTCCTTTTAAACAGGTGGTAATTTTTGGACTAGCGCGCACTAATCTTGTGCGTGCGCTAAAAACGCTAGCGCACCTTAATAAAAGGAGCGCTAATTGCATAGCAGCAACATTCAGCCACTACGCATATGGCAATACAGTTTAATTGAAACTTTATTTCTAGTTTATTGAAACTCCTTAGCTATATGGATGGTGGCCGATATCACCAGTAATCAAGTTTCTTTATTTTTGATATACCGTCTATCAAAACAAGTGTCTAATCGGTGTGCAATATAATGAGATTAAAAAAAGAAATTAAAATAGGTGAATAAAAGCAATATCTTATCAAATATTAAAAATACTAGACGGGTTCACATTGACGTACATGGAACAAAAGGGAAGTTGGGGAGGGGAAGTTTTTAAATGCATCGAAGTAAAATTAATAAAAATAGGGGAGGTAAATGGGGGAGTGGTGATAAATTAGGGTGGGGATCGCTTCAAATGAAGCGTTTTTGGTGTTTCAGGGCGTCACAAGAGTTGAGGGTTTGAGAAACAAGATTGGTACTAAAGAGTATAGGCGTCTTTAAAGAGAAAAGTTTTAAGTTTAGCTTTAAATTTTTCAAGAGAGTTCTCTAATTGAAGATCTAATGGAAGGGCATTCCACAGAGAGGGGGCGGTGACTAAAAAAATGGATTTGCAAGTAATATCGTAAAACAGTTTGTGTATTGATGGTATGGAAAGTAGGTTTTGATTATTAGATTGGAGGGCCCTGGATGATGAGTATGGGATCAACAGTTTATCTACAAACGCATGTTGGTTAGAGTTTTTTGTTTTAAAGGTGAGGAGGAGTATTTTATAGGTGAGGTGATGAGTGATAGGTAGCCAATGTGCTTTACAGAGGAGAGGAGTAACATGATCAAATTTTTTTTTGCATGCTAGATTAATTTAACAGCAGTATTTTGCAATAGATGTAAGCGACGGATGGCAGATGCTGAATTTGTTGGAGGGGTGTATAGGGAGATGAGGGCATAGTGAAATTGAGGGGAAATGTTGGACATGGAGAGGGAAATGGGTAGAAGCTAGAGGGGAAAGATAGGGTAGTTGCTGGATATACAGAGAGATCAGAAAAGGAGGTAAAGATGATGGACACGAGAAAGATGATAACTTGAAGATAGGAGATTCTGGACAAGGAGGATATAGGGAGACAAAGGAAGATACTTGAAATGGTGAGGGCATGTTACTATGGAAGGGAGATGTTAAACACAGGGTCAAAGGAGACCGAGGTATATACAGAGATGGAGGGAGATGTTTGACATTGGGGAGAAAATGGAGACAGGAAAATATAGGGAAATAGAGGAGGTGCTTGACATGGAGGGAGGCAGGGAGATGTGGTGATATGTTGGACATGGGAACATAGGAAGATAGACAGGAGACGCTGGACATTGGGAGGTATAGGGATAAAGAGTAGAGATGCACATGGGAAGTGGGATTTGAGAAAGGAAATGCTGGAAGCAATGAAGGGATAAAGAGAGAATGATTGGGATACTAGGCACAGGTGGATAGGGAGGAACACTGGACAGAGAAAGAAAGCAAGAGAGGGAAAACACTAGATAGAGGAGTGTGAAGGGGAAGACTCTGGACAGAGGACAAGGAGAGAAAGAAAAGATGCTGTACATGGGGAGGAGGGAATTACTGAAATACTAGAGAAGGGAAGAGAGAGATGGAGAATGGGGTCTAGGATGAAGGAAACAGATTAAAATCTGTAGGTGGGTGAAGTAAAACAGGGAGATTCAGGAGTGAATGGTAAGGAGGATGAGTGAACCTTGGTGAACAGAGAGAAAAAATTAAATGGAAGCAAGTTAAGAGGTAAAGATCCCAGTAATTAATCAATGCAAATATTTAGGCATTATTCTTTGCTCTGCTTTATTTTTTTAAAACCACAAGTTAAAGCTGTGGTGTTAAAGGCTTTTTTTAAGATTATGAAGATTTAGGGACTTTCTCTCATTGGACAACTTTTGCACGGTTATTTCTGACCTACTGACTCCTGTGTTTGATTATTGCAATTCACACTCTCTTGGCTTACCTAAATTTGTCATTCAGGCCTTACAACTTGCACAGAACGCTGCTGCATGGACTATTAAGCATGCCTCTGAGTTTGATCCTATTACGTCTATTTTGTGTGATTTGCATTGGCTACCTATTTCATCTTGTATCGAATTTAAAGTGGTATGTTTGATCTTCAAGGTACTGAGTGACAATGGTCCGATTGTGCTAAGTTCTTTGTTTCACTCATACCAGCCATCACGATCACTATGTGCTGAGAGTCAAATGCTGCTTAAAATTCCATCATTTAAATCTTTGACTCATTCTATTTTTCGATGCTCCATGAGTTTGGTGTAGGATGTGTCAATGTGGAATGTATTACCTGTGAAAGTGAAAGGATCTTCTAGTGTGTTCAGTTTAGGAAACTTGTGAAGGCTATTTATTCAAGCAAGTATTTTCTTGAATGCATTTTACCTTTAAGGTGTGCTCCTGTTATTTATTTATTATTTATTGTGTTTTGATTGCATTGTGTATGCTTTATTGTACCCTGCTTAGAACTGTAGGATGCAGCAGGTAATACATTTTTTAATAAATAAAGATTAGTGTCCAAGACTGATGTTCGAGAGAAAGTGAAAAAGACAAAAAGGGGAGAGAAAAAGATGAACTGCAGACCATGGATAGAGAGTTAAAAGAAGACAGATGACAGCATAAATCATAATCTGAAACCAATATGATTAGAAAAATAAAATGGCCAGAGAACAAAGATCAAAAAATGTTATTTTCAGTTTATTGATTTGAATTTGTCGCACTGGTCGCCGTACATGAAGAAGGACATGGTACTACTCGAAAGGGTCCAGAGAAGGGTGACTAAGACGGTTAAGGGGCTGGAGGAGTTGCCGTATAGTGAAAGATTAGAGAAACTGGGCCTCTTCTCCCTCGAACAGAGGAGATTGAAAGGGGACATGATCGAAACATTCAAGGTACTGAAGGGAATAGACTTGGTAGATAAGGACAGGTTGTTCACCCTCTCCAAAGTAGGGAGAACGAGAGGGCACTCTCTAAAATTGAAAGGGAATAGATTCTGTACGAACGTAAGGAAGCTCTTCTTCACCCAGAGAGTGGTAGAAAACTGGAACGCTCTTCCAGAGTCTGTCATAGGGGAAAACACCCTCCAGGGATTCAAGACAAAGTTAGACAAGTTCCTGCTGAACCGGAACATACTCAGGTAGGGCTAGTCTCAGTTAGGGCACTGGTCTTTGACCAGAGGGCCACCGAATGAGCAGACTGCTGGGCAAGATGGACCACTGGTCTGACCCAGCAGCGGTAGTTCTTATGTTCTTATGCTGATTTTTGAATTTACATCTACTTTCTTTATATTTTGCCTAGTACTAGTGGAGTTCTGCCTCCTAGTTCTTTTTGGTTGTACTGCATGCAGAGTGTAGTTTATTGGGAGTTCAGTTTAAACTTGTGTGTGTAAATATTTCTATGCTGAATCTGTGGTCACTTATTCTGTGCAAGTTGGGAGCAATTTCTCCAAGTGGGTTTGTTTTGTGCATACCTTGACAGGAATAATCTTCACTTCTAAGCCAGGGCAAGTGGAGTAGCTCAAATTTACTGCTAATTTGTCAAATTTATTTGCATTGTGCCAATGAGATCTTCTCTCTGGAGTTCATAAGATATAATATTTCTAGGTAATTTATTCAAATGTGCTTGGATGTTAATTGAGACCACTTTTTCTGTTGGCATGGAGATTCTATATAGGGATGTTTAGTAATTTTAACTTAATTTTCATAGGAGGCATATTGATGTTCTAGAGCAGGAGTGGGAACCTTTATGCACAGAGGGCCACATGAATATCAGTACTATCCCTGGTGGGCCAAAACAATAGATAATATTAGAACCATAAATGCACAAAGCTCCATATGCCTTCTCTGATAGATAAATAAATAAATAAATAAATAAATAAGTAAAAATATAACTAAAAATGATGTAAACAAACTGCTAGAGTTGTTATTCTAAAAATGTTGGTGAAATGAAATATTTAAAATTGCCAAAACGCTGGTTAATAATATATATACTTCCCATGGTCTCATGGGCCACATAAAATTCAATGGCAAGCTACATTCGCTCTGAGGGTCATAGGTTTTCCATCTCTGTTCTAGAAGTGCCTTCTTCAAAATAGTGACCCGAAGTAGTAATCTAACAGTACTTCTGCAAGGGGATTCAAGCTGCCACTTTGCACATATCTCCCATTTCTTTCTCTTTATCCCTTCCCTGCTTCCAGAATTTCCTCTCTCAATTACCAACTCCCATGAGTCTATCCCTATTGATAATCATCTCCATATTCATACATAACCATATCCCATGTTTTTTTTTAATGCCTATGGCATGTTACTGTATCAGCATTAGTTCATACAGAATATAACAATATGAGAACATTAAAAATGTCATCATGAATTAAACAATGGTCTTAGTCTATTGAGCCCAGCATCCTGTATCCAACAGCAGCCAATTCAAGTTACTTAGAAACACCTGGTTGATCCCTACCCCTTGTTCATTTCTAAATGTAGGAAGTGGCAATCCCTATGCTTTCCTAGTTAATATGCGCTGTAAACCACTTCCCCATATACTTGTTCAAAGGTTTTTATGATTGAACAATTTTATTGATGACCGCAAGGGAATAGCACAAAAAAAACGCAACAAGGTCATCCAAGTATCCAAAGAAGTCAATAATATATACGCCAAGCTGTACATGTACAAAGGTGCTCTAACAGCCCAACTCTAAAAATACAGAACCCGCCTAAACCCTCCCCAAGAAACCCCTCCCCCACCCACCCAACCCTACAGTCCCAGTAGGTTAAAAGGTGTTTAAACCCAGCTATACTATGTATTTACCTTGGCCACGTCCACCAGCAATGACTTCCACAGCTTAATTGGGCATGACTGGAAAACGATTTTCTTGTATGTGCTTTCAATATGCTATCAGTTCATTTCATGAAGTTACACTGAGTACTTTTGTGAATTTTTAAAAAAGTGCATGGTGGTCAGTGGTCATAAGGGGCAGAATATGGACTGGATATTCATATGCCAGGCCTAATTCGGGTTATCCAAGTGCTGACTGATATTCAAACCAGAGCCTAGCTGACTGACCAGATAAATCCCGACTCTATTCAGACTCCTCTCCCGAACTGCTCTAGTACAAACAGGATAGTGTTGCAGATTTTCAGCAGCACTGTTTAAAGGGCAGGAGCCTGTCCTAACCGGTTAACTCATTTTAAACATCAGCCCAATAATTTTCAGGTTCCACAAAGAAAAACCTGTTACTAGTCAAGGAACTTTTGTGTCAATTATGTGTTGTAAGACAAAACTGAGTCATGCAAGCAAAATTACTGCTTGTACTTTTTGAATTCATTGGCTACAGAGAGCATTTTGGCGGCGGCTTTGCATATTCACATACTGAAAGAAATAGTAACTTCTTACCCAAATCTCCTCTGGCATTGATAAAGGTCAACGCACATGACTGGTACAAAAAAAAAAAAAAGTAAAACTGTACATTTAGGAAAAGAGAACAAGGTGTTCCATTCATTTTTTGCAATTAACTTTTAAGTCAACACTTTTCATGGTCATCTCACGCTTAGGAAGCAAAGTTTGAGCTCTTCTGAAGAGGCGTGTTGTAAGTCAAGCTAAAGAATCAGGGCACTCAAGAAAACAATGAAATCAAAGACAATAGCAGAAAACATGAAAAGGATAATGAAACCTGTATCATCTTGAAAGGGTCACATCTGCAAAGACAATATTTTAGCCAGCTCGATTGCTAGTGTATAAAGAATGTTCCATATGAAAATCAGTTCCATTGCAGTGAGTCTATTTAAAGGTGCCTAAAAGGCACATGATAGGAATATATTCTATACAGGAAAATAGACACCTACTTTTCTTTATATAATACCAGCATCATTGGGTATATACGTGTTCTGTAGTTATGTGTGAGCATTTACACTAGCCATAGAGGTGGTTATAACTATTCAGTACCTAAATATTACTACTATTTATTTCTATAGTGTTACCAGATGCATGCAGTGCTGTACATCAGTGGTCTCCGACCCTGTCCTGGAGGACTACCAGCCAGTCAGGTTTTCAGGATAGCCCTAATGAATATGCATGGATAGGGCTATCCCGAAAACCCGACTGGCTGGTGGTCCTCCAGGACAGGGCTGGGGACCACTGCTGTACATTACACACACAAGAGACGATCCCTGCTCAGAAGAGCTTACAATCTAAGTTATGACAGACTCGCACGAAATGTGGGTTAAACTTATCATATTCATTAAGCAGAAGTCAATAGTTTTCAACACAGTCCTCAGACACTACCTGGTCAGTCGGTTTTTCAAGATATTTTTTATTTTATTATTTATATACCACTTATATCCTAAGGGGTCCTTTTATCAAGGTGTGGTAGGGGGGTTTAATGCGCGGAATACCGCGCGTTAAACCGCCTGCCGCGCTAGTTGCTAACGCCTCCATTGACGAGGCATTAGTTTTTTGGCTTGCCGCGGGGGTTAGCACGTGATAAAATGTCCGACGCGCTAACCCCCATAGCGCGCCTTGATAAAAGGAGCCCTAAGTGGTTTACATTCAAGTATTTTATCATATTTCCCTATTTGTCCCAGTGAACTCAAACTCTATCTAGTGTACTTGGGGAATGAGAGGATTAAGTGACTTGTCCAGGGTCACAAGAAACAGCGAGGGATTTGAACCCACAACCTCAGGGTGCTGAGGCTGTAGCTCTAACCCCTGCACCACACATTTGCAGACCACAAATGCAATATATGCATATCTATCTCATGCATATTCATTATGGATATCCTGAAAACATGACTAGCCATATGGTCCTTGAGGCCTGGGTTAAAAACCACTATAAGTTACGCATGTAAGTATGAGTCCCTTCCATGCTCTGCCCAGCCACTGTCCATTTGTCTGTTCATCTCTCAAATTCACAATGTGGGGTCCTTTTACTAAGCTGCTATAAAAAGTGGCCTTTGTGTGCCCTAATGTTGATCTTCTCCTGCACTTTAAGGCCTTTTACCACAGCCAGTAAGCCATTTTAAGCTAAAGTAAGCATGCACTAGCACTTACCACAACTTTGTAAAAGGATCCCTATTTAGGATACGCTCATATTTACAAATAGTGCTCAGGCGGATTTTCAGCATTTATGCACATGTGGGCACACATATACACATATATGCAAATATTCTAATCATTTAGGCACATAGACCCTCTTTTCATAAGCTCATAGGAATTCTATGAGCATCGGAGCAGTGTTGGAACATTTAGCACTCTGGGAAGCATGAGGAAGCAATAGAGTAGCCAAAAAAAGATGGAAGCCCTGTGATCTGGACCTGAAAAGAGAGAACATTAAGTTTGATTGGGATCCTGTAATCGGAAGAATGTGTTCTGATTTTAGGAGAGGGGTAATAAGGTCAAATTTTGAGCATTTGTATAGTAGACGAATCGCAGTGTTTCAAACAAGTTGGGGCCTATGAATGCAAGAGAATACACAGACTGTTGTGACTGAGACAAAAATGAATGGAGCAAAGTTGACGTAAAGTAGAAAAGAAGAAGAAACTACCCTAGAAATATGAGAGTGGAATGACAATGTGTTGTCTACTGTGATCCCAAGAATTTTTGTTGATGTGCAATATGAAATAATGCTTCCTTTCATGGTAAAATATGGTGGGTTTGATGGAGGAACTCTCGGAGAAAGAATTATTACTGCTTTTTTCCGTTAATTTATTTTTAACTTATTTGTCACTAACCAGTCAGCTACTCGATCAAGTTGGTTTTTTTTTTAGATTGAAGAATAACTGGTTGAAAGTTGTGAACTGAAAGGGAAGAGAAGTTGAATATCATCAGCATAAATGACGAATAAAACAGGAGTATGTGGGTGAGAGGAGTAAGAAAAATATTGTAAAGAATTGGGCCCACTAGAGGGACACTAGAGTGGAGCGGTTTAGGAGATAAGAATGAACCTGAATTAAATACGGACTGTGACTGACTGTGAACGGGCCAAGTGGTCACCTCTCATCATATGACTATCACCTACAGGAGCAATCCTCAGTGTTTAGTCAGTTAATCATTTTTCAGCTATTTCAAAACCTGAATGGCTTACCTCAGCTCACCCCAGACATTAGCTGTTCCTTTCTCCGCAGTATAACGCTCTTCAACACACAGCTTCAGCCAAATAGTAATTGGTTTACCTTAGCCAACACCTTTACTGTCCAAACCTCCAATATATACAGCAGGCTTCTTATTCAGCCAGACTCTCTCACAGTCTCTCTAGAGGTTTCTTCCCTGAGCCCTTTCTCTAGGACATCTCTCCCACTGGGACCTCTGGTTGAATGAATCCCACACTGAACAGATATCTTTCTTTCCAATTGAGTCCCATCCCTCTGCTTCAGTGGGCTGCATCATTCTCCCAATGTGCCTCAGCACTCAGCTGCAGAGGCTCAGTGCCTTCTGGGACATGGAGTCCAATTGCTCTTTGGCCAGCTCCCCCTGCTGTCCAAAGGTATAATAGTATCATTCATGAGGGGAAATCCCTGTCAAGTAGGAATGAAAACATTGAAGGGCTTGATTATTAATTTGTAGGTCCTTTAAACAATAAAAAAAGAATTCTTCTGGTAGAGTCCAGTCTGGGTTTTCATGGACTTCTACCACTTTAAAAGGTGCAACACAACTTTTACTCTTTTCCAGACCTGAGCCTGTTTCCTCACAGGTTCAGGGAAAGCAAAACAATTTCTTTATTCTTAGAGCATTAATTCCATTCCGCACTTCATTCTTCATTTATCAAAGGACTTTACTCAGTCCCATCAGTGAGTTTCACAATACTGTATATTCAATATTTGAAGTTGGCTTACCATCTCCCAGCAAAGATCAGTCATCCCTTGGATAGTCTCATACAATCTTCAGTCCTTTCCAAGGCTCCCTCTCAGCCTACAGCTAGGAAAGGTGGAAGTCTCTCTCTCCCTCAGGGACATCCCTGAATGATTCTGAGCTAGGCAGATATCTTTCTCCCTGCCTGAGACCCACCCCATCTGACTCAGCAGGGCTGTATTATTTCCTTAAGCTCAGTGCATTCTGGTACAGGTAGGTCCCACAGATTTGTCTAATGCCCCATGCTTCCCAGGGGTATAACTGTAGCTTCAGTGACAGAAAATTCATGAATCTCTCACAGTGCTAAGATCTACTAAGTCAAAAGCTGTGGTCATGTCAAGAGAAAAGAGCACACCATCACAGTTACTGTCTAAAATTGTTTGTATGTAGTTTGCGAGTTCTATAAGAGTGCACTTCGTTGGATGATAGAAGCAAAAGTTGGTTTGGTACAGGTGAAGAGCATTAGTACTTTGAGAAAAATTAGAACGCTGAGTTGCTACTACTTTTTTTTTGTAATCTTAAAGAGAAAAGGAAGATTGGAAATAGGTCTATAGTTGGTCAGATTTGGAATCTTTACATAGAGGAGTTACTATAGCATGTTTTCATGCAGAAGGAAAAACAGCAGAAGTGAGATTCTTTGAAACTATTGTCATCAAGGAAAGAATGCGTGGATCCAAAATGTATCAGAAGAAAAGCAAGAATGCAATCGGTTGGAGAGGATGAAGATTTTAAAGATGTAATCATTTTCTTCAATGAGATCACAGTAGGAAGGTTAAAGGATGAAAGAGAGGTCTTGGGGACCAAAGAGGAGGAGGAGGAGGAAGAATCAACAAGTGGAGAGAGAACAGGGACAGAAGGATTGGATAATACGGAGTTCCTTAATAAAGAAATTTTATCTTGAAAACTATCAGCAAAATTATCTGCATTGAAGGATATTGGGATAGACGTACAGGATGAGTCTGTAAGAGAATAAAGTAGGTGATATAGATATGAAGGATTAGAATCCCGCTGAAGAATCTTGGAGACATAAGAATGTTTAGCTTCCCCGGTTGCATTAGGATAGTGATGTGAAAATGCTTTAAAACAATAGAATGTAAACCATGACGGATTTTGTCACCAGGAATGTTCATAGTTGAAACCACAAAAGAGAGGGCCCTGAATGGAACCAGGGTTGTGAAGGGTGGCTTTTAGTAGGAAGTAAGTGCAAAGTGGCAGAGAAATCAAGTGCTGAGTTAAGGGACTTATCCCAGATAGAGATCTGGTCTTGCAAAGGGACAGAGGTAGAATTGGTGGAGAAAGGCTTGCAGTGCTGAAACAAAACTTTGCAGGGGTGTCAAAGTCCCTCCTCGAGGGCCGCAATCCAGTTGGATTTTCTGGATTTTCCCAATGAATATGGCATGAGATCTATTTGCATGATCTGCTTTCATTGCATGCTAATAGATCTCATGCATATTCATTGAGGATATCATGAAAACCCGACTGGATTGTGGCCCTAGAGGAACGACTTTGACACCTGTGAGTTAGGGTTTGAAAATTTCTGACCCGTTTATGAGGAGGAACAAGTGAGAAAGGGGAAGCTGAAGCCAAAGCAAAAGGGAAAATTTCAGGAGAATATGATCAGACCAAGGGTTAGTGTTAAGGGATGGATAACATAACATAACATAACATAACATAACATTACTTGCTGGAGACTAAAATCTCGAAATGATGAAATCACAGACGTGGAGGGGCATAATCGAAAGGGACATCTAAGTCTGTTTACGTCCATTTCACAAGTTGTCCAAAGTAAAAAACAGCTTAAGACGCATTTTCAAAAAATAAGTCCAACATTTTTTTCGTTTCGAAAATCGTCTAATTATACGTCCTGCTGATCTGATCGTCCAAGTTGCTAAATCGTCCATCTTTATACCACATTTTCGTCCAACTTTCCGTCCAAGTCCAAAACGCCTAGAACAAGCCCTGTTGGATGTGGGAGGGGTCTGCAAAGTGATGGACTGCACACCTAGACATGGCACCTAAATAGTGGGGTACCTTACAGGGCACTGCTGTGAACTTCACAAAAAGGGTGCCATGTCTTCTCTTCCCTACAGCTCCCTTATAGGTTACAGTTAGCCCCCCCAAACCACCTCCAGAATCCCCTAGACCCACTTATCTACCACCCCAATAGTCCTTATGGCTGCAGGAGCCACTTATATGCCAGTAAAAAAGGGTTTTGGGGGTGTATAGGGCAGTGCACATGTTTAAGTATCAATGCAGTGATTACAGGGCTTATGGGCATGGGTCCTCCTCTCTATAAGTCCCTAACCCACCCCCAAAATGACTTTAAGCTGCCTCTGGGCTGGACAACTAGGCTTTCCTATGCCAGGCGGCCAGGTGATGATGGTCTGGAGGCTGAAATTTAAAGTTGTGAATACAATTTTTATGGGGGGTGGGGAGGTTGGTGATCACTGGGGTAGTGTGTGGGGGGTCTGTGTTATGTGTTTTGTGACTTAGACCATGTTTTACATGGTCTAAGTCACAACGTCCAAGTTCCGTCGAACCTGGGCTGTATAACTTTCGGTTATACATGCTGTACGACTAAGTCTAAGCCAGCCCATGTCCCGCCTAACTCCCGCCCTCGACACGCCTCCCGAAACGCCCCGTTTAGCTTTGGACATTGAGCGGCACTATGAAGGCCTAGGTCGTTTAGAAATATGTCTAAAACCCGTTCTTATTTTGAATGTTTTTGAGAAATGTTCATCCAAGTTAGGCCGGTTTTTGGACGTTTTTCTCTTTCGATTATGAGCCCCTAAGTTTTCAGTAGAATCATCTAAATTGATGTTTAGATCACTTGGAATGGAAAGTGATAAGGTCATATAAGGCAATGAGAAAAGAGTGAGTTATTGGAGAAGTATTAATACAGATCAAGAACAAAAGAAATGGGATAGAAAATCTTCAAGTTAAGATATTCCAACAGTGTTTGGGATGAATGATCTTGTATTTGTGCAGTGAATGAACAAAAGAGGGAAACAACGAGACTGCCACCCCTCTTACACTCACAGTAGTGATAAAAGAATGTGTATCCATGGGGGCAAGATTGGAAACAAAGAGCGTCATTGCCAGATGTTAACCAGGTTTCCACAAGAGCAAAAATGTCTGAGTTTTCTTGGCTCAGGAAATCATAAATTAAGTGTACCTTAGAACGAAGAGAACGGATATTCAAGCTTGTGATATTAAGAGATATTGGATGGGAATGATGAGGAGAGGAAGGGTCTGCTTGCAAGGAAGCTGATGGAATTGAAATTTACCCAAGGAAGAGAAGACTAGCGATAATATGGTGATCTTCAGAACCCAGAGCATGGGGATCGGTGCTGGGGTCCAGGTTGAGAAAAAGAGGTTCCAAAAAGTGTAGAAAATAGAGACAGACAGTAGGTGCCTTTAGAAGGCGTACTTGTTTGTGCTCTTTCATTGCATTTTGGCGGCCCGCACCACTGGAAAAGTAACTGGGTTATATGGGTACCAGTGGAAGAAGTCACCTTGTGGGTGGAGTAGTGAAAACCATGGGCAGAAACAGCAAAAGCTGCCGCCAATAGGTTTACCGGAAGCTGAAAAGATAAAGGCACCACAAAATCAGTCAGATAGCATACAGTACACAGCAAAAAAAAAAAAAATAATAATAATAATCCAGTAGGAGAAACTCATACCACTGGGATAAGTGACTGGGTTATATGGGCACCAGTGGATGAAGTCACCCTGTGGGTGGAGCAGCACAAAATGTGGATGGGAACACAAAATCAGTCAGATAACATACACAGTAAAATAATAATAATAATATTTTTTTTTAAAAAAATTTAATCCAGTGGGAGAAGCTCAAACTGCTAGGAAAGTGGTCAGGTTATATGGACACCACGGGATGAAGTCACCTTGTGGGTGAAGCAACACAAAACGTGAGCGAGAACAGCAGGAAGCTGCCACTTTTGCGGCAGCTTTATAGGTTTACAGGAGGCTGAACAGACAAAGGCAGAGCACAACATCAGTTAGTCAGATAACATACCATGCCTGCCAAAGGCTGGTGTAAATTCTTGCACCTAACTACTGTCAGGTAGATGTGGAAATGGAAGTATTCTCTAGTTTGGCTCCTCCTTTTGTCACACCCCCTTTCAAATGGCAAATGAGATAATTAAGCATGCAGGTTATATAATAGGGTTGCAGAGTGTAATTAGAGTGCACAGGTTATAGAATGGGTCACAGAGCATAATAGGGGGTGTATGACCAGTAATTAGTGCAAATTAACATTGTTAAAAGCAATTATTGATTGTTATCATGGTAATATATAAAAATAAAACAAAACTATAAAAGAAAAAATACCTTTTTTAAATTGGCCTAACTTAATGTAGTTTATTATCAGCTTCCTCAGATTGGTGATTGTTATTATCAATTTAACTAATTATTTTATACACATATCTGTGATCCACACCCAACTTTGGATGATCTCTTAAGAATCCCCCCCCCCCCCTTTAGTGGCTTAAAACTGGAAAATGGGGTCATAAGATGATGTACGTAATTCTGAAATTGCATCGGTTTGTTGTTACCTTTGTGAGATAAGAATTTAAAGGGATGTGTATTTGCTGCCCCAAAGAAAAGAGAAAGAAATCAAAATATGTTATGCTCCCTGGCACTTCCAGTCGGTCATAGAATTTTTATAATCTGATTACAAAATAAGTAAAGTCCTATGTGTTCCCAGACTCCATCTGTTAGTCATGGTGCTGTACAGAGCAGCTGTTCCTGTGATGTAGGGGAGATGAGCCTCAAACGCCACCCTCCACCCCCCCCTAGATAGGGAAAGTAACTGAACTGCCACTTCAACGGCTGGGTCTGTTTGGATAGTAACACAGGAGGCAGTAAATGATTCTATTATGAAAAATATATGTAGGGCCAGAAAGCAGAGGAGCACACTGGGAAGAAAAAACAAATCCAGTATATCAGTGCCTGTGGTTCACCTTTCAACTTTACTCTAATAAGCATTCCACACGGCAGAAGGGGACAATTGGAACAGAAGGAAAACAGATTTAAACAAAACAAAATCTTAATAATGCCATGTTTTGACTATTACACCTTGTGCTCAGCAAATTATAACAGCAGAGAATAAAATAAAATCCACCCATGGAACAAAAAGCACAGAAGGGTAGATTTCATTAAATATGTTAAAAGGGGGAGAAACATCTTTGAGAAATAGAAACCCTGCCTTTCAACAGCAATCTTACAGGAGGCTCTGAATTTGGTAGATCTGAATAGGATGTTGGTACATGTTTTACTAAGGTAATATAATGGCACACTATTATTAGATCACATTAATCATTACTGTGCCAAAGGCACTGACAGCCCTACTGAAAAGGATTGAAAGGGCCGGTAATAGATATAAATTACCCATTGTGTGATAAAAGGATTTTCACCAAGAAGGTAAGAAAAAAACCCAGCAAATTTAGAATATGACGGTTGTGTAAAACCTAAAACAAAAGTAACCCGGAGTCAGGAACATCCATAAAATGAGAAAGCGAGCCCTTCTGAAGCGAGGTTGCTCACGATACAGACCATATGCACTACAAAATTAATTTCTCAATGCATAATACTATCAGTTTAACCAGGAGATGTGATGACCTCTGAGGAATATGGTTGGAGAAAGGTAGATACACCTAATTAGGAGCTCATTATGTGTTTATGTAGACGTGTTTCAAGTTGCTCAGCTGCATTCAATAAAAGCCATGTCGAGAAAGCCATAGCTCAAACAATATTGCTCTGGTTTTAGAACAAATTACAGAAAAAATTAAAAATAAATTGCTGATGAGACACTTTTAAGCACTTCTTAGCATAAATTTGTCAAGGTGCCAATATAGACTGGTGTAACACAGTGATCACATAAGAACATAAGAACTGCCATCTCCGGATCAGACCCATGGTCCATCGAGTCCGGCGATCCGCAAACGCGGAGGCCCAGTCAGGTATACACCTGATGTAGTTTTAGTCACCCATATCCCTCTATGCCTCTCGTAAGGAGATGTGCATCTAATTTGCCTTTGAATCCTAGCACAGTGGATTCCTTAATAACCTCCTTTGGGAGAGCATTCCAGGTGTCTACCACTCGCTGCGTGAAGCAGAACTTCCTGACATTTGTCCTGGACTTGTCCCCCCCCCTTAGCTTTAAACCATGTCCTCTTGTCCGTGTCGCGTTGGACAATGTAAATCATTTATTTTCCTGCTCTGTTTTTTACATTATGAAGGTATATAAAGAATGTTTTTTTCACATGAAAATGAATGGTCACATTCCTTCATATAAGTACACATATCAACAAGATGACGGGTACTTATACATGAATCATGTATAGGTGTACCTACATGCATGACTTGGGCAAAGCTGTGTAGGCCTGAATTTAATATAATAATATACAAGTACATGCTGTATAGATAAGAATTTACCAGAACATACGAGTTCACACTATGGGCTCCTTTTACAAAGCCGCGCTAGGGCCTTAACGCGCGGAATAGCGCGTGCTAAATTGCCGCATGTGTTAGCCGCTACTGTCTCCTGTAGAGTAGGTGGTAGATTTCCGGCTATCGCATGCGCTAATCCAAGGCTTGCGTTAAAACTGCTAGCGCGGCTTTGTAAAAGGAGCCCTATGTATACATGGATTTATGCTATGCATCGTTTCATTGGAGGTTTTTTTAGTTCCTGGAATAGTTTACATCAATAAATTATTTGTTGCAGGTTTATATTTGAAGGTTTAGTGGCCCTGAGAAAGTGGCATTATGCCACGAGATGATCATTGGCCCTGTTAACTTACACCTCTGTCAAAAAATATATAGAATTTAGTATATTTATCCCTGCAACGTTTTGGCAGATAGACAAAAGTTTTTTTATGCCTATGATGTACACAGCGTAGAACCATATTAAATTAAACTTACTGCAAACTGAGGCTTTTTCTTTCTTCTTCCTTAAGCACGGTGGTGTTTTTGTTTCGTTTTGTACGATGGAGAGTTTGAATTATTTTATCACGTACACATTCTATCTAGTAAAACTGAATGAACCCTAATCTATATATATAAAATCGGAGGTATGTATGTGTGTGTATGTGCCACGATCACGCAAAAACGGCTTGACCGATTTGAACGAAACTTGGTATGCAGATCCCTCACTACCTGGGGTGATATGTTCTGGGTGTCTCCCGGCCCCCCTGCACACGTGGCCGGAGCTACAAACAGAAAATCAGATTTCACCCATTCATGTCAATGGAAAAAATGTAAAAAGCTGCCATTCTCACAGTAATTCACAAACAGCTTGACCGATTTGAATGAAACTTGGTATGCAGATCCCTCACTACCTGGGGTGATATGTCCTGGGTGTCTCCCGGCCCCCCTGCACACGTGGGCGGAGCTACAAACATAAAATCAGATTTCACCCATTCATGTCAATGGAAAAAATGTAAAAAGCTGCCATTCTCACAGTAATTCAAAACCGGCTTGACCGATTTGAACGAAACTTGGTATGCAGATCCCTCACTACCTGGGGTGATATGTCCTGGGTGTCTCCCGGCCCCCCTGCACACGTGGGCGGAGCTACAAAACATAAAATCAGATTTCACCCATTCATGTCAATGGAAAAAATGTAAAAAGCTGCCATTCTCACAGTAATTCAAAAACGGCTTGACCGATTTGAAACAAAATTGGTATGCAGATCCCTCACTACCTGTGGTGATATGTTCTGGGGGCCTCGCAGCCCACCTGCACACGTGGGCGGAGTTACAAACAGAAAATCGGATTTCACCCATTCATGTCAATGGAAAAAATGTAAAAAGCTGCCATTCTCACAGTAATTCACAAACAGCTTGACCGATTTGAATGAAACTTGGTATGCAGATCCCTCACTACCTGGGGTGATATGTCCTGGGTGTCTCCCGGCCCCCCTGCACACGTGGGCGGAGCTACAAACATAAAATCAGATTTCACCCATTCATGTCAATGGAAAAAATGTAAAAAGCTGCCATTCTCACAGTAATTCAAAACCGGCTTGACCGATTTGAACGAAACTTGGTATGCAGATCCCTCACTACCTGGGGTGATATGTCCTGGGTGTCTCCCGGCCCCCCTGCACACGTGGGCGGAGCTACAAACATAAAATCAGATTTCACCCATTCATGTCAATGGAAAAAATGTAAAAAGCTGCCATTCTCACAGTAATTCAAAAACGGCTTGACCGATTTGAAACAAAATTGGTATGCAGATCCCTCACTACCTGTGGTGATATGTTCTGGGGGCCTCGCAGCCCACCTGCACACGTGGGCGGAGTTACAAACAGAAAATCGGATTTCACCCATTCATGTCAATGGAAAAAATGTAAAAAGCTGCCATTCTCACAGTAATTCACAAATAGCTTGACCGATTTGAACGAAACTTGGTATGCAGATCCCTCACTACCTGTGGTGATATGTTCTGGGGGTCTCGCGGCCCTCCTGCACACATGGGCGGAGCTACAAACAGAAAATCAGATTTCACCCATTCATGTCAATGGAAAATATGTAAAAAGCTGCCATTCTCACTGTAATTCAAAAACGGCTTGACCGATTTGGACGAAACTTGGTATGCAGATCCCTCACTACCTGGGGTGATATGTTCTGGGGGTCTCACGGCCCACCTGCACACGTGGGCGGAGCTACAAACAGAAAATCAGATTTCACCCATTCATGTCAATGGAAAAAAATGTAAAAAGCTGCCATTCTCACAGTAATTCAAAACCGGCTTGACCGATTTGAACGAAACTTGGTATGCAGGTCCCTCACTACCTGGGGTGATATGTCCTGGGTGTCTCCCGGCCCCCCTGCACACGTGGGCGGAGCTACAAACATAAAATCAGATTTCACCCATTCATGTCAATGGAAAAAATGTAAAAAGCTGCCATTCTCACAGTAATTCAAAAAACGGCTTGACCGATTTGAACAAAAATTGGTATGCAGATCCCTCACTACCTGTGGTGATATGTTCTGGGGGCCTCGCTGCCCACCTGCACACATGGGCGGAGCTACAAACAGAAAATCGGATTTCACCCATTCATGTCAATGGAAAAAATGTAAAAAGCTGCCATTCTCACAGTAATTCACAAACAGCTTGACCGATTTGAACGAAACTTGGTATGCAGATCCCTCACTACCTGTGGTGATATGTTCTGAGGGTCTCGCGGCCCTCCTGCACACATGGGCGGAGCTACAAACAGAAAATCAGATTTCACCCATTCATGTCAATGGAAAATATGTAAAAAGCTGCCATTCTCACTGTAATTCAAAAACGGCTTGACCGATTTGGACGAAACTTGGTATGCAGATCCCTCACCACCTGGGGTGATATGTTCTGGGGGTCTCACGGCCTACAACTCTATTTTGCTTGCTCAAGGGTGGGTTCACCCAATAATTTATATATTCTTGCTCCAGGAGGTGAAACTAAAATTGTTGTTTATAATCACGTTTTGCGTTAGTTGTATTGTATTCATTTTGTCAAATATTTCACTTTTTAATTTGAATATTGTACTTTTTATTAAGCTGTAAAAAAATACTTTCATTCACCACTATAAAGTATCTTTATTTGAATCCATTTACAGTGTTATTGCTATAATTAAATACCCGTGCAACGCCGGGGCATCAGCTAGTGGTAAGCTAAAGTTTGAAAATATACACAAAATATCAGATGTCTCAGGGATGAATGCAGCTTCTGTCTTCAGTCACTAAAGACAGAGGACAGGAAATTCTCTGTTAGAGATACAAATTTCAACACAGTACAAGAGGAAGGAAAAATTTGTGTTCCTGATTCAGCCAGCTTAACACTGGAATACAATCTCGGACATCTACATTCCAGACCCTACACTCTCTCCATCAGGAGACTGAATCTTATCACCAAACTGAATTCAAATTAAGTTGATCATGCTGCCTTTCTTATACGCAGCCTTAAAGAGGCACTTTAATTCAGACAACTCAGACAGGCCTCCAGATTGAAAAGCTAACTAGAAGTATAGGGCCTGACATCCCAAAATGGGAGTCAACATACAATTGGGGGTGCTAAACCCATGAACTCAACATAAATCTCCCCCACTCCATGGTGTATGGATGTTTGTGAGTTTGAATGAGCAGTCTGTATCTAAGGGCTCCTTTTATCAATATCACGTATTCAACCGCCCGCCACGCTAGTCGCTAACACCTCCATTGACAAGGCGTTAGTTTTTTGGTGTGCCGGGGGGGTTAGCACGTGATGAAATGTTCGACGCGCTAACCCCCGTAGCACACCTTGATACAAGGAGCCATAAATGTCAAGAGCACAAACAATAATGCGGAAATGGGGAAGACTCACGTAGTCAAATCAAAAGCGAGAAGTACCTGAATTCTTCCAGTTTCTCCTTCACCCCTTACCCTCTACAACCAGTCTATCCAGTAGCATAATAAAGGGAGGGGAGAGAAAGAGGGGTGCAAACCATCCCAAGTTCTGTCTTAGCGAGGAAACTATCTATCGGGAGTTACATTGGCTCCCCGTGGAAGCTTGTGTTATCTTTAAGTTGGGATGCTTATATTATAAAGTTGCTTTTAGTTTGGCCCCTTTATATCTAGCAGACAGATTCTATATAGCATCCCAAAAGAATAACAGAAAGTCACATCTTTTGTTCGTTTTTTCACCTATTAAGGGATATCAAGCAGCTCATTAGGACAAAGATTTCCGATACCTATTGTCTACAACAAGCTCTTATGAACAGTTTAGAAAACAGTTGAAAACTTTCCTTTTCTCAAAATTTATGAACTAATCGTCTTTATTGTACCATTTTTATAAATTGTGTAAACCTCATCGAACTAATGGTTTTGCGGTCTAGAAATCTGGTGTTATGTTATGTTATGATATGGCTGGAGTACCTCCTTGCTAGTAGGATTTTCAGGATATCCATGAATTTAATTTGCATACACTGCCTCTATTTTATGCAAATCTCTTTTACATATTCATTATGGACATCGTGAAAACATGGCATGACTTGAGAAACACTGACCTAGAAGACACAAGTTCTTCCTTTTTCTTCTTCCCCCAGCTCTGTATCCTGAATTTTTCAGCTCCTGAGTCAGGGAAGAATAGAACCGGACGATTCATTGTGACCAGTTCATCATGGGATATTTAATCACAGCTGTGCTGAAATGACCACACTGAATTGTCCCATTCCAAGAGGAAAGCTGCAGTATTGATGGTGGACAGAGGTGCCAGATAGTGGACAGGGAGGATAGGGGGAGGGTAGACTTTTTGGGTGGTGTGGAGGCATTACAGACTGGGAGGAGGGGGGAGGGTAGAATTTGGGGGGATGTTGTGGGTGCATTTCCCCCAAAAAAGCACTAAATCTATACCTAGCAAGGGGGTGCAACCATGCACTCTAAACCTTCCTCTGAACCTGGAGTCTCGTCATGCTTCTGAGAGGAGGGGGCTCTGTGTGCAGGACGAGCAGAGGAGCAGAGAAAGAGGAAGGTGGAATTTTGCAGATCAATATTCAGCCTGCACCTAGGTTGCCACAAGTGATTTAACAGGGTAGGAACCTTCATTGCAGGACATTCATGGGACAATTCAGGACTGAATTGGCCACGCTGAATTAACTATGAGGAATCAGTCGTGATGAAACATTCTAGACCCAGGTAGTATAGGAGAAGATATCAGGAATGCTTAGGCACCCACAAACTAGTGTCTATGGGGCTCATAATCGAAAGAGAAATACATCCAAAAATGGGCCTAAGTCGGCACTTGGACGAACATTTCTCAAATACGTCCAAGTGCCGATACTAAAAATGGGTTTTGGACGTATTTCTAAACGACCTAGTCCTTCATAGTGCCGCTCAACGACCAAAGCTAAACGGGGCATTTCAGGAGAAGTGTCGAGAGCGGGAGTTGGGTGGGACGTGAGCTGGCTTAGACTTAGTCGTACAGCATGTATAACCGAAAGTTATACAGCCCACAATCGATGGAAAAGCACTGCAAACACATAATACAGACCCCACACACTACCCCAGTGATCACCAACTCCCCCCATTCCCATAAAAATTTTAATCACAATTTTAAAATTCAGCCTCCAAACCATCATCACCTGACCGCCTAAGTCAGCTTAAGTCATCTTGGGGGTGGGTTAGGGACCCTTAGAGAGGAGGACCCATGCCCATAAGCCCCTGTAATCATTGCATTGATAATGAAACATGTGCACTCCCCTATACACCCCCAAAACCCTTTTTTACTGGCATATAAGTGGCTCCTGCAGCCATAAGGGCTATTGGGGTGGTAGATAAGTGGGTCTACGGGATTCTGGAGGTAGTTTGGGGGGCTCACCATGACCTATAAGGGAGCTGTAGTGAGGAGAAGACATGGTACCCTTTTTATGAAGTTCACAGCAGTGCCTTGTAAGGTACCCCACTATTTAGGTGCCATGTCTGGGTGTTCAGTCCATCACTTTGCAGACCCCTCCCACATCCAACAGGGCTTGTTCTAGGCATTTTGGACTTGGATGAAAAGTTGGACGAAAATGTGGTATAAAAATGGACAATTTAGCAACTTGGATGATCAAATCAGGAAAAGAAAAATCTTCTGCTGCCACGGTAATGCAACCCAACCTCCTCCAAAACATCATCTCTTGCACACCACCTTTACAACTCAGGAGTTCAATCTCCTCTTGTAAAAACACTTGCTCCCCCCTCTCCACCCCAAAGTAGAAGACCTTTCTAAAATAGCTACCTATGATCCTTTCCATCCGTCATCTTCCCTAGGACTCACCCAAGGGTATCCCAGTAATCTAGTGGATAGAATGGACATGGTCGCTTTCTTCTCCTGTCCCATAGCTACAGGGGTTCAAAATGGCAGCCATGACCCCTAATAGTAATCTCTTAATACTATCACTAGGGCTCAACCAGCTTTTAAGGAGCTACTGGGGATTTTCTGCTTGGGGGGAGGGTTGCTCTGGAGGGATACTGTGACAGGGATCCTGTGCAAGGATAGGCATGGTGTGCAGGGAGGTACTTCAAAGGAGGGATTTCTTCTGAAGAGGAAATCGGGGTTTTCTTTGTAAGGGCTGTAGCTTCATATCAGGCTGCTGGTAGGAGAGCTGTGTTATATACCACCTTTTGAGATGGCATTAATAGCCATGCTATTAGCAGTCCTTTCACTTAGCCTGCAGTAACGTCTTGCATGCCCACTAGATTTCTGATGTGTTGACTACTTTTAGAATGTAGGAGCCATTAGCATAGACCTATGTTAATGTCTATAGCACACTAACCCCCCAATTCTATAAAATGTGCTTAAAATTAGTGACTACATTGGGGTACCTAACCTCCTAACTTAGGGGTCCTTTCACTAAGGCGCGCTAAATCAGTTTGCGTGCCTTAGTAAAAGGATCCCTTAATTAATAAACTAAATCAGTGCCAATAATTAACACTCATTTTAATTGATAGTGGGGATTATGCATACAGAAATATAATATTAGAAAGATGGTCAAATTCATTGAATATTATGTTACTCCTCCAGTTCTTTTTGATTGTATTTTTGTCACACGTTAGTTTCCCCATTGGTACATCAGCACTTACCATCACCTAGGGACCCTTTCATTAAGCCGCGGTACGTACTAACTCAGGCTTTTTAAAATTGCTTTTTAGCGCAGGGGACATGTTTGGAGCAGAGAGTATTATGCAATAACACAACCTATATATTCCACAAGGGTCCTCAATCGTCAATATAACTCAAACGGTAGCAAAACTTTACCACCATTAGAATACCCTTATGCATTAAACATTTTAGTCGAAGTTTCAAGGATCCTCAGTGGCACCACTTGGAGCTCAATAACATTTCATTGCGCCAAGCTTTATGTGTCTACTCGTCATCGGGTAGTACAGAACATGCCTAATCTGTCTCCAAACACAGCCCGGCACTATAATAAATTCAAATTTATTTTTTTTTTTGACACATGGGAAGCACACACTGATTCCAAAACTACCATGAGATGTCTGAGCACACCCTACGGTAATGTTTTGTTTTTTTTTTAATCTGTGGTAATCATGCATCAGTACTTATTGCAGCTTAGTAAAAGGACCCCTAAAACTTCCAGGTTAGCCTCTATCTAAAGAGGAGTGTGTGGTGCAGTGGTTAAAGCTACAGCCTCAGCAACCCAAGGTTGAAGATCCAAACCCATGCTGTTCCTTGTGACCTTAGGTAAGTCACCTAATCCCCCCCCCCCAATTGCCCCAGGTATATTAGATAGATTGTGAGCCTACCAGGCTAGAAAGGGAAAAATTTTGAGTACCTAAATAAAATAATGTAAATCTTTCTGAGCTCCCTGAGAACAGTATAGAAAATTGAATAGATAAAGATGATGATATGGAAGAAAAAAAAACCAAACCCAACAGTAATTCTTACCAGACAAGATTGAAACCTCTAAATCAGCCTCCAGGTTGATGAAAAGTCTTATTGTGGGGAGGATCTGACAGGGACTGTAAAAACAACACCTGTGAGAAAGATATGAAGATTAAGAAATAAACAACTGAGGCAAAATTGATTGACTAGGATCAAGTTCATTGTTAAGCAAAATAAATTGATGATATACTGTACATTAAGGCCTTAATTCTATAAAAGGTGCCCGGAGTAGAAGGAAGACAGGAATCCTCACCCTGCAGCGATGGAAGTCTTTTGCATCCCCCCCCCTCCCATACCTCTTAAATCCTTCTGCTTCTCATTGGCTTCCCACTGCTCTCACTAACTTGAGTCTTCCCTCTAATGTATGTTATGTCAGAGGGAAGGATTGAGGCTAGTGTGAGCAGCGGTTAGGAGTCACAGCTTGCTGCCAACAAAGAACAGAAGGATTTAGGCGTAGTGGGGAGGGGGAGTACATTTAAGAGAGACTCCCCCCATCACCAGGGTGAGGGAGAAAGAGGAGAGATGCCAGGATTTCCATGTGTTAACTGTGCATTAACTCCCAAATTCTATAAAGTTCACCTAAAGTTAGGCATCTACTTTGGTGCACCTTGTTGATATAGGCGCTTTACTTAATAGCCTAAATTGGTGCCAAGAATTGGCAATTAACACCTCACTATTGACATCAACTGGACTTAATCGGAAATTAGGCACCTAACTTGGTAGGTTCCTAGTCCAAACACATAGAGGGGCATAATCAAAAAAAACACGTCTAAGTCCCCTTTTGGCCTAAGGCCTTAAACGTTGAAAGTAGAAGCAGGGAAAATGTCCATGATCAAAAAAAACATCCAAAAGGAGGGTTTTTTTTTTTATAATGGCCTGCCTCTACGTTAAGCTGTTTAAACGCCCAGACCACCACTACGTATAAACTTACACCATATAATCAACCTAAAAAAAGCCTAAGTCCCAAACGTCCAAAACAGGGGCTTTTAGGTGAAGGAGGAGCCAGTCCTTCGCCTAAAAGCTGGATTCTGTAATCGGTGTCTGTCAAAAAGAACACTGGTTTCAGAATCGACCCCCCCCCCCCCAACTGAAGTGCCGCAGTTCGGAGGGGAGTGGGCGATCACCATCGTGGCAGGAGAGATGAGCCATCTCTCCTGAAACGATAGGCAGGTTGCTGGGGCTGCTGAGCTGCAACAATCAGCTCAGCAGCCCCTTTTTTGGCACTTATACCTGTTTTGACTTGGTCTAAGTCAAAACGTATAAATGCCGGCTAGACAACCTGTCAAAACGTTTGGTTATACCTTCTATATGCCTAGGTGTAGGTAGGCCTACCTCCCGCCCACCGCCCGCCCTTTCCCCTCCTCTAAAAACACCTCTTTTCGCTCTATGCATTTAGAGGCAGGGGAAAGGCCTAAGCTGGTTTTAGATACGTCTAAAACCAGCTTTGATCATGGGTACTTGGACGATCATGCTTTTGATCGTCCAAGTACCCATTTAGGCCACTTTTTAGATGTTTTTTTTTATTATTATGAGCCCCATAGGCAACAGTGGGTGTGGTTAGGGGGTGGATCATGGACATGTTTTTGAGTAAGACGTCATTGTGTACAAAACTTAGGCTCAGGCTTTTAGGCCAAGAAAACCCTGGCATAATTAGGGTGTGCCTAAAATTTAGAATGGCTAGCAACACCTAAGGCCACTTAGGCAGCATTAAATTTGATTTTGTACAGTGTACTACACTTTTATAGAATTACACTTAGTGCTGTACTAGTTGGTGCCGATTTTTTAGGCAACATTTATAGAATTGGGCCTAAGGGTATAATGCCCTTTAGTAAAAGGGTCCCTTAATCAGATAAAAAGTATGTGAAGTCAGTGGCTTTACCAGAGCAAGAATTTTTATTTTTTGTATTGTTTCCTTATTTCCCGGTCTTGCTGTGTCCACATACTCAAATGCCACAAGACCCAGACAACTTCAACAATCATATATACCTGTAGTTGCACAACCAACTGTTCAAATCTAGCCAGTCAAAATTTTTCTGGTGAGAGTGTGGTGCTGTGGTTAAAGCTATAGCCTCAGCCCCCTGCAGTTGTGGGTTCAAACTGCTCCTTGTGACCCTGGGAAAGTCACTTAATTTACCCCATTGACCCAGGTACATTAGATAGATTGTGAGCCAAACAGGGGGGAAAATGCTCCAGTACCAGCATAAATTCATGTAAACTGTTCCAAGCTCCATTGGGAGAACAGTATGGAAAATGTTCACATATTTTTGAATGATATTATCCTAATATTAATTGATCAAAAAGCCCTTTTGAACACGTTAGGAAATGATAACTTGATAGATATTTTGGGCCTCCTTTTATCAAGCTGTGTTAGAACATTTTAGCACGGGCTGGCAAGGTAAATGTTCGATCACTCATAGGCATTGAATGAGATTCAGAGCATTTACCTCACCGGCCCACACTAAAATACTCTATCGCAGCTTGATGAAAGGGAGCCTTGATAACTTGCCAATAACTTGATAGAATATAATGTTTTGGCTTTGCATGAGCAATTATTGCAGGATAGTGTATACTGTATAACATATTCAACTATAGCATTTTGGGTTAAATATATTTGTCTAGGACAAGTGTGGTTTGTTTTTTTTTTGTTTGAATTTGACAAGTGGTTAGGATAGTTGTTCTAATTGTATGAAATGTTTGAAAAGCTTTGTTTCGGAAGCAAATTTAAAATCATGGGTTTTTTCCATTTCTAGCACATGCCCATGTGACAACACAAAAGAACAGACAAATTGTCACATAGGATTAAGAATTCTTTTTCTGTATGTGGTCTGTGATGCATTCATACAGTAATCAGTTTCAATAGTATAAGGCCTGATTTTATAATAAGATGCCTATGTGCAAAGTCCAAAATAAAAGATCATTATTTTTTTTTTTTATGTATGCTATTTCAAGAAGACGTAACAAGATAAACTTGTATCAGGAAATGCTGGCTGAGAAGACATTAATAATTCACAAAAAGAAGAAAAAAATAGAGAAAAGGGAAAAATGAATCAGAAAGTTTCCACCTGTCAAAATTAGTGCTTTGCAGAAAGTTACTATTTAAAGGCTTATTTTATAAAAGCACATTTTTTTTATTTTTTTTATTTACTTATTAGGAATTATTGACTGCCTTTTTGAAACAATTCACTCAAAATGGTGTAGAGTAAGAGTAAGTCAAGCACAAGCAATAGACAAGTAAAGCAGTAAAAATATTCAAATAATAATACAAAATAAGCTTAAAATGCTACATTATAATGTCAACACAATATGCAATAAAACATTTTAATAGACAGCAGAGATTACAAACAAATAAGGAACATGCCCTCTCCTTTACAAAGCTGTGGTAGTGTTTTTAGCTCCGGCTGCTACGGTAACAGCACAGACGCTCATAGGGATTCTATGAGCGTTGGAGCTGTTATGAGGTGGCTGGCGCTAAAAACACTAGTGTAGCTTTATAAAGAAGGGGGATAGTGATAGATAAGATTAAGTAACAAGGAGTTAGAAAATAAGTGGACTAATTTAAGGAAAATTATGGGGTCTTTTTACAAAGCTGAAGTAGAAAGTGGCCTAAGCGTGCCACTCAGTGCAATCATAGGCATCAGAACGGAGGAGGCCACAGGGGCCATGGCCTCCCCAAAAATTGGCAGTCGCCGATTGGTGCCCGCCCTCTCACCCATTTCTCGACATTGCACTTTAAATCTTTGGGGCAGCTTCCGCACAGTGTCAACGAGCGGGCCTGCCCTGGAACCCTTCATTCTACTTTCATGGGCAGGCCCGCTCGTTGAAGCTGCGTGGCGGCTGCCCCGAGGATTTAAAGTACAACGCTGGGAGGAGGGAGGAAGTGGAGTCATGAGCTGTTGATGGGCTGTGCCACAGGATTCTGCTGGGGCTGGTGCGGAACTCCTGAGTCCCCCCCACCCCCACCCCCTAAAACCAAACAGCGTTCTGCTGCCTATGGGTGCGATTGTCAATTTTTTAAAAATGGTGCTTTTATAGAATCACATCCTAGATATAGGTGCCACTCCATTAGGCCAGCTTTATTCACCTAATTTGGCGGTGCCTATATTGGACACCTAAGCCAACCACGCCTATTCTCCGCTCATAACTATGCCTACTTTTTAACATAGGTGTCATTAGGCATCCCTAGGCATTGGATGGTGCCTCCATTTAGGCGTCGCTAAGGGTCCTAAGAGTTTAACACAGAACTTAAAATTGCTTTTTATTTGGCTGAAAACCAGCATGGTTTTAACATGTGAGTAGCAGTAAGCAGTTTTAGTGCTAAGTGTCTCGTACTACAGAAAGGTAGTATATCAAATGGATTACCCTTACCCTTTATAAAACAGGTACCAAGATCTAGCCCCAATAGTGGACAGATGCTGCAAAGCACATAATTACACCTGTTTTGAAGTAGGTGTGAATAGGTGTGTGTACTTTATACATATATTCACACATTCTAGCTAATGTACCATTGGTTATGTGCTAACATTTGGTGATCAAATGACAGGCAGCAAAACAGTGGCAAAATGGCGGTTAGATATTTTACCCCCTCCTTTACAAAGCTGCGCTAGCGTTTTTAGCTTCGGTCGCGGTAGTTATAGATCTGACGCTCATAGGAATTCATAGGAATTTTGCGGCAGCCAGCGCAAAAAAAACGCTACTGCGGTTTTGAAAAGGAGGGGTTAAGTACGATCGTGTGATATTCTTTAATTTGGTCCTCAAATATGGTAGCACAAAACTGCAAAAGGTTTCTCATTATTAACGTTCTTTGCACAAAAAAAAAAATATATATATATATATATATATTCCTCTTTCCTAACTAGCTCTTTTTAAAAACTGTGAAACCTCAGTGCTATGTAGCCATCTCCAGTGGTCGCATAGCAAGCAATAAGAAAAAGAAGAATGGATTTAGGGCAAATAATACTCAGTTTTACCATTTGGCTTGTGTTATTTAGCAATAACGCGTGTTATTCTCTTAACAGAAATTATTAACTTCCTCTGCTACTAGTATTTGCAAGGGTACATGACCACTACCTCATTCATAATTTAAAAAACTGCTATTATTTCCTCCTTTAGGTCATCCAAGTGCCGACTTGGAAGGGTTTTTAGACATATTTCCGTCTCGATTATGAGCCCCATACCGTAACACTGCTTGTAGGCAGCATTATTTCTTTACCGCAGGATTCGGCCCCCTGTGATACTGGCATCCCATAGGTTGCTGAATCTGACAGAAAATCAAGGTGCAGTAAAAGGTGAACTTTTACCACACCTTGATGAAATCTCCCCCCCTCCCACCACCCATATTACGTCTCTTTCCATATTACGTCATTTAACTGGTGATCAATCTACAGTGAGATGCATCCCATGACATTTTAATTTCCTGAGGAGTCTCTCATTGAAGATTATCAAACACCTTTTGACAATCCAACCAATGTAGCTTAACAAGCCCACCTTTATCCATATCCTTATTCACACCTTCAAAGAATTCTAATAGACTAGTACTGGATGCGCTTCTTTATTAGATTCATGCCGAGTCATAGTTGTTCATAAATTTCAAGGCAGATCATTTTAACTGAGTAGACACCTTTGAAAACTGCCATTTCAGTAGTTTGATACACCAAGTTTTAACACTTTTCAGTACCACACCATGGTACATCATGGGATGAGTTCATGTAGGGACCTATTTGCTAATTCTGTTAGCTATTTATTTATGTTAAGTATTTATATACTGCCTATCAGTGCTAAATGCTCCATCGCTGCTCTGACTCATTGAATTTCTGTGAGCGTTGAAGCATTTAGCACTCCGGGTTGTGGTAGAAACCTCTACCATGGCTTAGTACAGGGGTGGGGGGGTGTAATATTGACCTCAATTCTTAAAAAAAAATCTGATGTGATTATAAATTATACACTGGTTGTATCCGTGGAGGGGCATAATCGAAAGGGACTTCTAAGTCTGTTTTCATCTAAGTCACAAAAAAACAGCCTAGGACACATTTTCAAAATATACGTCCAAAAATTTTTTTGTTTCGAAAATCGTCTAACTATACGTCCTGCCGATCTGATCGTCCAAGCCGCTAAATCATCCATCTTTATACCACATTTTCATCCAATTTTTCGTCCAAGTCAAAAACGCCTAGAACAAGCCCTGTTGGAATTGGGAGGGGTCTGCAATGTGATGGACTGAACACCCAGATATGCCACCTAAATAGTGGGGTACCTTACAGGGCACTGCTGTGAACTTCACAAAAAGGGTGCCATGTCATCAGCTCACTACAGCTCCCATATAGGTCACGGTGAGCCCCCCCAAACCATATCCAGAATCCCCTAGACCCACTTATCTACCACCCTAATAGCCCTTATGGTTGCAGGAGCCACTTATATGCCAGTACAAAAGGGTTTTGGAGATGTACAGGGGCGTGCACATGTTTAAGTATCAATGCAGTGATTACAAGGGCTTATGGGCATGGGTCCTCCTTTCTATGAGTCCCTAACTCACCCTTAAGATGGCTTAAGCCACCTCTGTGCTGGACAACTAGGCTTTCCTATGCCAGGCTGCCAGGTGATGATGGTCTGGAGGCTGAATTTTAAAGATATGATTAATATTTTTATGGGGGTGGGGAGCGGTGATCACTGGGGTAGTGTGTGGGGGGGGGGTCTGTTTTATGTGTTTGCAGTGCTTATCTGGTGACTTTAGGTGTATTTTTGTGACTTAGACCGTGTTTTACATAGTCTAAGTCACAATGTCCAAGTTCCGTCGATCCTGGGCTATATAACTTTCGGTTATACATGCTGTATGACTAAGTCTAAGCCGGCCCACGTCCCACCCAAATCCCGCCCTCAATACTGCTCTTGAAATGCCCCGTTTAGCTTTGGTTATTCAGTGGCACTATGAAGGCCTAGGTCGTTTAGAAATATGTCCAAAACCCGTTTTTATTATTGGCACTTGGACATATTTGGATAATGTTTGTCTAAGTGCTGACTTAGGCCAGTTTTTAGACGTTTCTCTCTTTCGATTATGAACTCCATACCATATAAAAATAATGGAGGAATTGGTGGATAATTACCTTCAGAATATTTGCATAAACATAGGACCTCTTTTACTAAGGGCTCCTTTCACTAAGGTGCAATAGCGTTTTTAGCGCATGCACAAGATTAGTCCGCGCTATAGCGCACACTAGCAGAAAAATTATCGCCTGCTTAAAAGGAAGTGGTAGCGGCTAGCACGCGTGGCATTTTAGCACGTGCTAAGCGCGTGCTAAAACCGCTTACGTGCCTTTGTAAAAGGAGCCCTAACCATGGCCTGGAGCGCAAAATGCTCCGATGTTCCGAACAGCATTGGAGCATTTAGCACTGTGCACCGTGGTAGAAACCTCTATTGTGGCTTAGTAAAAGGGGAGGAGGGAGTGTAATTTCCTACATTTTTCTGTCAAGATTTAAGAAAAACTATTGTATGGAGATGATAATAGGGACGTTAATTTCTAAGTAAAAGGCGACAAGCTAAAATATTAAAATTTAACCTGTTTGTAGCTTTCAGTTTGATTGACCATAACACGTTATTCCATGTGTAAAGTGAAGAAGGGATAGCAGGCAGGGTATTACACTGGTTGGGAGGATTTTTAAAAACAAAGATTTACAGAGTTTTAGGATACCAAGAATATTTTCTGATAAGAACATAAGAATAGCCTTACTGGGCCAGACAAATGGTTCATGTAGCCCAGTATCCCATCTTCGCGGAGACCAATCCAAGTCACTACTACCTGGCAAAAACCCAAATAATAGCAGCATGTTACCGTCCAATATCTGTCTCAACAGCAGACTATGGACTTTTCCTCCAGGAATTTGTCCAAAACCCTTTTTAAAACCATTGACTGCACTTACTACATCCTCTTACTATTTCCTCCTATTGGTTTTAAAAGTATTATTCTGTAACTTCAAGTGTCTTTGTAAATCTTGATGCAGTAAAAAAAAATTGTTTTATACAGACCTTGTAGTCGACCATTCCAGCTAATTGTTATCATTTTTCTTTTCTATTTTAAGTTATATTTTTTCCTATATACTTTTTTCATATTCGTCTACTATATTATAGTTCCGTCTTATTAGGATTTTGTGAATATTGACTTGTGAGGTGAGATGAACATTATGTTTTGCTTCTTTTCTTATGCTATGACTCACTGTACATTCTGGACTGCTTATGTTTTTGTTATTATTACAAACATTTAATAAATAAAAAATTTTGAACAGAAACAAAAAAAGATTCACTTGTACCTGTGGACAGTACTTGTGGGGTACCTCAATGTTCACAACTGTCTCCTATCTTGTTTAAAATTATGATGATCTCATTAGGAAGAAGGAAGAGGGAGTAGAAATATACATTTATGCTGATGATATTACGCTACTGGTTACACTTCTGAAATTAGCATCTGACATGAAAGAAAACCCAATAAAATTAGCTCCCTTCTGTTACTTCCAACTCTGGAATAATAAGGTATTGTAACAGAATTAATAAATTTACTTAAACTGTGTACCCATCTTTTTAAAGTCTGCAGATTTTGAAGATATTATATTATTTGCTTGTACAATTTTTAAAAGTTTAGCCTGAGAAGCTATTTGGTATTAAAATCTCATTTTGGGGAGGAAGCCAGGCAAAGAGAAGTTTTGTTTAATGTCATACTATGACACCAAATTGTGAAAATTAGATTTCTATTCAGAACCTCTAGTACATATTTCATAGACCTAACTAGATCTGCTTTGAATCATCTGAAGACTGGGTATGACGTTACGAAGTCTAGGTCATCATTTACGCTTCTGTGCTAAGCTAGCTCTAACCTCTCAGTCTGTTTAGAAATGTGACACACAGGCCCACAAGAAACCCTTTCCTCATTACAGCGCTAGAACTAAAGATCAACAAACAAGCCAGCCATGAAAGTATCAAGTCATTGAAATAGAAAGGTATCACCCACAACTTGTTTGTTGATCCTGCTGACAGGGCAAACCAAATCTTTTATTCCTTAAAGCCGGAAATCAAGCAGGCTCCTGTATGAGCTCTCAAATCAATCAACAAAGAGTGGTACAGCTGGCATCACTAGACAATGACATCTGCTTCCCACCCCTCCAGGGATTCTAAGCATTGTGTCTTTTGCACCTCCAGGTCAAGCTCAACCAAACTGCATGAGTAGGCTCAGGTGTTATACTGGATCTCAGGCTTGGTAGCATACAATAGTGTTTGGATCTCATCAGGACAGTCCAGGATGATTTTTTTGTCACATGGACCTTCATAGCTCAACAAACATATTTACTGAAGTTCTGATGCATGTGGCCAATCAAATTTTGTTACTGTCCCTTTAACGAAGAAATCCATGTGCACATCAGCAGTGTTGAAAATTCAATTTAAACTCTTTGTCTGTTGCTGCTTACTCTAAAGATGGTCTTTCTTAAACAAGAGAGCACCAAGGAGTCGTTAGGGCTCTCTCTTCATTACTTCAAAAAACCAATCATTAGACACCAGAGTATATACGTAATTAGAAAATCACTTCCTTTGCAATCCAAGCTAAGTAGTTTACATACTGTAATTACAGGGACAAAATCAATTTTTAATCATTTCACTGATTGGGCTCATCAGCACTGTGGGAACATTGTAACCTGCTTGTTGTGCAAAAGCAACATCTGGGCTAAAACAATTACCCTTTGTTTGCTACAATATTCCTTAAATCTTTTTTTCTAGCATAAAAAAAAAAAATGAAAACATGTAAAAAGATATCTGGAGGTCTTTCTGTCCTTGATCAACACAGATCCCAAAGTACTCCAGGCGATGAGAATTTACAGTTTAACAGTATACTTCCAAGGAATGTGTTTTGTGTGTGTGTGTGTTTTTTTCCCCCCCGTTCTGTAAGATAAAAGTATCTGATTGTTTTAAAGATGCATTCAGCTGGCTAATTGTTCCATAGCTAACACATGGTATTCAAAGAACCCACACATTACAAAAGCTCATCTGGAAAATAATGGGCAAGCATTATTGCAATGGTTTACACTTTTCTAATATAAATGAATGGATTTTATCAAAATTAAAAAGAAAATCTAAGAGGCTGCATATGTGTGAAAAATAGATGATATGTATTGGCAAGGCAAAGCTAAGCATTTTATTCTCGTAATAGGAAATGACCTCATTTACACGGGAGTAATAATTAGTACTGCTTCACTGACAGTTAAGGAAAAAAAAAAGTTTCACAGTATAATAAGGCAGCATCTCCTTTGTTAAGAGATCTGCAATGATTATTAACCCTTGCCAAGAAAGTCCTCGTTTAAATCTTCCTTTTTCTGATACTGTGCTTAGGCAGACTGTTCCACTCAGAGGCTGGATCCCCAGAATCTGACCAATGCCCGAAGGCTCGGATAACGGAGGGCTTTTGCACAGGGGAATTAGAATTGGGAGGCCGAAAAGGAATCAGTCATAATAGAATTAGCACGGAGTGCTGATTTTGGTGCCCAGGACGTGCACCTGCTGAAACCAGGTACAAATCCCGGCACCCCAATTTGAGTGCACATCCCGGGTATTCTATAATACAGCCAACAAATTGTTAGAAAAGCTTCTGAACCACCTATGCCTCTCCCATGAGCCTTAAATGCAGGCCTGTAAAATGCTGGCCTAAATTTAAGGTGCCTGTTTTAAAAAACAAGCCCAATTCTATAAATAGCGCTGATGTGCGATTTCTGGTAGGGTGAACAGATCACAGATGATTGAGGGGGGTAAAAGATTTTAAGTTCTGTGTTCTCTGTCAGTGTGAAGAGATCACAGGTGACAGAGGTATGAGAGACTTTGGTGGGAGTTCCGAGAGGCTGTCAGAGTGGGCAGAGTTTAGTGACGAGGGTGAGCTGTGAGAAATTTAAGAAAGACCACTAGAGGTCCGGGATGCCAGGGGGGAAGGTGGGAGGGAGGCGTGGGCGAGTCAGAGTCAGCCCAAAAGTTATTCACAAAGTTTCAGTATTCGCGGTCCGGCTCTGCCCCTAACCCCCGCGAATATTGAGGGAGGAGTGTACTTAATAAAACCATGGTGACACCTTTTTATTTGGTCTATCATTAGTTTAGTACAGTGTATCGCAAACTGGAGGATTCAGGGATGCTCTGAGATGCTGGCGAGGAGGAGAGGCACCGGCGCCGGCCGACTGCTTACAGGATGTGCCTCTCGCGGCAAACAGCACATCCTATAGTCAGTCATCTGGCGCCTGGGCCTCTCCTTCTCAAGGCGCCTCTGCTCCTTCTCCTTACCTCTCCTTCTGCAGCCCCCTCCATCGGCAGTAACAGGAGGCTCAGGGCAGCGGCTGGAGGACATCCACGCATTTCTGGGTGCCCTCCAGGCGCAGCCATGAGATTAATGTGCCAGCAATTTAAAAAGTTTGCGATACATTGGTTTAGTACATCAGGTGTTAAAGGTGAAAGTAATGCTAGAATTAAAACTAGCAAGTAATTCCCAACCATACTTGTTTACATGTTGGTCACCATTCAGTCCCTTTAGGTGATTTTTATTAAAATTATTAAATAATGAATCCTGAATAATTAGAATCCATCAGAACATCTTTGTGCTCCAAGACATTAGAAACAGTCAAATAGGCACAACCATTTCACATTCAATACTTCTGTGCTTACATTCTTTCACCAGTTGTTAGCTCAACATATTAAATTTAAACACAAGGCTGGGGAGGCCTCACTGGGTGTCCCGGATGTCTACCCTCCCCCTTTTCATCCCTCCCCATGGTTAAATTTCCACTAAAGAAGTTTTATTTATGGCCGCAGCGTGGTTCCAACACAATCAACATTAAACCATATTCAATAATTCTGCCTATAAATAACATATTGAACTAACGATAACTTGTCAAATACAATACTTCAACTTTATCCTAACTTCTAACAGTTCGATCTCCCTGGCGCGCCGCAGAAGAATGGCTGCGCCGGGAGAGCCTAGCAGTTCAAATCTCCCACTGCCCCTCCCCTCCACCTATCCCTGACTAGCTCCTTTGCTTCCTATTCTGCCCTGGTCCCCCGGAGCCCCCCCCCACCTTGTGCCAGCCCCCCCCCCCTAATCACTCCGGGGCTTTCTCTTTTCTCTGATAGCTATTCCATGTTTCAAAGTACTTTGGACACTTTTTCATGCTTTGGATTTTTTTTTATTGGTTTTTTTCTTTCTTTAGTTGTTGTGGATGAGAAGCAAAAGAGTAAACAAACTGCAGCAATCATGGTTGTGTATACATCATACGCTTAGGAAGGTCCCAACAGACAAAGTCATGCATTCTAAGGAGAATAGTTATCAATGAGGGCTACTTTTCAGACATGTCATTTTGGCACTAATTTGTGCTATTTTAGCACTGATCCCATTTAATGCAATGAGATCTAGTTACTAATAATCAGGGGGCCTATATTTGTTTTTTTGCTGACCTGGAATTTCAATGCCGTGCCATGTCCAAGCACTGAATTTCTAGGTTTCTGAAGCTAGCTTATGAATAGCCAGAAAAGTACTATATTCAGCACTTTACTGGCTATGGGTTACCATATAAAGACCAGACTGACTTTTATGCAGTCCTGTTTATGTTCTATTCTATTGAGGTTCTTTATATAATAAACATGATACTACAAAAAAAAAAAAAAAGTTAACATTTTCAAACTCACAGATAATTTACATATGCTGGCTTTTACAAAGCTGTGGTAGAGGTTTCTACCACGAACCAGCGAGGTAAATGCTCACAGAATTCTGATGAGCGTCAGAGCATTTACCTCGCCGGCCTGCAGTAGAAACCTCTACCGCGGCTTTGTAAAAGGAGCCCATAGTGACAAGTGAATGATTCATAAGCAAATGAAAAAAGCCAGGTTTTAAACAGCTTACGAAACATCAAATAACCCACTAGGGCAGAAATAGTAGTTGAAAGGGAATTCCATAAAGAACAACTTGCATATGTAAAAACTCTTTTCCTGGTGGATGTCAAATGAATTTGTCGCAATGAAAAAAGCACTAACAAGCTGTACCGTGAGGAGCGTAAAACTACCTCTACATTGTTCCCTAAGCTTCTCCATAAGATATTTAGGTTGGAACTGCTTAAAGGCTTTAAAAACCAAGCAGAGTAATTTGAATTAAATTCGTACTTTGATTGGAAGCCAATGTAAATCCTTAAGAATGGGTATAATAGGGTCAGTTTTCTTTGTAGTGTGATCAACCGTGCCGTCATATTTTGGACTAACTGCAATCTCTTGAGATCGTTTTTTGAAAGACCTACATACAATGCATTGCAGTAGTCCAGTTTGCTGATAACAAAGGCAAAAATGTGTGGTTAGCCTAGCTATTTAAGTGCTGAATACTGGCACTTATTGGGCCAATTGCCGAGTCTGCCCCAGCCAGCTTTTAGTTTGGTGCTAAGCACTTATTTTCAGCCGCACTAATCGGTTAAATGCTGGTGATATTGGCAGTTAGCCCTGAACCGGTAATTTCACTGGCTAAATCACTTTGACTATCGACGACAGGGCTAAGAATAAAATAACATGTCCTAATAGTAGCCCATGTTGAGAACTTGCCCCTTTAGGAGGTAATTTTATGGAGGATTTTTTTTTATGCATACTTGCCATTATCCATATGTAAAAGGCCTTTTATTAAATTGCTAGCTGAGTGCAAGCCAAAAATTCTTTATTTGTTTAGTTTCCTGTATTGTTTAAATGAATAGTTTAAAAAACAAATCTTAAATGGTTGCATGTCTGTTTGATGTCGAGTGGTGCTTAGAAGGCAACTCTGGCCATGAAGAACTAATGCCCCCCCCCCCTCACTTTATACAAAGCCACATTAGGCTGTTTCATCGGCAGCTATGGAGGTATTAGCTCTGATGCTCAAAGAATTCTTATGAGCGTTGGAGCTAATACCGCCAAGGACGTCGATAAAAAAGCTTAACGTGGCTTTGTAAAAGGGGGGGGGGGGGTAAGGCAGGTAAGGGTAATGGATATGATATATGTTTATGTTTGTTTATTAAAATCTTTATATACCGCCTATACAGCCAAAAAAGATCAAAGTGGTGGGGACCATCAAAATGGTTTACATACTGTACTGTATATTCTAAATGCCGGTGCGTTTTCTGTCCCTATATACAGGTACTCATTTTATACCTAGGACAATGGAAGGTTAAGTGACGTGTCTAGGGTCACAAGGAGCTACAGTGGGAATTGAACCCAGTCCCCAGTCTATATCTCGCAAATGACATGATGGTTTGGATAGTCTGGAGTGGGCTTCATGGCAACTCCAGTAGCTGGAACCTAAGGACAGTACCGGGCAGACCTCTGTGGTCTATAGTCCAGAAATGTCAGAGAAGATAATTTAATCATGAATTAATAAAGCATGTGACTGTTGGGCAGACTGGATGGACCATTCAGATCTTTGTACGCTGTCATTACTCTGTAAGGGATTTTTTTCACGTCATGTTTTTTTAATCTCTTCTTTTATTCAGGGCAAAATAACCAATGGTGTGACTTTTTGCCCAAGAGCGCTTCCTCTTGTGTCATATTGCCCGTTATTCTTCAATAGTGTATTTATTGATAAATAGTGTGCACTACTGCCAATACATTTTGGGTTAAAAATGACATGAAACAAGCAAAATCTCATTTCAAACGAATGCACGCCAATATACTGTATAAAAGTGCACGCGGTCCAACCAGGAATATATTTGTATGCCACATTAAGGCAGGCATATTGTGGTTGGTATGTGGGCATAGTTGCAATTTACCCAAGTATTTTAGAAACTACACCCACTCCTGCCCTTTTCATGCTAGCATTTATGCATGTTCCTGAGCAAGTGTAAATGTCGCTGGTTCCAATCCACACATAGGCAGCTTACTCTCCAAATGGTGTATGCCTCAGATTAAATTCTCCCATCCTTAAAACATAGAGGGCTTATCTTGAGATCAGCAGACTGGCCCCGCACCTTGCAGTTTCCAAGACATATAGCACAGAAGGCAGAAATGAAACCATCAGGGTTAAGTCAAGACTTACAACTAACAGAGAGAAACAAAAACTGTCCCCAAATACTGAGGAAATCTATGTCTTGTCTACCTAACAATCTCTGGAAAACTGCATTTGAAAGACCTGTTCAACGCATTTAAAAAAATTAGGCCCACCAGCAGCACATATTGCTCCATGAAACATGGTCGGACTGTTGCCTTTCCAAATGAAACATCAGTATGCATAATCAATTTCTTTTGCCCACAGAAGGAGCGATCGCATTACATAAAGTAGCATTAGCCAATGTTGGCAGCATTCCCACAGTAGCAACAATATGATAGAACAAAAGAGAGCTTACATATCAAGAATCTAACATCTGTCCCTCATGCACACCACCCCCTTCCTCCAGCTTCCCTTGAGCACCCTCAGTGCCCTGCACACTGATCCATACACTCCTCCACCATTTACCCAAGTGAGGATGGATAGAATATGTACATGTCAAGAGAGCTAAAGAGAACTGGAAAAAAAAACCTACAAAAGTATAAATAGATGCAGTCTGACTCTGTATCTACAATATACAGTATATCCATATATCATCAGTTTTCAATAGAAGTTATCTACTTACTGGGAACTGGTAAAACATATATGTATAACTTTCAGATCTAAAATCTCTCTAGATGTCATGACACTATCTACAGAAAGGCACAGCAAAGGTGGGAACCAAATATCTGTACAATAGCAGTGTACATTTAGTTGAAACTAGCTGTGCAATTCACCATTTTACCCTCCTAATTCAATATATAGTATTCAAAATATGGGCATAAATTTGGGTGCGTGCCCAATTTGTACATGTAATTTGATTACTTAATGAGCCAATAAGGGCCAATAAATGGGCACCAAAAATCAATAATTTACACTAATTGGAAATAAATGGAATTACACATACATCTTTATAGTCGCTATTCTAAAGATGTGTGTGTAAATTTTTCCTTGTGATCTGAAAAAGAGGCGTGGCTAAGTGACGGGGTTAGGTTCATTTCTAGAACTTGCGTACAGTGTTATGGAGGATCCACACCTAATTTAGGGCATGGGGCTTTTGAGGGCGGCTATAGGATGCTACCACTCCCCCTGCTGGATACTCCCTCACAGGGCAGTTGCTGTTAATCCTTGCATCCAAAATTGGGTGCACATTCTGGCACTAAGCGCTATTCAATTAATGGTGCCCAACTTGAAATGACGTTTATAGAACAGTGCGTAACAGGCATTTTTTTGGTACCCAAATGTGGGCGCCATTTCCAGAATTGGATTCCTACATGAATATTCGGTGCCATTGAAAATATATAAAGCAGCACTGGTGGAGGAGTGGCCTAGTGGTTAGGGCTTCAGCCTTAACACCCAGTTCTTTGCGACCCTGGGCAAGTCACTTCATTGGCCAAGGTACATTAGTCAGATTGTGACCTCAACAGGACAGATAGAAATACTTGAGTACCTGAATGTAAACTGCTTAGGCTACAAGCAGTGTATAATACAACACAAATCAAATATCCAAGTCAAATAATACCATCAATCACTTTAATGGAACAATGTTGATTGACCACAGCTTCTTTATTATTTTAGGGCACCTTTTACAAAGCCGCAGTAGAGGTTTCTACTGTGGGCTGGCAAGATAAAAGCTACAACACTCAAAGGGCCTGATTCTATATATAGCATCTAAAAAATTAATGCCGATCATAAGGCACTCAGTGTGATTCTATAAAAGGTATGCACACTTTAAAGAATCTCGATAAGGGCCAGTAAGTCTCAACTTTTAGATGCACCCAAGGAAAATCCCTGCGCCTAATCAGGGGTATTCTGTAAGAGTGCTCATAAATTCTAGGATTGCTCATGATCCATCCATGTTCCTCCCCTGGCCACACACCCTTTTCAGATTTGCAAACTAGAACCGGAACGCAGTACTTTATAGCATACACCTACCAAGTTGTGTGCATAAATTCTAATTAGCGCCAGTTTAGCATCAATTATGAGGTGTTAACTGGCAATCATTGGTGCCGATTAAGCTTGTTAAACAATTAAGGGGTAGATTCACTAACCTGCCCAATCACGACCAATACGTGTCTGATCCAACAATATTCAAGCAACAATATTCTAATGGGGGTGATCAGAGGAACGCCCCCATGCGCACACATGGATCGCTAGTGTGCGAACCAGACGCATGCGCAGACCATCTGCTTTCCCTGTAGATGGTTTACAAATGCGTTCGTGTTCTTTTGCTGCGTTTTTATTTTTTGGGGTTTGTTTTTTTTTTGAGGGGGGTGGACCCAACTTCATCCCGGCGGCAGCAGCAGCCTCTTTTTAAAAACTTTTTTTCTCAACTTCTTTGTGAGCCCGTGGTTTTAATCCGCTTAAACCCAAAGGTTAAAATCACGGGCTCGCTGTACGGGGAAGGGCAGGAGAGATTTGTGGCGGCAGGCAGGAGAAATTCGGGGGAGAGCAGGGCAGCCATTCAGAGCAGTAGGCAGGAGAGATTCGGGGCAGAGAGATATAATTGTCAGGGCAGCAGAGAGCAGGGCGGCAATGGAGCTGGAGAGTCAGAAAGGACATTTGCGACTGGTCCCCAGCAGTCGCTTCTTGGGTTAATCAGCCAGCCCAGTCGGTTCGCAAAATTTGTTTTGTGAATCGCATCCCTGCCTACTTTGCATGTCATTTCCCTCATTTGCATGTGCGGATTGGAATCAGATCGGCAGAAGTGAATCGGGCAGGAGTAAAATTGGGTCGCAAAGGAGTCACAAACCGATCGGTATACAATCGGTTTGCTTAGTGAATCTAGCCCTAAGTTGTGCTTGCAAATTGGCTGTGCACATCGATTTGCACATACAACATACTACGCTATATATAGAATTGGGGGGTGGGGGTAAGTTTATAAACACATGCATAAAATACCAAGATTAACATATTTCAGGTATCTTATTTATGTCCTTCCATTGTCAAATACTTCAGTATTTGCTTTCTCTTTAGTGAGTGCACAAAATGGGCAAAGTATTTTTCCTCTTGATAGAAAGATATGAATTTCTGAGATAGCTTAGTTTTTCTATACTATGGGTTGCAATCCCAATATGCATTTGGGGGCTCAATACAGGCAGAATCTCCATAGAGATATCATCCTTGCCTCCAGAGGTCATCAAAAGCAATGACATATTAATGCAAAATAGGAATATTCTTTCATTTGAAATGACATAGGAAATTTCAACATTTCTCAGGTTGTTTCTAACCCAAAATGGCAGGGAAATTTTTTTTTTTTTTTTTCATGTGGACTGCATAGCAATGCTCAAATAATGTATACTATTGCTCAGTAATTTACATTATTTATCAATAGGTGATCTGCTCAGTGGCGTACCTAGGGGGGGGCGGGGGGCGGGCCGCCCCGGGTACCAGCCCTAAGGGGGTGTTCCCGGCCTTGCCGTTCAGTCCCCCGCCACCCCCGAAGGACCGCTCGCCCCACTGACCTTCCTGCACCACCTGTGAAGCAGCCCGCAGCAGGATCGCGAAGTCAGCGTCAGCATCCCTGCGCTGCTTCCTGCGCCGCGATCCCGCCCCTCCTCTGACGTCAGAGGAGGGGCGGGACCGTGGCGCAGGAAGCAACGCAGGGATCGCTGACGCTGACTTCGCGATCCTGCTGCGGCTGTTCATAGGTGGTGCGGGGAGGCCAGGGGGGCGAGCGGTCCTTCGGGGTGGGTCGGGGCATCAGGCCTTCAGGGTGGGGCGGGCGGGCAGGCAAGCAGGCTTTCAAGGGGGAGGGGGGTGACAGGCAGGCAGGCAGGCCTTCAAGGGGGGACAGGCCTTCGGGGGGGGGTGCAGACCTTCAAGGGGTGCAGGCCTTCAAGGGGGGCAGGCAGGCCTTCAGGGGGGTGCAGGCCTTCGGGGGGGGTGTAGGCCTTTGGGGGGGGTGCAGACCTTCAAGGGGGTGCAGGCCTTCAAGGGGGGGAACAGGCCTTCAAGGGGGGAAAGGCAGGCAGGCCTTCAAGGGGGGGACAGGCCTACAAGGGGGGGGGACAGGCCTACAAGGGGGGGGGACAGGCCTTCAAGGGGGGGTGCAGGCCTTCAATGGGGGTGCAGGCCTTCAAGGGGGAGACAGGCCTTCAAGGGGGGGGAAAGGCAGGCAGGCCTTAAAGGGGGGACAGGCCTACAAGGGGGGGACAGGCCTACAAGGGGGTGGGACAGGCCTTCAAGGGGGGGACAGGCCTTCGGGGGGGTGCAGACCTTCAAGGGAGTGCAGGCCTTCGGGGGTGGGTGCAGTCCTTCAAGGGGGTGCAGGCCTTCAAGGGGGGGAAAGGCAGGCAGGCAGGCCTTCAAGGGGGGGACAGGCCTACAAGGGGGGAGAAGCTACAAGGGGGTGGTACAAGCCTTCAAGTGGGGGACAGGCCTTCGGGGGGGGGGTGCAGACCTTCAAGGGAGTGCAGGCCTTCGAGGGAGGTGGTGCAGGCCTTCAAGGGGGTGCAGGCCTTCAAGGGGGGACAGGCCTTCAAGGGGGGAAAGGCAGGCAGGCAGGCCTTCAAGGGGGGACAGGCCTACAAGTGGGGGGGGAGAAGCTACAAGGGGGTGGGACAGGCCTTCAAGTGGGGGACAGGCCTTCGGGGGGGTGCAGGCCTTCGGGGGAGTGCAGGCCTTCGAGGGAGGTGGTGCAGGCCTTCAAGGGGGTGCAGGCCTTCAAGGGGGGACAGGCCTTCAAGGGGGGAAAGGCAGGCAGGCAGGCCTTCAAGGGGGGACAGGCCTACAAGTGGGGGGGGAGAAGCTACAAGGGGGTGGGACAGGCCTTCAAGTGGGGGACAGGCCTTCGGGGGGGTGCAGGCCTTCGGGGGGTGCAGACCTTCAAGGGGGGGACAGGCAGGCAGGCCTTCAATGGGGGGACAGGCCTACAAGGGGAAGGGACAGGCCTTCAAGGGGGGTGCAGGCCTTCAAGGTGGGACATGCAGACCTTTAAGGGGGGACAGGCCTTTGGGGGGGGACCATGATTTAGAAGTACACGGAGGGAAGGGGGTGTTCAAAGAGACATGCATATGCCAAACTTTGGGGGGGGGGAAGAAATAATGGGTCTGAAAATAGAGGAGAGGGAGAGAGATGATGGACCATGGGATTTAGGGAGGGAAAGAACAGAAAGGGAGAGAAATTGGACACAAGGGATGGTGTGGAGGAGGGATAGAGATACTGGATAGGAGGGTAATTAGGAAAAGAAACGGAGAGATGGTGGACTCTGGGATGGTGGGGAAGGAGGGAGAGATGCCGGATGAAAGGGTATTTAAGAAAAGGTGGATCTGTGGAGGGAGATGAAAAAAAGGAAAGATACCAGACTTCCTGGGAAGGGAAGGGAAATGGAAAGGGAGGACAGAGTTGGCAGATGGATGGTTAGCATGCAGAAAGAAGGAGACCCTGGCAAGCAAGTTATCAGAAGAAAACCAGAGCCTTGGACCAACAAGATTTGAAATATAACCAGACAACAAAAGGTAGAAAAATTAATTTTATTTTCTGTTTTGTGATTATAACATGTCAGATTTGAAATGTGTATCCTGCCAGAGCTGGTGTTGGACTGCAAACGTGAGCTAGGATTTAACAGAAAGAGGAAAAGTCCTTTTTGTTTCTTTATTTTATTTACACCACAGCGCCAGTGTGGTTAGGAGAAGCCAAAGGGGGTGAAAAAGCTATAAAACCCACCAGGAGTTTTGAAAAAAATCACCCAACTGGGCAGGAAAATCGAATTGAAAAACCAATTCAATAGGGCTGAATCGAATCAAAATTTTTTTTCCCTGTATCTGGCAGCATTAGTTTGCGCTACTGTCTTAGACTTTAGGACCTGGGATTGGGGAGAGATGGCATCCTCAGTACTTTATAATGCAAGTGAAACGAGGATTTGGTCAGACTTTTGAAGGGTCTGCAGAAAAAAAATATTGTATAGGCCAGGGACATGAGACAGCAGGAAATGGGAACTTTTCTTCCTTCTATTTTTGTGAATGGAAAGGCTGAGGATGTCAGAGAGGTCAGTTAAAATATGTGCTTTATAAGAAAATATAATAATGTGTTTTATAAAGTTTATAGCATAGCTGGCCTACCCAGTGAGGTGTTCCTAGTGGTGATGGTGGCAGCGTGTCAATGTGTTGAGAGGAAGAGGTGGTCTGGGAAATTCTGCTGAGCAAACTCCGAGCCCATTTCCACCCCCCAGTTAGTCCACTCCACTCAACTGATTCACAAACTGAGTGGGTCTTTGGGTGTTGTTTTGGGATCTCTTCCAGTGGTTTATCTCCTTCTGGTCCAAGGAAGGAAACTTTGTTATCCTTAGCATTGACCTACAGAATATGTTTGTAACAGCGCTGCTTGTGTGGCATTAGGCTATGTAGTGATCGAAAGAAAAAAACAGACCTTTGCACATTTTTGCACTATATGGTGGGTGTATGAGGAGATTCACATTTCCTGCACAGCTAAGTCCATGTGAAGTTACCTTGTGCTGTATTTGACATCTAGCAAGGTCTCTGTTTGAAAGGAAAGATCTAAACTTAAAAATGAAGTGGCCAGAAGTTATGGTAAAAGCAGATAGTGTAGCTGGTTTTAAGAAAGATTTGGACAAATTCCTGGAGGAAAAGTCCATAATCTGTTATTAAGACATGGGGGAAGTGTCTGCTTGCCCTGGATCGGTAGCATGGAATGTTGCTACTCTTTGGGTTTTGACCAGGTATTAGTGTCCTGGATTGGCTACCATGAGAATGGGCTACTGGGCATGATGGACCATTGGTCTGACCCAGTTAGGCTATTCTTATGTTATGTTCTCATCTGTAGGGGCCTTTGTTTTCACTTCTTATTTTAATGTATTTTTTTTCTGGGAACTTATCAGTGTTTTTTATAATGGGAACAAAAATGGAAGAGAATTAATGTGTGTGGAATGGGGGGTAACTAATTTCTTCAGCTAAATAATTCAATCCACTTCAAACAGACATAGGAGAACTTGTGCACCATTCACACACCCTCCAACCAAAAACGTCAAAAGAAAAAAACTGTTCGACAACCTCCTAGCCATTCGAGCTGCAACACTCGACCCCCAACTCTACAACCAATTGATATCAACCACAGACTGCAAAACCTTCAAAAAGAAATAAAAACCCTTCTATTCAAAAAACACATAAAACCGAACTAACACAATCAGAACTGTCCCAAGCATCACCTGCAACTACTCCATATGTACTTCTAATGTCATGACAATTTAGACATAATTTATGTTATGTTATGTTTGGAATAATGGTTACATATATGAGGTTCAATAAAAGAAAATTTTCACTGCCTGTTTCTATTCTGACCATTTATTCCATTTCATGGTTATTGCAAAAAAAAAAAAAAAAAAAATTTTTTACATGGGGGGGGGGAGGGGGTGTCAAAAAATGATGGGCCCCGGGTGCCACATACCCTAGGTACGCCACTGGATCTGCTAAAGAATAAAGCACCCAAATTCTGCAATAATGCACATTATTGAGCAATAGGATGCTTATTATTCCAAATGAAAAACAAAGCTCAAGCAAAAATGGAAAAATATCATAACTAAGCATAAGAACAGCCATCCTGGATCAGACTAATGTTCCACTAGCCCAGTGTCCTGTTTCCACAGTAATCAATCCAGGTTACAAGTACCTGGCAGAAACCCAAATACTATCAACATTCCAGAATCCCATAGCGAGATTCCAGAATCTGAAAGAGTAGCAAGATTCCAGGCAGAATCTCAAACAGTAGCAGCATTCCATGCTACTGATCTCAGGGCAAGCAGAGGCTTCCCCCTTGTCTGTCTCAATAGTGGACTATAGACTTTTTCTCCGGGAACTTGTCCAAGCCTTTTTCAAATCCATGTACGTTAACCACTGTTATCACACCCTCTGGCAACGAGTTTCAGACCTTAACTATTCTTTGAGTGAAAAAATATTTCCTTCTGATAGATTTTGTAGACTTCAATCATATCCTCCTCAGCCATCTTTCCAAGCTGAAGAGTCTTTCTTGAGAGGAGTTCCATTCCCTTAATCATCTTGGTTGCTCTTCTTTGACCTTTTTCAAATTCTGCTACTTCTTTTTTGAGATATGGCAACCAGAATTGAATGCAGTACTCAAGATGAGGATGTACCATGGAGTGATATAGAGGTATTATAATATTCTTAGTCTTATTAACCATCCCTTACCTAATAATTCACAGCATCTTAATTGCTATTTTGTCCACACCGGACATTGGGTGGAAGGTTTCTAAGTATTTTTTTAATGGTGTCACCTAGATTTGTTTATTGGGTGCTGGCCCCTATGGTAGGTCCTTGCATTTAATAACTATGATTTGGATTATTCTTCCCAATGTGGGGGAGTGTGGCGCAGTGGTTAAAGCTGCAACCTCAGCACCTTGGGGTTGTGGGTTCAAACTCATGCTGCACCTTGCGGCCCTGGGCAAGTCACTTAATCCCCCATTGCCCCAGGTACATTAGATAGACTTTGAGCCCACCGGGACAGAAAGGGAAAAATGCTTGAGTACCTGAATAAACTCATTTAAACCATTCTGAGCTCTCCTGGGAGAACGGTATAGAAAACTGAATAAATAAACAATGTGCACCACTTTGCATTTGGCCACAGTAAATTTCTTCTGCCATTTGGATATCAGGTCTTCCAATTTCCTAAGGCAGGGGTAGGGAACTCCGGTCCTCGAGAGCCATATTCCAGTCGGGTTTTCAGGATTTCCCCAATGAATAGGCATGAGATCTATTTGCATTCACTGCTTTCAATGCATATTCCTTGGGGAAATCCTGAAAACCCGACTGGAATACGGCTCTCGAGGACCGGAGTTCCCTACCCCTGCCCTAAGGTCTTCCTACAATTTTTTTACAGTCTGCTTGCATTTTAAGAACTTTGAACAGATTGTTCAGAATGCATCAGCCTAATCAGTGTCTGGCATTTCCCAGTATAATCATATATCCACAGGTTTACAGGAATCGAAGTAGCTCCTGAAAAAACTTAGAATCAAATTTAAGATGTTGGAACTCATTTATAGAGCATTAAGGCAGGGGTGTCCAATGTCGGTCCTCGAGGGCCGCAGTCCAGTCGGGTTTTCAGGATTTCCCCAATGAACATGCATTGAAAGCAGTGCATGCACACAGATCTCATGCATATTCATTGGGGAAATCCTGAAAACCCGACTGGATTGCGGCCCTCGAGGACCGACATTGGACACCCCTGCATTAAGGGAATAATTATGTAAAATGGGTACCAACAGTTACATGAACACTGGCATCTATGCATGTATATTGGTATATAAGAAATAAAATAAAATAAAAATAAAAAATAAATAAATATATTTGTAGATATGCTTAAATGCCAAAATTCCTACAAACGATTCTATTAAAAGGGCATATAGCTGCAATACCTTGTAACTGCAAGGTGGGTATTCACAGGTGGGCACAGTATAGGTAGAATTCACCGGTACTATACTGTACATGTGTAAATTATAACATGCTACAATTAAAATGCATACTTATGCAATTTAGGTTCAACCATTTAAAATGGCTTTATGGCTGGCCTAAGTAATCACAACTATAGACCCATATTTTATCTGTTATGCCAGAATTCTATAAAGACAAACACCTACTATTACTATTTATCATTTTTATAACACTGAAAGGTGTACACGGCGCTATATGTTTAACCTACTTTCCTTTATATACCATATTGGTGCACTGTTCTTGAGTTGCCCTAAGAAGGTAAGCATAATAAATCGGCACCCAGAGGGCACCTGGTAGGATCCTATTCTGTAGACAACTACTTTCCTTTCTAAAATACTAGCAGAACAGCAAAAGTGCACGCTATTAATTTAGGAATGAGCATTTGTGCTAGCCTAGAACTGCCTAAGTGCCAGATATATTTGCATAACTAACACTGTTGTAAATTTGCCCTGCTCAGACTCTACCTATCAGCACTACAGAAATTATTACACCTATCTGTAAAACAGCTCTATGTAAGATATGTGTGTATATGATATCGCTTTGGCCACATATGCCATTTTTCAGATTATGTAATGACACATAAATGTTAGTGTGTACTTTATAGAATTATCCCTTAGGTGGGAATGCACCACATTATGGTGCTTATCTTAGAAGCTCTATTAGTGTTTTGGACATCTGAAAACTGGCTTTTAGACATCCTTATTGCTTGAACATCCAAATACAGATTTAAAAAAGCCAGAATATGAATGTCTAAAACTGTTGTAGGTCCATACGGTGAGGGTTAGGAACTTAGCCTGGGTTTGTTGGAGGAACTAGGGAGGGGCCAAAAGATGAACATCCAACTCTGATTGCTAGTGGTGAAGGGACATCCATGTTGAAAAAGATGGACATCCCTATTTAGACCTGGTACTTGATACATCCAGGTTACACAAAGGTCCTACGATTAAGCAGTTCTCCATTGAATGGAGTAAGGAAAGTCATAATTGTTTTTTTTCCTGCACCTGGAAGACTCACAATTCAAATTATATAGGGAGTTCCTTTCATGTCTGCTAGCTAACGATAAGTTATTGATGGCATTAAGTTATATTGCCTTTAAAGATATTAAGGAAAATTGACCGATGAGGAGGCTCGCTACAATAAACTCGAACTTCACATGAAATATGTAGTTCGAGTGTAGCCGCTGAGGTCAATGTTGAAATATTTTTTTCAAAATAATGGAATATGCTTAATGAAGTGCTTATGAGTCAATAAGAAAAAGTTTTTTTTACATAAATTGGATATTAGAGTGCAGTTTTCTGATTGGACAGTTTATATTATAATCATATATAAACACATCTATTTCTCACATATATCAGCACTTATGACTTGAGCGATCATACTGATATATGTGAGAAATAGATGTTTATATATGATTATTGATTCTCACATGGAATATTATCTCACCATATTTGAATGGTATACAATTTATATTATAGATATTCCTATGCTGTCACACAGATGTCTATGTCACTTGTTATGCCCCATTCATAATTTGAATATTTCAGTTTGTAAATTACATTTATGCTACATGCAGCCAGGACATGAAGCTCTATTTGTTCACTATTGTGTTCAGTTTTGGAGACCGTATCTGGCGAAGGACGTAAGAAGACTTGAAGCAGGGATCTGAATCGGGACGATGTGGGAGATGAACTCTGCCTCCTGACATCCCTAGCAGGGCTCTAAACTTGAATCTCCTGCAAGGCTACTAGAACATAAGAATTGCCGCTGCTGGGTCAGACCAGTGGCCCATCGTGCCCAGCAGTCCGCTCACGCGGCGGCCCACAGGTCAAAGACCAGTGCTCTAAATGAGTCCAGCCTCACCTGCGTACGTTCCGGTTTAGCAGGAACTTGTCCAACTTTGTCTTGAATCCCTGGAGGGTGTTTTCCCCTATAACAGCTTCCGAAAGAGCGTTCCAGTTTTCCACCTCTCTCTGTGTGAAGAAGTACTTCCTTACGTTTGTACGGAATCTATCCCCTTTCAACTTTAGAGAGTGCCTTCTCGTTCTCCCTACCTTGGAGAGTGTGAACAGTCTGTCTTTATCTACTAAGTGTATTCTCTTCAATATCTTGAATGTTTCGATCATGTCCCCTCTCAGTCTCCTCATTTCAAGAGAGAAGAGGCCCAGTTTCTCCAATCTCTCATTGTACGGCAACTCCTCCAGCCCCTTAACCATTTTAGTCGCTCTTCTCTGGACCCTTTTGAGTAGTACCGTATCCTTCTTCATGTACGGCGACTAGTGCTGGATGCAGTACTCCAGGTGAGGACGCACCATGGCCCGGTACAACGGCATGATTACCTTCTCTGATCTGTTCGTGATCCCCATCTTTATCATTCCTAGCATTCTGTTTCCCCTTTTTGCTGCCGCAGCACATTGTGCAGATGGCTTCATTGACTTGTTGATTAGAACTCCCAAGTATCTTTTGTACTGTGAATGGGTTAAGGGTGAGCTGAATTTTGAAGGTTTTGAGATAATGTGGTGAGGAGTAGGTGTAAAGTGAATGCTTTACACCTAATGTGTGTTGTATTGAATTTTATAGTGGCTATGATGAGAGATTAGTTTGCTACTATGAATGTGGACGGGTTGTTATTTTTTGAAGGTAGTGGTACTGAGGTGATGTGGATGTGGTATAAAGGGGTATTTTAAAATGTTGTTTGTGGTATCGATGTGTTCTTTAAATATTATGTATGTTTTATTTTGATCCACTCAAAAATGTGGATGGTGTAGAATATAAATGAATAACTAATAATGGGGTCCTTTCACTAAGGTGCACTAACAGATTTAGCACATGCTGATTTAGTGCATGCTAATCAATTTAGCATGTGCTAACGATTAGCACGTGCTAAATGCTAAGGCGTCCATTGAATATAATGGGCTCTTTAGTATTTAGCACGCGCTAATCATTAGCGTGTGCTAAATCGGTTAGCACGCCTTATTAAAATTACCCCAATAAGAATAATATGCTTCATTGCTGAGATAAAACTGATGCTATAACTGCAGTGTGTTGCCATATGTTGGAGTAAGGCTTCTATCCATCAACAGAATAAATATTCAGGTAACTCACTATTACTCTTCCCAAATGTAAATGATCCCAGATCCTAGACTATCTTAATTTATGCACCTTCTTTTTAATCTATTTTTTCCAAAACTGAAATTAATTCTAATAATTTTACATTTTGGAGCAGACCATAATTTTAGGTTTCTCGGTTACAGGAAAATATATATTTTTGCACTGAGTATACAAATATCTGAACTATGTGAATCCAGAGGAATATTGGCATTTCATAAAACTATTGGTTCAACTGCTTGACCTCCATAATAGGAAACATTTTGTAAACTATTGTAATGATTGAAACAGCTAAGGACAGTGAGAGTGGAACACTCCAGACGTAGCACATCCCAAACACATTTCTGGAATCCAGGACCTGAGGACCTGAGGCAGAGCGGTTTCACTAGAAGCAGGTTAAATCAGACAAATGTGATTAAGCCCTAGATTTACTAAAAATAGCGACTCAGTCGCTGTTGGCCGATTCTCTGGCCGATTTTTCAACAGCGATTGATTCACTATTAAGTTTGCATGCAAATGATTTGTCTAATTAAAAAATCCCCCCCCCGCAATAGCACCCCCAAATCACCGTCCCCCCTCCTGAACCCCAAAAAGATGGTAGGAGGAATGCCCACTCCCTTCTGCCATGAAAGACTTCCCCCCCACCCCCCGATGAAAAAGGCAGGAAGGATGCCTATTCCCTGCTGCCCCCGAAGGCACCTGCCCGCTCTCTGAAAAAAAAAAAATGGCAGGAGGGATGCCCACTCCCTCCTAACACCGTAGGCCCCCCTCCTCCTCCCTTATCTATGTCCCCGTCCTCGTACCTTTGACGTTGGGAGCAGGAGGTAGTGAAAACACCTCCTGCTCCTGCTCCTTCACGACAACACTGGGCCTTAGACCCCTCCCCGATGCATCATGTGATGCATGGGGATAGCCCTAAGTCCCTGATTGGCTCAGATGCCTCGGGCTCCTCCCTTGGGAGGGGACTGAGGTGTCTGAGCCAATCAGGGACTTCCTTAGGAAGGAGCCTAAGGAAGTTCCTGATTGACCAAAACTGTTACTGACAGGTCTACAGCAATCAGGTTTTAGGATTGGCTATTTTGCATGGCCAAATCGGAAAATGGGCGATAAAGGGGAAAAACATGCAGTGGGCCATTTAGTGTCTGTGAAAACAGGTTTAGTGACAATCGCTGACTTTAGTGAATCTAGCCCTAATTTATTTCACTGGATGACCAGAGACATGGACAGAGAGTACACTAGATGTGGTGCATTTGCATTTTAGCAGCACCTTTGACACAGTTCTGCATAGACAACTTATAAATAACTGAGTATCCTCATTATGGGTCCTACAGTGACTGATTTTGTTCAAACTGGTTGAGTGGAAGGCAACAGAGGGTAGTGGTAAAAGAAGCTCCCTTTGAGGAAAAGGTTGTTATCAGGTTGATTACTGTAATTCTTTATATTTGAACTTAACATCAAAACTGATTTAAAAAAAAAAATTTGCAGTTACTCCAGAATACAGCGGTTAGATTAATTTTTGGTCTAAAAAGATATGAAAGTCTTGCATTAGCGTATAAAAATCTTCATCGGTTATCAGTTGAGAGGCGAATTAAGTTTAAATCAGCTTACATAGTTCATCGTATATTATAGACCAGGGGTCTCAAAGTCCCTCCTCGAGGGCCGCAATCCAGTCGGGTTTTCAGGATTTCCCCAATGAATATGCATGAGATCTATGTGCATGCACTGCTTTCAATACATATTCATTGGGGAAATCCGGAAAACCTGACTGGATTGCGGCCCTCGAGGAGGGACTTTGAGATTCCTGTTATAGACTGACTCTTCAGATAATCTGATTTTGCTTTTTTCTTATTTGCATTATTCTTCCACCAGATTATGTGGTACTTTATTCCTAGATTTTCCACAGATTAGAGGAGTATGGTATAAAAACAGCTCAATTCCTCTTTTGCTTACGCTGCCATTACAATTTGGAATAATCTACCTGTGTACAATAGGACTGATATCAATCACTTAAGGTTTTGTAAAAATTTGAAAACTTTTTTATATGACTTGTTGTAATATTCATTTTATGATGATATTTTAATTATTGATTGTTTTTGTATTTTCCTGTAGATTTTACAGCCTCTTTGAATGCAAATCACCTTGAACCATTTTGGTATAGTACAATTAATAAATTGTGTATTAGGTTAGATTAGATCAATGTTGTACTGCATGATTTGGTTCTTGGACCAGTTCTTTGTAACATTTTTGTAAATAATATTGTCAAAATGCTGCCTGGTAAAGTTTGTCTTTTTGCATATGATACCAACATCTGCAATAGGGTAGACACTCTTGATAGTGTGGATTACATGAGGAAAGACCTAGCAAAGCTTGAAGAATGAACCAGAATTTGGCAGCTAAAATTTAATACTAAAAAAATGCAGGGTCATACATCTGTGCTACAAAAACCTGAAAAAGCAGTACAATTTAGAGCTGATGTACTTCTGTGCATGAAAGAGGAGTGGGACTTGGGTGTGATCACATGTGATGATCTAAATGCTCAAACTGGTAGAAAAGACAACGAAAGCTAGAAGGATCCTTGGTGCATAGGGGAGGAGTGGCCAGCAGGAACACGGAACTGATAATGCCTCTGTATAAGTCACTGGTGAGACCTCATTTAGAACAGTATGTACATTATGGAGATCAAACCGTCCATCGATGCCGGGAGGGGGGGCAGGGCAGCCGGCCAGTGTTGTCATCGTTGTTGGATGTGGGCCCGTTGCCGTGGAGGGGGGGCCCGTTGCCGTCTGAAAAAAAAAATTGGCATATTGGTAAGTCGTCTTTCAGCGGGCCCCCCTGACTATTTCAGGCCCTAGGCACGTGCCTACTGGGCCTATTCATTAATCCGGCCCTGTGTATAACTGTTTATAAATTACAAATAGAGCATTCCATTTCGATCAGATTTTGGAACAACCTTCCCAAAGATTCAGTTGCCTATGTTTTTACATTCATCTGGGAAGGTAATTTTATACCTTTCAGACATGGATGTAGAATAAAACCTAAACTATGTAGTGGATGAACAGAAAAATAAGTAACTATTGATGCCCAAAATGATGGATGACTCTGTTGCAGTAACAGTAAGATGCTTGAACAGCTGGGCACATGATGGTAGCAGTCTGATCAGCAGACAAGACTTGTTGCCACCTCAAAGGCAGACAAGACACAAATGATGCCATTTAACAGTAGTTCATTCAAATCCAAAAGCAGGTTTTTTTTTGTTTTTTTAATCATTGAATTCAGTTCCCAATTGTCTAAGATGTACTAAGTTTTTACATATTGATACTAGTGTCACGTTAGAGAATATCTCAGGGACAAAGTTTGTCCCACTACCCACAGGCTCTGTCCCCATCCCCTCCCCATGAGCTCTGTCTTAAACACGGGTACCTGACCCTGTGTCATTCTCTACTCTGGAGAGTACGTTAGATAGATTGTGAGCCCACTGGGACAGAGAGGGAAAAATGCTTGAGTACCTGATTGTAAAAACCGCTTAGATAACCTTGATAGGCGGTATATAAAATCCTAATAAACTTCTATTCCTGAGAAGACTCACTGACGGGTATTACATCATGTGATTTAGTTTTCTGTTTTTTTAATTAACGTTACCTTTGAAAGCTCATCATAAAATGCATTGAGTTAGTCCAATAAAAAAGGAATTACCTTATTTCCTTTGTTTGCATGTTTTTTTTTTTGTTTTATTTCTATATATTACCTTGAAATGTTGTCTAACACGACCACCACACCATTTCACTCTTTTTTCATTAAAATTTTAAACAGTGAGTACAATAAATACTCATTAAAGAAAGCTATATGGCCCACATCAAGAACCAGAGAGAGGAAATAAAGAAGAAACTAACAAGAATTCAACATTACACTACATTATTCCTGGTCAAATTTCTTAGGCAATTTAACACTACTCCACTTATGAACTATTCTAATGCAATTCCCTATTTAACAATAGTCTTTCTAACTAATCAGGCCCAAAGAGATAGGGCTCCTTTTACAAAGGCATGCTAGCGGTTTTAGCGTGCGCTAAAGTGTCGCACGTGTTTGCCGCTTCCGCCTCCTTTAAAGCAGATGGCAATTTTTCGGCTAGTGCGCGCTAATCGTGTGCATGCGCTAAAAACACTAGCGCACCTTTGTAAAAGGAGCCCATAGCTACAATAAAGAAGGATGTGATGTGGTCACGCAGATTGCAGCCCTCTATTAATCGTGCTGCAGCATTCTGAATTGACTGGAACCAGCGTAAACTCTTTTTGGTATGGATCTCTGTGATCAGATTTATCTTTTCAATATATGGAGATACTTTATGATTGCTGCGGGTGAAAAAAAAAAAAAACCCAGTGTTTAAAGGTTGTTTGAATATGCAGGATCAAAGTAAATGATTTGTCTAGCTGTATCCCAAGGCTCCTGACTAGAGAATGACACGAGGACAAATTTGTCCCCCGTCCCCACAGGAACTCAATTTCCTTGTCCCGTCCCCGTGAGTTTTGTTATGGTCCCTGTCCCCTGCCCCATTCCTATAAGTTCTGCTTTAACCGCACAAGCCTCGAACACGTATGATTTTAAAGTATTTGAGGCTTGTGCAGATGAGGACAGAGCTTGCAGGAATGGGGCAGGGACTGAAAAAGAACTCGCAGGGACAGGACAGGAAAATGAGTTCCCACCGGGATGGGGAAAAATTTGGCACCGTGTCATTCTCTACTCCTGACCTGTGATTTATTTTTTTTTTTAAATTATTATTATTGTGGAATGGGAGGGTGTCATACATCTCAAATGGTATTCAGGTACCTATCCACTTGTATTAGGGACCCACAGAATCTGTTTTACTTGGTTTCAGGCAGAGTTTCTTGAGCTGTTTTTTTTTTTTTTTTTTGCCAGTTCCTGAGTTGCTGTTAGACAGTCAGTTTACTCAAAGCTGTGGGATAGATCTGGTTCAATAGGTATGAGTAGCTGCACATCACTGGCATAGATATAGATCTTTCTTTTTTATCTACTGGAACAGCTCAGCTAATAATTTAAATAAAATAGGTGATAGCATGGATCTCTATGGTACCCCATAGTTCCGTGCCCAAGGTGACAATGTGCTGTTGCTAAATAGAAGTCTTGAATGATGATGGAGGGTGAATCTTATGGGGCATCACTCCTGGGAGCAGGAGCAAATCCTGATGTTCATCTCAGATGTCATAGACAAGCATTTCCCCTTTGAATTTCGGTCTCCATGTGTATTTTTGACCCTGTCCTTGTCCAGCCCAAAACATGCCTAGATCATGCCATGTTGCCATATACATAAAGTTTTGAATTTACATATGCAAAGCAGCTTTTCTACATTTATTCAATATTGAGTATATATGCCAGTAGTCGCACAAGTAAATCGCAAATAGAGTATTAAAATAATTACCATAGCCTCAAAACACCTGCACAATAGTGACCAAAATGTACCCAAAATGCACCTGATTGAAGGCAGATGTGAATGTATATTAGTGAAGAAGTGCATAGCTATGTGGTTTATTAACCATGCATGCTCTTTGGGCCAGATTATATAAACAGTGCCATGGTTAGGCATTGCTTGGTACCATAAATAAGGCCACATAGTGGCGCCTAACTAAAATCTGTGCCCTAACCTAAATTACTTCAGTTAGCTTAACAGTGGTAATTGACCATGCCATTGAAGTTAATTGAATAATTTTTAAAAACGAGCTGGCACAGTACATGCTCTGTTGCTCATACAATTCCTATGAGTGTCAGGGCACTTACCTCGCCGGCCCACGCTAAAAAACTATAGCACAGCTTGATAAAAGGAAGGTTAAATTTGAAGTTAGTCACAGAATTTCACACAGGCACTTAGCAACGCTTAAGTTGAGGTCTTTCCGATGCCTATCTGAAAAGTAGGCATGATGAGGGGTGGAGAATAGGTATGGTTAACTTAAGTGTCACATGGAGGGGCATTTTCAGAAAAAAAAATATATATATATAAGTCCAACTTGGACGTTTCCAGCTGAACATCCAAAGTTGAAGGAACAAAAATGGCCATTTTCGAATGGCAAACTGCTGGATGACCACATATATATATATATATATATATTTTTGAAAATCATCTACTTAGACGTCTTGGGTCATCTACCTTGATATCCCATTTCGATCAGAAAAACATCCAGGTTGGAAACATCCTAATCCTGTCCATTTGGATATGGGTGGGGGCCAGAATAGTAATGGACACCTTAGGGAGCACTGCTGTGAATGTCACATAAAGGGTGCCAGCTGTATATCTCAACATAACCCCCTTATAATTTATGGTGAGCCCCCAACCCCACCCAAAAAAAACCCTAGCATACCTTTCTGTGTACCACCCCAATAGCACTTATGGCTGCAGGTGGCACCTATATGGCAGAATAGTAGGATTTGGGTGGGATAACATGTTCTACCATTAATGTTGTGGTTAGAGAGGCTTATGGGCCTGGGCTCTACTCTCTATGGTTCACTAACCCACCCACCAGGCTGCTTAAGACACCTGTGTGCAGCTCTACTAGGCTTCCCCATACCAGATGCTGCTGTTTTAGAGATAGGTTTGTACTTTTTGTTCTCATTTTTGTGTGATGGACGAGGGGTCTGTGAGCACTGGGGGAGTGTGGGGGTGTCTTACCTTGATGCATCAGTTTGGGCACCTCTGTGGCACTCAGAACCTTCTAAAACAGGTCTACTTCCAAATGTATAAGTTCTACCCAGGATGTCTTGCAATGTGTTTGATTATTAATGCAAGATGTCCATGCCAAACCCACCCATAGCAAGCCTCCACCATGCTCATCTCATGTTCTGGATGCCCAGAGGATGGAACACCTCGCTAGACGTACAGAAAGACAGTTTCGATTAGCAGCACTTGGACGTCCTGGCGATTAGGATGTCCAAATAATTTAGGATGCTTTTTGGACATCTGTGATTTTTGATTATGAGCCTGATAGCTTCCAAGTTAGGCATTGGTATATTAAGCCCAGTAAAACCTGGCCTAACTCCAGGATGCCTAGCGATGCCTAAGCATACCTAAGTGTCATTAGGCGGGATTCTACAAATTATTATTATTATTATTATTATTCTTTATTCTTATATACCGCCATACCCAGTGAGTTCTAGGCGGTTTACATCAATTAGCAAATGATCTGCATTGAGTAGCAGATTTACAACAAAATTAGAGGTAGGTTTACAAAATTAGAAGCAGATTTACAGCATTGAATAGCAGATTTACAACAAAATTGGAAGTAGGTTTACAAAATTAGAAGAAGATTTACAGCATAATTTGAATTGAGTGGCAGATTTACAACAAAATTAGAGGTAGGTTTACAAAATTAGAAGCAGATTTACAACATTGAATAGCAGATTTACAACAAAATTGGAAGTAGGTTTACAAAATTAGAAGAAGATTTAACAGCATAATTTGAAGAATTTTTGACTGAAAATTGCAGGCTGAATTACGATAAATTACAGTGATTTGCCGCAGTCAGCCGTGAAGTTACAGCGATTCTTAACTGTCTGCAAAGCGGGCAGGTTTACATCAATATTACAGAAATTGCAGGTTTGACCGAGCTAGGTAGGGGAGGTAGAGAGTGGGGGAGGGAGGGACTGGTGAAGGAGGAAGGGGGCAGCGGTGGGGTAAGTGTCATGTGCGGTGAATGGGTTATTAAGGGTCGTGTTTGCTGAAAAGGTATGTTTTTAGTAGTTTTCTGAATGCTAGGTAAGTGGGGGCCTCGAGTATCATCTGAGCTAGCCATGGGTTCGACTTGGCTGCTTGGAAGGCAAAAGTTCTATCCAGGAATCTTTTGAGAGGGCAGTGTTTAGGCGAAGGGAAGGCGAACAATTGAGTTCTCCGTGATGTCCTGTTGCTGCAGTAGAGGTTAAAGTGTGTGTTTATGTAACTTGGGGAGGAGCCGTTAACCGATTTGTAGCAGAAGCATGCAAATTTAAAAAGAATTCTAGATTCAAATGGTAGCCAGTGTAGTTGGTGATAGAAAGGGGTGACATGTTCCCATTTCTTTAGGCCAAAGATGAGGCGCACCGCGGTATTTTGGACTGTTTTTAGTCTCCTGGTAGTTTTCTTAGTGGCGTTAAGGTAGATGATATTGCAATAGTCGAGGATGCTGAGGATGGAGGATTGTACAAGTAGGCGGAATGCATTGTCATAGAAGTGTTTTTTTATGGTGCGAAGTTTCCAAAGTACCGAGAAGCTTTTCCTAATTATGAGGTCGGTATGGTTATCTAGAGATAAGTTTTTGTCCAGCGTGACTCCCAGAATTTTTATGGTCGGATCAAGGGGGAAGGTCTTTCCTTTTAGTTGAATTGTGGTTTCCTTAATTTTATCTTTGGGGGAGGCTAGAAAAAATTTTGTTTTGTCTGGGTTTAATTTCAGTCTGAATGCAAGCATCCAGAGTTCTATCTGGTTGAGAGTGTTTGAGATGTGGTCGAGTAGTTCTTGTGAAAAGTTGGTTAATGGAATGGTTATTGTGATATCGTCTGCATAAATGAAGAATTTGAGATTTAGGTTGTGTAGGAGTTTACCTAGTGAGGCAAGGTAAATGTTGAATAGGATGGGGGATAGGGGGGAGCCCTGTGGGACCCCGCAGGTGTTGTCCCAGCAGTATGAGAAAGAGTTATTCTTGAGTACCTTGTATGATCTATTTTGTAGGAACCCCTGAAACCAATTGAGGACCTGGTCTGAGATGCCTATGTGCGCTAGGCATTCCAGGAGAATGGTGTGGTCGACCAGGTCAAAAGCACTGCTCAGGTCGAGTTGTATGATTAGGGCACTTGAGCCTTGACTGAAGAGTGTGAGGAGGTGGTCGAGAAGGGAGGCTATGATGGTTTCAGTGCTGTGGTCCGCCCGAAATCCTGATTGGTTGTCACTTAGAATGTTAAATTTTTCAAGGTATGCGGAGAGTTCCGCTTTTACCAGCCCTTCCGCTATTTTGGTAAATAGGGGGATACTTGCAATCGGCCTATAATTAGAAGGGGAGTTTGGTGGTTCTTTCTCATTTTTTAAAATTGGGGTGATCATTATTTGACCCTGCTCCGATGGGAAGTTACCTTTGGATAATAGGTAATTAACCCATGTCATCATTTTTGCTTTAAAATGGGGGGGGGGGCCGTTCTCATGATTTTTGGTGGGCATGTGTCCAGATGGCAGTAGGAGTGAGTATACTTGTTGTAGTAAGTATTGAAGGTTTGCCAATCGGTTATTGCGAACTGTTTCCAACTAAGGTCGACTTTGGCTCCCGGGTCTGGGTTTGGTGGATTCATGTCTGTGAGGATGGGGAAGAGCTCGAGGGGGTTGGGGCTGGCTGGTAGAGTTGTTCTTATTTTTTGGATCTTGGTATTGAAGAAGTCAGCCAGGGTGTTGGCGGTTAAGGTGGCTTCTTCGTGTAGGTTAGTGTAGGTTTCTATGTTGTAAAGATCATTGACCAATCTGAAGAGGTTATTGCTATTGGTTTTAGGATTACCGATTTTGTTGGAGTAGAATTTTTTTCTTTTTTCACTAGTGAGGGTTTTGTATTGTTTTAATTTTTTTCTCCATGCCAGTCTGTGTTCTAGCGTTCCGGTTTTTTGCCATGATCTTTCGGCTTTTCTGAGGTCCTTCTTGCATTGCAGCAGTTCAGAATCGAACCAGCCTTCTTGGTTGGGGGTTCTTATTCTGCGGGTTTTTTTGGGGGCAATTTCGTTTAGTATATTGGTACTATCTTGTATCCAGGAGGTCATGATTTGTTCCGTATCTTCTATGGGGTTGGTGTTGATTTCGAAGTGGGACCAGAATTCCATTGGGTCAATCTTTCCTCTGGTATTGTGGGTTTTGACTGTTCTTGTTTTTTCGCTTTTAGGGGGTTTAAGTTGGCATCCAATGGTGAAGCTGCATAGGCGGTGATCGGACCAGAGGGAGTCTGACCAGTTGCCTTGTTTCCAATAAAAAGTGGGATTGGTCTGTTCCTTGGAGGATAGAGTTACCAGGTCTAACTGGTGTCCTCTTTGGTGGGTTTTGATCGGGGGGTGTTTGTCAAAGCCTAGTTGTGAGAGCAGTGACCAGAAGTCCGCGGTTTCAGGTTGGTCAGTTTGCTCGAGGTGTATGTTGATGTCCCCACACAGTAGGTTGTATGGGCTTGTTAGAGAATTGGTAATAAGTAATTCAGCAAAGTCGTCTTTGGTCGTGGTCCATTTTTTGGGGGGTATGTAAAATAGAGTGATGGTTAGTGAGGAAGGCAGAGATGTTGATGCTAGGGCGATGGTTAGCATTTCGGAATTAGGTGAGGAGGTTGTGTTGAGAACGGAAGCATTGAGATGGTCTTGGAAGATTATTGCTAGTCCTCCTCCTCTTCCCCATGTTCTGGCTAGGGAGAGTATCTTGAATTTTGGTGGAAGACAATCTTTAATAATGATGTCTTTGTCTGAAAGCAGCCAGGTTTCTGTGAGAAGGACAAAGTCGGGGTTGTTTTCAGTTAGCCAGTCTTTGATTAGTGTGGATTTATTCCTCATAGATCTGATATTCAGGTAAAAGCCCTGCAGGGACTGGTGGTTGGTGTGATTGGGTGGGGAGTAGTGGGAGTACGCCAATTTTTTTAGGGTTCTTAGTTTTTTTGGGTGGGACTTGGTCGGTTTGTAGTGGTGGGGGGGATTGTTGGGCAAGTGGGCGTGTGGGTGGTCTTGTGTGGTGTGGAGAGTGTATGTAGTGGTTCTGGGTTTTACCGATCGGTGCAGCGTGATGTGGATGGGAATGGGGGATGCATTGGGGTTGTCTGCGTTGCAGAGCCTGGAAGAGAGCAAGAGGAGTGCAAGTATAGCTACGCATTGTTGTGTATTTGGCTTGGCCATTGTGAGGGGCTCGTCCCAGCTGTGGTTGGAGACGTTGGGGTGTTTCCTGTGATTGAGGACAGGGTTAGTGCAAGGGGGGAAAAAACGGAAGTTGGGGTTTCTAGATTGGTGAGTCAGAGGGCGGTTTGGTATATTCCTGTAAGCTGTCCTGGAGGTTAAGCAATGTAACAAGGATAAACAATGTGGTTTCAATACAGTGGTGCTATGATCTGTATAGGTCCGGCAGGGTTATACATTAGAGTTTTTTGTAACCGTAAAACGTATCCGGATTGGGGGTATCAGGGTTCTATCCACGAGACCCGGCGTCGATGCTGTTGGATCTGTCTGGGAAGGAGTTCCTTTTTGGGTTGAGACGGTTGAGTCTTTGTTGGAGTGCTGGGGCTGTGACTGTAGTGGTCTGGGCAGGTTCTGTGGTCGGTGGGCTGGTATCGGAGGCTGCCTGTGCGGGTGTCTCCCGCAAGTGCTTCGCGGTTGGGTTCCTGCTGGTTAGGGAGGGGTGTCCGGCTGAGCAGGGTTGATTCTTGGCGGTATGTGGTCCACCGATCTGCGTCGGGAGAGGGACGGAGCTTTCACGTTCCTCACGACTCGGGCCGGGGGTCTCCTCTGTGGCTTTGGCAGTACCTGCTGGTTCCCGTCGTTCTCTCCGGCGCGATGCCCAACAGGTTTGCTTGAATTTTTTTTTTTTTTTTTTTTTCAGATCACCGTGGCCTCCCGTAAGAGCGAGAGAGAGCAACGTGAGAAGAAGAGAGAGGAGATGGCAGCCTAGTTGTTAATAGGCTGGGTGTTGTTGGGATCCGGGTGAGGGGATCGGGCTCGCCGGTACAGGAGTCGTTGCCTTCGACGGCACGCCGAACGGCTGCACGCCGTTGGCGCGGCGGCTTTAAGGCGTCGGGTTCGGGAGAGGGGCGGAGCGGGGCTCACGCGCTCCTCTCCTGCTGGTGCCCGGCTTGAAGAATGGTGCCTAGTGGTTGATTGATAACTATACCAAGCAGCGCTTACAACATAGGTGCTGCTCGGCACTATTTATAGACTCTTTGGGCCTGTTTTACAAAGCCGAGCTAACGGCTGCCACGCGGCAACAGGCCCGAAGCCCTTTAAATCTCTATGGGCTTCGGAGCCATTACCGTGGCTTTGTAAAACAGGCCCTTTGTGACTGTTCCTAAACTCTGCCCTTGAACACTTTTACACTCAGATCACATATGCACCTTCTTGTACCATTTAGGGTTGTTTACTAGAGGCTTTTTACATCTATAAAATAGTTTTCTGTGTGAAAAAGCATTTAAAAGTTATTCCTTAATAGTACTCCTGAATTCTCCCAAAGATTTTGAAACATTTCCTTATGGGAGCTTAGTTCGCAAATATATTAGAAATGCAGGAATGTGAAGAAATGCAAAAATAATAATAATATTTTAGATTGACGTGCATATTTTATGAGTATAAATATAGATCTTAGTTGATAAACGAATGAGTCCGAAGAGTTCAACACTACAATTTATAAATCACTTAGGATTCAGTGGTGAAGCAAATTTGGCAAGTGCTAAAATTTCTGTCAGAAAATAATTTGTTGACACTGGTGAACAAAAATAATCACCATATTGTATTAAAATTACAGCTCAGGATCCCTGTGTATCCCCTACTCTAGGTAACATAAGATATCTTCAATCTCATTACAATATGCATGACCTCCATTATCCCTTTCCCAACAGGCAAAAGTGTCTCAGCTTCATATCCCCTACATCTGCAACTGGACAGACAAAGCTATCTAAGCATACTGCAACTGTAATATATATTCAAATGAAGAGGAAGAAGCTATTTTCAACTTTTAATTGCCACACTGCTTCATTTAAATATCTTCAAAATATTTGTGTATCCATGTTCCATAGACATCAATAGAAAAATAAAGAAAAAAGAAAAGGAAATATGAAAATTACGTTCCTGGTGGGGGGAAAAAATATTATATATATACATGTGTATGTATGTATATATGACATCATTAGTGACGCGGCAGAGGGATTCAACTGCAGGAGAAAGTCGCGAAGCAGCCTGTTTAATGTGCTGCGACTGCCAACGCTGGAGGGAGGTTTGTGTAGAAGCGATATGTGTCTATGTGTCTCTTCCCCTGCAGTACCTTTGCAGCACTTTGCTGCGGCGCATCCTCCCGTCCTGAGTCTGTTTCTCCCTGCTTTGTGTAGCCGCCGCATACACACTCTGGCCACGGACCTATGGATCAGGGATTACAGATCACGCAGGTCTGAGTGTGCATGCGCGGCTAGCGTTTTATTATATAGGATATATATATATTGCATACTAAACCTTATGAAGTTCATAATTGAAATGGAAATAAGTCTAAAAACCCGCCTAAATCGGCACTTGGATGATCATACTAAATATCATACTAAACCTCATTCCCAAAGTTTAAGAAAATAAGAAGAGAAACCCTACTTATAATGGCTGTGGCTCAGAGCAAGTGGTCATGTTTGACACACAATCTTGACATCATTGTGACATCATCAATATGCACCTAGATGGCAGATTGTCACTAAAAAAAATAGGAATACGTGCTTGGGTACTTTAACCATACTAGGGATTTGAACTGACCACCTTGGGAAGATGGAAAAAGTGCCTTTAATGACTGAGCCACAGGAACTTCCTTTTTAGGTAGGGTTTCCTGCCATATGAGATGATACCTTAGGACAGGGGTAGGGAACTCCGGTCCTCGAGAGCCTTATTCCAGTTGAGTTTTCAGGATTTCCCCAATGGATATGCATGAGATCTATTTGCATGCACTGCTTTCAATGCATATTCATTGGGGAAATCCTGAAAACCCGACTGGAATACGGCTCTCGAGGACCGGAGTTCCCTACACCTGCCTTAGGAGATCATAGCCATCTCAGGGTAAAGATAAGTTTCCCTCTGGACCCTGGAAATGTAAATGGAGTGCAAATGTAAATGGCAATGTCTACAACCCATACTCTTTTATAAGACCAAAAAGAAGCTGTTAAGGTGGTAGAAGAAGGTTGTGTGGATTTGAACCCATGACCTGGGGAAGATGTAAAAAGTGTGTTTAACCACTGAGCCACAGGCACTTCCTTTCAAAGAGGTTCCTAATATTTTTTAGTGACATTCTGCCATCTAGGTGCATATTGATGATGTCACAATAATGTCACAATTGTACATCAGACTGCCCACTTACTCTGAACCACAGCCATTTTGAGTAGATTTCTCTTCTTCTTTTCTTAAACTTTGCAAATGAAGTTTAGTATGCAATATAACATGTTGCACTTATTTTTGGCTTTAAAATGAATAAAGATACCGTATTTTCGCGGATATAACGCGCACCATTGTAAAACGCGCACAGGGGTATAGCGCGCAGAAATCACGATGATATGTACAAAAACTTTTCTATACCGCGCTCAGGCATATAACGCGCATGCTGCCCGACTCTCCTCTGGCCACCCCGACTCTCCTTTCGCCCTCCCCGACTCTCATCTGGTTGCCCCGACTCACCCTGACTTTCGGTGCACTGCCCCGACTCTCCTCTGGTTGCCCCGACTCACCGTTCACCCGCCCTGACTTTCGGTGCACTGCCCCGCCTCTCCGTGCCTGTCCCCCTTGAAGTCCTGTCCCCCCTTGAAGGTCTGCCTGTCCCCCCTTGAAGTCCTGTCCCCATCCTGAAAGCCTGATGCCCCCCCTCGACGTCCGATTCTTCTCCCCCCTCGGCAGGACCACTCGCACCCCCACCCCGAAGGACCGCCGACTCCCCGACAATATCGGGCCAGGAGGGAGCCCAAATCCTCCTGGCCACGGCGACCCCCTAACCCCACCCCGCACTACATTACGGGCAGGAGGGATCCCAGGCCCTCCTGCCCTCGACGCAAACCCCCTCCCCCCAACGACCGCCCCCCCCCAAGAACCTCCGCCCGTCCCCCAGCCGACCCGCGACCCCCCTGGCCGACCCCCACGACACCCCCACCCGCCTTCCCCGTACTTTGTGTAGTTGGGCCAGAAGGGAGCCCAAACCCTCCTGGCCACGGCGACCCCCTAACCCCACCCCGCACTACATTACGGGCAGGAGGGATCCCAGGCCCTCCTGCCCTCGACGCAAACCCCCCTCCCTCCAACGACCGCCCCCCCCCAAGAACCTCCGACCGACCCGCGACCCCCCTGGCCGACCCCCCCACCCCCCTTCCCCGTACCTTTGGAAGTTGGCCGGACAGACGGGAGCCAAACCCGCCTGTCCGGCAGGCAGCCAACGAAGGAATGAGGCCGGATTGGCCCATCCGTCCTAAAGCTCCGCCTACTGGTGGGGCCTAAGGCGCGTGGGCCAATCAGAATAGGCCCTGGAGCCTTAGGTCCCACCTGGGGGCGCGGCCTGAGACACATGGTCGGGTTTGGCCCATGTGCCTCAGGCCGCGCCCCCAGGTGGGACCTAAGGCTCCAGGGCCTATTCTGATTGGCCCACGCGCCTTAGGCCCCACCAGTAGGCGGAGCTTTAGGACGGATGGGCCAATCCGGACTCATTCCTTCGTTGGCTGCCTGCCGGACAGGCGGGTTTGGCTCCCGTCTGTCCGGCCAACTTCCAAAGGTACGGGGAAGGGGGGTGGGGGGGTCGGCCAGGGGGGTCGCGGGTCGGTCGGAGGTTCTTGGGGGGGGCGGTCGTTGGAGGGAGGGGGGTTTGCGTCGAGGGCAGGAGGGCCTGGGATCCCTCCTGCCCGTAATGTAGTGCGGGGTGGGGTTAGGGGGTCGCCGTGGCCAGGAGGGTTTGGGCTCCCTTCTGGCCCAACTACACAAAGTACGGGGAAGGCGGGTGGGGGTGTCGTGGGGGTCGGCCAGGGGGGTCGCGGGTCGGCTGGGGGACGGGCGGAGGTTCTTGGGGGGGGGCGGTCGTTGGGGGGAGGGGGTTTGCGTCGAGGGCAGGAGGGCCTGGGATCCCTCCTGCCCGTAATGTAGTGCGGGGTGGGGTTAGGGGGTCGCCGTGGCCAGGAGGGTTTGGGCTCCCTCCTGGCCCGATATTGTTGGGGAGTCGGCGGTCCTTCGGGGTGAGGGTGCGAGTGGTCCTGCCGGGGGGGGGATGTATCGGACGTCGGGGAGTCGGCCGGGCAAGAGGGCTTGGGCTCCCTCTTGCTCCGATCGTGGATGCGGGTGCGGGTGGGAGCGCGTGCGAGCGGTCGTTCGGGGTGGGGGTGCGAGCGGTCCTGCTGGGGGGGTGAATCGGGCGTCGGGCGGGGTGGGAACTATGTTTAAAAACTTTTGTATACCGCGCTCAGGCATATAACGCGCGAGGGGTATGCGCGGTACGTAAAATCACGTATAACGCGCGCGTTATATCCGCGAAAATACGGTATTTAAAAAAAAACCAAAAACATTTGTTCATGTGTTTTGCTTGAGTAATGCATATTAAATATCTTTTAACCTTAATATCAAGCAGGAGTAGTCTTTAAGCCAAAAACCAAAACATTTTGGGAATGAGGTTTAGTATGCAATATATTTTTTCATTTGCTTTGCTTGAGTAATGCATTATTAAAAATCTTTTATCAAACCGCAGTATTCTTTACCCCAGAAAAACAAAACCCATACCACTATATCGGGACGCTTGCAGCACACCTAACCCAAGCCTAACTTATTCCTACTTAGCAACCAACTCACATCCAAAAGTAGGCCTGGTTTTGCAATGCCTATATTTTAGGTGAGAATGTAGATGCGCTAGAATGCTGAGCGGCATGCGATTCTGTAAATGGGTGTCCATATTAAAACCACGTCCACGCCTATCCCGTTAGGCACAGCTTTTTCTGATGGGTGTCTATGAAATTCTGGACGCCTATTCTGTGAATCACACTTAGCCTTTCGACATCTAACTTCATATGCCTAACGAAGAAAAACCTCCACAGACTCCAACGGATCCAAAATGCCGCAGCCAAGCTTATCTTTGCTAAAAGTAAATTCGATCACGTCTCACCACTACTTTCCAAGCTTCACTGGCTTCCGATAACTTCCAGAATCCACTTCAAATGCATCAGCCTAACTTTCAAGATCCTCCACAGCATCCTTCCTCCATTAATCCCACTCTCCTGGAATTCCTCGAATCGTAGTACCTCCAGACCTACCCAAAAATCGAAACTATCCTTCCCCTCACTAAAAGACATTTCCCACCCAGGAAAACTGGGGTCTTCCCTCCTCTTCAGATTCACCGAGCTCTGGAATAACCTCACCTCCCCCCTTCGGAACCTGAGTGCTCTCCAACCCTTCTGAAAACATCTGAAAACCTGGCTTTTCTCTAAAATCTAACTCTCCCTCCTCCCTGACTTTCTAGCTCTCTAACATTCTTCTTCCCTCCGATCTTCATCTAACCCTTTCCCTGGAGTTCCTTTCTCATTACATTCCCTGTAAACCGTGCCGAGCTCCACGACCGTGGAGATGGCGCGGTATAGAAACCTAAGGTTTAGTTTAGTTTAGTTTAACTTCCAACTATTGCTTGTTAAAGTCATTAATTGTGCTTATTATTCAATCTATTTGGCGCCACTAACTTTAGGCGTCTTTTACAGAATTTGCCCCAAAGGGTCCAAAATTGAGACCATGGAAAGCAGCCCTGATAAATCCCCGACGATCAATGCCAGGGCTGTATCTGTGTCAAGGTTCTCCTCTGTGGACTTAGCCAGTCAATATTCAGTGGCTGGCCAGCTAAGACATAACAGACAAAGATAGACCTGCTTTTTAGATGGGTCTATCTAGCTTCTAACCTTAGCCAGCCAGCCACTGAATATTGATGGTAACTACTTATGTCATGCAACATATGTAGTCACTGACCAATCTGGGGAACAGGATATTCAGTGGGAGATAAACAGCTATCTCCAACTGAATATCAGCAGATATCGCTCAGTATCAGCCTCTATAGTATCAGACTCACTCCCTTTATAGAATAGTGCTTAGCGCTCAATTATTTTGGGGCCCACAGTTTGAGTACCATTTATAGAATTCTCTTCTCTAGGTGTAAACCCTAAATTCTGCCCCAGGAGTGCCCACTTAAACAATGTTTAAAAGTTTATGTAGGATCTCTGCCACTTCATATGTGTTCCTGGGAAATTAATTTACAAACTTCTCTTTCCGTGTGCAAAACCTGATTTCACACATACAACTCCTTTGTAAAATTACCTCCAATATGTGATATATGATGGAACACCTATACGATTTGCATATAATTTATTATCTTTTTTTAATGGCTTTGCATTAACCACCCTCACCTTTTAAGAAGCCACATTAGCATTTTTTTAGCACCAGACACGGTGGTAAAAGTTCCAACACTGATAGGAATTCTATGAGTATCTGAGCTTTTACCATTGTAGCCGGTGATAAAATACCCTAACACAGATTCATAAATGGGGGGGAAGGGGAGGAGGGGGTGGTTAGGCTTAAGGTAAAGTTGCGTGAATATTTTACATTGGAAAATGAGCCCTTCAGATTATCACCAACCCTAAAAATAAGCAGAGAATATAATGGGTGTCTTTAGTGGTTAGTGCATGCTAACATGATTGCACATGCTAACATGTTAGCGTGCACTAACACGCTTAATGTCTTTTCATTATATGTGGTCTTTATCATAAGGCATATGGGGACAGGCTTAAAGATCTCAATCTGTATACTTTGGAGGAAAGGCGGGAGAGTGGAGATATGATAGAGACGTTTAAATATCTATGTAATATAAATGCGCATGAGTTGAGTCTCTTTCATTCAAAAGGAAACTCTGCAATGAGAGGGTATAGGATGAAGTTAAGAGGTGATAGGCTCCGGAGTAATCTGAGGAAATACTTTTTTACAGAAAGGGTGGTAGATGCATGGAACAGTCTCCCAGAAGAGGTGGTGGAGACAGAGACTGTCTGAATTCAAAAGGGCCTGGGATAGGCACGTGGGATCTCTAAGAGAGAGAAAGAGATAATGGTTACTGCGGATGGGCAGACTAGATGGGCCATTTGGCCTTTATCTGCCAACATATTTCTATGTTTCCCCCTAAATGACCTTATGCAACAAATTTGTACTTCACAGCATAGACCCAGAAAAAAAGACTATCCAACACATTTTTTCTCATCCTATGTCTGTATAGACATTATGCATTTCTTAAAGTCTGCATACCTTAAAGAACATTTCACTGCAGAAATAATTATTTCTTGAGTGATTTCATTGTATCTTCCCCCACCCACAGGTAGATGTATACAGCAGATATTTCAGAAATAGCACAGCCTATAAAAATTTAACTGCACTAAATGTGGAACAAAAAAATAAATGTTTTATAGATTAATATCATGCTGAATTTGCACAGCCTTAACTGACTCTGTACACATCATAATGAAATAGGCTACAGTACTTTCAGAGCAATATTAGACACCGCAGAACACAGCAGTGAGAAAGCATTGTTCTTAAAATTCTGCATTTTCCCCCCAGTAACCATGTAATTTGTGAGATGCATTTTTAAATGATCTGAAACTGCAGCAGGCTTCATCAGTCAGAAGATGCAGATAGATAATTCGCCAAACTGTCACATGATCTTCCATCAGTCTAAAAGATGTGAATATATTGCCACAAGCTTTGGGAATAATGGGTGCACCTGTTTACAGTGTCACCTCTGTTTGCTAATTGTCTCCTTGAGCTACATTTTACTTCTAATGCATTTATTTTTGACAGGCAGTGTCTATTTAGAAATCACATTACTTCAAGTGCAATTGTTCTTTTGTCTATCAAGTAAATGAAGTGTTGTTACACAGACTTCAGGATCTGATTGGTAAAGTATCAGAGCATCACAAAGGTCAACAATCAGTTATTTACCTGAAGTAATGGATGGATAAGAAACAACTTGCACAGCCCTCAAATAGAAGAAATCTAAACTATGTAAATGTATACACAAATTTTTTTCATATCTTTTATTTATTTTATATTCAGGTACAGTCTATCCAACAGAGGGGGGAAAAAAAAAGCATGCGGCAGATAAAGAAAGCACGAGCTAATGGTACAGCAGACGATCGCTGCGTCCAACATGCTACAGCTTGTCAGAGACCCACCCGGTCGGTGATAACAGGTCGGTGATTTCACCATGTTGCTTCTGCGCATGCACAGAGGCCTTCCCGATGCGGTCCCGAGCTGGAAGCTTTTCAAAACCCGGACAAAGTGCCGGGTTTTGAAAAGCCGCCTGGATGCCAGTACATGTCCGGGTAAATCTGGACGTCTAGTAACCCTATATTAGGTTAACATTGGGAAACTTGTATGTTTATCTACCCTTTATCCTTTCCATTGCAAATGCAAGCAGTGTCTCACTTCCGGTTCACCACACAATTGTTTCCCACGTACTCACCTTTATAGGACCCCCAGGGGCCCCTGAAGAAGACTTTTTGTCGAAACGCGGACTGTGTTGGGTCCTGCATCCCTAGCGGACTAGGTCCTTTAAGGCACTTATGTGGATGATTTACTTTTATGTGGATGGAATTATTTTATGTGGATGATTTTAGTGTACCTTTGGAACTTTGATACTTTCAAATATTTTGGGGTCAATTCCTTTTGTTTTTTGTTTATCTACCCTTTATAGCAGAAAATTAAACAGGCAGACAAAAAAAAAAAAAGACAAGAATAATAAACATACTCTAAAGGCATGCAGGCCTCTATGGGTGGTTGATTCCTGGGATATATCCTTAGCAGTGTGATGTGGAACAAATCAACAAGGTGGATGGTCCAGTTAGTTTGCTTCTGTCACCATCTATTATGCTACAGTACTATGTACACAAAAGGAAAGCAAATTTTAAAGTTTTTTTCAGGAACAGGCCCAGAGAAAAACTCCGCCATTCACTTCAGGTAAAAGTATCCATGGGTGTTTCTACCTGTTTTCCAAAAGGGCTGGAGTTATGATGGAGAAAGGACAGGAGAGGGTACGTCTTTATGAGGCTTTCAAAAAGATGACAGTTTACAGTTTATTTATAATTTGTTAAAAAACGTTTATAAAAAAAACCTTGTAAGCGCTGTACAAACTAAATTGGGGTACAGAACATTCACAAAAAAGTACATTAATAGAAATAAAATATTCAAGAGGTACAAAAATACTTACATAACATTCAATGGACAGCGACTAACAGACACATGGGGGTAAAGACGGGAAGAACTACAATGCTGTATGGAAAGTTTCCATTGAAGGGAAGAACGAGAGGAGGGGAACGAGCCTGGATAAAAATAAAATTTTGGAGAATGGCAAAAGGTAAGATGAAAAAACCTAATTGGTAGGAGTCATATACTAAGGAAAGTAGAATTAGGTTTCATATGCGTCCTTGAAAAGGAAGGTTTTAAGTGACGACTTAAATTTGCCTAATATGGATTCCTCTTTAAGGTAATTAGGGAGCGAATTCCAAAGCTGGGGACGCTGACGGAAAAAAAATCTCAATTTGCCTTGTACCAATGATTTTTTAAAAAGGGGCTGCAAGGAGATTATCAGCATTTGAACGTAGTACTCTGGTGGTAGAGTAAGGAATTAACAATCCAGCAGGGAAGGGGAGTGATTAAGACAGATCTTAAATGTCAGAAGTGCAATTTTTGTATAAAACTCGATGCGGAATTGGCAACCAGTGGGCATTTCTTAGGAGAGGCCAACATTATCAATATGGGCTGCTGCTAAATCCGTTGGGTTTTTTTGAGCACAGGGAGCCATTTTATGCAACGACATAACCCAACTTGTAGCAAAGTAACCCAGCTTAATAATAGCCTATGTTGATAACTCGCTCCCTCTCCCCCCTTAGATGTTTCTACTGCAAAAACATCTATGAAGGAGATAGACATTAACATGCAACAAAAAGTCCCTGTCACAATACTGTTGAAATCCTTATGGAATCAGGCAGTAGAGGGACCAAAATACAACATCAGATAAATAATTGCATGAATTCCTGTTAAAAAGATAAGTAAAAATTCCATATTTTTGCTCTTAGGTAGTTTCATTTATTTATTTCAATTTCTATCCCGTTCTCCCAGAAGCTCAGAACGGGTTACAAGTAGACTTCACAATCATTTGAAGACAGACTATCATGACAACAAATAGGTTACAGTAGACAATAACAGAGCTTATTCTAGAGACCAAACTGGTCATAGCGAAGAGTACTAAGAGAAGTATGTTGAGAGACAGTTTTTAATGGCTCAACTGGCGGAAGAGGGTCTTTACTGCTCTGCGGAAGGTCATTAGTGAGTCTAGCAACCTGATCTGTGCTGCTGCACTATGCATTTGAATTTCAGTAAGAAGAGAAAGCAAGGTGAATAATACTCAAAAAATATACATTTTTAAATATATTTGTATGGCACTTGAATATAAGCTCTGTTGACCAGGGACTGTCTCATATGTGTTTAGTGTACAGTGCTGTGTACATCTAGTCATGATAGAAAAATGATGTAGCAGTAGTAAATAGCAGTTCTGTAAAGCAACTGTGATAAGCAATTGCACTCGGGTTTACAAGTTTTATAATGGTCCTTACCTTTATTATTAATATTTTTTCAGCCTCTCTCTTTGGCAGTTGACACTGAACTGTTTTGGCAATATACTTTTTCATTTGTTTGTGTATCTCAAATAAATTACTGTGCTTTGCTAAATGTTTCTCCAATAAGTATAATTCTCCCCCAACAGTTCTCAGTTTCTATTTACATTTATTGTACGAGTATTTGTATTTATATTCAAGCTAGCATGAACTTCCTGGTAGGACTTGCAATCTCTTTATTCATAGCTCCTCCCATTCCCGCCTCTTAGATGTGACCCATTTCCTCCTGTCACTGAAATTTCTGTGAGGTTCATGCTTCATCCCCCCCAATCACATGCTCTGACGCTGTTGGTCATTTCCTCATCATGCTAGTTTTATGGGTATTCTCTATATCCCTCCTTGCAGAACACAATTCTCCATCATGAGTTCAAAAGCAAGCTCTCTTCGGTCTCTGTCCCTCTCTCCCCTATGGAGAGAAAGCATCCTCCTCACAGATGTCCAACATCCTCCTTCCTTCACTGAACCCTGTAATAATTCAGAATCCATCGTTCAGGCCACTCAGACTTCTACTCTTTCAGTCTGGCAGTCTATCAACCAATCAATCAGCATCCAGTTTCTGCCTGGGCAGAACTCTTACTGGGCCTGGGCAGAACTCTTACTTTTCAACTATCTGCATGCAGCAAGTTATCTGTTTTATGTATTTGCAGATAATTCAGAATACTGCCGTTAAACTCATCCACAACGGTAAAAAAATATGATTATGTAACTCCTTTTCTGACTAAATCTCATTGGCTTCCAATTAACCATCGTATTACCTTCAAAATTTTACTTTTAGTATTCAAAACCCTTTCTACTAATGAACCTCAATTTATTGATAAATTACTCATCCCTTATAGCATTTCGCGTTTTCTCCGGTCTACTAATCAAAAGCTTATAGTAGCCCTTTCTTTGAAAGTTATTGGAACACAACGACGTGATCTGTTTTCAGTAATGGCACCGCAGCTTTGGAACGCCTTGCCTCAGCATTTAAGAGAGGAAAATGATTTGAGTCGTTTTAAAAGTAACTTAAAAGAGTTTCCTTTTTAAAGATGCTTTTAATCTTTAAATTATGCTCAAATTTTATATTAGTTTTCTTCTTGGTTTCCAATCTTCCTTCCCTAATGTTCTTTCCATTTATGGTTCTCCTCTGTACCTTAAAAATACTGAATTGTAGTTCTGTTCCCTTTTACCTTTTGTATTAGTTGGTCTGTAAGTCTAACCCATTATCTTAAATTTTAAATTGTATGTCTAAATATATGTTTATATTTTATCAATTTTGTACCTCACTTAGTAAAACTAAATAAGCGATTCATCAAATAAACTTGAAACTTATATTGGAATGGTTTAGCTGGCTATTTAGGAATGCATGGATATCCGTTGCACAGGGGAGGCTGGACAGCTGAATGTTTGAAAAATCTACTAGGGATGCAAGTCATAGAGTTTTAGTGTAGAAGATTGTCCAAAGCAGTGCAGGTATTGACTTTGTAAGTATTAGTGGGCTGTTCAGCTTTCATGTCTTCATAATGCATGGCCTCCATTCTGTGATTACAAGTTAAAATCCCAGTTAGTACTGCTTCAGTTGTCAGAAATGTTTGCGACTTGTGTAGGAAAATAACCTGAGGCAATGTGTACATCACAAATAGCTCGCTGTCTGTATTGACTTTTGGTCAGTGATGACTTGAGCTGTGTTTGAACTGGGAACTACACACGAAATGCTAGGCATCCCTGCTAAATGCACTCACTATCCAGACATTTGAATACCTGAACTCCTTCAGAATGATTTCTGATTTATGATATTTCAAACGCATTTTTTTTTATATAATTCTTTATTCATTTTCACAAATTACATTAAGTGTTAATATTTTCATTCACAGTAACAATAAATACATCACTTATAAACAATCATTGGTATATTACATATATTCTTATCCCTATCCCTCGCCCATCCCCCCAACCATATACTCCATTATTGTATGATATATGTAATAATAAAATACCCCCTTCCCTACCTCATAAATTAATAAACATAAGGGAAATAATTTTACTTAATCCTGACAATATTTTGTTAATGGTTTCCATACATCCTGAAATTTCTTAAAATATCTTTTTGTAACGCAGTAAATCTTTCCATTTTATAGATATGGCATAAAAAATTCCACCAAAAGTTATAATTTAATCTCCTCCAGTCTTTCCAATTCAAACGCATTTTATTTTTTAGAGAAAATAAAGAAAACAACTATCCTGTGGTAAAACCTCCTTTCTGACCTGTTCAAGACACCCACATTTTATTCACCTCTTTCCTGTCCAAAATCAGCTCTCTTCTGTTTCCTCCAAGAGAAAGAAATTTGTGCACATACAGGCAAGATATCCATCTGAATCTAAGTTCCCTTTTTTATAAAGAAAACCAAAAAAACTCTGTAGAGTGACGATGTTCCCAAATGGACTTTATTTGAAAGTATCAAAGTTCCAAAGGTACACTAAAATCATCCACATAAAATAATTCCATCCACATAAAAGTAAATCATCCACATAAGAGCCTTAAAGGACCTAGTCCGCTAGGGATACAGGACCCAACACGGTCCGCGTTTCAACAAAAAGTCTTCTTCAGGGGTCCCTGGGGGTCCTATAAAAGTGTGTACGTGGGAAACAATTGTGTGGTGAACCGGAAGTAAGCCACTGTAGCAAATAACGGCCCAGCAAATGTGATGCAGCCTGGAGGAACTGAATGGGCTGTGTCGCATATACTATATGGGAATTCCTGCCATGGCTTTGTAAAAGGGGCCCAAAGAGAGGTACACAGACCACACTTGTAAGAATTCCATATTCTCTAGGGATGTGCACAGACAAAGTGGTTCATTTTGGGGGGTTTCCTATTATTTCTTGGTTTTCAGGTATTTTTTTTGGTTGTTCACGTATTCATTTTAACAGATTTTTTTAAAAGCAAATTATAGCATATTAACATACATTAATTAAACCCACCCCTCTTTTTTTTTTTTACAAAACCGCACAAGAGGTTTTTAGCGCAGGCTGGCACGCTGTGCACTGCTCTGACGATCAATTTTGTAAAAGTGCAGGGATAAATTGATGGACATTAATTTGTAGATTAGTAACAGGGCCACTTAGAACACAATTAAATTGATTTAAGGAACACATGGCAAGTGAGGCGACATGGCAAATAAGGTTTAACGTGGATAAGTGTAAGGTGATGTATGTCGGTAACAAAAAATCTTAAACACGAATACAGGATGTCTGGTGAAGTACTCAGAGAGATCCCCCAGGAAAGAGACTTGGGAGTACTGGTCGGCAAGTCGATGAAGCCGTCCGTGCAATGTGCGGCGGCTCCGAAAAGGTCGAACAGAATGCTAGGAATGATTAAGGAGATCACGAACAGATTGGAGAAGGTTATCATGCCGCTGTACCGGGCCATGGTACGCCCTAACCTGGAATACTGCATCCAGCACTGGTCGCCATACATGAAGAAGGACACGGTACTATCAAAAGGGTCCAAAGAGGAGCGACTAAAATGGTTAAGAGGCTGGAAGAGTTGCCGTACAGTGAGAGATTAGAGAAACCGGGCCTCTTGTCCCTTGAAAAGAGGAGACTGAGAGGGGACATGATCGAAACATTCAAGATAATGAAGGGAATAGACTTAGTAGATAAAGACAGGTTGTTCACCCTCTCCAAGGTAGGAAGAACGAGAGGGCACTCTCTAAAGTTGAAAGTGGATAGATTCTGTACAAACATAAGGAAGTTCTTCTTCACCTAGAGAGTAGTAGAAAACTGGAACGCTCTTCTGGAGGCTGTAATAGGGGAAAACGCCCTCCAGGGATTCAAGACTAAGTTAGACAAGTTCCTGCTGAACCAGAACGTACGCAGGTAGGGCTAGTCTCAGTTAGGGTGCTGGTCTTTGACCTAAGGGCCATTGCGTGACCGGACTGCTGGGCACGATAGACCATTGGTCTGACCCAGCAGCTGCAATTCTTATGTTCTTACCCAAAGTATGGTCAGATCTGGGCTTAATGCATGTTAATGAAGGACTTTCCAGCACGCAAAGATCAGTTTTAATATGGTGCTTTTGTAGGGCTTTTCTTTTTAATTTGCAAATTATGCACTACTGTTCCCACTGACATGCAGTACCTGCAAAAGTTAGGAGGTGCTAGGTGCTCCTGCATTACAGTAAATCTTTTTTTCCAATTAGTGTGCACTATTCATAATTCAGCTAGATAGCATGAGTGGAGAGATGACATTCCTGTATTATTTCCCCTCTTTTACAAAACCGCAAAAGCGGTTGTAAGTGCTGGCTGGCCGCGCAGAATGCTCTGCGCTGCTTTCAACTCTCATAGTGTCACGAGCAGCGCAGAGCATTCAGTGCACCAACCTGTGCTAAAAAAATGCTTCGGTGGATTTGTAAAATCCTTCAAAAATTATTTTTCCAAAAATTGGTAGCACAAGGTATGCAAACAGGCAAAATACTACACAACACTTTAATGTATTTCTGCATAGCCTCTACATTTTTTTAGGCTGGCTAACAAATGCACATTTCTAATATCTCTACCCTAGCCTAGACCTATGGCTGCTGGTAAAGTTGAGCAAGCAGATGAACAAACTTAGGGCTTCTTTTATTAATATCTTTATTGGAACAATCAAGTACAGCCTTAACACAGCCAAAAATATCACAAGAAGAAGACAGAGAATACTAACAATGCAGAAATCAGCTCAACATATGCATAACTGCAGGCCGCAGGTACAGGGCTTGCCACGGCAAATCACCTGTCCAGTTTTAGTATACAAACAAAACACACACACCCAGACCAGCCCCCCAACATAAACCTAAAGAAAGAAACAACCATCAGTACAACAAACACTCCACATTCACCCCACACTCATACTCCCCCCAGACAACCACCCCCCAGTGTTCTATGAAAAGTCCTAAAGTACAACCTAGAAGCCTCCCCTGAGGTGTCCCAAAATTCCAGAACTATCTAAGAGTCATACATTGCTGGCGTTCCGGGGTCTTCCTTTTCCCCTTTTCCGCCATGAGCTCACATTTAGCCATCCGTACCATCAAAGAGATCCAGATGTCTACAGGCAGGCTAGGGCTCCTTTTACAAAGCCACGGCAGCGATTTCCGGTGGGGCAGATGGGACAAAGTCTACAGGAATTGAATGGGTTTCGTTGCATTTGCCTTACAGGAATCACTACCGTGGCTTTGTAAAATGAGCCCTTAAAAATCAGAAAACTTTCTGAATCTTTAATCTTATTATTTTTTTAGAAAATTGTTGATAACGTATTTGTTCGACAAATTTGTGAGTTGACTGCCATTGTGGTATTTTTTGAAATGTGTATGACATGTTTATGTTTAGAACTAAGGGCTCCTTTTACGAAGTCACGTTAGCGGTTTAACGCGCATAATAGTGTGCACTAATTTGCCGGCTGGCGGTAGTTTTTCAGATAGCGTGGGGGTTGGCGCGTGTTAAAAAGGTGTGTGTGCTAAAGCCACTAACGCGGTTTCGTAAAAGGAGCCCTAAATGATGTGGCGGTATGTAAATACAACGTTATTATTATTTAAAAAAGTGAAAACATTTGGTTTGGTTTATTTATTTATATCCCGCCCTTACCTAGGGTGGGTTACAAACTAGCATACAAAAGTACAAAATTACGTACAAAAATACAAACAGGATCGACAATAAATACACCCACAAAACAGAGCAAAAATACAAACAATAAAATACATAGGCGACCAACACCTTACTGTCATCATCTCTTCCTCATCAACAACACAGGGCTCCTTTCACGAAGCCTCATTAGAGGTTTAACGCGTGTTATAGCTTGTGCTAATTTGACGGCCGTGCTAGCCGCTACCACCTCCTCTTGAGCAGGCAGTAGTTTTTCGGCTAGAGCGGGAATTATCATGCTCTAAAAAGATGCATGTGATAAAGCCGCTAACATGGCTTCGTAAAAGGAGCCCACAGTCTCATACCTTGCATTTCATCTGGCAAAAAAGATGCCATTTCAGCAATCTTTTAAAATTATGTATCTGTTGTTGACAAATGTACTCAGGGAGATTATTCCATTCCCTAAGCCCTATACAATAGAATATACGATCCCTCGACATATAGAGGAGTCATTAAAATCCATGAAAATTCACCTGCAGTAATGTTACAACTATAAAATATTTATTTGCAAAGAAGATGAGAGAGGAAAGAGGCGAAAGATTCAAACAGAATTAAAAATAAAGAGAAAGGAATAACCCGGATCATCTAAGAATCTATCTCAAAGGTCTCAAGTGCAAGGGATTAGGATTTAGCGAAGGAATTAGATAAGCTTTGGGAGAAGCAATAAAAAGAATTAGCATCAGTATCAGAAATTAAAATCCCGAGGTTGTATTCAGCACCCGAAATATGTTGGATTGTGGCAGATGGCGAGTACACACGATAAGAACATAGAGGAAGGCCAGAAGCCCGTGGCTGGTTGAGTGTTGCCAACTGGCTTCATGCTGGCTGGGCAGGTTGGAGCAATCCTTGTTTTACCAGTGTCCATGCCATGAATTGCATTTCTCTTTCCTCCCTAAGAGAAGCAAGACCACGTATGCAGTGAAATAAAACCAGGACTACCTGTCCTGTTAAGAAAACCTGAAGCTAAATGGCAACTCTGTGGTCGCAATTAAAAGCATCTGTGCACATCTCTCTCCTGCTTAGCACAAAGGTAGCATCTGTGCCGGAAAATGTAAAGCACTATAACTCAACTGACCAGGTTTCTATAATGTACTTTATGTTATTTTCTTTATCCTAAAGGAGCTAAGAAGATCTTATTTTTTTTATTATGGAATGATAAAACAGTGAAAAACGAATGATTACTAGGAAGCAAGGCTTTTATGACCTGCGTCCTTGCCACATGCACGTCGCTACATACACGTCTCTAAAACAATCATAAACATATTGGTATTTGGAAATTATGTATCCCTAATAACACAAAAGTACTTAAGAGCTGAAATAGAAAGTAATGGAAAATGCAGTGAACTGTTGACAACATACAGAATTTCAGAAAATAATTTGTAGAGAACAGCAGAGCAGATGAGTCAAAATTTTCACAAAAAAATATTTCTTGCCTCCAATAGTCCAATGTAATTCATTTTCTATCTCTGTTCATTAATCATTGTTAAAATTAGTGATCCATTTCTTCCTCTCTGCCATCTGCACTCAGCATCGTAACAAACATGACACCTTCCTGCATAATGAAACCTGACAACTACGAGGATGCATTTCCAAATAGCTTTCTGCATATTTGCACTTCTAGAACCGATTCTGTTGTCAGACAAAAAAGTGGATTATTTAACTAGAGTTCTTTCTTTATCAATTCAATGCGCAGGCAGCATGTATGTGAGCACATGCTTTTAAATGGGTACTTAAAAAAATGTATACGCATGTGCTAAATATTAAACAAAACAGCATTATTTAAGCAATGTTTTAAACCTGTTTTGTTTTATAATCTTTATTAATTTTCAAAATTAACACAAAGGGCTCCTTTTATCAAGGTGCGCTACGGGGATTCGCGCGTCGGACATTTCATCACGCGCTAACCCCCGAGGCACACCAAAAAACTAACGCCTCATCAATGGATGCGTTAGCGACTAGCGTGGCAGGCAGTTGAACCCGCGGTGTTCCGCGCGTTAACCGCCTACCGCAGCTTGATAAAAGGAGCCCAAAGTGCCATGAATTATATAAACATTAATAATCAACCTAAGCACTTACAGAAGAAAAATATTCCTCCCCTCCCTTCCATCAATTTAATCAAGAAATAAACCAGAAAAAAACAAATAAAAAAATCCTCCCCCCACCCACCCCGTCCTGGATGTGTATAAAAATAAACAGAAAATTAAATAAAGACAATTATGTTAAAGTAACAAAGCATGTCAACGGGCCCCAAACCAAATTTTAAAAATCGCTATGACCTAACTTATCCGCATTCATCTTTTCGTATTTGTAACTTAAACATAAACTAGCCCACCAAAATGAAACGTTTTATGTTGACCTGATAAACATCACTGACCAAAATAATACCGTTTTGTTTGTTTTTTTTATGCTTCCCTTCATATTTCTTCATCCTTCTAGAAGAATCATGTGGTGGCCTTGCTAGTCCACAAGCACATCTCAGCTTTATCAGCCTTTTTGCTCCTGTGTTAATTCACATATATCAGCTCACAGGCATCATTCACTATAGCACCACGGCTCATATTCACTAGAGCACCTTGACACATTCTCTTGATATATTAGAGTCACACATGCATTCATGCCCACAGAACCCCTGAGGAAGACCTTTCTGGTCGAAACACAGACCGTGTTGGGTCCTCTTCACTGACCTAAGTTGTGGATGCACTACATTGCCTTTAGACTGTGAATAACTTTTTTTACATCAATAAAGCTGACATCAGTAACATCAGACTCCACAGTTTGTTTTTGCTCCAATTCAAGTTTCTGACAAATATCCTTTAGATATCATCCTTTGACTTGCTGAACTTGACATTGAAACACTTGGTTCATTTGTGATACTTTTTCTCTATCACTTTGTTCTGCTACTTTTCTGGTTTCTTCTGAGATCCAAGGTATTTTCTTGACTTTCTTTCTCCTCTGGAATTTTTTTGTTTTTTTAGTTTCATCACTAATTATGGTTTTGATATCATTCCATAACTCTTCAGGCTCTCTGTTTCATATATCAAGGCAGGAAAATCTGTTGTCTAGTTTTCAATATCATATTTTGGGAAGTCTTTAATTATCTTCTTCTTGTGAAGCTTTACTTTAATCTTGCATGTCGAAAACTTGTGGTCACTTCTACAGTCAGCTCCTGGTTTATTGCTTACACTCAAAACTACAGATTTCTATCTCTGTCCTATGAAGATGTAGTCAATTTGATTTAAGTACATGCCATCTGGAGAGGTCCATGTATGCTGACAATGTTTGTGGTATTGAAAATATGTATTCATGATTGACAGTTGGTTCATTTTGCAAAACTGTACTAAGTTATCACCAGCTTCATTTCTTTCTCCTATGCTGTGCTTTCCAACCACTGCTTCTTCAGGTGTAATTCCTACTTTTGTAGTAAAATCCCCCATAATGATCAGTAAATCTTGTTTCGGCATTTGATCTATTTCATTTTGAAGTTGTTCGTAGAACAACGTTATATCCTCATCTTCTGCGTCTGTCATTGGAGCATATACTTGGATTAAAGTGACATTGATCAGCTTTCCCTGTAGACAGACTGGCATTACTCAATCACTGATAACACTGTACTTCATTACCATCTTTGAAAGCGTTATTGTTTAGGATGAATGCCATGTAATTTTTCTTGTGTGTTTTATGACCAGAGTAGCAGATCCAGTACTTGTTTGATTGAAAATGGCCCTGTCCTATCCATTTGAGTTCACTGATCCCTATCAAATCAATTTTGTTTTTTCCCATTTGATCTTCAACAATTTCCAATTTTCCTTGGTTCATGCTTTGCATGTTCCATGTTTCTATGGTTAGTCCAATAAAATAGTATCATCTTATTTCATTTATGTTGTTTCATGAATCTCTATTCTCTACACTCCTTCTAGAAAGAGATCTATTCATGGCAGGATTAAGGCATAGAGAAACTAGACATATGCCTAGACCCTGACAGGGAAATTCTATAAAGGGTGCCTAACTTATTGGAAAAATACCCTTAATAGGCTCAATAATTGAAAAAAATAATACGAATAATAATTGTACAACAGATTTATTTCTCCTGAAGCAGCGGGAAGCCATGAAACGGTTGTTTATCCTCTCTGTCTGGCTTTGGATTTATAAGTTTGCTTGAAAAAAGTTATTTGGATCTGATGCAAAGTGAGGTTTTTTTTTAAACTCGATAGACATTCAGAATTTTTAGATAGGTGTTCATATGCCTGAGAGGATTATAGTGATATTTTGTTGAACTGCTGGTGTTTTGCATAAGGGGGTTCCGATTTGGAATGCAGAAGTCAGGTTTTTGTAGAAACAGTCTTTTTCTCCTACAATATTGTGGAGTATCTTCACTATTCTGTTTTTTTTCCCAACTGTTAAAAGCAAGCAAGTGATATCAACTGGGCTTCAGATTCTAACAATGGTTTATTTTGAAGCCTGGTTTTTTGGCTTTGAGGCTTGCTGTTTATTAAGAATAAATTTCCCGGATTATCCCTTTTTGCAATTCATCATTAGCAAACAATGTCTGAATCTGGTATTTCATAATACTTACCATTCAACATACAGTATACTGTATATAAATATAACACTCCATGTTCATTTCAAAGGTTTTGAACAGATGAACAAATGAATAATATTGGGAGACACAACTAAATTTATACATTTTTATATGTATTCTTCTCCCATTCCCCCCAAAAATAGAAACAAACAGGCATTGCCTCTGTGCGAGGGTCTTTTGTTGTGTAATATTTTTTTCTCCTCTCCTCATACTGACATATTCAATTCCAGGTTATAAGCATATCTGAACTGCAGAATACTGATGGGGATAGGGGGCAGACCTCTCTGGACTGATTAGCATCATTTAAGAAAGCATTCACATGCATGTTTCGTCGGCTGCGGAGACTCCATAATGGGTGGCCTTTTAGCATTAGGAGTCAATACAGAGCAAACTCATTTGAATTAAATATGGATAAAACAAAAGATAACCTTTTAAGCTCACTAAGCCACAAAAAAAAATGTTTAAGATCATCACTGAAGACAAACCTTTAGTACTTTCTACTCTGCAACGCACAAACTTAATGCAGATGAAACCAGTTTTTGAAAAAGCTTTTACCAGAGCTAGCCTTGGACTACAGCGGAATCATAAGCCTTAGTGCTAATCCATCAATGTATCTAAATCCATGCTTGAAACATATGTATGTATGTTGCTAATACTTGGTACACAACAGATCAAGATGTGATCAAGTACTTAGGGGTCCCTTCACTAAGATGCGTTAAGCACTAATGTGCACTTACATAAGAACATAAGAAATGGCTTCGCCGGATAAGACCCTAGGTCCATCCAGTCCGTCGACCCGCACTCGCAGAGTCCTAGCAAGGTCTTCCCTGCTGAGAAACCTTGTTTACTCGTATCCCTCAATGTGATTTGCAAGAAGGTGTGCATCCAACTTGCCCTTGAATCCCGGAATGGTGGTCTCCATCATGACCTCCTCCTGGAGTGCGTTCCAAGCATCCACCACTCGTTGTGTGAAGCAGAATTTCCTGATATTTGTCCTGGGCCTGGTGCCCCTCAGCTTCAGTCCATGTCCTCTTGTCCGAGTCACATTGGACAATGTGAATAACGATGTTTCTTGCTCTAATTTGTCGAATCCTTTTAGTATTTTAAAAGTCTCTATCATGTCCCCTCGCAGTCTTCTCTTCTCGAGGGTGAACAATCCCAGTTTTCCGAGGCGTTCTTTGTAGCTCAAGTTCTTGATACCTTTAACTAGCTTTGTGGCTCGTCTTTGCACCCTCTCCAGCAGGGTTATATCCTTCATTAGGTAGGGAGACTAGTGTTGGACACAGTATTCCAAGTGTAGTCTGACCATTGCTCTGTAAAGCGGCATTACGATGTCCTCCGATCTACTCGTGATTCCCTTCTTTATCATGCCCAACATCCTGTTTGCTTTCTTTGCTGCCGCTGCGCATTGTGCTGACGGGCTTCAGGGTTCTGTCTATCAGTACCCCCAGGTCCCTTTCTTGTTCGCTCTTGCCCAATGTTCCACCTAACATTTTATATTCATGTTCCTTGTTTTTCTTACCCAGGTGCATCACTTTACATTTTTCTATGTTAAACTTCATCTGCCATTTTTCTGCCCATTTCTCTAGCTGGTTCAAATCTCTCTGGAGTTCTTCTCTGTCCTTTTGTGACCCAACTGCCCTACATAGTGTTGTGTCATCTTCAAACTTGATTAAAATACTTTTTGTTTCTTCTTCCAGGTCGTTTATGAAGATATTGAACAAGATGGGCCCAAGGACACAGAGAAAATGGCCTAACACCCTCCAGGGATCCAAGCAAGGTTGGACAAGTTCCTGCTGAACCAGAATGAACGCAGGTAGGGCTGGTCTCATTTAGGGTACTGGTCTTTGACCTGGGGGCCGCCACGTGAGCGGACTGCCGGGCGCAAAGGACCACTGGTCTGATCCAGCAGTGGCAATTCTTATGTTCTTATGTAGTTATGCATTTCTGTGTGCTAAGTGTGTGGTAGTTTGTTTTTTGTATATTTTGGAAGAGCTGTGGCAGGGAAAGAGAATCAGCATGGACGCTCTATTCAACTAGTCCGCCAACATTAGCATGATCTAACTAAATAATGCTGACTTAAGGCAGGAGTCCTTAGAGCAGTGGTCAAGCAACAGACCTGGTGGTCTGGTGGAAGATGCACAATTGAGCTCCCAGCGAGACATCCTTTCACAACCCCAACCGAGTCTGCGGAGGTGCCAGGTGGCTTCATTTGCTTTCACTTCTGGTTTGTTCCACCAGAAATGAAAGCAGCCTAAGAGGCATGTTTGATGCTGACCGACTGCTCACCCCTAGAGCTGCTATTGCCACCAGCTAGTGCTTTGAGAATCCCTCCCTGTGGCAGCACAGGTAGAGCGAGTCACTGTGTCTCCGACGAGAACTCCCCTCCTCTCAGAGCTAGTGCAAGCCTGCCTGCAGCCTGATAGTGTGGCTACTATGCTGACCCCAGATGACCAGCACTGGTAAGCTGCATTCAGTGGGAAGAGGGAGAGAGTGAGGGAATAGCACAGCTGGTGGGGGGTGGGGGGCAGAGGCAATAACCATTTTATTTTTTGTGTCTTTTTTGGGGTTAATGGTCATGTACTCTAGACATCTAGTGGGGGCGAGGCAAAGGGAGAAACTATTTTATTTTTTGTACCTTTTTTGGGTTACTCAGGAGTCACAATTATGGGGTTTGCAACTATTATTAAGCTGAAAATAAAGTGAGGTTTTAAATATATATATATATATATATATATATCCATGTAGAATGAAAATTAGTATTTAAAATTACATGTGTAATCTTAAAATATTTTGGTGTCCCCTGGAGCTTTCTCATGTCCATATTGCAGCCCTTTATGTGAAAAAAGATTGGAGAATACTGCCTTAGGGCTCCTTTTACGAAGGTGCACTAGCATTTTTATCGCACGCACCGGATTAGCGCGTGCTAGCTGAAAATCTACCGCCTGCTGGAAAGGAGGCGGTAGCGGCTAGCATGTGCTATTCCACGCGTTAAGCCCCTAACGCACCTTCGTAAAAGGAGCCCTTAGAGTCAACTAAATAGGAAGTGGTAAGCACTCCCACATTAATTTTTCTTATTATCCACATGGTGATGCTAACATTAACACAAATGGGAAACTGCAATTTTATGGACTGAACGAGAAATTAGTTAGCTTATGGGAAGGTCACACATTAGGACAAGCTATGCCCATTTATTAGCACAGGTTAATAAAAGGGGCCTTTAATTTTACATATGGACACATATCAACAATCTCCCAAGGAAAAGCGCTACACCTAATGAGCGTTTTCTTTTTTTGCTTCTTGGTGCTATCAGATAGAATTTTGAGTGACATATTTATTTCAGAATTGTCTTCATTTTGCACCTGAAGTATTTTGTCCCTGTATCTGTTTCATTCGAATGTCCAGCATTCCTTTCTACGTGATTTAAGTAGTATATGAGGAAGTGCTGAAAAGTTCTCAACCCAACCAAGAGGAGAATGACATTTCCAAAAACCACGGCGGTATTTTTTTTTTTTTCGAAAGGTTAAGCGATTGAGCTTTATTTTCTGGTAAGGGATTGGCATAGTTAGCCAATTAATGTTGAGCTCAGGTGTTAACGCTTTCTTAATAGTAATGGTGAATGATCGGTTTGTTGCGGCTCTGGCAGCATCCCCGACCCTGATGAAAGAATGAATCGCGTCGGCGGGGGTTTGTGCAGCAACATTCAAAGCTAAGTCCAAGTTAAAGAGATCTTATCAATAATGTTATGAAGCAAGTAAAAAATAAAGAAAAAAGTAAAGTTAAAGAACGCACTAATAATGTTATAAATGAAAAAAGAAGAAAAATTTAAAGAAATAGCAATAACGCACAGCGTTGTAAGGATCAATGAGGAGTGCTGCCGCACTGAGTTAAACTATCAGGGTGGCGTTCTGAGAATCCTTTAATGCGCGTTTATTGACATTGTGAATTCAGTGTTTATGGTGTGAATACTAGTGGATTATTGCAATATACGTAGTTGCTATACAGTATGGGGAAAATTCTATAAGAAGCGCCCAAAAGTTAGGCACCGAAATAGGCACCGTTCAGCGCGAGTCAAGCCCAATTGGGCGCTGTTTAGTGAATCACGCTGAGCGGCACCTATTTTAGAGGCGCCCAATAAATAGGCCAGCTCTAGGCACAACTAAAAGTTAGGCGGCCATGCGAGCGCTTAAGCACGCTTAAGAGCAGCGATTCTGCAACAAGGTGCCCAATACGTAGCCACACCCAACGTGCATAGTGCCTATATTTTTGAAGGCCGCCTACATTTCTAGAGGCACCTTATTGCAGAATCGCTCTTTCTTGATAGGCGCCTAAGTTTCAATTATTGCTGATTAAAAAGCTTCATTGAGCTTGTTATTCAATTTAGATAGGCGCCTATCTAGTTGGCGCCTCCAAAATAGGTGCCTAATATTAGGCGCCGGTTACAGAATTTGGGCCTTTGTGTTTATTGTGAAGTTTGGCATCTGATAATGACCGTAAATACTGTGTGTTTCACCTGCTTGTGGTAACAGATCGAAAATTTATTTATTAACAACTAACTTCAGTTTTTTTGCACATATACTAAAAGATTGATGGACACTTGTGATTTAGTTTCTATTCTTTATTTTATTTTGTGCACACAAGATGCCCATTGATATTCCCAGCGACCAGATCCCACCATGGAAGGTCTTAAAGATTTGCGCCATGGTAGAGCATGTGTTCTTGAAAAAGGCACAGAGGACTGAGGGCTCTCGTTTTTCACAAAAAAAATTTTCAAAAAAATGTCTTTTGTTCCTTGATTATAATATACACTTAACACTGATTTGCAATCTCTGGTTAATAGACTTTGTGTAATAAGGGATTTTTTTGCATACATAGTTTATTAATTTCCCTCTTAATATTGGTTTGGTATAGTGAAAATCAATTTAGAGAACAAACAATTTAAGATTGACCTAAAAAAACATTTCTTTTTGCAGATACTTACGATTGCTAGTGAATCTTGGCCAGAATGTAACTGGACTGCACTGTTATCCTTGTGTATCTCTCTCCCTTTTTTTCTTTTATTGCACACTCTAACTTAAGAACATAAGAACTGTCATAATAGGCCAAACTAATGGTCCATCTAGCCCAATTTCCTGCTTCCAACACCAGCCAATCCAGGTCTCCCCCTCCCACTTGCACTGATATTGTTTTTCTCCCATCTTCCTTCTATACTGTTTTAGACTGTACACCACTTAGATATCTGTTTGAAGAGCAGGATTAGCGCCCAAGAAAAGGATCTGGGTGTCATCATAGACAATACGATGAAATCTTCTGCCCAATGTACGACGGCGGCCAAAAAAGCAAATAGGATGCTAGGAATTATTTTAAAAAGGGATGATTAACAAGACTAAGAATGTTATAATGCCCCTGTATCATTCCATGGTGTGACCTCATCTGAAGTATTGCGTTCAATTCTGGTCTCCTTATCTCAAGAAAGATATAGTGGCACTGGAAAAGGTTCAAAGAAGAGCGACCAAGATGGTAAAGGGAATGGAACTCCTCTCGTATGAGGAAAGACTAAAATGGTTAGGGCTCTTCAGCTTGGAAAAGAGATGGATGAGGGGAGATATGATTGAAGTCTACGAAATCCTGAGTGGAGTAGAATGGATACAAGTGGATCGATTTTTTTGCTCCATCAAAAATTACAAAGACTAGGGGGCACTCGATGAAGTTACAGGGAAATACTTTCAACACCAATAGGAGGAAATTTTTTTTCACTCAGAGAATAGTTAAGCTCTGGAACGTGTTGCCACAGGATGTATTAAGAGCAGATAGTGTAGCTGGTTTTAAGAAAGGTTTGGACAAGTTCCTGGAGGAAAAGTCCATAGTCTGTTATTGAGAAAGACACGGGGGAAGTCACTCCATGCCCTGTAACGGTAGCATGGAATATTGCTACTCCATGAGTTTTGGCCAGGTACTAGTGACCTGGATTGGCCACCGTGAGAATGGGCTACTGGGCTTGATGGATCATTGGTCTGATCCAGTAAGGCTATTCTTATGTTCTTATGATAGAAAATGTTAAATAAACTTGAAAACTTGCTAGTGTATATGTGCCTATATGCTATTTTTCTAAACATTAGACCTGAAATGCATTCTCCTACTGCTACGATCACTGGGTTATTCCCTAAATGAGTTCTTCAGTTGTTGTCTTTTTTTTTTTTTTTTTTCATTTAAGGTTGACTTAATTGTAATAAACTGTATAGCATGTTAGCTCTTTGATAATAGAAAAGGCTCCCTTGGGTCCCTTCTATATAACTTAGAATTGCAAATCCTCAGTATGACACCTCAAGCCAGCATAATCCAGTATTGATGTGCCTAATATTTAAGCATTTGCACCTACACCAGCCATAGATCAGGTATAAGTGCGGCAGTGAGACAAACTATGCATGTAAGTGGCAGCTTTTCTATGTTCCACCCAAGTCTTGACCCAATGTACGCCTCTCTTGAGTATTATTATTAGGATTTTATATACCGCCTATCAAGGTTATCTAAGCGGTTTTTACAATCAGGTACTCAAGCATTTTTCCCTCTCTGTCCTGGTGAGCTCACAATCTATCTAACGTACCTGGGGCTACGGAGGATTAAGTGACTTGCCCAGGGTCACAAGGAGCAGCGCGGGGTTTGAACCCACAACCCCAGGGTGCTGAGGCTGTAGATCCAACCACTGCGCCACACACTCCTCATACAGTACAAGGTACTATAGCCTGATTCTATACATAACACCTTAAAAAAACTCTTCACCGATCATAGCAGTACTTAGCTTGATTCGATAAAAGGCACTTGCCAGATATAGAATTGTGCTTAGCAGCTGTAGGCATCACTAGCATTTAAACCACCCTTTTAGGCCAAGAAAAACCAGGCCTAAATGCCTGTGCCTAAGTTGTGTGCGAATTGGATATATTCTACCCTATGACAGTGTGCTTAATTTGTAGGAACACCTACAATCTGCCAATGTTCCTCACCCGCCCACGCCCCTTTTAAGATTCATGCACTAGAACGGACATGCACCACTTTATAGCATGCTTAAATTTTGATTGGTGCTAACTATCTTCAGTTATGAGGTGTTAATTGCCAATTACTGGCACCAATTGGTCTTGTTAAACAATTAAGTTGTGCACACAAATTGGCCATGCGCACCGATTCACACGAAAACCTGATGCTTTATACAGAAAATGGGGGTGTGCGATTTACTGGGGTTCTTGCACAATAGCACTTTGTAAGTGCTGGCACAGTTCTTCACGTAAATGTGCATACAGATGTGTAAATACTAGCAATTCTAAGCAATTACATGTGTAGCATGTGTGTAAAAGCGAGTGCAAAATACTTGCACAACAGCACTTTGTAAGTGTTGGCACAGTCCTTCACGTAAATGTGCACATAGATGTGTAAATACTAGTAATTCTAAGCAGCTACATGTGTAGCATGTGTGTAAAAGCGAGTGCAAAGTACTTGCACAACAGCACTTTGTAAGTGTTGACACATCCATCACGTAAATGTGCACATAGATGTGTAAATGCAAGGAATTTTAAACAGCTACGTGTGTAGCATGTGTGTAAAAGCGAGTGCAAAGTACTTGCACAACAGCACTTTGTAAGTGTTGACACATCCATCACGTAAATGTGCACATAGATGTGTAAATGCAAGGAATTTTAAACAGCTACGTGTGTAGCATGTGTGTAAAAGCGAGTGCAAAGTACTTGCACAACAGCACTTTGTAAGTGTTGACACATCCATCACGTAAATGTGCACATAGATGTGTAAATGCAAGGAATTTTAAACAGCTACGTGTGTAGCATGTGTGTAAAAGCGAGTGCAAAGTACTTGCACAACAGCACTTTGTAAGTGTTGGCACAGTCCTTCACGTAAATGTGCACATAGATGTGTAAATACTAGTAATTCTAAGCAGCTACATGTGTAGCATGTGTGTAAAAGCGAGTGCAAAGTACTTGCACAACAGCACTTTGTAAGTGTTGGCACAGTCCTTCACGTAAATGTGCACATAGATGTGTAAATACTAGTAATTCTAAGCAGCTACATGTGTAGCATGTGTGTAAAAGCGAGTGCAAAGTACTTGCACAACAGCACTTTGTAAGTGTTGACACATCCATCACGTAAATGTGCACATAGATGTGTAAATACTAGTAATTCTAAGCAGCTACATGTGTAACGTGTGTGTAAAAGCGAGTGCAAAGTACTTGCACAACAGCACTTTGTAAGTGTTGACACATCCATCACGTAAATGTGCACATAGATGTGTAAATGCAAGGAATTTTAAACAGCTACGTGTGTAGCATGTGTGTAAAAGCGAGTGCAAAGTACTTGCACAACAGCACTTTGTAAGTGTTGACACATCCATCACGTAAATGTGCACATAGATGTGTAAATGCAAGGAATTTTAAACAGCTACGTGTGTAGCATGTGTGTAAAAGCGAGTGCAAAGTACTTGCACAACAGCACTTTGTAAGTGTTGACACATCCATCACGTAAATGTGCACATAGATGTGTAAATGCAAGGAATTTTAAACAGCTACGTGTGTAGCATGTGTGTAATAGCGAGTGCAAAGTACTTGCACAACAGCACTTTGTAAGTGTTGGCACAGTCCTTCACGTAAATGTGCACATAGATGTGTAAATACTAGTAATTCTAAGCAGCTACATGTGTAGCATGTGTGTAAAAGCGAGTGCAAAGTACTTGCACAACAGCACTTTGTAAGTGTTGACACATCCATCACGTAAATGTGCACATAGATGTGTAAATACTAGTAATTCTAAGCAGCTACATGTGTAACGTGTGTGTAAAAGCGAGTGCAAAGTACTTGCACAACAGCACTTTGTAAGTGTTGGCACAGTCCATCACGTAAATGTGAACATAGATGTGTAAATACTAGTAATTCTAAGCAGCTACGTGTGTAGTGTGTGTGTAAAAGCGAGTGCAAAGTCCACAGAACGAAAAGCACACGTGTATAAAATTCACCCTTTCGCTTTGCCACTGAGCTTGTTAGAACAGTGGCAATGAACCTACATGAATTCTACTGACGGCACATCTGCAAATCCGTCATACGGGCTTTGATCTAATCGCACTGCTATCTAGAGCCCTAAATATCATTAAAAATCCATTACCATAGTGCTTTGTAGTGTACCGTTGCTAACACAACTTTTTTCCTGAAACAAATGTGAAAAATAAAAAGATTTGTGACAACTCAATTGCTTTTCGCCTCACTGTTCTTATAGTAAGAGGCATTGTGGCATGAGACAAACACTCACTGGCGTTATGACTTTTAGAGTAATTGCAGAATACTGTACAAGTACAATGACAAATTATTTAAATATACCCTACCATTGCAGTTCTATGAATTGTGTTCTGCTAGTGAAATAATAAAAGGGAGCGTACGGAGCTGTGGTTAAAGCTGCAGCCTCAGCACCCTAAGGTTTTGAGTTCAAACCCATGCTGCTCCTTGTGACCCTGGGCAAGTCACTTAGGGGCAAATTCTATAAGAAGCGCCCAATTAGGCACCGTTCAGCTCGATTCAAGTAAAATTGGGTGCTGTTTAGTGAATCGCGCTTGGTGGCACCTATTTTGGAGGTGCCCGATAAATAGGCCAGCTCTAGGCACAACTAAAAGTTAAGCGGCCATGCGAGCGCTTAAGCACACTTAAGAGCAGCGATTCTGTAACAAGGCGCCTAACACGAAGCCATGCCCACGCCTAACATGCACAGCGCCTATTTTTTTTGAAGGCCACCTACATTTTTAGAGGTGCCTTGTTACAGAATCGCTCTATCTTGACAGGCACTCAAGTTTCAATTATTGCTGATTAAAAAGCTTAATTGAGCTTGTTATTCAGTTTTAGATAGGCGCCTATCTAGTTGGCGCCTCCAAAATACGTGCCTAACTTTAGGCGCCGGTTACAGAATTTGGGCCTAAATCCCCCCCATTGCCCCAGATACATTAGATAGATTGTAAGCCCACCAGGACAGACAGGGAAAAATGTTCAAGTATCTGAATAAATTCATGTAAACCATTCTGAGCTCCCCTGGGAGAATAAAGAAAACTGAAGAAATATAGTGTGAAAAATTTCAGCCTCTCAGAGCTGGTATTGTGATGTCATAATACCTCATTCCACCAATGACTAAGAGTCAACCTCATCAGTGATGTCACAATGGCTTCATTGTACTATACTTGGCTAACTTTTACTACATTTTGATTTCTAGAGTGGCACAGTGGTTAAAGCTATAGCCTGAGGTTGTGGGTTCAAACCTATAGTGCTCCTTGTGTCCCTGGGCAAGTCACTTAATCCCCCCATTGCCCCAGGTACATTAGATAGTGAGCCCACCGGGACAGACAGGGAAAAATGCTCAAGTACCTGAATAAATTTATGTACACCATTCTGAGCTCCCCTGGGAGAACAGTATAGAAAATTGAATGAATAAATAAATGATGATAACTTCTAAATCTGAAAGTTATGGATCAAAAGATGTGTTGATATACCTCAGTCAATAAGCCATATTTTCTAGCAGACATACCAAGGTGTCATATTAATAACCCCCCCCCCTTCCATTTACAAAACCACGATTGTGGTTTTAAATTCAGGCACGCTGAATGCTCTATACTGCTCCCGATGCTCATAGGAACTCTATGAGTGTTGGGAGCAGTGCAGAGCATTCAGCACGCTGGCCTGCACTAAAAACTGCTATCGCGGTTTTGAAAAAAGGAGGGGTGGGGGGAAATGCAGTAAATTGTACTCACTTATCCCTGGATTCTCTGTATGGCACCCAAATTTGGGTACCCTGCTGAGATGCGCAAATTAGTTGGTTAACAAGTTTTAACCATCAATAATTGGGTGCAAGCAACCAATTATTGATGGTAATTGGCACTCATTAAAATTTGCTCACACATCTAGCTGCTCGTTATTCTATAAGGCAGGGCACCTAACCCCCACAGTGCATATCCCAGCAGGAGGTGTGGCCATGGGAAGGGCGTTAGCGTGTCAGGAGCCTTCTGAAATGTTACGCACACAGTTATAGAATACTGAGTAAGCGTGCCTAATTTGGTTGCAAGCATTTACACCAGGTTTCAGCGGGTGCAAGCCTGGCACCCAATGTTAGGTGCAGGAATCAGTGCTATTCGTGATTCATATGTACTTAGCACTGTGTATTTTGGTGTCTATTTATTTAGCAGAATTCATAGTGTTCTCTCCTTACTGCTTTTTAACAGCAATTAGTGCCAACTGTATAACTGGGGCCTGGTAAAAGCCTACCCTGACAACTTATATCACATCCATATCTATTATCATGCCCTCTTTCTCCCCTACCTCTAGTCGCTTATATTTCCCCCACCTAATTAACCTATATAAGTCACCTTTGTCCTATGTCAGTCTTAATCAGATTGTAAGCTCTTCAAGCAGGGACCGTCTCTTGCATGTTTGTTGTACAGCACTGTGTGTGTCTGGTAGCGCTTTATAAATAATAATTAGTAGTCGCAGTAAAACAGACACCTGCTTTTCTTTATAGAATATCATAAGAGTTGCCATACTTGGACAGACCGAAGGTCCATCAAGCCCAGTATCCAGTTTCCAACAGTGACCAACCCAGGTCCCAAGTACCTGGCAAGATCCCAAAGAATAAAACAGATTTATGCTGCTTATCCTAGGAATAAGGAGTGGACTTCCCCAAGTCCATCTTAATAATGACTTATAGGAAATTATCCAAACGTTGTTTAAATCCTGCTGAGCTATCTGCCACATTCTCTGGCAACGGATTCCAGAGTTTAATTACATGTGCAGAAACCTTTTCTCTGGTCTGTTTAACAGTAAAACAATGTGGCTATAATTTAAGAGCAAGTACTTACCCTCTCTATTCATATAGCAATAAAAGCTTAGGCTTAAAATGGGGAAACCCTTTTTGTATATTGCGTCCCTATAAGAAGAATTTGTGAGTGTGAGCCTTCAAATGCCAGCATTCAAATTTACAAATTAGACCAGGTAAAAACATTTATAAAAAGTTTCAAGTTGCCCACATTAAACAGGATAAAGTCTAATCCATCTGCATAGGCCAAGGGGAACCTAATGTTTTTCACATGATTCCTGGGAAACATATCATCAGAATGCATTTGGTTAAACAAAGAATCAAGAGATTTAACCTGCCTTGTGACTAATCAGAGTGCACTCATTTTAACCTCTTGGTACTAGTAAACCATGACATCATGAGCTTGCTGCTGCCCAGTACTGAAATTTAGAAGGTAGCCATAATGTTTGCTTGCTGAAAAAAATCAATTAACTGGATCTAAGATGTACAGCAGTGGTCAATGGAAATGAACATTCCAGAACCAATGAGGAAGAGGTAGTTCCAAAATTCTTTTGTTGCCCCAAAGCAGGGCTCAGAGCTTTCTCATTGCAAATTTTAGTCCATTTCCTAACAAAACATGTCTTTTAAAGTAGTGGTTAAAGGCCATTTGCATTCAGGTACAATAAGGAAGGGGGAGACAGGAAAGGAATTTTGGAAAAGCTCATGGCATTTTCAGTTGTAACTCAAAGTAAGTTGCTTTGAAATAACCTAAGGTATTTCCCTGAACCTGAAGGACTCATAATGTAATTTTGTACCTGAGCCAATGGAGAGTTCAGTAACTTGCCCAAGATCACAAGGAGCCACAGTGGGATTTGAACTGTGCTTCCCAGGTTTTCAGCTTGCTGCTCTAACCATTTTGCTTATGATTAAAGTTAGTTAACTATTCACTGTGTCATTACTGCAAGAAGTCCTAAATCTATAAAAGTATTAAAATTTTGCAGGTTAGAGTCAATTCAGGTCTAAGACAGGCTATCCTTTGGTTGTGTAGGTTACACACTCACCACCTAATTCACTCTATGGTCAGGCCATGGCCTGTATGATTTGGCTCACATATGAAACTCTATTGTGTATAGGGAACTCAGTGTTGGAAATGAGACATCCAGGTGCAGGCTATATCATTTTCCCAGTATTTTTTCAAAAAGCTGTGCTGAACACATGTTGCCTGATACTAAGCCCACCACAGTAAGCAGCATATATTTATTTAATTTTCTATACTGCTCTCCCAAGGGAGCTCAGGACGGTTTACATTAATTTATTCAGGTACTCAAGCATTTTCCCTGTCTGTCCTGGTAGGCTCTCAATCTATCTAATGTACTTGGGACAATGGGGGGATTAAGTGACTTGCCCAGGGTCACAAGGAGCAGCGTGGGTTTGAACCCACAACCTCAGGCTGCTGAGGCTGTAGCTTTAACCACTGCGCCACTCTAGAAGTCAAAATGTAGTAGAAGTGAGCCAAGTCTAGGACAATGAAGCCATTGTGACATCACTGCTAAGGTTGGCTCTTAGGCATTGGTGGAATGAGGCATTATGACATCACAATACCAGCTCTGGTCATCAGAGGCTGAAGCTTTTCACACTATTTATTCAATTTTCTATACCATTCTCTCAGGGGAACTCAAGCATTTTTCCCTGTCTGTCTTGGAGGGCTCACAGTCTATCTAATGTAGCCGAGGCAATGGGGGATTAAGTGACTTGCTCAGGGTCACAAGGAGCAGTGTAGGTTTGAACCCACAACCTCAGGGTGCTGAGGCTGTAGCTTTAACCACTGCACCACACTCTCCCCCGCTCACAGCCATGGGCTGAACTTACCCCAGATTTTCAATACATGGTGCCTGGCACTGCAGCAGTAACTTGGAAATTAACCAGGCACTGGTTAACTTTATCACATAACGTTAGGACAGCCTTTTTGCTGTCCTAATTTTATGTGGTTACTTAGCCAATCAGCAGATTCAAAATCTCCACTACCGACTAAGTAGGTGCTCCATCTCTGGCCCACCCCAACCTAACCAGTTAAGTGACACTGAATACTGTGTGCTGGGTCACTCAGCAAGGCTTAATGGCACATAAAAATGTATTTGATAGCAGGAGCAGCAAATTTAGAAAAACCCATACTGAAACAAAAGGGTAGCATCACTCAGGAGCTTCCACATAAAGTGGTCTGATTTCCAAACCCTCTGCGTAAAAATGGTGCCGATTAATCAGTGAAGCCACAAAAGGTTTCTTAGCTTAGAAAGGAAAATGGTAAAACCAGAGGACATAATTTGAGGTTGAGGGGTGGTAGATTCAGGGGCAATGTTAGGAAATTCTACTTTACGGAGAGGGTGGTGGATGCCTGGAATGCGCTCCCGAGAGAGGTGGTGGAGAGTAAAACTGTGACTGAGTTCAAAGAAGCGTGGGATGAACACAGAAGATGTAGAATCAGAAAATAATATTAAATATTGAACTAGGCCAGTTACTGGGCAGACTTGCATGGTGTGTGTCTGTGTATGGCCGTTTGGTGGAGGATGGGCAGGGGAGGGCTTCAATGGCTGGGAGGGTGTAGATGGGCTGGAGTAAGTCTTAACAGAGATTTCGGCAGTTGGAACCCAAGCACAGTACAGGGTAAAATGCTTTGGATTCTTGGCCAGAAATAACTAAGAAGAAAAAAAAAAAAATTTAAATTGAATCAGGTTGGGCAGACTGGATGGACCATTCGGGTCTTTATCTGCCGTCATCTACTATGTTACTATGTTAGCTTTTGAGGTAAAATTGAGTAATGGAGATGAAGGAAAAAAATATTTAATGAATCTCTTGTTTACACCCCCCCCCTCCCTTTTTACATAGCTGTAGCATGTTTTTTAGTGCCAGCCTTGGCGGTAATAGCTCCAATGCTCATAGAATTCCTATGAGCGTCAGAGCTGTTCCCGCCGCGGCCGGCACTAAAATCCATGCTACAGTTTTGTAAAGGGGTGGGGAGGTGGAGGGGTAAATCCCTAGCGAAAATGAACACTTTTATGAACCCTAAGCATACCTCAGAACTGCTGCAAAAGCCAATGCTTACAATATACATGTACTTCCCATTGCAAAATGAGAAATAAATGAATACATTTTCAGTCCATCCCAGCTGCACCCATTTAAAATCTTTGCATCCCCGGTATCTATAATGTACATGTAAACTGTGGTTTTTGGAAATCACGATTTACATGTGTATGCAATCTAAAATACAAATGCACTATTTACGCATTGTTGTAAATGCTTCTAAAATTATTTCCATAATGGGCCAACTTACCTCTGGCTACCATACTTCACCCTCTATTCAGCCATGCATACCACAGAGCGAGTTCAGCTTCATGGGTTGGTTCTTAATGCTACTCGGGCTGCTTTGTGGCATGTGGGAAAATTCCAAGAGGTTCTGAATCTTTCAAACAACACATTGCTATGAATCTGATTCCAAATGTTATCCACCTGCAGTCTGAACCACACCAGCATGAAACATGTTGGAATGGGAGCTGGTTACCAACCAAAACAGCAGTACTATGTGAATACATTAGAAACTAATTTTGAAATACAGTTGCATTCCACATTGTTCAGCTAGTCACAGCAAAGCTCATGCAGATTTCTTCCCCCCCCCCTCCACCCCCTGTCTTATGATTTATTCCTGTCAGATTTAAACAAATAGCTGTATAGCTGGAGACATTCACTAAGAACAGGCCAACAATTTTTTGTTTCCATGTTTGGATGAAGATTCTTTAGAATGCATATACTGTCAAATTCAGCACAATCCCTCTTCAAACTAGCATGCACAATGGAAAATAATGCTTGCTAACACAATGGTGCTCAGTCTGAAGTGTAAATAAGAAAGGCTTAACTTGGTCAGCTGCTAACCACATGGTAATAATAAGTAGAACTGTCTGAAATTCACACAATTTCTGCAGGCACACTTTCTGCCTCAGCTTTCATTTTTGCCAGCAAAACATCCTCTTAGAACCGCATGTCAAAAGCACCTTAGGAGGTGAGGGAATGACAGGAAAGTACTCAGGCCTCACCTTGACCACGACCCTTCACTGTCTTTTAACATGAAACATTTGCTCCACCTTCAAAAAGATAAAACGTGGCTCTCGATGACAGCCAGTGTTATCTGAGGATTAAAATAGCCTTCTTTCAGTGCTCAACATTAAACTCCTCCACATTTGCAAAATTGCAAACAGATGCAACTCAAGTACCTGCAAATAATCTGCCAAGACCAATTTCAAAAGGGAGATTTCAAAATATGTGGAAGTCATTAGGACGTGTATTATTTTTGCAATGAATAGGCGCCAGGAGTGTCTCAAGAAGCAGATGGGTGCTATGTTGTTTAGAAAAGCTCAACAGAATATTTGCCTGTAAATGAAGACATATAAGCTATATGAAACAATTACGTAAAAATGGTGAATGTTCGAAAGCTAATTGTAATGGTCTTTCAAGATTGGAATTCTTCATTTCTTCGAGCCTGCTAAAACATCACTTTGGTTTAAGGCTCTGACTGATACGATTGCAGAAAAAATGGCAGGAAATTAGTCAATGCTCTCGGTTTTACTGTTATAAATGTGGCTGCCTTATCAGTTATTTACACTTGTACAAATATTTTAAGTAAATATTTTCCCCACATGCATGAAAAATATGACCTTAATCCCCTGGGAAATTAAAGAATGGATTGTGAATAAAATGTAAAGCTTAACAACAGAAAAGGACAGTCTACAAAAATAAACCAACACCACAAGAGCCAACTTTTAGAAAGATTCAGCTCCTTGAAGAAATAAAATCACATCTCAAAGGCATAAAGGAGGAAACTGCTGTGTAGTTATCCTTATCCATGTACAGTATATATTTTTTGCATGTGCTTTGCTAAAGTAATGCATTATTAAACATATTTTGACCTTTATATCAAACTGGAGTCCTTTTTACCCCAAAAAATAAAGCCCCGTTCACCTAGATGTGGATGCTTCCGGAATGCCTAAGTGATGCCTAAGTCATGTCCACCTAATTCACATCCACCTAACACTCAAAAGTAAACCTAGTTTTACAACGTCTACATTTTAGGTGTTAGACGTTAGGATGCTAGGCGGCATGCAAATCTGTAAATGGACGTCTATATCAAAGCCACGCCTACGCCACATCCATGGCTATCCCGTTGGGTGCAGCTTTTTCAGATGGGTGCCCACGAAATTGTTGACGCCTATTTTGTGAAGTTTGGGTAAGGATGTCTAACTTCTAATTATTTTTTGTTAATGTTGGGCTTATTATCCACTTTATTTGGACGCTTAAGTCGATGGACGTCCACATCGTGGATGCCTAAATTTAGACGTCCTTTACAGAATCTGCCCCGTCCTCAATGGCTGCAAAGAGTCAGGATTTTAGACATATTGAATGCATAGCTTCCCAAACTGTGGGTTAAGACCCCAAAATGAGGTCACAAAACCAGATTTGGGGTCATGACTTGAATGGGCTCTCCATAGGTGCATCTTTATTTTGTATCTACATGAGGTCACACCATTTTATTTGGATGCAATCATGGAGTCACAGCCACACAAAAGTTTTACAAGCATGAGAGAAATCTGCATGCCTGCTTCCTGCTATATATGTCAACTCTCGTGCATATTCATTAGGGGTATCCTGAAAATCTGTCCCCCTGAGGACTGAAAGTGAATACCGAGGAACAAAGCAGTCAGCAGAGGGTGCTAACCAGATAAGTATTTTTTCTTTAAAATTTTGAGGTCACTAAACAGATATATTTTGGCTATTTAAGTCAATGTGGGCCTGATTCTATATAGTCCACCTAAAATATTGGGATGATTCTATAAAAGTTAGACACACTATATACAATCAGGTTTCATGCCACTTAAGTGAGCTTAGGTGTCACTAGACATCTTAACATTAAGTGCATCCAATTAATTCCAAGATTTTCTTTGCCCAGTTACCGGTACCTAAATCACACAGAGGTGACTAACTCTAAAACACGCCCATGATCCACCCCTAAACATACACTCTGGACTAGGCACCTACTTTTTATAGAATCATGTTTTTGGAGTTAGGTCCCTAACTTTCAATTAAGTTCAATTAAAGTCAATTATGAAGTGTTAAGTGCTAGTTATCATCGCTGATTAAGCCTATTAATTAACCCCCCTTTTATAAAGCTGCTGCAAAGATTAAGCTTTTATGGCTTGGCCCAAAGTTAGATTCTCTCCCTTCTGCTGTGATCTTAGACTCAGGAGAATCTTTGAAAATTGAGTTTTCCTCATTAATACTATGTATTGTTATCGATTCTTCACTTGCATTTAAGGTCCAACTAAATTCACTTATTAAAAAGTGCTTTTTCAGCCTCCATGCTTGGAGAAGAGTGAGAGCACTTTTTCACCAAAAACACTTCTCTGTATTGGTTCAATCAATCATTTTGTCAAGGCTGGATTACTGCAATTCAGTGTATTTGGGTCTTTCAAAGGTCAGTATGCAGAGACTTCAATTAATACAGGACACTGCAGCTAAACCTATCTTTGGTAAGAGTAACCTCTCTGCTCACGGAATTACATTGGCTTCCAGTGTATCTCAGAATTCAATTTAAGTGCATTTGTATTGCATTTAAGATCCTATTTGGCATTTTTGCCACTTTGATTCCTTTAGACTGGAATGTTCATAGATTGCGTCTTGCCAGAAGTTCTCAAAAATTAAAACTTACATTTCCCTCTCTCAGTGGTAAAAACAGAACCTTTAAGAGATTTAGTTATTCTTTTGCTTTTAAATTAACCAAATTCTGGAATGCTTTACCGCTTACATTAAGAAGTTTAGGTTCTTTTGCTTTATTCTGGAAAGTTCTGAAAACTTTTTTTGTTTGCTAAACATTTTGGAAATTAACTATTTCAGTCTACTTTTTCTTGTCAAATTTATGTATTATGTTTTACATTATTGTACACCGAGTCTAGCTCCTCTTGGTTGATGACTCAGTCTATAAAACTAAGTTTTAGTTTAGTTTAGTTTTATCATCAGCCATGGTGGTTTTAGCTCCGATGCTCATAGAATTTCTATGAGTTTCAGAGCTAATACCGCCACGGCCGGCAATAAAAAAGCCTAATGCAGCTTCGTAAAAGGGGGGGGGGAGGGTTGTTAGGTGCCAATATTGGCTAGGTGCACCAATATAGGCACCTAACCTTAGGCAAACTATGTAGAATTTGCCAGGGTGTGTCCACAATTGACTCCTATAATTTGAGGTCAAACCAGCGATGATCCAAATATACGAAAGGGTGCTGAAAAGTTCTCAGCCCAACCAACCAACTTCCTAAATTCTGAACGTTATTTTTCTACTGTTGCTGAAAAGAGTGTTATCTTATTTCATTAAGTGCCAATTTGCAGAAACAAAATTCTCTGTTTTGACATAGTTTCATATCATTGATTGAACCATATCCACACCATTCTCTTCTTGGTTGGGCTGAGAACTTCTCAGTATCCCCTCGTATTGCATATAAGTGCATCATATAAACAGCAACTCCAGCACTATAAAGATAACTTATTTAGCAGTTGAACATACAGTATATGGATAAATTGAAAATATACAAAAAGTTAATTTATGCAAATATCTTTATGTATTGGCTGTCTAACTGAATATTTCAAAGTCCAAAACAGAAACAGAAGCATTCTCAGAGCCAGGAATGTCTGGAGAACTATGAGCTCCCTGTGTTGAGGTCTGTCATTCAAAAATATCTTATGCACATTCACTATGGAAATCCTGAAAAACTGACTGATTTGTGTCCTTCAAGGACTGGATTTGAGGAACTCTGTTCTAGAGGATAGCTATATCATCATACCCATCCATATCTTTTCCTCTTAAGGTTTCTTCTATTTGCATTTAACTTAGCAACATAACATAACATAGTAACATAGTAAATGACGGTAGATAAAGACCCGAATGCTATAACTATCTTGGCTGCTCCATAATTTGAACATTTTGAGTCAAAATATATTTTCCTTAAACTCCAGAATTATCATGTAATCAATGTATATTTGACTCATTTTGTGTGTAATTACTTCAGCAATATTTCCTAAGTGTCAAGATTTGGGCATTCTGTGACAAAAATGAACCTCACTTCTCTGCCTTGAAGATTATATTTCTCGTTTAGATTCACTGCAAATGCTTGCCTATCACCTGTGTGATCCATCAGATTCTCATAGGTAAGGGTTGGGTGGAGGAAATCTTTATATTTGGAATACTCAGAACCTGATCATGTGCATAGTAGTGAAGATGGTGAACCATCAGATGTTGTTATTGCTTTTCAAGTTTCAAGTTTATTGGTTTTTTAATATACCGACCATCAAACAAATATCTGGACGGTTTACAATATATCTAAAAAGATAAAAATAAGATAAAATATTAGGTATTAAAAATAAATATGTGTACATAAATAACATAGACTGGACAAACTTGAAAGTGAGGGTAAAGGGGAGGGAAGGGAAAAGTTACATATTGAAGAAGAACTGGAGACAGTGGGGAAGGGGGAAGAACATATAGGATGGGTCGCTTTATAAAAGCGGTTGGTTGAGATTAGAATGAGAAGGAAAAAAAAAAGAGATAGAGAGTAGAATGAGAAAGAGAAAAGTAGAAAGAAAAAAAAAAAAGTTAAGATAAGTCTGAACTTAGCCAAAGGCGTCACGAAATAAAAAAGTCTTTAGGTTTATCTTAAATTTGTCTAGATGAAGGTCGTCACGGAGTTGCTGTGGTAAAGAGTTCCATAATGTTGGAGCAGTTACTGTGAAATTTGTTTTCTGAGTATAGTAAAAGTCTTTTATAGAAGGAATGAAGAGAAGTTTTTGGTCGGTTGACCTTAGAGTACGAGGGGAGCATTGGGGAATAAGAAGTTTATCGAGGAATAAGGGTTGGTGAGAGTGTTTTATTTTGAAGGAGAGTAGAATGATTTTATAGGTGATACGGTGGTTAACATATTCTGGCAAGCTTCTGGATACAGTGGAAGTCCAAGACCAACACAACAGAAGACCCAATGGAAGTCTGAAGCTGGGTCTGAATTTCACTTAAAATACTGAAATTGCAAAAGGGTATTGGGTCTACAAAAACAACTCATCAAAATCTAATTTTTTATTGCTCTGAAAGATATTTTTGCTTTAAAAACATTTTAATCTGATCCTATGAGAATTATTATGAGAGAAATTCACTGTTTTTCCATGAGCTTATGAAATGTATTTTCATTCCAATGTGCAGAAATTATTACTAGGCCCTAAAGCCTGAGACCTTCACTAACTTCTTTGGCCTGTCACTACACAGTTAAGGCCTGATTTTGTATAGGACGCCTGGTCTCAGCAGCCACCTAAGTGGCTTTTAAGAATCACACACGAGTGTCCTATATAGAATCGTGGCTGTCCGTTATAGAATTTTGTCTGCCCGCCTAACCTCACCTAACCATCCCGATTCTCTAACCAGTGTCCATGTCACAGATGCCATTTAGAGAATTGCATTGCCGCTGAGCTGATCGCAGCAAGGGAATATCCCTGCCACTATCAGCTAAGCGGTAGCGGCAGGGAACTCCTGATCCCTCCCTACTGTCCACGACAGGAGGGATGCCCAATCCCTCCTGCCTGCAACCCCCCCCCAAAAAAAAACCCCACTTGGACTGCCCCTGTACCTTTAACAAGAAGGCCGGCTGGAGGGATGCCTATTCCTTCCAGCCAGCTGGCCTGCCTCTTCAGAATTGTGGGCCTTCCCTTCCCAGTGCATCCTGGAATGCACCGGGGAGGGGCCTAAGGCCCTGATTGGCCCAGATGCCTAAGGTCCCTCCCATAGGAGGGGCTTTAGGCAGCTTGGCCAAACAGAGTCTTAGGTCTCCTACCCAGTACATTCTGGGATGCACTGGGAGGGGCCTAAAACTCCAATTGGCCTAAAGTCTTTTTTTGTTAAATGTGCATCCCAATTGACTAGTTAGACAGTGGTAGGATGCCTACCGCTGTCTACAATCGTGATGCTGTTTATAGAATATGGTCCTTAGACTTGCAAAATATAGTGAAACAGAAAATCATAGCAAAAGTGAAATGATTAAAAAAAAAATCAGAGCAATAACAAAAATTAAAAAAGAGAGAAAAACAAACTCATTACAGCCCAAATGTTAATATGGAACTTGTAAGGAATACAAAAATTTTATACTTGTACTACAAATCAATTTTACTGAAAGTATCAGAAAATGTTTGCATTTTGTTTGAATGCATGGTACTATAGTCTATTGTAACACAATGATCTCCCTGATGACCTTACAATTAAAAACAGCTTCTGTTTATTTTTCTAAGGTTGCTAGATAGCTAGCCCCTTTCCAGATTTAAAAGTTTTCTGTTATGCAGACTGACAGAAAAGTACAAGTAAAAGGAAATGCATAAGGGGATAACATCTTTTATGCATGGTGATGCAGATCTTGAATTCCTAAGCCCCACTGGTAATGGTACTGTTATATTTTAGGAGTTGATTCAGCCCATTATTATGTAGGAATACTATTTGTATGACCCCCTTCTTGTACCTTTCCTTAAAACTGTTTCCAAAGGGCTAATCGGTGAAGCAGAAGATTTTCTTCTTACCTTCAGGCTCATGTGGGATGGGGGAGGATTCAGTCAGCTCCAGGACCTTATATGCTCTCTTCCTTCTACACAGATAGTCTTCACTCACCCCAGTGTAGAGAAATTCAGTCCTTGCTGTGGCAGAATAAAACAAAGAGCTAGATTTATTAAAATGCTTTACCATGTTAACTTGCACTAATGCAATTAACATGCATTATTAGCAAATAGGGCCCATTTCCTATAATGGAACCAGTGGTAAATAGCATGCATTAAAAGTAATAGCAGATAGTAATGTGGGAGTGCCTTTTAGTAAATCTAGCCAAAAGTCTACTGGGTGACCAATAAAAATACCATGGACAAAAACTTTTCTCATTTATTCTCTGGTCTCTGAATCACACAACTTCTTTCACATGCTGATCCATGGGTATTTCTGACTGGATAGTCAGCACTCCTCTTTTTCCTCTTACTGGTCTCTCAAGATGCTTTACACACACCCAAATTACTGGAAATTCCTCCCTTTCCCTTATTTTTCTAGATTTCTTGAACCCACTGGCATCTTCAGGCTAGGCATATTCCCCAAACCTTCTCTTTTGGCTGTGGCTCTTTGAGTCATCAGGTGCAATGTGACAAATAGCCCCTCAAGGTGTCAAAAACCTTAACCCTCAGGTTCTTCAGTTCTGCAATTGTCATTGACTTATAGAATCTGTCCTACTGTAATAGCAGAGCCACTCCAACCTTGAGTGCTGACCTTATTCAGGCAGGTTTCAAAACCAAAGTTTTTCTCCCAAAGTCTTAGTGCTTCTTCTTTAGACCTGGCTTGGCCACTGCTTGAAACAGGATACTATGTTTGATGGATCTTCATTCTGCCTCAGTGTGGCAATGCTTATGTTCCTATGTTCTTATGAGTCAATAGCCTCCAGATCCCTGGCCTACACTATAGACTAGAGCAGGGGTGTCAAACTCAATCACATAAGGGACCGGAATCTAAAACATAGGCTAAGTTGCGGGTCAAATTTTTTATTAAGGTACACTAACCGATTCAGCGTGAACTAAATGTGCACCTTACTAAAAGGACCCCTTAGTAGAAGTATAGGGTTACAACCTCTCCAACCCCAAGCCAGCTCTGTGATGTAAACAAAATAAATAAAAAAGACTTTTCCTGTCTCTTTTAGGTCCTAGTTCACGCTTGCTGTCTAACACCAGCTCTGGCAGGATACACATTTCAAATCTGACAGAAAATAAAATCATTATTTCTACCTTTTGTTATTTGGTCATTATTCAAATCATGTTGGTACCAGGCTCTGGTTGTCTTCTGATAACTCGCTTGCCAGTGTCTCCTGCCCATTTGTCATTTCCTTCTTTCTCCATGCTAACCATCCATCTTCCATCTCTGTCCTCCACCGGAGGTCTGGCATCTTTCATTTTTTTGTCTCCATCCCCGCAGTTGAAGCGATTGACCCCACCATCCCCAGATCCAATGTCTCTCCTTTTCTCAACTACCCTTTCATTCAGCATCTCTTCCTCCTTCCCCACTACCCCAGGGTCCACCATCTCTCCCTTTCTCTTCCCAACTACCCTCCTATCCAGTATCTCTATCCCCCCTCCACACCATCCCTTCTGTCCAACTTCTCTCCCTTTCTGTTCCTTCCCTCCCTCCATCTCATTGTCCACCATCTTTCCCCCTCTTCTCTATTTTAGACCCATTATTGTTTCCCCTCCCCCTACTTTCAGCATCATTTATATAATAGTGCTTAGTGTGTTTTTATTCGGCAATGATTTTTCATCATCACTTACAGAATTAGGTTCCATATACTTGCAAGAAGATAACCATAACTTTAAAAGGACAATAAATCTCACTTTTCAGAGAAGCTCTATGTGGGAAATGAAATGTCCATCTCAGGATGTTCAAATTTCCCAGACGTTTTCACAAAAGGCTCTGCTAAATGTGGTCTTTTGTAAAATACATAGAAAGAGATGTATTTATTTATTTATTATTAAAAATTTTTTTATTTATATACCACTTATAGCCACGTGGTTTACATTCAGGTACTCAAACAAAAGTTTATGTCTATTTGCCAGCATGTACAATTGTAGACAATGGTGGTGGAATTCAAAAATGTATGAGATAAACACAGAGGATACCTATATGGAAATGGGATTAATAATCAATAGAAAACTTAATAAACTAAATAAAACTTAGTAAAAATTTAATCTATATATATAAAATCGGAGGTATGTATGTGTGTATGTGTGTGTGTATGTGTGTATGTGCCGCGATCACGCAAAAACGGCTTGACCGATTTGAACGAAACTTGGTATGCAGATCCCTCACTACCTGGGGTGATATGTTCTGGGGGTCTCGCGGCCCACCTGCACACGTGGGCGGAGCTACAAACAGAAAATCAGATTTCACCCATTCATGTCAATGGAAAATATGTAAAAAGCTGCCATTCTCACAGTAATTCAAAACCGGCTTGACCGATTTGAACGAAACTTGGTATGCAGATCCCTCACTACCTGGGTTGATATGTTCTGGGGGTCTCGCGGCCCACCTGCACACGTGGGCGGAGCTACAAACAGAAAATCAGATTTCACCCATTCATGTCAATGGAAAATATGTAAAAAGCTGCCTTTCTCCCTGTAATTCTAAAACGGCTTGACCGATTTGAACGAAACTTGGTATGCAGATCCCTCACTACCTGGGGTGATATGTTCTGGGGGTCTCGCGGCCCTCAACTCTATGTTGCTTGCTCAAGGGTGGGTTCACCCAAGAATTTATATGTTCTTGCTCCAGGAGGTGAAACTAAAAATGTTGTTTCTAATCACGTTTTGCGTTAGTTGTATTGTATTCATTTTGTCAAATATTTCACATTATAATTTGAATATTGTACATTTTATTATGCTGTAAAAAAATAATTTCATTCACCACTATAAAGTATCTTTATTTGAATCCATTTACAGTGTTATTGCTATAATTAAATACCCGTGCAACGCCGGGGCATCAGCTATTTAAATATATAGATGGACCAATGGTGTGAAGCTTGGGGAATGATGTCACACAGTCAGATTGATGTCACAGTCAACAGTATATAAGGAAGTGCAGCTGTGGTGTGGTGAAGCCTAAACAGAAACTGAAAACTGAAAATTTGTGTGATATTAATCCTCAGGTGAATGTAAGCCAAAACCCAAGGGAATTTATAGCCGGGCAAAACCGCAAACAACTTCAACTAGAGGTATGGGGGAAGGGAAGGGGCGAGAACATAGAGGGTGTGGAATGGGAAGAGGTGGGTAAGGGGAAAAGAGGAGGAGAGATGCCAGCTTTGGGAATGATGTCACAATCATTTAAGAGTATATAAGGAAATGCAGCTGTGGTGTGGTGTGGTGAAGCCTAAACAGAAAGTGAAAACTGAAAATTTGTGTTATGTTAATCTTCAAGTGAATGTTCCTCAAGGGAATTTATATCCGGGCAACGCCGGGTGATCAGCTAGTAAAAAAATAGAAAAAAAAACAATAGAAAACTTAAATGACCTTATGGCTATTGATATGTTATGATGGGCTGGAGTGGTACTTAGATGGCTAATAAAAGAGTTGTGAAGTAAGGATAGTACTTTAAAAATGGCTTTAAGGACATCTCCAGGCGCTGGATAGAAACATAAGAACATAAGAACTGCTGCTACTGGGTCAGACCAGTCGGCAGATAAAGGCCAAATGGTCTAGTCTGCCAATCCACAGAAACCATTAACTCTTTCCACCACCTCTTCCGGGAGACTGTTCCATGCATCTACCACCCTTTCTGTAAAAAAGTATTTCCTTAGATTACTCCTGAGTCTATCACCTCTTAACTTCATGCTATGCCCTCTTATTGCAGAGTTTCCTTTCAAATGAAAGAGACTTGACTCATGCACATTTATATTACTTAGGAATTTAAACGTCTCTATCATATCCCCCCCCTCCCGCCTTTCCTCCAAAGTATACAGGTTGAGATCTTTAAGTCTGTCCCCATACGCCTTATTACGAAGAGCACACACCATCTTAGTAGCCTTCCTCTTGACCGGCTCCATCCTTTTTATATCTTTTTGAAGGTGGAGTCTCCAGAATTGTACACAATATTCTAAATGAGGTCTCACCAGAGTCTCATACAGAGGCATCAATACCTCCTTTTTCCTACTGGACATACCTCTCCCTATGCAACCTAGCATCCTTCTAGCTTTTGCGGTCACCTTTTCAACCTGTTTGGCCACCTTAAGACCATCACATACAATCACACCCAAGTCCCACTCTTCCATCGTGCATATAAGTTCTTCACCCCCTAAACTGTACCGTTCCCTTGGGTTTTTACAGTCCAAATGCATGACCTTGTATTTCTTAGCATTAAATTTTAGCTGCCAAATTTTAGACCATTCGTCAAGCTTCGTCAGGTCTTTCTTCATGTAATTCACACCATCCGACGTGTCTACTCTATTTCAGACTTTGGTAACATCCACAAAGAGGCAAATCTTATCTGACAACCCTTCATCAATATTACATTTATAAAAATGTTAAAAATAACAGGCCCAAGAACAGAACCTTAAGGCACACCACTAGTAACATCCTTTTCCTCAGAGCGATCTCCATTGATCACTAACCTCTGTCGCCTTTCACTCAACCAGTTCCTGACCCATCCCGTCCCTTTGGGACCCATCCCAAGGGCACTAGGTTTATTTATTAGACATCTGTGTGGAACACCTTCAAAGGCTTTGCTAAAATCTAAATACACCACATCTAGCGCACATCCTCTATCCAATTCTCTGGTCACCCAGTCAGAGAAATTGATCAGATTTGTCTGACAAGAAGTAAGGCCAGTACTGGCAGATTTCTATGGTCTGTTCTGAAAATGGCGCATGTTGCTATCTTATGCTATGAATATGGGTGTTATATATTAGAGAATGACATGGTGGTTAGCCGCGGGTAACCCGCCAGAATGGTGGATGGGGAAAAAGTGATCACTGCGGGCACGGGGACAAGGCCATCCACTGCCCCGTGAAGCAGTGAATGGCCTTGTCCCCATAGTTAAGGGAGAGAACACGAGCGGTCACCGATCACGCGTGGCCCCCTCCCTCCTTCCTACCTACCGAATCTATCGCCCTCCCTCCCTCCCCCTTACCTTCGCAGTGCATTAGTAAAGTAACTTGCTCAAAGCCGGCCAAGCCTGCCTGCAGTTGCGTGTGAGTGGGCGGAAGCTTCTCCCCTGATGCAACTTCCGGTTGAATGTGATTATGCTATGGCCATAAGAATAAAGCCCCAGCAGTCAGGTTTTGATTAAAGGAATTCTCAGCCAATAGTGTCTTGGGAAGAATTTAGCAGCATTACATTGAAGTGAAGGGAGGTGGTGAGGGGATTTTGTCCCTCCATACCTTCCAGTTGATGGGAGTTTAGGTGGGGTGTTTTTTTGTTGCCATTTGATGATGGTTGTGAATATGGGAAAGGGAAAGAGATTGGGACTTGTATACCGTCTTTTTGCAGCTATGCAACCACATTTTAAGCAGTTTACATATAGACAGGTACTTATTTTGTACTTGGAGCAATGGCAGATTGACTTGCTGAGGGTCACAAGGAGCAATGTTGGGAGTTGATCTCACAACCTCTGGGCAGAGGCAGCAATTCTACCACTAGGCTACTACTTACCTCCGTATTTCAGCAAAGATGTTTAATTTTTCTCAACGTAACAGAGAAGACTTTGTGAAAGGCAAATGTAGCAGATGCAAAACCGATGCTGGCTACACTTTATATTTATTTATTTAGATTTCTATCCAATCGTCCCAGAAGCTCAGAACGGGTTACAATACAAACAGAGAATACAAGGGGAGTCAGATTGCTGTCTGCATTTTATCAGAAGAGGAAGGTCTTCACTGCTTTTCAGAAGGCCATCAGCAAGTCCAGTGACCTGATCTGAGTAGGCAATTGGTTCCAAAGTCAAGGAAGAAAGTGACTGTAGGAAAGTTTGCTTGCAGTTTCCATTTTAAGAGATCTTCTTGGGGGGATGCTAAGTCATCTCTCAGAGTTAGCATGGAAATAATGGTTGGGGGTGTATGGTCACAGTTTGGATGCTATGTAGGTTGGGGGGGGGGGGTTGTGACAGAATCTTTTATGAGCCAGTACAAGGGCCTTAAAGGTGCAGCACTTATTGACAGGCAGCCAGTGGGCTGCATGGAGTGTTGGTGTGATGGGATCACTGAGTTTGAGGTTGTACAGGAGGTAGATTGCTGAGGTCTGTACCCGCTGAAAGCATTTTAGGTCCCTGGTGGTGATTCTGTTGAATATGGAATTGCAGTAGTCCATCCTTGAGAGCACATAGGCATAGAGGAGCTGAGCGAGATCTGATTTTGAGAGGTAGGGTTTGATCCTCTGGAGTTGGCGTAAGTATTAGAAAGAACTGCAGACTACCTGTGAGAAGTGGGTGGAGAAGGACAGGTGGCCATCAAGCACCACTCCAAGGCTTCAAACCTTGTCCTTTGCCAATAGGGTTGTGAATTCCCAGGATAATGTCAGTTGGGTGAAACTGGTGTTCTTCTTTCTAATCCAGAGGAGTTCAGTCTTAGAGGCATTCATCTGGAGTTTGTTGTTTGTCATCCAGCTCTTTATGTCATCAAGACTGTGTTGGAGGTTGGTGAGTTAGGAAGACTGGTCTGTATCTAGCAGGATCGGCAGTTGAATGTCAACAGTGTAGGAGTGAATTGTGATGTTATATTTGTGGGAAATGTCAACAACTGATCAGATGTACTGTATAAGCTGAAGAGTGGGGACAGCAAAGCACCCTGGGGAATTCCATATTTTATGGGTTTGAGTTTAGACTTGTCCAGATCCAGTAGCACAGCTTGCGTTCTCTGATGCAGGAAGGATGTGAACCATTGTAGATTTAAGTCTCTGATGCCAATGTCATCTATTCTGATTAGGAGGAGTTGATGATCGATAATGTCAAAGGTAGCACTAAGGTCGAATAGGATCAATAGGGCATCGTTTCCAGTATTGACTAGCTGTCATCAATGATGTCCAGGATGACTGACTCTGTGCTGTGGCATGCTCAGAAGCCAGACTAAAAAGGGGACAGGGCTCCTTGTTGATTTATGAATGGTTGGAGTCGGTGAAGCACTAACCTTTCTAGTAGCTTAGAGGCAAAAGGTAGATTGGAGACAGGCCGGTAGTTGCATGAGTCATTTGTATCAAGAGTAGGCTTATTGAGGGTGGGTTTGATAACGGGAAATTTCCAAATGAGGGTTACCTTCTCAGTCGATAGGGAGGCATTTATGATGGGGATGATTGATTTTGCAAAGGCATTTTCCATGGATAGCAGGAGGCTGGTTGGGCATGGATCAAGGATTGTGCTTCAGGGTTGAAGTTCTTTCAGTGTGACTAGCAGCTTGTTGTGTGACCAGCTGTAACTGAGTTAAGGATTCACATGAGGAGACCTTAGGAGCATGTGAGGAGTGTATCTGTAGTGGGGTTCCACTGGGAGTGGAATTGAGTTTATTGCGGATGTTATCAACTTTTATTTGGAAGAAGTTAGAGAACCTCACTGTCAAGGTTGGTGGGGTTATTGTGCTTATGTCCATGGGTGGTGGAGAACAAGTGGTTTGTCAGAGGAAACAAGTATCTGGATCAGTTAGGAGCTCTCTGTAGAAGTTTTGAGTAGTGGGCTTTCTTCACTTTCAGGATAGCAGACTTGTAAGTGGCAGATTGATCTCTCCAGTGGGTCCTGGACTCTTCATTTCGGGTTTTGACCCATTTCCTTTCTACTCTCCTCAGATTTCTCTTTAGGGATCAAAGTTCAGCAGTGAACCGGGGGGGCTGGGGGTCTTGCTGGTGACTAGTCATGTTGTTTTGGTCTGGGCCAGTCTGTTCTATAGGGATTGAATCCCTGTGTGTCAAGTGGAGACAGCCAGATCGATTTAGTGGAGATGTTGGTTGCAGGTTTTGCTAAGGTCTCAGATGCTGGCGGACATGTCTAGGGGGTTGATGGTGTCTGGGATCCGAGTCTGTCTGGTCAAGGTGAGGCCTCTAGGTAGGATAGGATGGCTATGGGGGCAGGAGGAGCTTGATGAGATGATGGTCCGACCATGGGACCGGTGTGGTGTTACAGGTCAGTCCCTGGGGCTCTGTGGTTGTGTCTTCATGTAGGAACACTAAGTTTAGGGAGTTGCCTGCCGAGTGCATAGGGGTGGAGACAACTTGATGGATTCCTAAGTCCGTTAAGGATGATAAAAGTTTGCACTCATTCCGGAGGTGTCAGGATAGTCTGTGAGATTAAAATCTCCTAGGATAGTCATAGGCTCCAATAATACTTCTGCTTGCCACGGCACAAATGTAATTGCATTCTTTGTACACTTTTACCTCTATATACTCTGGACTCTATAACAAGCCATTTCCATGCATGAAACTCTATTTTATATATAACAATGTGAAAAATGTCCCCCACAGTGACAGTAATGACCACAATGGCTCACAATCTGTCTAATGTACCTGGGGCAGTGGAGGATTAAGTGACTTGTCCAGGGTCACAAGGAGCAGTATGGGGTTTGAATTCACAAACTTAGGGTGCTGAGGCTATACCTCTAAACACTAATGGCCTCTTTTACAAAGCCGCACTAGCGGCTGCGTTGTGCTAATGGCCCCGAAGCCCATAGAGATTTAAAGGGCAGAGAACCAGGGAAACAAGGGTTCAAATCCCACTTCCACTGATGCTTCTCATGAGTTCAGCAAATCAGTCAACTCTCTATCGACTTCTTGTGATCCCTCAGGGGACTGAGAAATATACACTAAGCCTGATCATAACTCACCTTGGACTATCACCCAAGCAATGTAAGCTAAACATACAACACATCAAGGTACTTTTGGAAGCTCTTTATAATTATGCCAGTGCTTTCCCTGTGAGTAGAACAATTTCAGTACCTTTCTCTTATATTGTTTTGGTCTCTGATTGTATCTTTTTGTGCTTGATAATTTTCTCTCTCTCCACACACGGTACAGAAGAGCCACTTGCTACTTAAACTTCTAGTGGCAATAATGTTTGAGCATTTTTCTCTTATGCCACTATATCCAGTTTTCTTGCATCAAGCTTACTGGTGGGAATGGAAATGTCTCTGGTGATCACAACTTCAATTTTTTTCAGTTCTGTTAAAGTTGTGTTTTTCTAGTGTAGCAATGTTACAGTATTTACATAGTTTCCAGTAGATGAGCCATGATACTTTTCTTTCAGCACCACACATGCTCTGGGAGCATCTAAATGCCTTTAAGTCTATAATAGTGACCTTAGGACCTGTGTTTTTTTTGGTATTGGCAGTTTGTTCATTCTGGATGTGAATCATTTGCCATTTATACTATCTCAATTCCCATCCCAAGCACATTAAGCTATAAGGAGCTTACTTACAGTTCATAAGCATTTTGAGATGTGAATTACTATCCCTGGGGGGATTATTTTAGGTCCATAAACTTCCCTCACTCCTCAAGGAGAAAAAACAACATCCGCCATCAAACTACCAATCTCCAGTACAATGGCTTTCCTTAAACAGAATATCTTTTAAAAGCATAGAAGATTTTGCTCTAGATTCTCTAACTCAGTGGTTCCCAACCCTGTCCTGGAGGACCACCAGGCCAATCGAGTTTTCAGGCTATCCTAATGAATATGCATGAGAGAGATTTGCATATAATGGAAGTGAGAGGCATGCAAATCTGCTCCATGCATATTTATTAGGGCTATCCTGAAAACCTGATTGGCCTGGTGGTCCTCCAGGACAGGATTAGGAACCACTGCTCTAACTGGTGCCGTTGTCGGTGGCCATCTTAAAAAAGGCTGCCAATTGTACATCAGTCACACAACAATGCTGGTTAGAGAATTGTTCCTCCAGCAAAGGTAGGCACTGGAAATGTAGAACAAGGTTTTCCAGGCCTCCATTTCCGGTGCCTACTTTGATGTGAATTGCACCTAACCTAACGCCACTTCCAGCATTAGCCACACCTACGGTGATGTTAGACGCTGTAAAGCACCTATGAAGGCATGATTCCAGTGCTGATCTTTTTAGGCGCTGGTAGGCGTCTTGAATATCAATGAAAACCACCATTTAAATGGTGTTTTTCACTGAGCCTGGGCACCTACCGGCTCCTAAAAAAACAGCACCATTTAGAGAATCTGGGCCTTTATGTATTTTTCAAACCTGTCATGTGCCCATTTGGGTCAAGGTCCATTGGTTAACATAAAAAGCAAACATAAATATATAAACACTGTAAAGCGTTCACACAACCACACTCAATAATTAAAATATATTAACCCCCAGATAGATTTCCCAAAGTTGGATGTGCTTATTTGGGTGCCGATTGCAGATCCACATGTAAATTAATTAGCCAATGAAATCAACAATCAATAACTGGCATTAAGTTGCAGCAATTTAGAATTACATGTGCATCTGCCCTGTGCGCTATTCTATTAATGTGTGCTTTAATTTCATAGCATGCAAATTTGGGAGGCGTGTCGAGGCATTTTGGGAGGCGTGTCGAGGACGTGATGTGGGCAGGACTTGGGCAGGCTTAGACTTAGTCGTAAAGCATGTATAACCGAAAGTTATATAGCCCAGGATCGACAGAACTTGGGCGTTGTGACTTAGACCATGTAAAACATGGTCTAAGTCACAAAAACCCACCTAAAGTCACCAGATAAGCACTGCAAACCCCACACACACTACCCCAGTGAACACCAACTCCCCCCCCATAAAAATTTTATTCACAACTTAAAATTTCAGCCTCCGGACCATCATCACCTGGCCACCTGGCATAGGAAACCCTAGTCATCCAGCACAGAGGCAGCTTAAGTCATCTTGGGGGTGGGTTAGGGACCCATAGAGAGGAGGACCCATGCCCATAAGCCCCTTAATCACTGCATTGATACTTAAACATGTGCACTCCCCTATACACCCCCAAAACCCTTTTTTACTGGCATATAAGTGGCTCCTGTAGGGAGGAGAAGCCATGGCACCCTTTTTGTGAAGTTCACAGAAGTGCCCTGTAAGGTACTCCACTATTTAGGTGGCATGTCTGGGTGTTCAATCCATCACTTTGCAGACCCCTCCCACGTCCAACAGGGCTTGTTCTAGGCATTTTGGACTTGGATGGAAAGTTGGACGGAAATGTGGTATAAAGATGGACGATTTAGTGGCTTGCATGATCAGATAGTCAGGACGTATAAGTTGACGATTTTTGAAAGTAAAAAAAAAGTTGGACATCTCTTTTGAAAATGTGTCTTAGGCTCTTTTTAAATTTGGACAGATGATTAACATCAACAATGTGGAAATATAAGTAAAGAGAAAGTACACAAAAGTCTTAACCAGTTTTCTGAAAATCAGACATGAAAAGGCCAAATTAGTAGACAGTGGTAGTTTATTCAGAAATGGGGTAAACCCATCACTGAGGGCCAGCCATTGCTTTGGGCAGTCTGGGTAGGGGGGTGTTCCCATTCAAAGTTCTACCTGGTTGTAAGAGGGAATTCCATAGAAACATAGAAAACACAGAAATAGACGGCAGATAAGTCTAGTGGGCCCATCTAGTCTGCCCACTCTAATGACCCTCCCCTACCTTACTCTGTGAATAGATCCCATGTGTCGATCCCATTTGGCCTTAAAATCAGGCACGCTGCTGGCCTCAATCACCTGAAGTGGTAGACCATTCCAGTGATCAACAACCCTTTCAGTGAAAAAGAATTTCCTGGTGTCACCGTGCAGTTTCCTGCCCCTTATTTTCCACGGATGCCCCCTTGTTGCCGTGGGATCCTTGAAAAAGAAGATATCCTCTTCCACTTCAATGTGGCCCGTGAGATACTTGAACATCTCGATCATGTCTCCCCTCTCTCTGCGTTCCTCGAGTGAGTATAGCTATAATTTATCTAGCCGTTCCTCGTATGGGAGATCCTTGAGTCCCAAGATCATCCGGGTGGCCATTCTGTGGACTGACTCCAGTCTCAGCACATCCTTGTGGTAATGCGGCCTCCAGAATTGCACACAGTATTCCAGGTGGGGTCTCACCATGGATCTATACAATGTCATAATGACTTCAGGCTTATGGCTGACGAAACTTCTGCGTATGCAACCTATGATTTGTCTTGCCTTGGATGAAGCTTGCTCCACTTGATTGGCAGTCTTCATGTCCTCATTGATGATCACCCCTATGTCTCATTCTGCTACAGTTCTTGTTAGGATCTCGCCATTAAGGGTGTAAGTTTTGCATGGATTTTGGCTGCCCAGGTGCATGACTTTGCATTTTTTGGCATTGAAGCTGAGTTGCCAGGTCCTAGACCAGCGCTCCAGTAGGAGTAGGTCGTGCATCATGTTGTCGGGCATTTAATTTTTGTCTGTTGTGCTTTTGCCCACTACATTGCTTAGTTTTGCGTCATCGGCGAATAATGTTATTTTACCTCGGAGCCCTTCTGTCAAGTTTCTTATACAGATGTTGAATAGGATCGGGCCCAAGACCGAGCCCTGCGGCACTCCACTGATCACCTCCGTCATTTCGGAGGGGGTGCCATTCACTACTACCCTCTGAAGCCTGCCTCCAAGCCAGTTCCCAACCCATTTCGTCAATGTGTCGCCCAATCCTATAGAACTCATCTTGCTCAGCAACCTGCGGTGTGGAACGCTATCGAATGCTTTGCTGAAGTCCAGGTATACGATGTCCAGGGACTCCCCAACATCCAGCTTCCCCGTCACCCAGTCAAAGAAGCTGATCAGGTTGGATTGGCAGGATCTCCCCTTAGTAAATCCATGTTGACGGGGATCCCATAGATTCTCCTCGTTCAGGATCGTATCCAATTGGCGTTTGATTAGAGTTTCCATTAGTTTGCTCACTATTGATGTGAGACTCACTGGTCTGTAGTTTGCTACCTCCATCCTTGAGCCTTTCTTGTGGAGTGGAATGACGTTAGCCGTCCTCCAGTCCAACGGGACGCTACCTGTACCTGTACCTGTTCCATCAAGACATCACTCAACTCCCTGAGCACCCTCCTATAATATAACTACTATACAAACCAATATTTGTACAGTGACTATAAGGACCCACAAAAGCTCATAGAAAGATAGCAGATAAGACCTAATGGCCCATCTAGTCTTTCCTCCAACACAAGATTGTTTTCATCTATTTTGTTCAACTCTTATTTTGCACCACACAGAGCCAGTTTCATAATGTCGAGGGTGGTTTTTTATGCCTATGAGGTTTAGCCTTAAATCCCATCTGTGGATGGTGGGAGGGTTTGTTGTCCAATGCTTTTCCCACCCTTGACACATTAGGTCTGGTCTGTGCATAAGCATTATTTTCTTCCTTGTACTGTTCATGTGAATGAGTGGTCTATTGATACTATTGGATTTTCACTGGCACCTTCCCAACCACAACTAACGAAGCCTTGATTATACTTGTACCTAAGCCAGGGAAAAAGGAATTACATACTGAATCTTACAGACCCATCTCACTGCTGAATGTAGACATCAAAATATTTGCTAGAATTCTGGCAAATCATCTGTCAACACATTTGTCAGCCCTGATTGAAGATATCCAGGGTGGGATTTGTCCCGGGCAGGCATTCAGTGTTAAAAGTGAGTAGGGTGCTCCTGGCAATGTCACCGGCTCAGATGGAGAGTGTTCTGGGGATGCCATCGGTCTGGGTGCAAAAAAAAGCTTTCAATGAAGTAAACGGGGGTTAGCTCTTTCAGACATTAAAATATAGTATGTTGGGATTGAGGACTGGTATTACCAAGCTGTGTGGATTTTATATATTACCCTCACAGTGGTATTATGATTAACTGTGTCCAGATCGTAACATTCCTCACAGCATGGCACATGCCAGGGGTGCCCTTCATCTCCCCTTTTTTTCATCTTATATCTGAAGCGTTTACTGCACAGTAATGAAAGATGATAAAATTCTGGGTCTAAACGTCCTGGCTTATGCCAATGACAGGCTTTTGACCCTTTCAAACCTGCAGTTGACTTTGCCCAGATTATTAAGCATAGTAGATGAATTTGAGGGTTTTTCCGAGCCTCACACATGAAAAGTTCAGTTGCTCTGCCTCTCCAGAACTCCGTCCAGTAACCTTGGATAGACAGTTTACAACTAACTTGGCCAAATGAATTTATAAAATACTTAGGGGAATTGATAGTGCAAGATTTGTCCTATTTATACCATATTAACATTGAACCCCCTCATGGAAACCATGTCGCCAAAGCTGCAGGCCTGACAGCATTATCCAGTTTTATTGTCAGGTAGGATGGCCTTGTATAAGTAACAGTGTTACTTCAGTGGCTTTATGCATTCCAGGTACTGCCACTGCTGTTCTCCTATAGACATGGGAAGCTTTTAGACAAAGCCTTAAGCAAATATGATATGAAAGTTAAGAATCAAATAGAAAAAAACAAAATCAATTTGATAGGGATCACTGAGTTCAAATGGACAGGACAGGGCTATTTTCAATCAAACAAGCATTGGATCTGCTACTCCGGTCAAGAAACACACAGGAAAAATGGCATGGCATTCATCCTCAATGAGGGGATTAAGTGACTTGCCCAGGGTCACAAGGAGCAGTGAAGGATTTGAACCCACTGCCTCAGGGTGCTGAGGCTGTAGCTCTAACCCTTGAGCCACACACTTAAACCTTTATTGAAAAACAAGTCACCTGGTATCTATGGTATTCCAACTGAATTAATAAAAGGCTCAGAAGATGCTACCATGGCCCTCACTCGACTGTGTCATCAGATTTGGAAGGAAAATACATGACCAACCAATTGGAGAAGATCACTGTTCATACCTACACCGAAGAAAGGTGATCCAAGAACTGTAACAACTACAGAACAATTGAATTAATTCCACACACCATCAAAATATTGCTGAAAATAATACAACAAAGGCTGCAATCTTATTTTGAGCAAGAACTACTTGAAGTTCAGGCTGGTTTTAGAAAAGGTCAAGGAACAAGAGACATTATTGCCAATGTTAGATGGATATTGGAGAAGAGCAAAGAATACAAAAAAAAAAAAAAAAAATCAAACCCTATACCTTTGCTTTATCAACTACATCAAAGCTTTTGATTGTGTGGATCACAATAAACTATGGAAAACTCTAGTACAAATGGGAATACCCAAACGCATAACTCAGCTGAGAGCCTATATGAAAATCAAGAAGCTGCAGTGAGAGCTGAATATGGCAACACTGATTGGTTTAAATTAAAATGTGGCGTCAGGCAAGGATGCATCTTGTAGGCTGATTATCAGAGAGTTGGCAAGATTCTTGGGTTGCATTCTAAGATGTCTCCATTTTTGCCTATTTGAGGAAATGATGATTTCCTGCTGGGATTTGCTGACTCTGCCTTTGCTTGTTGGAAACAAAGAGTTATTGTATATATGTCTCCCATAAGGTAACTGAAGAGGGAAAGATGAAATAATTTCATAACCTGTGTGATTGGACAGACAGCACTTTTGAGGAGTAGCCTAGTATTAGTGCAGTGACCCAAGAACCTGGAGAACTGGGTTCAATTCCCACTGTTCAACCTGTACGGTGAAGCCATCTTCAGAAAAGCAAATATTGAAGAAGAGAGTGTTGGTTTCAAAGTTGGTGGCCGAAATATAAACAACCTGCACTATGCAGATAATGCAATGCTCATCACCAGCAGCAGAGAAGACATGCTATGTCTACTGACAAGGTATTCAAAGGCAAAGCGTTACAAATATGAAAGCTGGACACTACAGAAACAAAACAGAAAGAAGACTGACTCATTTGAGCTTTGGTGCTGGAGAAGGATTTTAGGCATGACGTGGAGTGCCAGAAGAACTAACAAACCGATTCTGGAAGAGATCAAACCGGCTCTGTCACTCGAAGCCCAAATAATGAAGTTACAACTGTCTTATTTTGGTCACACTATCAGAACAGAAGGACATCATGTTTGGGAAGATCGAAGTAATCAGGCGAAGAGGGTGACCTGCACTCAGAAGGCTGGACGCGTTGAAAATAACCATGGGGATGACGCTGGAGAACCTTTCTGGACTAGCACAAATCCAGTTTCTTTTTAGATCCATAATTCATCAAGTTCCTAGGACTCAAGCACAAGTCAGTGGCACCTAACAACAACAATGGAATTGCAGCTCTCATTGGCTATAATCTCTTTACTTAAATTCAAAGGGGAGGTTGGGCCCTTTGTGTACTAAGGTACTTTCCCTGGCTTCTGGTATGAGACATATTAATAACTGTTATTGAGGCAACTCATATTTGTCTGTTACTTTTCTGCAGAAACACTGCTGGGATCCCTGACATTTTAGTTTCTATTGCGTACTTTGTACTAAACCCCCTTTACTGAGTGAACACTTGACATTCTCTCTTTATTAAATGCCTTTATAGGCTGATTATCAGAGAGTTGGCAAGATTCTTGGGTTGCATTCTAAGATGTCTTGATTTTTGCCTATTTGAGGAAATGACGACTTCCTGCTGGGATTTGCTAACTCTGCCTTTGCTTGTTGGAAACAAACAGTTATTGTATATATGTCTCCCATAAGGAACTGAAGAGGGAAAGATGAAATAATTTCAAAACCTGTATGATTGGACAGACAGCACTTTTGAGGAGTAGCCTAGTATTAGTGCAGTGACCCAAGAACCTGGAGAACTGGGTTCAATTCCCACTGCAGCTTCTTGTAACTCTGGGCAAGTCACTTAACCCTTCATTACTCCCAGGGATGTAAACTGCTTTGATTATAACCACAGAAAGGGAGTATATCAAGTCCCATTCCCTTTAAGTCACTATTGGTTTCCTACCTGTACAAGAGATCTTAAGGCTTAATGGTCGGATGCTCAGCTGTCCAATTAAATGTTATCATAAATATTTACAAGATAAGATAAAGGACACCGACTGTGTGCTTTATATACAAAAATGGAACTTGGATGTTGCTAGTGAACTCAAGGGTGAGTAGCTTGAGTATAACTTCTGCTCGAAAAGGCCAAAACTCCCACCATTACAGAACTGAAAATTAAAAACACCAAATACCCAATACAGCCCGAACTCAAACTCCTAGGAGTAACGATAGACAGATGCTGCACAATGCAGTCCCAAATCAATAAAACATCCCAGAAAGCTTTTTTAATTATGAGAAATCTATGTAAATTAAGAAAATTCTTCGCCCCAGCACAATTCAGGCTAATTGTCCAATCCCTAGTCTTAGGTCTACTGGACTACTGCAACTCCCTCTATCTACCTTGTCCTGCCAACATGATAAAACAACTTCAGACTATACAAAACACTGCCCTCAGACTGATCTACTCCCTGAGAAAATATGATCATATTACAACTGCCTTCCTAGACTCTCACTGGCTACCTATGCAAACACGAATTCAATTCAAATTCTACTGTCTATTATTCAAAGCATTAAACGGCTCCGCCCCCCCTATCTAAACAACCGCCTAAACCAGATCCTCACCTCAAGACAAAGAAGAACTCCGAACCCTTTTGCCTTTCTTCCACTCAAGGGCACTCAGCGCAAAAAGATGTTTGATAACCTTCTGGCGACGCAAGCAGCAAAACTTAACCACACCATCTCCAACCTGTTGACAGCAATGGGCGACTTCAAAACTTTTCGAAAAGAAATCAAAACCCTACTTTTCCAAAAATTTTATCCAGATATCTTAACCCAACCCTTCCCCCTCCTCCTAGATAAATTCTCCCCCAAAACCTTCACTTAAATAATCTATTCCTCCCCAAAACACCAACCAAGTATTCAGATCCCTGAAATGTAACGTAATCTTATTTGTACTCTAACTGTAATCTATTTGTTATATCACACAGTAACTTACAGTCAATTTAATATCCAATTTGCAAGTTCTTCCAGAATTAATCCAGGTACCTCTCCTCCCTTGTAACCAAAAAAAACCCCCCAAAACTGTTGTAACTTCACTGGAAATGTCCAGTTAGCTCTTTTGTAATCCGCCTTGAACTGCAAGGTATAGGAGGAATAGAAGTCCCTAATGTAATGTAATGTAACCTTCTTGCTTGCATCAAGCTCAATAAGAACCGGGACTATAAGTGCTGACATGAAGAGCACTATAGTAGAGTTTGTGTTGGGTTTTTTATTTGTCTAATTCATTTTATGATTGATCTGATGTCTATTTTTTTACTTGTTGACTTTGTGGTATAAGAAGGCTGTTACTAGGTGTTATGTTGCTTTTATATATGAATTTGTTTGGAGATGAATTATTATGTATGTTTAAATTGTAACTTAGGTTTTAGGCAGGAAAGGAATTTTTAAATAAATAATGCTGGCTTTTACAAAGTTGTGATAGAGGTTTCTACTGCGGGCCAGAGAGGTAAATGTTCTGACGCTCAAAGGATTCCTTTGAGCGTCAGAGCATTTACCTTGCCGGCCAAGGTAGAAACCTCTACCGTGGCTCTGTAAAAAGATCCCTAAATAATTAAAATGTCTTACAGTAGGAAATGCAATATAAATGTTTGCTCGTAGAGCATTGAAGGCTACTATTTGTCAAAAATTATCTGCTGCTTGAAATGTCATGTCAGACATTTTCCATAGGCAGCCGCTCCTTTGCTCTTGTCCCAATCATCCCCAGTAGGACCACCATGGCTTGTGGGGTCTAACTGGATGGGGGTTTGGGGGTGCAGGGCCATTTTGGAGAGAGGAGGGTATTAAGTCTTGAAGGGCAGGGGAGGGAGGAGGGAAGAAACAGACTCTTGGGGGGGGGGGCAGGAGGGCGAATTGGGGGACTCTGAATCCAGTTGGAGATAAAACAGCGTCAGCATTATGTGGGACCCGGCTGATTTTCAGTGCCAGAGCCTGCATTCCTAAGCAGGTGAATTTATGACAGCTTTTGAGCTTTCCTACATTCACCTGCTAAGCTATGTTGGTCCCAGCACTGAATATCGCCGACACGTGCATTATCCCTGGCTCCTCTTCAATGCCGGCCTTGACCTGCCATCTTTTAACATGGCGGCCACTAATGATATTCAGCGACACTGGTTCAATGCTGCTGAATATCAGCGGCTGGGTGGCTCACTTTGATTTTAGTGGGCTGGAGCTTCTCCCGACTGCTTAGATTGCTCGGAATATTGGGTCCTATAATTCTCTTGCTTATCTGTGTCAGTTTTTAAAGCAGCTTGTCTTCCCTAAGTGGAGAATGTTAGTTCAGAGCAATCTATTTCCAAAAAAGCTTTCTCTAAGACAAGGAATAGGAGAAAATTCTTGCAGTAGGGATAGAACAGGACCCTTGGGCCCTGATTCAGAAAATGATGCCTGAAAGATCCACACACAAAAGGGTGCTGCTCCTTGCTGAGCAACTTTCATATAATGCTAGCTTAGCACGGATTTCATGCCTAATTGTAAATGCCTAGATGAAATGAACAAGCTAGGTTGGTATACTTTAAATATGAATATCTTCACTGGAATACCTCAGCCCCACCACTCCACCGCTATGTTAGTTTCAAAAAGCGGGAGATTTATGTGGTGCCTCATCATAGGTAATCCATTGTTAAACGCTGTGTCAAATTTATTGTGTTCATAAAAATATTTCTTATTTAAATAAATTAGAATAGTGTAAAAGTTAGAGAATATATACTTAGCTTCTACACACAGCTGAGATCTTTCACAGAATCTGTACTTGTGAGTCGGATGACAACGGCGACCTCGGGAGACCCTTGAGACAGCACTGTTTGTGCGAAACATGTCGGGTCAGACTCCCAGGTTCAGCTGTGTGTAGAAGCTAAGTATATATTCTCTAACTTTTACACTATTCTAATTTATTTAAATAAGAAATATTTTTATGAACACAATAAATTTGACACAGCGTTTAACAATGGATTACCTATGATGAGGCACCACATAAATCTCCCGCTTTTTGAAACTAACATAGCGGTGGAGTGGTGGGGCTGAGGTATTCCAGTGAAGATATTCATATTTAAAGTATACCAACCTAGCTTGTTCATTTCATCTATCCTATTAGAGAGGGTTGGTATTATATATAACAAAAATGCACTGGTATTGGGACTAAAGCTAATTGTAAGTGCCAGCATTTACCCCTGCTGAAACCAGGTGTAGACGTTGGCATCTAATTTTCAATACCAATAGCTATTCTCAAGACATAATGAAATTATTTTTTCATATTCTTTCATTTCTTTCTTTCTTTTATACTTTTAAGCTTTTCAAAGCTCTCGTCAATTTCATTGCATTGAGATTAGGGTTACCATATTGAAAAAAGAAAACCTCGGACACGACCCCACCCCGGTTCTGCCTCCAGCCCCGCCCTATTCTGCCCCATCCCCTCCCAGTTCCGCCTTCTTGGCCCTTCCCATTCCACCCTCCAGTCCCACCCCCATAAAGCCTCCTCTGTTTGCTGTGAGCTCCGGCCGTGTCTGGAGAGCCTGGAGCAGATGCAGAAGCGCGTGACATCATACGCGCATGCTCAGAGGCCCTCAAGATGCAGCCGGAGCTTGTAGGGGCTTTACAAATCCCGGGAAAATGCTGGTTTTGGAAAATCCATCTGGGATCCCGGACAGTCCTCTTAAAAGAGAATATATCCGGGACATCTGGTAACCCTAAATGAGATTCAGACAGCCACCTCGTCATTAGCTTTTCATAGTTCTCTTTCTAACTTTTGTCTTTAAATTTAGACCTCATGTTGCTCCACTCCCATCGTAACACTTTTATAAATACTTAGAGACTTTTGTAAATACTTAGAAATAGAGAATGACACGATGACAAAATTCATCACCGTTCCCGTTCCTGCGGATAACCGTGGGAAATAATCTCATGTCATTTTTTAGTGTCTATTTCAGCTTCAGTCCTTCTACAGCAGCATTCTTCAAAGCAAAGCTTGCGGGTCAGTGGTTGTGGCCATTCATACTCTGATTCTTATGTGAGCCAAGGAAAATGAAGCCATTGTGACATCACTGATGTGATTGGCTCTTAGGCACTGGTGGAATGAGGCATTATGACATCACAATATCTGCTCTGGATACCAGAGACTGTCATTCTGTAGTATCTGTTTCAACCTCAGTCCTTCTACACCAGCATTCTTCAAAGCAAAGCTTGCGGGTCAGTGGTTGTGGCCATTCATACTCTGATTCTTCCCTCTCTCCTTAAAGAATGACATGAAAATGGTTTACCGCGGTTATCCGCGGGGATGGGAACGGTGATGAATTTTGTCACCGTGTCATTCTCTACTTAGAAACTCTCACTATAAACTTATCTTTGAAGCACAAAAGCGGCTTTTTCAAGGACTTCCCCTTTTTCTGCCATATCCCACTGTATCTTGAGAATAGATATTGGTATTGTGATAATCTTGGGATAGAAAATTGAAGTTCATGTATATTTGGCATCTAATTTTCAGCAACTCACAGAATTCTATAGCATCATGCCTAACTTCTAGGAATTCTCTTGATCCGCTCTTATCCCTCCCATGGCCATGACCTCTTTGAAGGTGCATGCTGGGAAACTTAGGCATGGATGTTACAGAATAATGCCTAGGGCAGATGTGCATACAAATCCAAATTGCTGTCAATTAACATCGGTTATTGATTATTGATGCCTTGCTAGCTCTTTAATCTGTGCAAGCATTTGCCCTAGGTGCCCAAAGTTGAGTGCCCAACTTTGAAAGACCTGCATAGAACCTGGGGGATTAATGCTTTGCATTTCTCAAATTAACAATGAAAATATTAAGAGTCTCTGTATCTACTGGTATACTTTTTGTGCAATAGAAAATAACATTTTCTCTCTAAAAGTCGCTGTACTAGCAAGGCTTTTCACTCATTCACTCAGTCACATTTAGCAACTCTGTTTTATTCCTTTTGCATTTTTTTTTTTTTAAAACAATGTGAACATCAGAGAAACTATGCAGAGTGAAACATTAAAATGTGTCCTTAGCAGAATTAAACAATAGTGTACGCTGTGTTCTCCTACACTGTAATAACATCGTCCATATGAATCCTAGGAATGTAATGTATCTGACAGTTTCTCTCATCCGCCACTAACATTCTTGTTGTTGCTGGCAAAAGAGAATTCTGTAATTGAGTGGTATAGAACATGTGCTCTCCCTGCTAGAAGATGACAGATGGATTATAAAAACTTCAAAGCAGAACATTTGGAGCATCAGGGGAGAGATAGTGGGTATTTGAACTCTCAGTCTTTACCCAGGAGACAATGGCACTTTGACATGGTGCATATATCAAGCAATTCTATAACCAAATAGACATAATCTTTCTTTTCAGAATGCATTTAACATTCTGTTACGAACAAGCTTCCGTCTAGCTGAAGTGCAAATCATTCCTAATCATCATAGCCTGAAAGGTTATGTGGTCCCCCATTCCTTCCATATCCCCAGTCCACAACTGGGGAAAGTGCATCTTCTCCACCCTGTTTTTCTTTACTCACTGGGCAGAAGCAGCTTGGGTTCCGCATCCTTGACCCTATATGTCATGCTTGTCTGTCCAAGTTAGATGGTAAGCTCTTCTGAGCAGGGACCATCTATTAAATGTCAATATGTACAGCGCTGCATACATCTTTCAGCGCTATATAAATGATAAATAGTATAGTAGATCTTGACACGCATGTTTGACTGTATAAAATGAAATAAGTGATTAGCAAAGGCAAAAATGTTGGACGTGGACACAGTTTAATTCTTTAGGCTGAAAGTCTGGAAACAAGTTGTGATATCTAAAGTCTAGAAAGATAAGTACATTTTTGAGTGATGGGGAAGAAATGCATTAAAATTATTAATAAAGTGAAAGTGAAAGGTTTTTTAAGCCGACGATGAGTCAAAACTCGTTAGATTTTTGTGTGTGGGTTTGAAGATTAGGTGATATTTGGTTTATTATAATATTTATCTGTATACCAGCGAAGCTGAACCATCTGACAGTTACAAAGCCTTACATGCCATCTGCACTATATTCTTCAAATAGAGTCTTTCTATATGCTACAAGAGTAATTTTAAAACAGGATGCCATGAATAGATGCTATTTTTTTCTTTTTTTCTACAGACAAGTAAACACCTACTTGGTTTTATAAAATACTAGCATATATGGCAGAGAATGTACTTTACACATGCTTGAGAGCTGCTGCCAGACTAAGGCACTCTTTAAACACAAACACTCATTGATTAATATAATTCAGAATCTAGACTCGAATGTGCTGACTCTGCCTACGCTTGACCCAAACTCTGCCCCAGGCATGTCCACTGGCAAAGTACAAGCCATACTGAAGACTGGGACTGTTCACCCTCGAGAGGAGGAGACTGCGAGGGGATATGATTGAGACTTTTAAAATACTGAAAGGATTCGACAAAATAGAGCGAGAAACATCGTTGTTCACATTATCAAAAGTGACACAGACAAGAGGTCATGGACTGAAGCTGAGGGGCAGCAGACTCAGGACAAATGTCAGGAAGTTCTGTTTCACTCAGCGAGTGGTGGACGCTTGGAATGCTCTCCCAGAGGAGGTGGTGATGGAGACTACCATTCTGGGTTTCAAGCGTAAGTTGGATGCACACCTCCTTGCAAATCATATTGAGGGATATGGGTAATCAGGGTCTCCATCTGGGAGCACCTGGCTTGGCCTCCGGGTGTGCGGGTCACCGGAATTGATGGACCGGTGAAGGTGTTTCTTATGTTCTTATGTAAGAAGGGTACAGTTAGAAGGATATAGATAAGGTTAAAAAAATAAAAAATAAATAAAAAGAGGGATTGAAGGGATAGAGGGGTACATATAGATGACTACTATGCAGGTCCTAAACCTGATGGGCTGCTGCGCGAGCAGACTGCTGGGCACGATGGACCTCTGGTCTGACCCAGCAGAGGCACTTCTTATGTTCTTATGTTCTTTTATATCAGTCAGCAGTTTATAAGAGGTCATGGACACAAATGTGGCCCCATATATGTAGAAATGACTTTATAAATTATCTTATACATGCTTCTTATTTACTTATGGTGCAAAATGTCCATCTGTGGCAACTATACGATTTACAACAAAGGTGTAAAAGGGGAAGTAGGAAAAAAGGAGATGAAGGGGTAGGGAAATTACTAACCTTAATCTTCTCTGGTGATTAGCTGTACAAGCAAAGGTGCCTGTTAAATGATGGGGTCCTTTTACTAAACTGTGGAAAAAAAGTGGCCTTAACATGCCCCTTATGCAGGCCTTTCCCTTGCACTAGGGTAACTTTTCCTGCAGCCAGGAAATTTGGCTATTAAATTTTGTTAATTTTGCTATTAGCGTACGGCCATTAAAAAAATTAGCTAACCCCCATGCTAATCAATTAGCACATGGCAATGTTCCACGCACTAAGACCCGTGGAGGAGCATTTTTGATAGTGCGCCTAAATGGACATTTCCCACTACACGTCCAAAATTGGACTTCCAGAAGCGTCCATTTTCGAAAATACTGACTGTCCAAAAATTCTGTTTTTGAAAATCGTCTAGTTGGACGTCTTGTCCATCAGGATGTCTAGCTTTATACTCCATTTTCAACCACAAAACTGCCTGTTGAAAATGTCCAAATGAAACCCGTTCGGATGTGGGAGGGGACCAGTCTTCAAATGAACTGGCCAAACAGACATGCCAACAGAACATTGAGCCACACTAGAAAGCACTGCTGTGAACTTTACATAAACAGTGCCCAAAGTACCTTCTAATGTATGGTGAGCCCTGCAAAACTCCCCTAAAACATAATATACCCACATGTCCACAACCCCAATAGCCCTTATGGCTGTAGATTGCACCTATACAGCAGTATTGTAGGGTTTTGGTGGGCTCACACTGTCCACCATAAATGTAGTTTAGAGTGGATTATGGGCCTGGCTCCTCCTCTCTATGGTTTACTAGCCCACCCATCTGACTACTTAAAACACTTATGTGATGCTCTACTAGGCTTTCCCATACCAAGTCCTGATGTTTTATTCAAATTCTTTGGGGTGGGAGGGGGTCAATGATCACTGGTGGAGTATGTGGGGGTCATTACTTAATTCCTCCAGTGGTCATTGGTCAGTTTGGGTACTCTTTTGGCACTTAGATGCGTCTCAAACAGGTCTAGGTGAAAACATCTAACGTTTCCTCCAAGACAGCCAAGGAAAGGTTTGATTATACCTGCAGGATGTCCAATTCTAAACCCGCCCAAATCTTGCCCATTCCCCGCCTCTCAACATACCCAATTCTACTCTGGACGCACAGTGGGTTAGAAGACCTGCTAGGCGTCCAGAAAGTCAGCTTTGAGAATACGCCCACTTCGACGTTTTCTCTAGTAAGACGTCCAAGTGCTGGTTTATGCTGTCTTTTGGACGTCTATCTTTTTTGAAAATGAGCCCCATATTCTGTACATAGTGCCCAAAGTTGGGCGATGGTAGGTGCCCTATCGCCACCTAACTTAATTGGTTTAATTGGTGCAGTAATTGACTGCACCAATTAAAAAGCAATTAAAAAAAAAAAAAAACAGAGGCGGCTGAGGGCGCCTCCAGAAAGGCCACTGTTATCCCACCTACGGAGGCGCCTTAGGATGTTTAATGCCACTGTAGGTGTGGTTAATACTGGATTATGGAAGGGTATAGATAGAAGAAAAATGGGGATTGAAAGGTTTTAGACAAAGGATCACTTACAGGTCATGGACCTGATGGGCTGCCGCGGGAGCGGACTGCTGGGCACGATGGACCCCTGGTCTGACCCAGCGAAGGCAACTTCTTATGTTCTTAAGTGGCATTAGACATCATAAGGCACCTCCGTAGGAGTGATTCTCACGAAAGGTATGCGTAAGAAATGTAGGCCTTTCAAACCCTGGCTTACATTTTCAGCACCTACCTTTCATGTAGCCACAATTCTGCAAATGGCATTGTGTGATTGATATGCAGTCAGGAGCCGTTTTTTTTAGGCACTCACCGATAAAGGCACTGTTTACAGAATCCGGGCCTAACTGATTAGTGCTGTCACACCCGTTTTCCACCCTTCAGATACACTCCCTTGAAGAAAAATAAAAATTATCTTTTTTTTTTCCCACGTGCTGTGCACACGCAAAAGTGCCTATTTGTCATGGGATACCAGAGCATATAAGCGTAAGCATTTTTACCCTGTAGTAAGTGTTTTTAACCCGTGGAAAGCGTGTGCTAGCACTTATTGCAGTTTTATAAAAGGACCCCTATGAGCATTCTGTACCCCACAGGGATTTCTAGTTCTAGCATTCCATGGACTTTCCCAGTGGAGAACCCCTATGAACATTCTGTACCCCACAGGGATTTCTAGTTCTAGCATTCCATGGACTTTCCCAGTGGAGAACCCCTTTGAACATTCTGTACCCCACAGGGATTTCTAGTTCTAGCATTCCATGGACTTTCCCAGTGGAGAACCCCTATGAACATTCTGTACCCCACAGGGATTTCTAGTTCTAGCATTCCCTGGACTTTCCCAGTGGATAACCCCTATGAGCATTCTGTACCCCACAGGAATTTCTAGTACTAGCATTCCCTGGACTTTCCCAGTGGAGAATCCCTATGAGCATTCTGTACCCCACAGGGATTTGTAGTACTAGACTGGACTTTCCCAGTGGAGAACCCCACTAAAGTTTGTACACTCCTCTGACTCAGCTGCCCAAAGGCCTTTAACGTTTTCTGATAAATTGCAATTCAAATGAAAAGCAAAACTCATGAATATCCACCACTTGTTGTATTTAGTTGAAATGCAAATTATCACTAGTTTGATGGAATATTTTATTTTGAGGGGATGGCTTGATTATATCTAATATGCAGCTAGAATTCAAAGGGTTGCAAATGTATCGGGTCTGAGCATTTCTGTTTATGATAAAAGTGCAACTCTTCCAACCAACAATGATTGCTTGCTGTAATGCAAAGTGCTACATTGAAATAACTGCCTTTGCTTTAAAAAAAATAAATGGCATATGTATGGTTTGTGTAATATACATGTATCCTGAACAGTATATTGAATTGTTCCCAGTAGTGAATTTTAAAAACTGCAGTTCTTAATAAACAGCACAGTGAGAGCGCAAACAATCAGAAGCAAATCAATCAATATGAATATTTGGTTCCACTGGCAAGTACTTTGACTAGAATATACGAGGCAGTTTATATTAGGAGATAAGACGTTTCACTCAGACCTTTACAGGACACACTCCTGTGCCTCACACTCCTTCCCAAAAGAAGAGAAGTGGTGTTAATTCTACTAGACACTCAGATATATTGCACAACCCTACCGGGATCTTTAAAGGACAATTAAAATAGAGCAGGTCTGCCCAAGTCCGGTCCTCAAGATCTACTGGCAGGCCAGGTTTTCAGGATATCCACAATGAATTTGCATGAGAAAGATTTGCCTGCACCGCCTTCTTGGTATGCAAATCCCTCTCATACATGTTCATTGTGGATATCCTGAAAACCTGGATTTGGGCAGCCCTGAAATAGAGTGTTCAGTAAAGTTAAGGAGTGAAACATTTCACCACCTCCATAGGAGGAAACTTTTACCCAAAGTGTGTCAGTTTTGAGTATTTATATCTGCTGTCTATATTTTGCACTGTTCAGGAATAAATTAATTTCCATTTCTCTGGTGTTGTACTACATGTAGAATCTGGCATCTTAGGATTTTGTTTATATATATATTAGTACGTTTAGTTTGTGGTCCTATATTTGCATAGTGGTTTTCTGTGTTCTGCATGTGTGACCAAGGACAGGGTGTTCTAGTAGGAATGAATGTTGAGAAGCATACATTGAGTTTTGTGTAATTTCATTGTGATTAACCATTATGTATTGTTAATAAGATTATATTGTACGTATATATGAAAAATGAATAGAAAATTGGCATTGCGATTAGTAGTATTATTATGGGGGCAGGGTCTGGGGCGGAGCTTGGGCAGGATCTAGGGTGGAGCTTGGGTGTGGTCTGGGGGCAGAGCTTTTGCCCCCTTCCTAAACAAAAAAAAGCTTTTAGCTGCCTATGCAGGCAGATACCAAAATTTAATTCTATAAGGAGCCATGTAAAGTTATGTGGCAAGAATTCAATCATAACACTGAATAAATAAGAGACAGGTGCTAACCTACCAAGCTGGAAGCAACAAGTTGTACCAAGAAATAAAGTCGTCCCTAAGGCTTTAGACTATTTCCCTGGCATTGATGGTTACCTTCCCTCGTTTCATGAGAAAGACATTTGGTTGGTTAATTCCTCTACGTTGGAAGACTTTTGGCATACTGTTCTTGTACTATAAAAATGTCCACTGGCCCCTGATGCAACCTTATTAGGTAAAACGTGGCCACACTGGATGGGTCTTTTGGGTGGGGGGGTTTGGGGTCCTTTAGGTCTCCATGAAGGATCAACACGGATGTCCTAGCATTGTCCGCTATTGTATTTTGTATTGCTGTTCAATTTGGTGTGTATGTTTGTAGTATGAAAAAATTTTCAATAAAAACTTTAAACAGAAAAAAAAATGTGGCCACACTAGGCACATTTCCATGTAAAAAAGAGAGTGTGATGCAGTGATTAGAGCTACAACCTTGGCACTCTAATGTTGTGGGTTCAAACCCTGTGCTGCTCCTTGTGACCCTGGGGAAGTCACTTAATCCTCCATTGCTCCAGGTACATTAGATAGATTGTGAGCCCACCAAGACAAATAGGGAAAATGCTTGAGTATCTGAATGTAAAACCACTTAGGCTATAAGTGGTATACTGTATAAGACCTTTTAATTGAGTCTTCCCTGGAAGCCAAAATGATTTAAAGATAAGTTATCATGTAGATTCCATGAATTTTGCCCTCTCAATACCCGAGCTGGACTTGATATCGGAGTACCAGAGAGTTGCCTGATTCTACTTTGTAAAGGCTGGAGAAGACCTCAGCTGGACCAGTTCCATAATACACATCACCCATAGGAACAGAAACTAGATGTCTCATGGTCAGGAAGGAGCTATGAGCATCGTCGTTCTCTTGCCTCTTCTGAGCTTTAGAAGACTCTGCTATTTGAGGAATTAAAGCAAATGCATTCAGAAGTCCCTCCCAAAATGTAATAGGAAGGCATATGAGGCTAGTTTGCAATGTGTCACTGTGCTTTAATACAACTGAAGGTTATGGGGCCCATTTTAAAAGCACTTGGATTCACAGAGTACCATAGGTTACTATGATGCTTTGTAAGTCCAAGAGCTTTGAAAATGAGACTCAATCTGTTCAGAGAAGACACAAACAGATCCATCATGGGTATTTCCTACATGCAGAATATTTTATTTGTGATCCCTCTGTCCAAGGAACATTTGCACTGCTGCAGGATTCAGTTCAAACTTTCCACTAAGATATTACTCTTTCCCACCTGGTAAATGGCTCTGATTTCCTTGACTACTCCCTGTGAGATGACACACTTTCAGATCCTAACAGTCTTCCAGTATAGGAGAAGTAATCCTATTCCTCTCTGCTTCATTACAAAGAATAGTGCTAATCTTCGTCACTATTTTCAAGTGGGATCCACTTTACATATTTCAATGTGTGAGTCAGCATGATCGCTGAACAAAGTGGTAAGCACACTGAGCAAGAGGGAAAAAGCCACAGCTGCTAAGGCATTTTCTGAGCGACACGTGAAAAATAAATGAAGTATGTTCCATAAGCTCATCTCTCTCTGTCTCTCTACATCATACTTTGACCCCCTCCCAAATTCTCCCTTTCTCCAACTTCTCTCTTCTCGTATTCTACCCCAGTTTTAATAGTTGCGACCTTCACCCGCCTTCTCACCAATTAGTCTTCATCAACCTGTCTTCAGCATAAGACACCACCCTCCTGAAAGGGTTATTTCCTCAGTTTGTTAATACCCCCCCCCCCCAACACACACATACACACCTTCCCTATAAGCCTGCTACAAGCACTGCCCTGGATCTTTGGAACTATTCTGGGGTTTTGTTTTGTTTTTTTTCCTTGGGGGGAGGGGTGTCCCAGCACTGCACAAATGAGTTTGGTGTTTGCACAATCTCTTTAGAACAGTCTCTTTAGAACAATCTCTTTAGAAGTCAGGGTATTATAGGGCTCAAAATCACTAAAATCTGCATAGCGTTCAACAAAAACAGAATAACTGTTCTGGAGGCACTGGAAGCAACCCACCTCTGGAAAAAGTAGAGAAATATTGTGCATTGGAGAAGAGAGTGAGAGAACTGCATCTAGAGTTGATGGGAGCCGCCACTGGCCCCCAGACCTTCCAAATGAAGAACATTGTAGATTCTCTAAATTAGGATGATTTGGTTGGACAACCATTCTCTGGAAGCCTTCAGAGTATTTCAGATAACCATTAGTTACAGGAATTTTATCTGCTTGAAATTACTCCTGAGCACACCAGAGGCTCTGTGGGTGAAGACCTTCTACATGAATTCCCAACCTAATTTGGACATATCTATTAAGCTAATTTGAGTTGGAAGGAGATGCATCTGGCCAAATTTAATTGGATTAGGCACCATGAGAGAAGTCCCTGAGATGCTAGGTGATTTGAATAGCATCTTGTAAGCTCTGAGTGGCTTGAACAAACTGGGTATATCCTGGATTTGTCCCACACTGAGATATACCAAAGGAGATACATACACGGATAAAGCCATAAACCCTATGCCGATAACTTCAGACTCATATTTTTTTATTGATGGATATTAAAGTAGTGACTCTTGTGGGAGATAGGGTCTTCTCTGAGACATGCCTAAAAGAGCTCCAATGTATTTCAATTGAGATGGCAGGCTAAAGTTGAATTTGGGGTAATTTATGATTATTCCCCATTACTCCAATATCTGGATGGTTGTGGTCAATGATTCTATAGCTCATTCATCACATGTGCATTGACAAACCTATCATGCAGATAAGGAAACTGCATCCCCAGTGAGCATGACTAGACATTGTAGAAATATGCCTGCTAGCCTAAAGGGACATCATATACAGGCTATATCCAGCCCTAGATTAACTATAATGCGAAATAAGCACATGGCTTAAGGCACCAAGGGAAAGTTGCCACCACAGAGTTCTTCCCCTAATCTAATCTAATCTTCTATTTCTGCGTCGCACATACCTAGGCATGCTCAAGGCGACTTACAAAGAGAAGAGAGAGGAATGGAGGAGGAAGGGGAGAGAAAGGGGGAATATTTGGGCAGGGGAGATTTGAGAAGTTCAAGTGTCAAAGAGGTTGGTTTTCATTTTTTTCTGGAATGTGGTGTAGTTGGGTTCTGTTCCAGTCATTTCAGTGAGGTCATTCCAGATTTTCACTCCTAGGAAGGTAAGCATGGAGTGAAAGATTCGCTTGTATTGGAGATTCTTTGTAGAGGGAAGGTTTAGTAGTATCCTGTTAAGGGTTCTGTGGGAGGTAGACCATACCTTTGAGAAGAGTTGGATGAGTGGAGCTGCTGAGTTTCCGTGAATTATTTGGTATAAGATGCATGAAGTTTTAAATTTTATTTGTAATGGGATGGGTAACCAGTGTAGTTGCCTTATGAAGGCTGACATCGAGCCGTATTTTTTCAGATTGAAAATTAGTGTTACAGCTGTGTTTTGTATGAGTTGCATTTTATGGATCAGTGTGCTGTTGATTCCCAAGTAGGCAGAGTTACAGTAGTCCAGCTATCGTGCTCTTAACTCTTTCACTACTGTCAGCTATACGCATAATCCAAAATGAATTTCATTGTTTTTTTAATCAGTATTTTTATAATCATTATAAATACATATGATGTTTTCTTTTGTACAATAATATTATTTCTCGGCATTTATTGAGTCCTAGGACTCCTTTTACGAAGGCGTGTTAGGGCCTTAACGCGCGGAATAGCGTGTGCTAAAATGCCCCACGCGCTCGCCGCTACCGCCTCCTCTTGAGCAGGCGGTAGTTTTTTTTGGCTAGCACGCACTATTACGTGTGCTAATCCTGTGCGTGTGCTAAAAACGCTGGCGCAGTTTTGTAAAAGGAGCCCTTAATATATTTTCAGTGAAGAAATGGAAGGGCAGAGAGGCATTATTGTTGGGCTATTCTTAGGGCATCCATTGACCTTAATCTGGTCCTAGCTATTTCTCCTATCTTTAATTTATTTATTTAAAAGTTTATATATCGCCTACATATTAGATGGTTTAAAGAATTAAAACATACATAAAATCAACACCAAAATATAAAAAATTAAAATCTTCACTCAAAGTTAAATTCTTCTACATTAAAATCAAATGCTTTAACAAACAACTGGGTTTTTAGCTGTTTCTTAAATTGTAATCGGTTTGAACATAATCATAATTGTCTTACTAAAACATTCTACAACTTGACAGCAGCAATACAAAAAGCCATTGCCCTGGTATCTGCATATCTCCCTTGCACTATCAAGGACAGCCTATTGTCAAATATTAAAATCCCCAAAAGAAATCAATAACTCATAAAAAAAAAAAATATATATATATATATATACAAATCATCAGAAGGTATTGATTCTTTGACAAAGTTTGAAGGAGACTTATTTTGTGCCTTATATCATCTTAAGTCTATTTTTTCTTAATTGCTTCAAGTTCTCTCAATAATTTTTATTATATAACATAACACCGGATTTCTAGACCACATAACTGTAAATTCTATGTAGTTTACAGAAACTTATCAAAAAGATACAATGGGAATTGTTAGGTCAGAAATTTTGAGAAAAGAAGAGTTTTCAGTTGTTTTCTGAATTGTTCATAAGAAGATGTAAGTAATCCTCAGCTATACTCACTCGAGGAACGTAGAGAGAGGGGGGACATGATTGAGACGTTCAAATATGTCACGGGCCGTACTGAGGTAGAAGAGGATATCTTCTTTCTTAAAGGACCTACGGTGACAAGAGGACATCTGTTGAAACTCGGGGGAGATTTCATGGTGACACCAGGAAGTATTTCTTCACCGAAAGGGTGGTTGATCATTGGAATAGTTTTCCACTGCAGGTAATTGAGGCCAGCAGTGTGCTGGATTTTAAGAGAAAATGGGATAAGCATGTGGGATCACTTCAAGGAAAAAATTAGGGGGTGGGTCATTAGAGTGGGCAGACTTGTTGGGCCGTGGCCCTTTTCTGCCGTCATCTTCTATGTTTTTATGTTTCTAATAAATGTAGAAAATCTCTAACATGGTATGCTGCTTGATATGCTAGCGTATGTTCAAGATACTTCTTACTGAAGGAAAGATGAAAAGAGCGTGTGACTTTCTGCTATTCTTATAAGATGCTATAAGAAATATATTTATTTTCAAAAGTTCTTCTTATTTATAGAATTTAAAAGCATCTGCATTGGCTTGGGTGGATCATCTGACTTTAGAAATACCAGAAACGCTGACACACGTTTCAAGTTTAATAAAATTTTGATAAAATCGCAATTTTGAAATTCAAAGCAATGTACAGTAAAATATGGGGATGACAGGTAAAACAATTACTGACATAGACAAAGATTAACATGACTAATTAGATACAAAAGGATGAGGGGAAAACTACAATTGTAATAGAAAAGAGACATTTAAAGGTTAACACAGAAGGACAGGGAAAAGAAGATATTAAAGCCTCTTAGAAATTTTGGTTCATAGACAGTAACGCGGAAGACAAAGGCGCGCGCCGACAACTGAGCGCAAGACGGAGGCGCGCGCAGAAGAAAAAGACTGTTTTTAGGGGCTGCAATGGGGGGTTTTGTTGGGGAGCCCCCCACTTTACTTAATACAGATCGTGGTGGCGTTGTGGGGGGCTAGGGGGGTTGACCTGTTCCCTCTAAGCTGAGCAGGAGTCCTCCACCCACAGTCTCACCAATAGAGGGTGCTGTTTTACTGTCACATTTTTCAATTGTGAGGGACATGCAAGTTCTGCAGGACTCCAGGGAACATACCTGTCCTTAGCGACTGAAAATATTCCACCCCCTAGTGGTAGCAATGCAGCTGGAGGACACCTGCTCAGCTTAGAGGGAACACTTTACCCCCCACATTTTAGTGAAAACGTAACTTTTTCCCTAAAAACAGGGAAAAAGTTAAGTTTTCAGTAAAATGTGGGGGGTTACAACCCCCCAAACCCTCCACAATGCCCCCACAACGCGGCGCGATCTGTATAAAATAAAGTGGGGGGGTTCCCCCCCCTGTCGTAGCTCCTAAAAACAGTCTTTTTCTTCGGCGCACGCCTCCGCGCTGCGCTCAGTTGTCTGCTCGCGCCTTTGTCCCGGCGCGCTTTTGACCTGACACTGAAATTTTAACCATCGAAGGCGTCTTTAAATAAAAAAGTTTTTAATAAACCTTTGAATTTGTCTATTGAGTTTTTCTTCCCTCAGTTATTTCGGGAGTGAATTCCAAGTTTGTGGTGCTACAACTGAAAAGATAGTATCCCTTAGGGTATTAATGCATCTTAAGGATGGAATGGACAGAAGGCTTTTGTCGTCAGATCTTAATGCTTTTGACGGAGCATAGGAAATAAGCATTTTCTCCAGGAATAGGGGGCATTTACAGATTAACACCATCTTTTTAGAGCTCAGACATTAAAATGGAAAAAAGTAAAGCCTATTTTCAGAGTCTACCCTAATGCAGATAACAAAACATGATTCATGTTGGAGAAGATCATCTCCTAGGCATTGCTAGAAATAAGTGTTTTAGATACAATAAGAACTTTTGAAAAAAGAAATTATTGAGAAAATTTCACATAATTCAGAAAATTCTGATCTATGACAATATATGGTGCTTGAACTCCTCATATATCTGTGGCCCAGAAACTGTAGCAATAGTATTACAGTATAGCCACTGACCTGTTGGAGCAAGCATTGATGGCAGGTCCACTGGACAGCATGTAAGGCTAATGCCAGGCAGACTTCTATGGTCTGGGTCCCATAAATGGCAAACATCAGATCAAATTCAAGGCTGAATTGGGCTTTGATAGTAAGTAGAACTGGTGATAGGTATAGTCTATGTTCTGTGCCCAAAATTGGCAGAATGAGATAGAGATTAAGTATGCATATATCATGTATTCAAAGAATAGGCTATGACAGAAAGTGCTGTATATCTCTATGGGGGAAGGTTGAATCATAAAGTTGATATTTGTGACTGTATGATGTTAGCAATGAGGGAGAGGAAGACATTCTTGGGTTGAAAGCAATGGTATCATGGTTTTATAGCTAACTGCCATGTTTAAAATGCCAGTGATTAATCATGAAGAAGTGGAACTTGCAGAGTGCCAGATATAATATTGAATACCTTGTTGAAAGACTGGATTGATTGTATATGTCTTTATCTGCTGACATTTACTACATTACTATGGAGCACCACTCCACATCCTCTGGCAGCCATGGTATAGCATTGTACCTGTTCCACATTTAGGCTCAAACTCAAACAAAGCAGGTAGAAGCCTGGGCCTAGGTCTCCTTAAGGCCTGAGTTTCAAAACAGCCTCCATAGCCGAGACATTAGCATATCCACCACTAGTGGCAATAAATTGGGTTTCCTACTTAATAGGACTGTAGGGCTGTTAACAGGTCTTGAGACCAGATCAACTGTAGTCTTGGACATGAAAACCTTTCAAATGAACATATCATATATCAGCAATATAATTATGACCCTGAAAAAAACCAGTTTGAAATCATCTGTGGATACACACTAGTTTGGCTATTAATTTCACATAAGGATTCACTGAAGCAGAGAGCTTAAACTAGTCATGAGAACTGTTCTATAAAACAGTCACTCAGTGTGACCATAGATCCAAAAAAATATGAATCCAAGAAGCTATGGAATAAGATGACCCAAAATTGTCTTAACCGTGGAATATTAAATACTTTAAAGTTTAGTTAAACAGAAGATTTATTGAAATCAAATGCCAAACGTTATTGCAAATAATTTAAAATTATGCAAGACAGAAGATCTAAGAGAGGTTAAAGCACAATCTTGGCAGAGAATTGAATCATATTAATTGTAACAAATTTTATACGCAATGAACTGTGTGCCTAATCTCTCCAAATCTACCATTATTAGGACAAAGCTGTGGAACGTAAACCCAGAAGATATATCAGCTCCTAGCCTTGCTAGGAAATGAATTTATTTATTCACAGTCACTTGGTACTGTATACCAAGGGCAGTAAGGCACTGGAGAAAGAACTAATTGTCATAACTATTGCTTCTTACCTGGAGCAACTATAATATCATATTGTCAAAAGTCTTACCCTGGAAACTTATAGAGATCCTTCCTAACAATAGGAAGATATTTTTATAACAAAACAACATAATGCAATCTGTGTGCTAATTTTCTGCTGTCATATTCGAATTCATTCTTCTAATTGTCATTTTTCCTGGTACTTTAGTTATATTGTGAGCCTTCGGGACAGTAAGGGAATTTCTAAGTACCTATCTTACTTATAATTTTAATGCACCAATATATTCATTGTAACCCGTTCTGGGCTCTTTTGGGAGGACGGGCTAAAAAAATCGAATAAATAAATAAATATTCAACAGTGCAAAACATAGGGCTCCTTTTATCAAGCCACACTAGCGGTTTAACGCACGCAATAGCGTGTGTTAAACCGCCGGCCAGGCTAGCCGCCACCGCCTCCCTTGAGCAGGCGGCAGGTTTTTGGCCAGCTCGGAGGTTAGCGCGTGATGAAAAGTCGTGTGCGTTAACACCGCTAGTGCGGCTTGATAAAAGGAGCCCATAGTAAAGCAAATCTCTACACATTTCGCATTTTAAAGGTAAATGGCCACCTTATTCTTCTGAATTACACTCTCAACTTAAGCTACATATGTTAGTGGGCATAAAAATACATTGTACACTTATAGAAAATCCTCCCTCTAATTCATTGTGCTCTAAGGAAGAGCTGAATGAAGAATCTATTTTTATTTTGCAGTTACAGAACAGAATATCCATTATTCTTTCCTACATCTGTTAGCTCACCCCAATTCACTACTCTGAAACCACGATGACCCATCATGCTTCAGGGCAAAGAGTGACAAATTCCACACTGCAACACATAAATTATAGCTTTAGCATATAAGAATACAGAAATGATAGCAGCTTGAAATAGAAGACTCTGAACATCTGGAATCCTCTTATAAAACATAAAGGGGTCCATTTATTACTATGGAATGGTCAACTTTTGCATTTACCAGGCTTTACATGCAAAAAGTGTTGTAGGTAAGTGCAAAGTCTGTGCTGAGCATTTCCCCAGCATGTATCCGTACGGTTATCACACAGAAAAGTACTTTATCACACAATAAGAGCAGCTGCAAATACTACAGATGAACTTATCACTTCCCGAATGAGAGGTAGTAAGTGAATCTGCACGATATGCATCAATCAACAAGCAAGAGGGGCTTTTCAGATCAGCATCAAAATAATGCAGAAAAAAAAGCAGGAGTCTTGTTTTAGAATATCTTGTTTAGGATCTGCTTTTTTTTCTGCAATTTGCATCGATGATAGCATGCAATAAAATAATGTTTGATAAAGCAATATACAGTCCACACCCATTCCCTTCCCTTAAATTACCCATATCTTGCCCCATAATAAGCTATGGGGCTACTAATCGAAACTTAAATACATCTAAAAACCCACCCAAGTCGGCACTTGGACAATCTGAAAGAAAGGTTGTCCAAGTGCCAATAATCAAAACAGCTTTTTGGATGTGTCCAGGGACATTGTAGGTCTCTGAAGACCGCTATGCACCCAGAGCTGAAAGGAGTGTTTTTGGAGGAGTGGTTAGGGTGGGACATGGGCGGGATGTGGTCCGACCTAGACTTAGTCAGCCTGCAGGGATAATCGAATGTTTGACGAGACTGCTTAGGCAAAACTTATACATTGTGAATTAGACGATGTAAAGATAGCTATAAGTGCCCAAAAGGTATCAAACATGAATAGATAACCACTGCAGAGACAAAATAAAGACCCACACACATTCCCCCTGTGTTCACTGACCCCATTGCATCCCCACAATTTTCAGAATAAAAATGTACATACCTGCCTCTGGAACATCAGCATCTGGCATAGGAAAGCCTAACAGGGCTGCACAGAGGTGGCTTATGTAGTCGGGGGGGAGGGCTAATGAATCATAGAGAAGAGGACCCAGGCCCATAAGCAACTCTAACCCCTACATTCATGGTGGAAAAACCCTACTGTACTGCCATATATGTGTCACCTGCAGCCATAAGGGCTATTGGGGGCTCACCATAACCTATAAGGGAGTTTTGATGAGATGTTTATGTGGCACCCTTTTTGTGAAGTTCACAGCAGTGCCCTGTAAGGTGCCCCACTGCTCTGTTGCCATGTCTGGGTGACCAGTCAATCACAATGCTGGCCCCACTCACATCCAAATGGTCTTCTTCTAGGTGTTTGGGATTTGGACAAATTTTTGGTTGAAAAGGTGGTATGAAGAAAGATGTACTGGTGGTCTGGAAGATCAATGGCCTGGATGTCCAGATAGACAATTTTCGTGAAAAAAAATATATATTCTAGACATATTTTTTTTAAATGGACATTTTCCCCTCTTCCGAATTGGACTTAGACATTTCTTTTGATAATGGCCACGCAGTTAGCTCATTATAGTAAAAGGGCTTCTAATATTATAGGCCATGCAAGGAGTAATTTTATAAAAGGATAGCAATAAGATTAGATACCAAGATGCATTAAGGGAATGATGCATGTTTTTTGTCAAGTATAGCTGGATTCTAAAAATAACACTCCAAATTAGGCATCAGAAAAAAAAAAACCAAGAAGTGTTAAGCCCTATTCTGTAAATGGTGTGCATCACGTTCCAAGTTTTTATTAAAATTTGATACTGTCGCTTATCCAACTTCTAAGCGAGATACAGATAAAATGTAATGTGGAAAACAAAGTGAAAAATAAAAACGCCAATGAAAATACAATTAAAAAGGAGCATAAAACAACTTAAGCAAATGGCGTGACTAATATTAAACAAATTGGACTATAGTAACCCGGAACAAAAGGAAGATGGGGAGGAAACACAATTGCTGTACGACAGAAAACAGTTAAGGAGAGAATGTAAGGAAGGGGAACGCTGTATTTTGCTTCTTTTGAAAGATTGACTGGAGGGAAGTTAGAGTTGGACTTAAATGTTGAATGCATCTTTAATTAAATGGCTCTTGAGAAGGCCTTTGAAGCAGTTTAGATTACTTTCCTCTCTTACTGGAGATGGAAGAGTAGAACAACATCCTGAGTAGAATAACACGTGGAATGGATCTCAGACCAACTGTAGGTTATTCTGCTGAAACCTGATCTAAACGCCTCAATAGCCTCAGAACCTTTAGGGCAGGGGTAGGGAACTCCGGTCCTTGAGAGCCGTATTCCAGTCGGGTTTTCAGGATTTCCCCAATGAATATGCATTGAAAGCAGTGCATGCAAATAGATCTCATGCATATTTCATTGGGGAAATCTTGAAAACCCGACGAATACGGCTCTCGAGGACCGGAGTTCCCTACCCCTGCTTTAGGGTACGGTGGCAGAAACACTCCAGCCTCCCTTGTGATGGAAGACAGTCTTATATGGCTTCAAGGAAACTAGAGCTCCTCCTCCTCAAAACTGATTGGTCTAGGTAACTCATGTGACTGTTGCATAGGTATATTTTGGAACTGCCCTTTCCCTTTACGCTATTATATAGCTGCTGAGGAGTTTTCCTTACTTCCACTCATTTCCAAAACATAAGATACTATAAGAAAGGTAATTATGTAGGTTTCTAGGATGGTCGTATTAGATCTTTCCTATCTTTCAAATGAAATTCCACTCATAATATTGTTAATAAGTATTAAGCCACATGATACATCAAATTTTAATAAACAATAAATGATAAACACTATTGAATAAATATGTATTCAACTATCTATGAAAAATTAAGGCCCTCTTTTACTAAGCCACGGTAGAGGTTTTGACTGCAGTCCGGGACGCTATATACTCCAGTGCTGCTCCGACACTCATAGGAATTCTATGAGTATTAGAGCAGCATCAGAGCATTTAGCATTCGGGGCCATGGTAGAGATTTCTACCACAGCATAGTAAAAGGGGGGTAAATGATCAGAATGCATTCTCAGGTAAAAAAAAAAATAAATAGTAATTCCACTCACAAGAAGCCAATGACTTTTCTAAAGTTCTTAAACTGTACCTCTGTCAACTAAAGGAAATAAAATGCTAAATTATTCTAAGAACACATGGATCTGATAGACCCAAGAAAATAAAGATATTGGGATGGCTCTGTCATATATGTTTCAAATTTTATCTAATCTAATCTAAGGCTAGGCTTTAGGCTCAGATATTTAGGCCTAATTTTTATTTGATGCTGAATTTTTAGGCATCATATCCACTATAATAAAACCCCTAGCGCACATGCGCATTTCAATCTCCGTGCCTCCGTGCTCCGTGCCATGCATGCGCAGTGCCTGGCTCAGCTGATTTTCTGCCCCGATCTCTGACACCAGCTGACTTTCGGCCTTTTGACTACGCTGCCACTGCCAGGACGACTCTTCTTCTCACCCCCGGACCAGCAGTTAAGAAGGTCCACTGGAGGGATGCCTACTCCCTTCAGTCATCAGGCCTGCCTCTTCAGAATGGTGAGGCTTCCCCTTCCCAGTGCATCCTGGAATGCACCAGGGAGGGGCCTAAGGCCGTGACTGGACCTCCCCTAAAGGGCTTACAATCCAATTATGTACCAAGGCATTGAAGAATTAAAGGCCTTGTCCATGTAGGTTTGTGAATATACTGCTTATCTCAAGATGTGAGCAATAAAGAATGGATCTACTACTCAGGATCCTGCTGCATACTTGTGACCTGGATTGGCCATTATTGTATATAGGATGGTGGCAAAATCTACAAATGTGTTAATTCTGTACATACTGTGACTGTAAGAAACCTCACTCCTTAAACCAAGGTAAGTAGAATATTTACAGCTAAGACTTGTCATAGTACCTGACAGGATACAGTGTAGCACAACTTACATGTCTGCATTCCTGTCCTATGCTGTGTTAGAGAAAAAAATTAAAAGTTGAAAAGTGGATGCATGATATGACTATCCTGTACCTTAAGAAAGATATGGCGATACTCGAGAGGGTTCAGAGGAGAGCGACACATTTGATAAAAGGTATGGAAAACCTTTCATACACTGAGAGATTGGAGAAACTGGGGCTCTTTTCCCTGGAGAAGAGAAGACTTAGAGGAGATATGATAGAGACCTACAAGATCATGAAGGGAATAGAGAAAGTGGAGAGGGACAGATTCTTCAAACTTTCAAAAACTACAAGAACGAGAGGGCATTCAGAAAAGTTGAAAGGGGACAGATTTAAAACAAATGCTAGGAAATTTTTCTTCACCAACTGGTGGTGGACACCTGGAATGCGCTTCCAGAGGGCGTGATAGGATAGAGTACGGTATTGGGGTTTAAGAAGGGATTGGACAATTTTCTGAAGGAAAAGTGGATAGAGGGGTATAGATAGAGGATTACTACACAGGTCCTGGACCTGTTGGACCACCGCGTGAGCGGACTGCTAGGCACGATGGACCTCTGGTCTGACCCAGCAAAGGCACTGCTTATGTTCTTATGTTCTTATATACCGAGACATCAGTCCAAGAAAGCTCGACTCGGTTTACAATAGTTAACTTAACAAATAAAGAATAAGACTAAGGGCTCCTTTTACGAAGCTGCGTTAGCGTCTTTATCACACGCAATTTTTAGTGCGCGCTAACCCCCACGCTAGCCGAAAAACTACCGCCTGCTCAAGAGGTGGTAGTGGCTAGCGCAGCTGGCAAATTAGCATGCACTATTACGCGTGTTAAACCGCTAACGCGGCTTCATAAAAGGAGCTCTAAGTTTCGGAAGATTAATTTTCAAAATGTTTGGCAAATAAAATGGTTTTTAAAGATTTAGGAAAAAGTTGAAGTGAACCGGAACTCCTTAAAAGGAGTGGAAGATCATTCCAAATTTGAGAAAGCTTAAAAATCAGAGATAGAAAAAGTTTAATTCTTAATCGGGTAGGCACATGTAACCAATCACGTTGGCACAAAAAGAGGAGTGATTTGTTTGTAAGATTTTTAATAACAATTTATTTCTCACCAGTGGCGTAGCGAGGGTAAGAGGTGCCTGGGGGCGGAGGCACTCCCTGCTCCCTCCTCTCCCCCCCACTCTACTCCCCCCGCTCCTTCTCCGCCCCACATGCCACACTTGCGCCCTCCCTTCCCCCGAACCTCTTTAAATATTTGCCAGCATGATCAGTTTCGCTGGTCTGCTGCTCTTGCCAGCATTGACTTTACCTCTTATATCACTTCCTGGTCCCATGACCCAGAAGTGATTTCAGAAGACAGCCAGGCTGGTGTGAGCAGCAGGTCAGAGAAGTTGCTCACACTGGTGAAGATTTAAAGAGCTACGGAGGCGGGGAAGGCGCGAGTAGGGGCGGAGAGGTGCCGGTGCCTCCACCAAGAAGGAACCCGGGGCTGTCTGCCCTCCCAACACTTGAATATCCATAACTTGAATATCCATCCTACAGAATCAATTCATCGAATATATAATATAGCATCAACAACACATTAAAACTGCAGCAATCAGTGGCCCCTTGAAGTGTAAATAATTTGATGGAGCATTTTTTTTTTAATAATCATCACATTATTCATAAAAGCATAAACAATTCTCACAGAATATCTACAATTAGATTGCCTTTTAAGGTAAACTTGAGTTGTCAATATAATGGTTAAAATACTGCATATCATTAGCACCTATGCTAAATTAGCGATTCATGATCTTGCAAAAAGGAGACTATGATATACTATAATTACATTTCACCACTAGAGTAAATGCTTTTAAGTTTACAAAGATACCTGTACGGCCCAGATTCTCTAAAAGTCTTTGAAAGTTAGTTGTCAGCAGGCATCTAGCTCGCGCCTTCTGGTGCCTACCTTAAGTGTTTCAATCGGCTTTAAGTGCTGCAATAGTTGGTTGTGCCATTAAAAAAAAAAAACAATTAAAAACTAATTTTAAAAAATTAGGCGCTGCTAGGCACCCTCTGGAACCAGTGCCTGGATCCATTGGGCCTAGTGAGTCTAGTGACATTGAAACCCTGAAGTAGGGCAGGAATAGGAACAGCGCCATACTTTGTCATCACTAGGTATTGCTGGCCGTAGTTCTGCAAGGATTCTAGGTGCTGGAAATGTAAGCCTGTAAAACCCTGGCCTACATTTCTGGCACCTAGGGTCAGTAGCATAGCGAGGGTGAATGGCGCCTGGGGCAGTAGCACCTCTCCAGATATATTATTGTACGTAGGATGCAGAGAGACCAATCTGAATGCAGTCAAAAATACTTCTCTGTATTTACTCTTAGTCTTTTAAACTAGAGACCAGTAGTGAGTGTTCTTTCATCTACACTTATCTCTGACTCTCAGTTTTTGATTTATATTCTATATAAGAGGAGTGGCTTCAGATTCCCGTGCGCTGTCAGCTAGTTAACTAAACAGCCGCACTAAAAAGGGAAACAACCCCATTGGCCCTCTCCCCCTCCTGCCTAGCTTTTAAGTTTATAGAGTCTAAGTCCAAAAAATATATATAGGAAAACTTAGCTCAGGCAGAGTGATTATTCATATGCGTTCAACACCACTGAAATTCTTTCTTGCTGTCTTTGCTGATCTGCTCCCGCCAACGTAAAGCTAGCTGGCGTTTCGCTATGTAGCTGCGTCAGGGCAGTGGACTCTCGGCGATTCTTATCACGCTTATCTTTGCCGTATTGAGCGCTAAAAAAACGCTATCGCGGTTTTGTAAAAGGATGGGAGGGTAAGTTAGGCAACAGTAGGTGTCCTAACGGTGCCCAACTTAAGAGGGAAAAGCCTTTTAAAAATGTTGGCACCTACTGGTGCCTAGAAAAACGGCCTGTGAATCATGGCTACAGAGGAGCTTTACGACACCTAATGCCACCGTAGGCATGGCTAACGCCGGAAGAAATGTTAGGCATCATAAAACACTTCACGTTAAAGGTAGGTGCCAGAAATGTAGGCCTTTAAGGGCATGGATCGGATCAGATCCGATCCGGGTTCAGGGGGCTGATTCACGAATCGCCCTCATGCAAATGAGGGCAATCGGAATCACGCCCCCCAAACGACCGCAACTTTTTTTTTAAAAAAACCTTTTTTACTAGTCCAGCGAGCCCGTGATTTTAACCTGTTAAAACCATGAGCCCACACTGCAGGGAAAAGCTAGGGCAAGGAGCAGGAGAGAAGATTTGGGGGCAGAGAGTCGGTGCAAGGAGCAGGAGAGAAGATTTGGGGGCAGAGAGTTGGGGCAAGGAGGAGAAAAATCGCGGCAGAGAGTCGGGGCAGAGAGGGCAGGAAGGTCGGGAGCAGAGAGATGGAAAGACAGCAGGCAGAGCAGGAGATGGAAGTTGGAAAGCTGTGAACGACTGGTCCCCAGCCCAATCAGTGTTGCAGGGTTTTTGTTTGTGAATCACTGCCTGCCATCATTTCAATGCCATTCCCCCTCATTTGCATGCGCGAATTGGAGGATGATCAGGACAGAGGTTAGTGAATCAAGTCGGAGGGAAATTGGGTCGCAAAGGGGTTGCAAATCGATTGGTACACGATCGGTTTGCTTAGTGAATCTAGCCCTAAAACCCCAGCCTATATTTCCAGCGCCCTACCTTTCATGAAGCTGTGATTCTATTAACAGTGCCATTGTGTGACTCGCATGCGATCAGCGGCCGATTTTTAGTTGGCTACTGGTGCCATTTATAGAAGCCAGCCCTTAATGACTACAAAAGATGCCGGGGAGGGGCGCTCCAGCATGAGGAATTGGGACAATGATATTGTTTAATGCTAGATGGATTTTGTTTAAATTTTAATGTTTTGCATTCAGTTCTATTGTACATTACATAGAGTCTCTCCTGATGACGCAGGTTCCAAATGTATAAATGCAATAAATAAATAAAGTTTGAGTCTTCAAGAATGGGGGAGTCAAGGGAAGTCTCTGAATGGTTCTTTCTTGATGTTTGCCGAGTAACCAGATTGGAATTTAATTTGCTAAATTTCCAGTCTCTTAAACTTATTTGTATATTTTAATTTTATTCTTTTCATTTCTTTAATCTTTTGTTCTTTCTCTTTTTTTATTATTTGAATTGTACCTTTCCCTCACAATTCTTGGAATTTTGTTATATCTTTTCTATTTTAATAATTGTTTACTCAGGTACTTTAGCTAGACTGTGAGCCTTCGGGACAGATAGGGAAGTTCTAAGTACCTGTACTATATTGTAAACCACTTAGATCTGTAATATGCTTATCGGTATATCAAATGTTAATAAAACATAACAGATGGGGCACACATCGAGTGTATGCAATCAACAGATACCATATGAAACTTTGGGCTCCTTTTATCAAGGTGCGGTAGGTGGTTAACGCGCGGAATACCGCACGTTCAACCGCCTGCTGCGCTAGTCGCTAACGCCTCCATTGACGAGGCGTTAGTTTTTTGGCTTGCCGCGGGGGTTAGCGCTTGATGAAATGTCCGATGCACTAACCCCCGCAGCGCACCTTGATAAAAGGAGTCCTAAGGTGCGCTAGCATTATTAGCACATGCACAAAATTAGCGTGCGCTAGCTGAAAAACTACCGCCTGCTTAAAAGGAGGCGGTAGCGGCTAGTGCGCATGGCATTTTAGCACACGCTAAGCGTGCGCTAAAACCGCTGGCACACCTTCGTAAAATGAGCCCTTTAAGAATTCATGTAACTGTAGTCTCAAAGGTGAAAGAACATTCCAATAAATTTTGGTTTTGTGACCATTAAATTCAAGGAGTGTTTTTGTGGGCACCCTGTACAGTGTTTCCTAGATTTTGGAAAATGTCAATGTTGTTACTTTGTTTATTCCTTTGATAATGGGAAATGTAAATTTCAGAAGAAAAATAAAACCAGGTCTAGCCCCAAACATCTAAACTGTGCCCTAGACGTTTTCTAAAGTGTATGATTATTGCAGAAATAGCTGCTCTAGTCCTTCCCAAACCACACCTCTAACACGCCCCCTTGAGATTTAGAAGCACTGCGGACAACCACCATAGAAATCCGCCTACAAAGAGGGTTCAAAAATAGCACACTTGGAGGGTTCAGTGAGAAAATGTCCGCCTGCCCCTTCATGCCACCTTTTGGATGTTTTTCTTTTTCCCGAAAAGGAGCCCCGTGTTGTGCGCTAAGGGGGTTTCTGTATTGTGCAACTGCTCTTGCAAACTAGCATGCACACTGTTCAAGATGTCATGAATGCATGCTGATTTCCTTCTCCAACCTAACTACATCCCCTGCTCTGCCTCTTCACAATCTGGGGCAAGGAGAGCACATTTCGACGAAGTCACTTTAAACAGGAAAAATAACTATTTGCCAAGGGAAATAGCTTTATAAATTGTCTTCTCTGTGTTATTGTGGAAATTTTTTTTGCACACCTAGGAGAAAGCTTTCTCTTTGGCAGCAGTGCGAAATATTTGATCCCAAATTAAGTTGATTTTGAACCTGCAAGTTATATTTTTACCATGCATGTGTTAAAAGAACTGTGTATCTTCAGGCAGTCACCTCAGAGAGGAATGTTTCAGTTCTAAAGACCGTGCTTTTCTGTGTTTGTACGTTGGCAGGGTCATGCAGTGTTTCACCACAGCTGGATGGATTCCTACAGTCAAAGGTCTAGAATGCTAGTAAGATGCAATCTCTCTACTTTCTACTGGGGTCTTTTATAAGGCAATACACAAACTTGCTGCACTGATGTAAACCCCAGAAGAACTTTTTACCCATAAGGCTTGCACCAAAAGGCAGAGATTTGGTTTTCTTTATCTGTAAGTCTTTTTTTCCCTTTGTAAATAATGCAATCCATATGGTTAATGTCCTCCATACCTAAACGCATCATTGAGGATGCCTCTTCTAAATGTGGCTAAGCGTATTTGTAGAAGGCTGGGTGAGGCAATTTTAGGACAACCAATTAGTACAGGTAAAATGCTTTTGATCCATGTAAATTGCTTTGAAAAATTGTTCTTTTAGAAGCCTATTTAGATTATTCGATTTTTGACCCAGGTTTTAACATGTATGTTTTTGTTTTTTGTTTTTTTAAATCTTTATTCATTTTCAAATTGAACAACAAGTGCACAAAAATACACTATACAAGTAATTCTAATATAGCACTATAATATCTAACACATAAAAATCTAGTAATGTAATAACCCCCACCCAACCACCCACCCTTCATCTCATTTTCAACCGAAATAGAAATATACACGTGTTATATAACATATTATAACATATCTTATAAAATTATTCCCAACTCCACCCTCCCCCCTTGAGTGTGCTAAATACAATTAAGAAAGAAAAGAAAATGAAAAGAAAATGGCCCCCATATCTTTACAAAATTATTATATGTTATTATATGTCCCTGAGGGCCAGATTCTTTAAAGCAGCGTCACAAACATTTTAAGATGCGAGACACTAATCTCGGGGCACCCGGAAATGTGCGGACGTCAACGCAATGATGTCATGCGCATAGGTGACATCGTCACATCGACGTCTGTGCATGCGCGGATGTCCTCCAGCCGCGGTCCTGAGCCTCTTATTACCGGTGGTGAGGGGGTGCTGCAGAAGGAGAGGTGAGGAGAAAGAGCAGAGGCACCGGCAAGGAGGAGAGGTGCAGGTACGTCCTGTAAGCAGGAGCTGGCACCGGCGCCTCTCCTCCTTGCCGGCATTTCGTGGCCTGTGCGCAACACATAGTTTGCGACACACTGCTCTAAAGGGAGCCTAATTTAACTGTCAAAATTCCCTTCATAGCCTCAATAATCGGAAAACAAAATTTAATTGGGCAATAGGCGCCTACCCAATTCTATCAAAGGTAGGCACCTATCACATGGAGCTTAGCAGTGCCTAATGCTTAAGTGCTCATTTTATGAGCACTTAGGTGCCACTAAATATGATTCTCCAAAAACGAAGGCACCTGAAATGTAGGCATTTAAAACCCTTGCCTATATCTCTGGCACCTAAGTTTTAACATAGGCGCTGCTAAGCATGATTCTGTAAATGGTACCTAAGCGTAACTGACATAAGGCCGGTTCCATTTTTATGGGCACCGGCCAATTTAGATGCCGTTTACAGAATCCAGGCCTTAGGGATCAATTCAAGAAAAGTCACCTAAAGTTAGGTGTGAATTCTAACCACCCCAATATCCACCATCATTTAGCCAGCCAGAAATATCTCCTGGTCATTTCAATAGAGCTAACCTGGCTAACTGATAATATTCAGTGGGAGATAGCTGGCCATTTCTCGCTGAATATCCCAGTCAGCAGCTAGCCCAGTCATAATTATGTCACGTGACATAGTTTCAAGTTTCAAGTTTATTCAGATTTTGATATATCGTCTATCAAATGGCTGACCAGTGTACCACAGTAGCTTGTGGTGACCAAAGAGTCCAGCACGACCACTGTACCACAGTAACCCATGGTTACCAGACAGTCCAGCAGGACCAGGGGGCCACGGAGACCAAAGTGACTCAGCCTACACTCTTGGGTAGGCAGCGAGCAATCAGAGCGACCATGAGTATTTGGCCTACACTCTTGGGTAGACATCAGGGACCAAAGTAACCGTAAGAACTCGGCCTATACTGTTAGCAGCCAAATAGACCTGCCTAAATAGCAGGTCAAATAGCCACTATTTGGCTAGTCAGCTGATGATTATTGGCTTGGTTAGCTATGTCAAATGTGACTGAAAATTGACTGGGAATTCAATGCCGGCATTGAATTTCCAGGTTTGCCGCTGACATGATCTGAAAATTGACCCTACAACAGCAATTAAGAGTGCAATTGTTGCTATAGCTTATTAGAGTAAGTTGACTGACATTTTGGTGCAACTAATTAGGTCATGTCTCTGGAAGATGTAATACTGTGCACCCAAATGTGGCTCCTTGCATGCATAATGAATAGCATTCTACTGAAAATTATCACCTGATCTGCCCATGTCCTTCCCATGTGAGTACCTCCTGTGTACTTACACACTAGACAAGTGGTCTCAAAGTCTCTCCTTGAGGGCCGTAATCCAGTCGAGTTTTCAGGATTTCCCCAATGAATATACATAAGATCTAGGTGCATGCACAGCTTTCAATGCATATTCATTGGGGAAATCCTGAAAACCCAACTTTGAGATCCCTGCACTAGACAGAACAGGGTTGAAACTCACACGCAGAACTGCAAATTAGTGCCAACTAGTGCTAGTTATGCACAATTAAAACATAGTAACATAGTAAATGATGGCAGATAAAGGCCTGAATGGTCCATCCAGTCTGCCCAGCCAAACACTCTCTATAAATTAATGATTTAATTTAAATTGTCCTTTTTCTAAGATATTTCTGGGCCAGAAACCCAGAGCTCCGCCTGGTGCCCGGTACTGTGCACAGGTTCCATCTACAGGAGTCTCCGACAAAGCTTACTCTAGCTCATCTAAACCATCACAGCCATTGAAGTCCTCCCCAGCCCATCCTTAACTGAATGGCCATATACAGGACACAGACCATGCAAGTCTGCCCAGTACTGGCTTTAGGTTCTTCAATATACAGTATGCCATTATTTTCTGATTAGAGATCCCATGCTTTTTAAAACTCTGTCACTATTTTCCTCTCCACCACCTTCCTCGGAAGCACATTCCAGGCATTAACCACCCTCTCCATAAAGAAGAATTTCCTAACATTACTCTTGAGTCTCCCACCCCTCAACCTCAAATTATGTCCTTTGGTTTTACCATTTTCCTTTCTCTGGAAAAGATTTTGTTCTATGTTAATACCTTTCAAGTATTTCAACGTCTGAATCATATCTCCCCTATCCCTCCTTTCCTCTAGGGTATACATATTCAAGGCTTCCAATCTCTCCTCAAACATCTTTTGGTGCAAACCTCCTACCATTTTCGTTGCCTTTCTCTGGACTGCTTCAAGTCTTATGTCCTTTGCCAGATATGGTCTCCAAAACTGAACACAATACTCACCAATGACCTGTACAGGGGCATCAACACCTTCTTTCTTCTACTGGCTATGCCTCTCTCTATACAGTATAGCTCAGCATCCTTCTGGTAACAGCCATTGCCTTGTCACTCTTTGCTTTTAGATCTTCGGACACTATCAACCCAATGTCCCTTTTCCCATCCGTGCATATCTGCCTCTCACATCCCAGCACATACGGCTCCTTTCAATTTCTAATCCCCAAATGCATTACTCAGCACTTCTGTGCATTGAATTTTAGTTGCTAGATATTAGACCATTCCTCTAACTTCTGCAGATCCTTTTTCTTGTTTTCCACTCCCTCCTTGGTATCTACTCTGTTACAAATCTTGGCATCATCCACCAAGACCATTTAAGGCCCAATTAAGTAATTAAGTGATGCAGCATGGCACAATTCTATAAGACCTGTACACAGCATTTATAGAATTATAGGGTTAGAAGGTAATTCTGCAACTGGGTGGTTTGATTTAAGAGCCCCGAGGATGTGCCCCGGGCACTCTAATCTATAATGGAATCAGAGTGCTCATATTAAATCCATTATAGAATATTGGTGTGCTTGCATTTATACCAGCCATATACCTGGCACAAATGTGGCTGCCTAAATGCATCATGAATGCATGTAACACACAGTATTTTGTATGTTAGAAATGTTTAAGTGGAAGACCCACCCATGTCTTGCTTACATTTCACTCATGTATACACCTCCTTGCATTTAAACTATGCCCTTACATGCTCCATTGTAGAATAGCACTTTAGTACCTTGCTGGCACATTCACGGGTAAGTGTGTGGCACAGTGGCTAGATCTACAGCCGCAGTACCCTGTGGTTGTGGGTTCAAATCCCATGCTGCTTCTTGTGATCCTGGGCAAGTCACTTAATCCCCCCGTTGCCCCAGGTACATTAGATAGAGTGTGAGCCCACCGGGACAGATAGGGAAAAATGCTTGAGCCTGAATGTAAACCATTTAGGTAATAAATGGTATATAAATAGTAAAACAAATAAGTATACATTTATGCATGCAAAGTGTTCAGTGTTCTATACAATCACACTGTAACCCGTCCCCATGCAAATATTATATCCCTGGGCAGCAGGAGGTGCTAATCAAATGTGGAACTATAGGTCCCAGCAGGCTCTGGGCTCTGGTGCTCAATATTGAGTCACAGGTGCAGGACTCAGAGGAGAGAGTTATTTCTACCCAGGCTGGGTTTATTCTAGGGATGTCCCCCGAGGGAGAAAGAGGAACTATCAAGTTTTCCCTAGATATAGGCAGAGGCAGGCAGAGTGGCGTACCTAGCATATGTGACACCCGGGGCCCATCATTTTTTGACACACACCCCCCATCTATATAAAAAAATATGATTTTTAGTAACAATCCACATATTGCACAAGAGTGTACCTAGGAAAAAGCAACATCTTAAACACTATAGTGAGCACTAGAACACCAACACATACACTGTAAATCTAAACAAGCCAAATCCCGCACAGTCAATTGATCCTGCAGTCAATGCCAACTGAAAAACTATGTTATTTTCATACACACAGAGTTACACCCTCACCCAATATGGAATAATCACAAACTAAAAATAGAAATATGTAGACAAAAGTTAAACTGAACCGCCAAGAAATCAGACTCTGCATACAATTCAACACCACAAAAACAGTAACACATGTCCTCTAATACTGTGCACAATATAAAGACAGTAGATGTAAATTTGAAAAAACTGATACATAACAATCACCACTTTACAAATTAACAAATAAAAATAAAACAAATAATGAGAAATAAGAAAATACCATTTTATTGGACTAATCCCCATAAGCTCGGGCCCCATCCCTGCAAGCCACCTGATTCCATTCACACAAGCCTTGAATTGTTTTATATTGAACTTATTATATTAAAGTATAAAAAAAAACAATATTCTGTACAATTGTCAATTTATAAATCAGCGTCTTTTCCCCACTCTCTCTTCCCCATTTCCCTTCACCGTCCTCAGCCCACTCTCTCTCCACTTTCCTTCAGCGCACGCACATAAAAACAAGCAAGTAATTTTATATCATTTTCATTCTATTCATTCATAGAAATTAAAGTCTAAATAATGCCAGTCACATAACAAAACATGATTTTACAAAAAGAATTCCCTGCACAGTCAAGCCTGCAAGGATTACTAGATTCTTTCAGCAGCTCCCCTCCCTCCCCCTTACCTTTGTGGCCAAGTCAAAATGATCTACCAACAATAAAATTTTAAAAACACAAAGCACACTGTACGCAAAGAAAATGTTAATTATCATTTATATTCTGCGGGCTTTCAAAGAGGTCAAGGCAGATGACTTTATGCAATGTCACTTCAGTAACAACTATACAAAAATAGACAAATATACTCCCTCCCTTTTTACTAAACCGCGATGGTGGTTTTTAGTGCAGGGAGCTGCGCTAAATGCCCCATGCTGTTCTCGACACTCATAGGCTCCCTGCGCTAAAAACCACTATTGCGGTTTAGTAAAAGGGGACCATAGTGCAAAATATAGACAGCATATATAAATTCTCTAAACGGACACATTTTGATCACTAAATTGAAAATAAAATCATTTTTCCTATCTTTGTTTGGTAATTTCATTAGTCTCTGGTTGCACTTTATTCTTCTGACTGTGCATCCAATATTTCTTCCCTTCTTTCAGCCTCCTGTATGCTTCCTCTCTTCCAGACCTCATTCCCTCCCCCAACTTTTTCTTTGTTTCATCCTGCTCCCTTCTTTTTTTCTCTCTCCATGCCCCCTTTCTTTCTCTAGGTCTGTCTTTCTCTCTCTTTCCGTGCCCCATTTCTTTCTTTCTTTCACCCTGCCCCCTTCTTTCTTTCTCTCTCCATGCCCCCTTTCTTTCTTTATATCTGCCTTTCTCTCTCTCCGTGCCCCATTTTTTCTTTCTTTCTTTGTTTCACCCTGCCCCCTTTCTTTCTTTCTTTCTCCCTGCCCTCCCCATGCCTCCGCCATTGGGAAACATGCTGCTGCCACCACCGCCGGGGAAAGGCTGCCACTGCCGCCATCAGGAACAGGCCGGCGCCGAGTTCTCCCTCCCTGCTTTTCTTCCCCGCAGGGCCGACCAACTCTCGACGCCCAACGTCAATTCTAACATCGGAAGGACGTTCCGGACCCCAGCCAGGCAGTGATTGGCTGGCCCAGAACGTCCTCTCCGACGTCAGAATTCCACGGTGGGTGGCCAGTTGTGCACCCCTTGGGGCATGCACCCAAGGCGGACCATCCCCCCGCCTCCCCTTGGTACGCCACTGGAGCAGGCCTTGGGAAGACAGACTGGTGGCTGTAAGTGCTTGGCTGAGGTAAGCCAAATTCATTCTATTTTGTGTAAGACAAACAATAAGAAATAAAAATTCTCTTTATATGCAATTGTGCCTTGGCTATACATGTGCTGACCTCTCTGGGCAAGCTAGGCTAGCCAGTCCAAACCAGGCTAGTCTCCCACAGGCACATACATACAAGCACCTGCTTTACAGAATTGCTCTTTTACCCCCGGATTTCATATATGGTGCTCAAAATTGTGCCCACAGATTTGGGTGGGTGCCCAATTTGCATGTGCACTTTAATTGAGAAATGAGCCAATTGGTGCCAATAATTGAGTGCTAGCAATCAACTATTGGTGTTCATGGGCAACCAATTTGGATTTGCACATGCATCTTGCTAAGCACTATTATATAATGAGGGCTGTGCAAATTTTTTTTAGCACGCAATTGAAAAGGCAGAGCAGGTCAGTATTATAGAATTCAGGGGATCCCGTGGCTAACCCTAAGTGTAAAGATTTACATCAGGTTTCGGTTGGCATAAATCCTTGCACCCAAAGTTGGGTGCAGATCTGGCCTATTCTATAAACGGTGCCCAACTCAGAGTGCCACTTACAGAATAGTGCTTAACGAGCAACTTTTTTTTTCAGTGCCCAAATTTAGTTGCTATTTACTGAATCCAGCACTTAGGGACTGATTCTATAAGTGACACCTGAAATGGCAGGTGCCTAGAAAAATGACATCTGCCACGTGTCAATCCCGTTTATGCGCTGCTTAGATGAATTGCGGCTACCGGCGCCTAACAATGAACATAGGCATGGTAATGTATGCCAGGGTTTTAAAAGCTTACATTTCCAACACTTAGGTTCATCATCAAATCATGCCTAGCACTTCTTAGTGACGCCTAAAGCCAACTCTGCCTCTATACATGCTTACTTAAGTATGCGGCATTATTAAGTACCGCAAGGCATCCGGATGTTAGCCACTGGTTCTGGGAGCACCTAGATTTTTAATAATTGGTTTTTTAATTAGCTTTTAATGACATGATCAATTATTAGTTAGTTAGTTTTATAACCCGTTCTCCCCAGAAGCCCAGAATGGATTACAAGGATACTAAACTAAACCTTAAGCTTATATACCACATCTTCTCTATGAAGATAGAGCTCGGCACAGTTTACAAAAATTTTAAAGAAAGGAAAATATAAGAATTAGTGATTATATAGAGAGCAGCGAAATTTACATTTTTGAAAATAGCCAAATTTTTATATGTTTTCGAAATAATTGGAAAAAGCCCAAATTATGCAGCTGGACAGGAAAATTATTCCAAAGCTCAGGATACGTACACAGTAGTTTTCAGGATTAAAAACAAACAAGCTACAGGATAAATAACAAGTTACAGAAGAGTAAGAAGGGTTTTGATAACCTACATGCTATGGGGAAGCCAAGAACACACAAGCTATAGTGAATCTACACGCTACAGGCACAGTAACGAGCTATGGAAACAGTACACATGTGTTACAGAAAATTAAGATGAATTTTTATATTATGACACACATGCTAAGGGGGTGGGAACCCCTATGCCAGGGCTGCCCAAGTCTGGGTCCTCGAGCTCTACTGGCAGGCCAGGTTTTCTGGATATCCACAATGAGCATGCAAGAGAGATATTTGCATACCAAGAAGGCAATGCAGGCAAATCTCTCTCATGCATATTCATTGTGGATATCCAGAAAACCTGGCCTACCAGTAGATCTCAAGGACAGGACTTGGGCAGCCCTGCCCTGTGCTTTAATTAAGCTAAGAGAATATAAACAGTATAGAGTCTCTATAAGGAGTCGCTAAACTATATAGAGTCTCAGAATGGTATCTGCATGGCTGTAATTGATAAGAGCACAGTATTGGCTGGTGGATTCAGGCATTGGAAGGCAATCTAGATCAGTGGTTCTCAACCCTGTCCTGGAGGACCCCCAGGCCAGTTGGGTTTTCAGGATAGCCCTAATGAATATGCATGAAAGAGATCTGCATATAATGGAGGTGCCAGGCATTCAAATCTGCTCCATGCATATTCATTAGGGCTATCGTGAAAACCTGACTAGCCTGGGGGTCCTCCAGGACAGGGTTGAGAACCACTGACCTAGATGACTGCCAGTGGCTATCTTTAGACGGCCCTTATAGAATTTCCCTCTTAATGTGCATTTAAAAATATGTAACGCATGTTGATTTATACATGAAACACCTAACAGGGGAAATGGCTGGGATTTGGGTGAGGAAGGAGCAGGGAATACTCACTGCAGTTAATACATGTTACCATAACACACATTAACTATAAAATTAGCAGATGTTATGTTATGATGCTATGTTATGTTACTTGTGGTCTTATATTCCACTAGATCCTCCGTGGTGGATTTCGAGGCAGGTTACAACATGGAATAGTTAATTGCACCGTTAAAGGTGTAATAAATGCAAATGAAATTCTCTGTCATGTCATTATCACATGTTTGCTTCTGGTCCCATACATTAACATTAGAATTGACTTCTGGCAAATATTACCATAGAAATCTTGCACTTAACATTTGTTGGGAAAAAAAAACCCCAATTAATACATGTTAAGAGCAAAACGTTACTACAGCTTAGTAAACAAGCCCCTTAATTTGTCTTTTAGCACGATTAGCCAAAATGCTTGAGTCACAAAAATGAATGAATATATGGACATATACAATCACTTTTTCTCATGTTGAAAAACAGATATTAAGGTCAATCTTAAGGATATAGCTTTGATCCACAGAGATTTAGGAGATTAAGATAATATATTAATTTAAGTCATTCATATGACTACACCCCAACACAAAAAAATAGAGAATGCTTTGATTCTTTAATTGTAGGTAATAACAGTTACCCCAGGCTAAGCTTGGCACCTACATCTGGAATGGAAAGGTATAATACAGTTCACAATGTCACAGGGTTAGTTACTGAGAGGGTATTTGGCCTCAAGAAAATGTAATTACAATACAATGCAATCCCTAAACCATACTGTGGTACTCCTTGACATTTAGCAGCAGGGAAGGTCTCTCAGTTCTTCCTAATTGCGATGTGTAGTAAAATGTTGCTTGCCTACTCCTGAGCAACCAGAAGAGCCAGATGTCACCCACTGCCACTGAGACATCATTTTGGCAGTTATGAACAGGATCCTACACTGGTTCAAACATACTTCAGCTGAGCAAATTTCATGTTGACTTCCTACACAGTGCACTATTGGGCCATGTCAGCTTTGTAGTATGCCAGGAGATGATTGGGTGAAAGCTTTTCTACTTGATACAGAAGACTTTCAATGATGTTTTTAGTTAATAAATGACTTTACATTCCTACTTAACCTTATATCTTCTTATCTGTACTTTACTCCCTTCCTTTTGTTGTAATCCTGAAATATAGAATTTGATATAGAATGTAACCCTTTAAATATATATTTCCTAGTGTTTCATGATTGTAAGTTTTTGTAATTATGTAATATTATTTGTCTATGTAATAATTATCCCAAGTTTTTATTTATTCATTTATGTTTGTACATCGCCTAGAATGTAGAATAGGCGATTAATCAAATTGCATAATAAACTTGATAAACTTGATAAACTTGAAAGGAGTGTGAAAGAAAGATCATAACTGCACTAAAATACATGAACATGGAAAGAGGAAGCTAGGTTGGAAAAAAAAACCACAGGCTGTACATGCAAGATAAGATGTCTCCCATGGTTCCTTTGTTGTCTGTTGTGGTATGCAAGTCTTCCTCACCATAACCTCATGTGCTCATTTGTGTTGCAGCATATCACTAGACTCAAAAGAATGTCCAGCCATTGTCATATTCATGTATCCATCCCTCCCCCCCCCCTCCATCCTGTGGCTAGAAACATTCATGTCATGAAATAAAATTACCTCCTTGTTTTTGACTATGGACTTTAAACTACTTTATTAAGGAGAAGAGACTCTGTTTTTGTGCCTTAACAAATGTATATCTCAAGTGGAAATGGTAGAGGAGGGTAACACTTGCATATATTTTAGGATGGATGCATCTGTGGTGGTTTGCCTATGGAGAGCCAGTACTTTCCTGGGGAGGGTTCTTTATGAGGTATGAAACAGTATGTCTTAACCTGATGATAAGTTTCTTTCATTTAGGTGCAGCAGATAAATCCAGTGGTAGTGCCCATCTACCAGTAGGTGGAGATAGAGTACTGACTTTGAATTCTGGCTTATTGGATGGCAAGCCTTCTGGTCATTCAGTATACTCTATCTCCAGCAGGTGGATGAATGGGTTTCTGCTAGTTCCTAGTCTCTGCTGCTGAGCTCCTGAACTGACCTAGTTCAAGTGAGCTAAGGGGTGCTCTGGCTATGTGGTGCCAGCTTTAGGAGTTACATCTGGTCCCTCCAAGTCTCTTCATCACCTTCCCATTGTGCCCTGGTACAGTTTCTTCAGTTTTTCCTTCCCCACAATCCCCCTCCCCCTCCCCAGGTGATACCTGACATCTGGGCCTCCTAAAGCTGGTCAACGGAGGCAGTACTCTGAATTGGCTGTTTGTGGCCTGCCCCGCATCACTGATGATGTGGCAGAGGGAAGCCCTGACGAGGCAGGCCACAATCAGCCTGTTCATATCGTTGCCTCTTCAAGACCAACCACTGCCACAATTGCTGCTGCTTTGCAAGGCCTGGAGGCATGACAGTTCTCACAGTGGGAGGGTTGGTGGGGTATTGCTGCACAGGAGGATGGGCGGGAGGGATAGAAAGCTGCTGCACAGGGAAATGCATGGTAGGGATAGAAAATTGCTACACAGGGGGATGAGTGGGAGGGGAGGAAAGATGCTACAAATGGGGGAGAAAGGAAGAATTGTTGGGGTGGAGGAGAAGAAGGGAGAGATGAAACAAAGAGATAGAAAAGGGTGAGAGAGAGAAATCCTGCATATGGTGGAGGGGAGGGAGACATGCATGGAGAAGAAAGAGGAAGAAATGTTGGACACAGGGTGGAGGGCAGGGAAAGATGGTGCATGGGAATAGAGAAAGAGATGTTGAACATAATAATGAATGAGAAGAAGGGAAAGACGCTGCAAGGAGGGGAATACAGAAGTTTGACCCAGGGCACAAGGTAGGGGGAGAAAGAGATATGGTAGACAGTGGCTATAATTGATGCTAATTGCAGTTAAGTATGTAACTGCCCTTGATCAGTATTTTATAAGTTTTACACTCATTCCAGAGCACACATCTTCAAGGGGGAGGGGAGAGGCATTGACGAGTCAGTGGTATGTCAGGCAGTTCTGTTCAGGGCTAACAGAATACGAGAATTTACATCCCTAACTATAGACAATTAGGCATAAGCATTTACACCAGCCATTTTGCTGGTAAGAACATATGAATTGCCATACTGGGACAGACCGAAGGTCCATCAAGCCCAGTATCCTGTTTCCAACAGTGGCCAGCCCAGGTCCCAAGTACCCAGGTAGATCCCAGTAGTAAAACAGATTTTATGCTACTTATCCTAGGAATAAGCAGTGAATTTCTCCAAGCCATCTCAATAATAGCCTATGGACTTATTTATTTATTCAATTTTCTGTACCGTTCTCCCAGGGGAGCTCAGAACAGTTTACATGAATTTATTCAGGTGCTCAAGTATTTTTCCCTGTCTGTCCTGGTGGGCTCACAATCTATCTAATGTACCTGGGGCAATGGGGGGATTAAGTGACTTGCCCCCAACACAGCTTGTGACAAGATGGCTGCGGCGTGAAAGCAGCTAGGAACCAGAGTTCCATCTTACCTTGCAGTTGCTAGGCCAATCTTCATCCAGCTGTAGAGTTGTGGACTTTCTCACTTGTTGAGGAAAGGTTTGGATAGCAAACGCAAGGGGGTTGTCCGGTTGGATCCCCCTATGCCCGGACAAATACCGATGAATCAGTTCCTGACCAGCTCACCGGCTATAGTGAGTGGGAGAGAGCTCCCAGCGGTTGCTCCGGTGGAAGGAACCAACGGAGCCTTAGGGTTTGAGACATTGCTATCTCCCCCAGAAGCTCAATCCGGCTCAGGACAGCACTGCAGGAAGGAACGCCAAGGACCTGACGTGTTCAATGCAGACCGTAGGGGGGGACTCACACTGCCCAAGAAGCCGAGTCTACAACGAGCAGAGGAGCAGAAGGATCCGACTCCTCACTGGCAACTTTACCAAACATTTGGAAATTACTCCAAAAATTAGAAGCTGCAGTATCAACATTGACTGGTGAAATGACCAAGCTTGTGAGTAAATTTGATGACTTATCTGCTACAGTTCAGAGTATTAACATGAAATCGGAATCTAAGGGCTCCTTTTATGAAAGTGCGTAAGGGCCTTAACGCGCGGAATAGTGCACGCTAAAATACCTTGCGCGCTAGCCGCTACCGCCTCCTCTTGAGCAGGTGGTAGTTTTTCGGCTAGTGCGCACTATAGCACGAGCTAATCCGGTGCGTGCACTAAAAACACTAGCGCACCTTCGTAAAAGGAGCCCTAAGTTTGACCAAATAAGTAAAGAAGTTTCCACTTTGCAAAATGTTTCAGCCACTGTGGTCAAAGAATTTTAATCGCAGGTTGAATCTCCATGTACTGAATTTCCCCAAGTCTGTGTTATCTACACCATTGGACATGTTTAAAAAATACTTAATGGAAACTTTAAAATTTTCCCCTGAAATGGTACCTCCAATTAACAAAATTTATTATTTAACGAAGAAGAAGATTTGCAAGCTAAACAACAAGAAGTAGCACAACAAATTGACTTTAATAATTTAATAGACATGTTGGAGAACTCAACTGAGGAGATTGAATTTAGAGGAACTTTAGATGTTTCTTTGGTCTTTGAACAGGACCTGAACTCATAATGAAAGCTTTTTTTCGCTCTCCCCAAAGTTTATTTATGGGACAGAAAATCTAGATTTTTCCAGATGTTACTAAAGTAACCCAAGACTGTAGAAAATTATTTTTAGCTATGCAGCAAGAAGTAGTAAGAATGGGGGCTGTCTTCCTGTTAAGCTACCCTTGTAAGTGTCAAATCAAATTTGTTGGTATCAAATATGTGTTTTATGCACCAGGCCAGCTTCGTAATTTTTGGGATTTGAAAAAAAAATCAATGAAAATATGAAATAGGGTTATAATAATTAATAAGTCAGAATGGTTCACGTTAAGCCTTTTCCTTTATAGTTTAGGTTTATAAATAGATCTCCTTATTTTATTTCTTTTCTCTCCCAAGATGTTATTGGGGTCTAAGGAAGAGAAATTGTGTTAAAAAATATATTTAAAATATTAAAATATTATATTTATTGTTAATTTGTTTGGATATATTGTTATACTTATTGTAAATTTGAAAATGAATAAAGAAATAAAATATATATATATATATTTTTTTTTTTTAAGCTTTAAAATATTCTTCCCTTTACTTTTTGCTTTATATTGAAATATTTCTGTTTTATTGTTTAAATCAAATTATTTCCACTAAGTTTTACACTCTGTATTATTGTAACAAGTAGATTCTTGTAAAATTATTTTGAAATGCAAATAAAAAAAAAAAAAGTGACTTGCCCAGGGTCACAAGGAGCAGCGTGGGTTTGAACCCACAACCCCAGGGTGCTGAGGCTGTAGCTTTAACCACTGCACCACACACTTCTCTTTTAAGAAATTATCCAAAGCTTTTTTTAAACCCCGCTAAGCTAACTGATTTCACCACATTCTCTGGCAACAAATTTTTAGAGTTTAGTTACACGTTCTGTGAAAAAATATTTTCTCCTCTTTGTTTTAAATCTACTTCTTAATAGTTTCATCGCATGCCCCCTAGTCCTAGTATTTTTGGAAAGAGTGAAGAAGTGTTTCACATTTTCCCTTTCCACTCAGTATTTTAAAGAGTTCTATCATATCACTCCTGAGCCGTCTCTTCTCCAAGCTGAAGAGCCCTAGCTGCTTTAGCCTCTCCTCGTAGGGAGGTCATCCCATCCATTTTATCATTTTTGTCGCCCTTCTCTGTGGAATTTAATTAGGCATTGCTAGGTGTCCATAATTAGGGTGCCTGGAGGCGTCTAACCTAGCTGCTGTTTCAAAAATCTGGTCACTTTTTATGTAGCTGCCAACATCGGCACCCTATAGTGAATCTGGGCTTAAAGGGCAAATTCTATAAGAAGCGCCCAAAAGTTAGGTGCCTATATAGGCACTGTTCAGCGTGATTCAAGTAAAATTGGGTGCGGTTTAGTGAATCACACTGAGCGGCACCTATTCGGGCACCTATTTTGGAGGCGCCCATTAAACAGGCCAGCTCTAGGCACACTTATAAGTTAGGCGCCTAGCTGAGCGCTTAAGCACGCTTAAGAGCAGCGATTCTGTAAGAAGGCGCCTAACACACAGCCAAGCCCACGCCTAACATGCATAGCGCCTAGTTTTTTGAAGGCTGCCAAAATTTTTGGAGGCGCCTTGTTACAGAATCGCGCTTTCTTGATTAAAAAGCCCAATTGGGCTTGTTATTCAATTTAGATAGGCGCCTATCTAGATAGGCGCCTCCGAAATAGGTGCTTAACTTTGGGCGCTGGTTACGGAATTTGGGCCTAAGTGCTTAACACAAGCTTAGTAAAATACGCCACAAGAAAAGCTAAACAAGCTCCCCTAAAATTCCTTTCCACAAATGCAAACGTCTAGGCATATTTTTCTGCTTTGTAATAAAGGTCATGGATTTATGGCCATCATTTTTCAGTGCTGATTTACACTTTAATCCTGGGTATCTATGTTAAGATTATACAAGATACCATTTGTTTAGATGACTATTTGGAATGTTTACTTGTGGTAATTTAATACCATTTAGTTAATCATTGCAAAAGCAAATGAAGCTTAGAATGAAGGTTCAGCATTCAAATTACCTTCATGCAGTATACACACAATTTTTATCTGGCTGATGGGTAAATAGAACAGTAAAAAAAAAAAAAATATATATATATATATATATATATAATCCAATCAATTTTACTCTATATACTGTACATCTGGAATTTTAGTTTTAACCTTCTGGTAACTATGAATGACCCATTGCATAGACTATGTCCAATGCACTTCTTGCTAGCAAAGAAAAATTCATTTCAATATGGAACCCTTCAAAGAAAATAGGTGAGATTCATACTCTACAATCTGCCTTTTATTGAATTAAATGACTAATACTCGTTTTGTATGAATACAATTTCATGCTAACAAAAACACTAGATCAGGCTTGCAAAGCAAAGAGAAAAATTGCATGCCTTTGTCAGTTGTACAGATTTATGCTTTGAACAAGCTTCATGAAATAAGTACAGAACAAGCAATCTTACAAAATCATCTTGCATGCATTCTCTAAGGGCTCCTTTTACGAAGCCGCGGTAGCGGCTTTAACACACGTGACTTTTAATCACGCTCTAACCCCCACGCTAGCCAAAAAAACTACCGCCTGCTCAAGAGGAGGCGGTAGCGGCTAGCGTGGCCGGCAGTTTAGCGCATGGTATTACGTGTGTTAAATCACGAACGCGCCTTCGTAAAAGGAGCCCTAAGAGTTTTACTTCTGGGAGTTATAAACATGATGAGAAGCTTGTCTTACATTTTAGAACTAAACAGAGAGAAAAAAAAAAAAGATCAAACACAGATAGGGACTGTAGATCCATGAGAAGGTATCCAGAGGGGTGCAGAAGGGCCTGCAAAAAGAATCCTAAAACTGTTAACCTGAAATAATGGCAGAGCCAGATGACATTTGTATTCTTAATGCTCTTTAAGAAACAGAAGAAAGACTAGGAGGCTGGAGAATACAGGTGATGCTAAGTAAGTTTTGGGGGTGGGATATTACTAGGGATAGAAATCTGCCAGAGACAGAACTGTATTTTTAATGAGAATAACTAATGGGCAGACTGGATGGACCGTTCAGGACTTTATCTGCCGTCATTTACAATGTTAATTCAAAATATTTATCGAGACAGATTGCTACCATGCAAATCAAACTTCTTGATAAGGTAGCAGGATACGCAAAAGGTTCCCCCACTGGAAAGAGGTATTCTTGTAAGGCCGGGGAGCCTGCTGTTTGTGGTTTAATAGCGCAACAAAAGACAGAAGAGAAGAGTGTTTTGGTTCCTGCATCGAGCTTTGAGTGTACATGTCTAGCGTTCCCCTCGTGCCTCAGGGGTATGGAGCTGTGCTGTTGTCTGTGAAAGAACAGATGTTAAAAGAATGAAGATGCTGTTTTCTGAAGTGCTTGGCCAGGTTGTTGTCTTGGGTCACCCGGCAGATGGCCATGGGCTGCGTGCAGACACATGTGATGTCAAATGTGGCATCTGAACACGAGAGTCCACTCTACTTCTTTCATGCTTCTTCTCATTTGTTCCATATGTTGTAACTAGATTCTGCAAAATCCAACTATTTTTTTTTTTTTTGGGGGGGGCAGAGATTTTGGATTAAACTCATGCCTTTTTCAGTTGTAGATCAAGACAAATTACATTTAGTTGAGGCAGTTGAGTGTTAAGTAATATGCCCAAGATCATAAGGAGCTGGCCCTACTAAAATGGTCAGTAGTCTTCCTTATAAAATATATAGGGACAGACTTAAAGATTTCAATATGTATACTTTAGAAGAAAGGTGGGAGAGAGGACATCTTTAATGTAAACCACTTGCATCCCATGTAATGACTAAACGTATCTTTATTGTAAACCATTTCTATCCCATGTACTGTCAAATGTATTTTTATTGTAAACCGCTTCGAACTTCACGGTATAGCGGTATATAAGAAATAAATTATTATTATTATTATTATATGAGAGAGACATTTAAATATCTCTGTGGTAACTCCCTTTCAATTGAAATGAAGCTCTGGACCAAAGGAACATAAGATGAAGTCAAAAGAGGACAGACTCAGGATAAATCTAAGGAAATACTGCGTCTTTATAGAATGAGTGGTGGATGCATTGTTCAGCTTCCCACTGGAGAAGATGAAGCCAAAAACTGTACTGTATCTGAATTCAAGAAATCATGAGACAGGCAGAGAGGAATGGATAGCAGATTGTATTGTTGAAGAGTCAGGTGGTCTTTATCTGACTACATGTTTCTCTGTTTCTATCACTAGGATTTGAACTGGATTTCCCTTGTAAAACTGGGTATCTTTATCCCACTGCTGTAATTACTAGACTACAATTTTCTGTTAGTAAATGAATAGGGATGACAGGACCTACAGGGACATAAAGGGGGGGGGGGGTATGGATATTTTTTCCTCCAATAATGCACCTGAAGAACAGCCAAGTGCAATATGCTTTCTTAAAAGCAGATTGCACTCAAATATTTTGCTTTTCCTTGGTTATAGCCTGAAAGAAGAGGCTGTACGAATAGTGTAACAGACCAAGGAGAAACAATCTGCAGAAATTATAGCAATGGTAGTGGGTAGGAGTATTAGCAGAAATCCAGGAAATATTCTAATCCTATGCAGATTATGAAAAAGAGAGCTGGAAAGAAGAATCCAGATCCTAGAAGGAATCTCCTAAATTGGACACCAACAGCTTTAAGAAGAAAGGGTAGCATGGCAATTTACAGAGCCTGGAGGATGGTTCCATAGATGTCAGACTGTTGTGGCAAACAAGTTATGAGGTGTTTATTGAAGAAACAGAGTTGGGAAAAAAGTGAATAATATAATTAAATAGACAGTAAGGGGTTATCTGTGGAAATATCCGTGGAATAAGCAAATGAATCATGGTTGGTCACATGGCGTGGCTAGAGTCCAGTAGTCAAAGCCCTGGATCAAAATAATTGGTGAGGAATCTAGGAAAGCAATTTGAAAAGGGAGAAAAGTATGCATGAGTATATGACAGTAATCACTGCTTTTTATCAGGAATCATGCTGTGAGTATTATTCTTTCTGAAGGATGAAACTTGGTTGGTTTAAACGTATTATGATAACAATGGTTAGGGAGAATGGAATTCACAAGCACCTCAGCAACAGAAGTAGCAAAGTTGTTGATGACCGTATTCAATATATTCACTTATTTATTTATTTAAAATTATTTCTAAGAATTGCTGTATTGGGACAGACTGAAGGTTCATCAAGCCCGGTATCCTGTTTCCAACAGTGGCCAATCCAGGTCCAAGTACCTAGCTAGATCCCAGGTAGTAAAACGGATTTTATGCTGCATCACGTAGCTACAGGTTGGTTCCTCTTTCCCACATGCATCACTTTGCACATGCTCACATGAAACGTCATCTGCCATTTTGATGCCCAGTCTCCCAGTCTCACAAAATCCTCTAGCAATTTTTTTTCATAATCCTCTTGCGATTTAGCAACTTTGAACAACTTTTTGTCATCAGCAAATTTAATTATCTCACGAGTTATTCCCATCTCTAGATCATTGCTAAATATGTTAGAAAGCAGCGGTCCCAGCACAGACCCCTGGGGAATCCCACTATTTACCCTTCTCCATTGAGAATATTGACCATTTAAACCCACTCTCTGTTTTCTGTCTTTCAACCAGTTCTTAATCCATAATAGGACATTATCTCCTATCCCATGACTCTCTAATTTCACCAGAAGTCAAATGCCTTTAGAAAAGCCAAATACACAATATATGCTACCTATGATTAATTTCTAGGCCCTTTTAACTGTTTTGTGGCAAGAGTAGTCACGAAGTGAAAACATAAGCACAAGTACAAATAAAATGTATTGATCCACAAGATACCAAACATACCCCGTCCTTTACAAAGCTGTGCTACCATTTTTTTGTGCCAGCCACCGCAGTAACAGCTCGGATGCTCATAGGAATTCTATGAATATAAGAGATGTTACCATAGCAGCTGGCACTAAAAACGCTAGTGAAGCTTTGTAAAGGAGGGGATGATCTTATGAGGTTTATTAAAAAAAAAAAAATCACTAGGCATTCCTAGGAAATATAGGGCTCCTTTTACTAAGGTGCGTTAGGGCCTTAACGCGCGGAATAGTGTGCGCTAAATTGCCCCATGCGCTAGACCTTAATGCCAGCATTGAGCTGGCGTTATTCTAGAAGCGTAGCGTGCGGTGTAGCACACGGTAATTTTGTGCGTGCGCTAAAAACGCTAGCGTACCTTAGTAAAAGGAGCCCATAGTCATAATAAAATTAGCATGTTAAGATTGACTAAACAGAAACATATTTCTGAAAAAATAGATTTTTTTAATTACTAATGAAATATCATATCATCACATTGAATTTTAATCTCAAATCAGGAAACATTCCAGGTCAAAGTTGCCTGTTATATATAAGCTGTGAAAATATTTTCTTGTTTCTAATTTCCTTTACATCAAGGATAGCAGATTTCTATCTTATTGCAAATGCTTTACAGGTTAAAAAAAAAAGATAAAAGTTTAATAAGAGGTAGGGGAGTCTGTCCTTGAATTATTTTAAATATTAAACACCACAATTTAAATTCAATTCTTCACTCTATATGCAGCCAATGTAACTTAATCAACATAAGAGCATAAGAATTGCCATACTGGGACAGACCGAAGTCCAGTATCCTGTTTCCAACAATGGCCAACCCAGGTCCCAAGCACCAGGTAGAAACCCAAAGAGTAGCAACATTCCAGAGCTGAGACTGTGATGTCATAATGCCTCATTATACCAATGTCTAAGAGCCAATCTTACCAGTGATGTCACAAAGGCTAGATTGTCTCAAGTACTTAGCTAGATCCCAAGTAGTAAAACAGATTATATGCTGCTCATTCTAGGAATAAGCAGTGGATTTCCTCAAGCCATCTCAATAATGGCCTCTGAACTTCTCTTTTAGGAAATTATCCAAACCTTTTTAAAATCCTGCTAAGTAAGCTATGTGATTTTGCCACATCCTCCAGCAACGAATTCCAGAGTTTAGTTACACGTTGTATGAAGAAATATTTTTTTCCAATTTGTTTCAATTCTACTACATAGTAGTTTCATTACAAGCCTCCTAGTCCTAGTATTTTTGGAAAGAGTGAACAATTGATTTACATCTGCCCTTTCCACTCCACTCAGTATTTTATATATCTCTGTCATATCACCCCGGAGCTGTCTCTTCAACAAGCTGAAGAGCCCTAGCTACTTTAGCCTGTTCTCATAGGCCTTCTCTGTACCTTTCCTAATTCTGCTATATCTTTTTTGAGATACGGGACCAGAACTGCACACAGTATTCCAGGTGTGGCCTTACCATGGAATAAGGGCATTATAACATTTTCATATTTGTTTTCCATTCTTTTACTGATAATTCCTAGCATTCTTTTTGCTTTCTTAGTTTCAACATATCCTCAACAATGACACCTAACATAGAACCCCAGCATCACATAGCTATATAGTTTGGGTTCCTCTTTCCCACATGCATCACTTTGCACTTGCTCACAATAAATGTCATCTGCCACTTTGAAGCCCAATCTTCCAGCTCTACAAGGTCCTCTTGCAAGTTTTTACGATCCTCTTGCTCACACAAAATAGAACACTCTTGCTGAGTACAGCCACATATAGACTGTTACAGTAGTCGAGTTGTGATTAAAAATAAAAGCTGGAATCAAAATCTTAAACAAGTTCAATGGTGAGGGGGGGAGGAAGGGTAATTTTACTATTACATATTGTACAAGATATTTGATTATATGATAGGAAAGGGTGGGTGATAAGAGCATATTATTTGTATCATTGATGATTATTAAGTGATATATTTATTGTTAATTTGTTTGGACATATTGTCACACTTATTGTAAGTCTGAAAATGAATAAAGAATTAAAAAAAAAACAATCTTAAACAATTTCTGATCCTTCTACGCTGCCTCATCTTTCAAAAAATAATTTTAATTAGAGCATTATCCTGACATTCTATAAATAATAATGTATCCAAATAAATTCCTAAGATGAAACCCACTAATGTCAATTTTTCCCCTGTCCAGTCTAAATGGTGTCTTCCCAGCCAAAGAATGTGGTTTTTTTTTTTCCTTTTTTAACTTCAAAAATATTGAGACATCCATTTATCCATTGTCATAAAAAAATTAACAAGGGTTTCTAAGTAGTTGATAGAAGAAGTCACTGGAATCAACAGAGTGATGTTATCTGCACTGCTGTAGTAATATATTCCTAAGTTCTCTAAGGCCCCCTTATACTAAGCCCTGCAGCCAAGTGCCTTGTGGCAAATGATCCAATGCCCAATCAATTCCTATGGTCATCGGAGCATTTACTGCACCATCCCACACTACTGGGCTTAGTAAAAGGGAGGTACATTTTTACCCAAAAAGATTACATATACAGTAGATTTTAAATAAAATTGATGACAGTGGGGAGCCCTGTGGAATACAATAGGCTAGAGAGAGACTCTTTCACTTTGACTCTATAAAATCTACTGGATAGAAAATCCCTAAACCAATTGTGTACAGATCCTATAATATCAATCTCATCTAATATTTCAATCTGTCCTGATGAGCAGCTGGGTAGTGAGGTAAGTGGCACTGCTGATAATAAATAGGAGAATGAATCACAAATTTTGATCAGAGGTGTCTCGTTTCTCTCCTCCCATAAAAAGCGCAGGTAAGAGCCTGAATCACCTTTATTCTGATGACTTCCAAAAATAATTCCCAGTAGCTGAACTCTCACCCAACATTAATATCTACATCTTAGCTTTTCTGTCCTTAGCTTCTTTGAAGCTAAAGAAGAAAGCATTGCCTATAAACGCTAGTCAAATATGTATTAATTTTGACTAATATAAAATATTTCTTATTTATTGTTGTTTGAAAAGGCCATGGCCCCTGTGGCCCACCCAATTCTGCTACCTATGGTATGTTAGAAAAGACTCAGAACTGTAAAAATGCCCTGCTTATTGTACAGCTTGTCTTGAGTACAGTTCCTTACCAAATGCAATTGTCCACGAAGGAGAACCATTTCCTCTGTAAGGTCACAGAGAACTGTCAGACAGCACAAACTACAAGAAACTGACAAGACCCCACAAAAGATTATACCAAGCAGCTAAAACAACCTCATCAAAACACTTCCAAAGCAAGTGCAGCCACATTTAAAGAAACTCATACCTAACCATCCTTCTGTGGGCACGTTCTACATGCTGCCAAAAATCCATAAACCTGGCAACCCTGACAGACCAATCATATGTGGTATTGGCACACTCACAGAAGAAATACCTGGATTTATAGAAAGGATTCTTAAACCCTATGGGCAGAAGACAAAGAGCTTCATACAAGGCACCGTGTCTTCCTGAACAAATTAAATAATATCAAGCAGCTACCACCCAGCGCACTTCTGGTCATAATGGAAGTAGAATCCCCTATGGAGATGGCATTGCTGCATGTAAAAAATTCTCAAACACATCAACTCTGGACAACCAACCCTCACCGGAAGCTATTACAGCATGAATCAAATTCATTCTTTCTAACTCACAACTACTTCCACTTGAACAGTGATATATATCTATCTGCAAATCATGGGGACTGCTATGGGAACTGATATGGCACCACAATATACAAACCTCTTCATAGCAGCACTAGAAGAGACATTTCTAAATACATATCAGACAAAACCCCTGAAATACCACTGGTATATTGATGACATTTTTATGATTTGGACTGAGGGAGAAGAGACTCTCAAACAATTTTGCAATTCTTTCATATACCAACCTACAATCAAATTCAAAATTGACTATTCCCCCCAAGAAATCAATTTTCTAGACACCACATTCTCTATCAACAATGGTTACCTCAGCACCCTGAAGTTGTGTGTTCAAACTCATGCTGCTCCTTGTGACTCTGGGAAAGTCATTTAATCCCCCCACCCTCATTGTCCCAGTTACATTAGATAGATTGTGAGCCTGCCAAGACAGACAGGGGAAAATGCTCAAATACCTGAATAAATTCATGTAAATCATTCTGAGCTTCCCTGGGAGAATGGTATAGAAAAAATTGAATAAAAGAAAAATTATACACAGCCAAGCCGCACAATACTCAGACCCAAGAGACAGAGATAAACACCTAAAAACCCTGACTGAATCCTTCAAACAAAAGGGATACAACCCTAAAATAATCTCCATGAATATTGCCTCATCCCTCAAAACACCCAGAGAAAACATATTGCACTACAAGGACAAGAAAACCAAAGAAAGGACCCCCTTGGTAGTGACATACAATCCAGAGCTAGAAAAATTATAAGATATCTACAACCACTTCTCCAAGAAAATGAATTACTAAAAGAAATATTCTAAGCTCTGCCTGTGCTGGCCTTCTGTCAGCCACCTAATCTGAAACAGAAACTGGTAATAAGCAAACTCCCTATACAAACCCACAAAGAAAAAAATGGCACACCTCCTTGCGATGTTTTAAGCTACAAACAGTGCGAGCACATTTCAAAGGGGAAAAAAAACATTCTACATAAGGGGATCTTTCACATGTCCATCCTCTAATGTGATGTATATCATTCAATAGAAAAAGTGCAAAGAAGACCACTCCATTGGTGAAACAGGCCAGATGTTAAAGACTAGAATGAGCATATGCATGTGGAGGGGCATAATCGAAAGGGACGTCTAAGTCCATTTACGTCCATCTTGCAAGTCATCCAAAATAAAAAAAACAGCCTAAGACACATTTTCGAAAGATACGTCCAAATTTTTTTTCGTTTCGAAAATTGTCTAGTTATACGTCCTGCCGATCTGATCATCCAAGCCTCTAAATCATCTATCTTTATACCACATTTCCATCCAACTTTCCGTCCAAGTCCAAAACGCCTAGAACAAGCCCTGTTGGACGTGGGAGGGGTCTGCAAAGTGATGGACTGCACACCCAGACATGCCACCTAAATAGTGGGGTACCTTACAGGGCACTGCTGTGAACTTCACAAAAAGGGTGCCATGTCTTCTCCTCCCTACAGCTCCCTTATAGGTCATGGTAAGCCCCCAAAACCACCACCAAAATCCCCTAGACCCACTTATCTACCACCCCAATAGCCCTTATGGCTGCAAGAGCCACTTATATGCCAGTACAAAAGGGTTTTGGGGGTGTATAGGGCAGTGCACATGTTTCAATATCAATGCAGTGATTACAGGGGCTTATGGGCATGGGTCCTCCTCTCTATGGGTCCCTAACACACCCCCAAGATGACTTAAGCTGTCTCAGGGCTGGACGACTAGGCTTTCCTATGCCAGGCGGCCAGGTGATGATGGTCTGGAGGCTGAATTTGAAAGTTATGATTAAAGTTTTTATGTGGGTGGGGGGGTTGGTGATCACTGGGGTAGTGGGGGGGGGTCTGTTTTATGTGTTTGCAGTGTTTATCTGGTGACTTTAGGTGGGTTTTTGTGACTTAGACCATGTTTTACATGGTCTAAGTCACAACGTCCAAGTTCCGTCTAGGGTCTGTTGTAAAACTTTCGGTTATAAATGCTGTATGACTAAGTCTAAGCTGGCCCACGTCCCGGACGTTGGCTGAACAAAAAAAAGCTAAGTACACTGGCACTTTAAAATATAAAATATAAAATATTTATTAAATATATTGAGATAAAACAAATGCATAAGAAAAAAAATTTTTGATAAAAAATGCATACAGGCAGCCAATGATGAGCTCCCACATAATTCTTCCCGCGATGGCAAATTAACATAGCGGTGGAGTGGTGGGGCTGAGGCTACCTTCAAAAGAGTATTGAAAACAGTGCATGGGATAGGTGAATATAGCCGGGTCTATTGTATTGGATTGACACACATGCGACTTGACTAAGGCTAAAATAGCATTAAAATCTATGCCATATTTTTGTCTGCTACAGTACCAGGCATTCATAATTTACCAAAGGTCTACTCAATTCCAGTCTTCAAGGTCCACAGCCAGGCCCAGTTTTCAAGAAATTGATAATGAATATGCATGAGAGAGATTTACATGCACTACTTCCTTGGCATGCAGATCTCTCTCTTACATATTCATGGTGGATATCCTGAAAACCTGGCCTGTAGACTTTGAGGATCAGAATTGAGTAGCTCTGCTTAAACATATAAACTTGATTACTGAAGTGAGGGATGAAGGCTATGACATCAACTCTGCAGTCATGAAAGTCCAATAAAGGTCTATTAGTGAACAGTAGCTACCCATGGCATCCACAGAGGAGAAGAGACTTCTACATACTGAGCAGAAAATGAAAGCTCTTGTTTCTTATCTCATCATTTCATAGCACCCAGTTGGAAATTACCTCATTCAGAAGTACCATGTCAGCCAACATTTAATAATGCCATGGAAAGCATAAAACATAAGGTTTCCTTCACTGCCAAGATGGTGTAATAGGGCCATTACCGTGGGAACAACGAAGCACTCTGGCAGTTCTCTTGTCAAAATTTTTAAAGTTTGCTTTGATCTAATACTAAATTTGTGCATGGTATTGCAGCTACAATCTGTTGCTGATTTGTGCTATATGCATGCTTATCTTTACAGACTACTCTATACTTTAATATTTTTATTAAGCATATAAAATTTTCACATCTACTTGTTGTTTATGTTTATTGCCAGACTTAATATACCACCATTCATGGGTTCATCAAAGCAATTTACTATAATAAAAATATACATCAAGGATGCCAAAGAGAGAGCAGAAGAAAACAGCAAGATTCAAAGAAGCTGCTTTACTGAAAGTCCGCCAGCACAAGCTGCTGCATTGAAGTCCAAAATCTTGAAAGGACAAGGAAGGACCAGGTAACATCTACTTCCTAGTCAGAGGTCATGGCAAAGGTTCCTTACAACTAGAAGAAACATCCCAGAAAATCAAGACAACGGAGTTCCATTGCAAGAAAGACAAAAGCTGTGCTAGGGATGGGCATGAAAAATAATTTCAGTTCACTTAGGTTTTCATTTATTTTGTGCATTTTCCCATCTATTTTGGCTCTTTTTAAAAAAATTAATTTTGTTTTTTTACATATACTCTATCGTCACAGTCCATGGTATACTTTTCTAGAACTTAAATAAGATGCACTTAAACCATACAAACATATGTTGGTGGATTTCTTTGTTTGTTTTGGGTAAGAAAAGACAGAATGAAATAAGAAATATTGTTGGTGTTTTCATGTCATTGTAAAATGACAGCACGTTCTTAGTGTGAAATAGGGGCAGGTTCTAGTATATACTGTTCAGCTGGCTGGTAAATATAAAATGCTTGACCTTTCAGAGCTAAAATGGCTGAGTGTGGGTGTGTCATTTTTATGTGTTTTAAAGTGTGTGTGTGTGTGTGTGTGTGTGTGATTTTTATGTGTATTGAAGTGTGTGTGTGTGTGATTTTTTATGTATTGAAGTGTGTGTGTGTGTAATTTTTATGTGTATTAATGTGTGTGTGATTTTTTAATGCATTGAAGTGTGTGTGCGTGTAATTTTTATGTGTATTAAAGTGTGTGATTTTTTATGTGTATTGAAGTGTGTGTTTATGTAATTTTTATGTGTATTGTGTGTGTATGTGATTTTTATGTGTATTGAAGTGTGTGTGTGTGTGATTTTTTTATGTATTGAAGTGTGTGTATGTGTAATTTTTATGTGTATTAATGTGTGTGTGATTTTTTATGTGTATTGAAGTGTGTGTGTGTGTGTGTGTGTGTGTGTGATTTTTTATGTATTGAAGTGTGTATGTGTGTGTGTAATTTTATGTGTATTAAAGTGTGTGATTTTTATGTGTATTGAAGTGTGTGTGTGATTTTTGTATGTGTATTAAGGTGTGTGTGTGTGTGTGTGTGTGATTTTTATGTGTATTGAAGTGTGTGTGTCTGTGTGTGATTTTTTATGTATTGAAGTGTGTTTGTGTAATTTTTATGTGTGTTAAAGTGTGTGTGTGTTGTGCACAATGTTGCCCAATGATTAGTTCATAAGGGCTATTTTTCTGTGGATTATTTAAGACAGTGTAATCTTAGTCAGAGTGGGTTATTATTAGTATTAGACTATTTGTGAAATCAGAGACGAGACCAGCAAGCTGAGAGGCTTAAAGGCACCACAATTCCAATCTTTCAGCACACTCCTCTCACCCGATAAGTCAGTTCAGATCAGAAGGTAGAATTCCAACCAAAGGTTTACTTAACATGGTTGAGACATACAAAAATGAAGGACAACTTTTCTCTATTAAAGGCAATCTAACACATATAGTCTCTCTGGTGGTAGATCTATTGAAACCTCTACCTTGGATGAAAGACTTTTACAGAAAGCGCTCTCTCTCAATCTCTCTCTATGGACTTTTCTATATGGTAGAAAATTTCTCAGGAAGCTATAGGCAGTGATGTAGTAAGGGGGCGGGGGAGGGGGCTGTCCACCCCGGGTACCATCTTGGTGAGGGTGCAGGCACCTATCCTCCTCTCCACCCCACCACCGTTCCTTTCCCACTGCCACGTGTGCACACCGCTTCCCTTCCCTCCATACTTCTTTAACGTTCCTGGCGAGAGCGGCAATCTCCAAGATGCTGTCGCACCAACGTCAGCTGACATCATTTCCTGGACCCGCACCTAGGAAGTGACATCAGAGGAAGAGCCAACATTGGAACTGATGGCAGCTTTGGGGTTGCTTCTTGCACTAGGAACGTTACAGAGGTATGGGGGAAGGGAAGCAGTGCATTAACAGCAGGAGGGGGTAGGGGAGGAGTGCGTGGAGGTGGGGTGGGGGCGGGGCGGAAAAGAGGGTGGGGAAGAGAACCACCGCCCCGGGCGTCTCCCACCCTTGCTAGGTCACTGGGCACACAGTCCTGTAAGGGACTGTGTCTCCAATGGCACCACAATACTTAGATTCTCAGTCCTAGTGCATCTGAAAGATAGATGTTTTCCACTGCTCTTCTCTTTATTGATTCCTTGAAAGTGGTCTGATCTCCATCCCAAATCCACCTGGAAATCAGTGCAGCAACTGGGTTGGTTCAGTTGCTGTTTCCCTCACTCTTCTCGCCATGTCACTGGCTGTCTTAGTCAATCGCAAGCTATCCTTTACTTAATCATGCAGGGAGAAAAAAGCCAAAGACAAGACCACTCTCATGGGCTTGGTATTTTCAGTCACTCAGTTTTCCTCCACTGGGATGTCTCCTCCCAGTACTGTCACTGAGGCAGGAGGGTCAGCTGATTCTTGGAACTGCAAAAGCTTTCCAAATCTACAGTCCACATGCCTAATACTAACAGAGCAACAGAGATTGCTACCTAGCACACCTGTGCTCGCTAGGGAGCCAACTGGCATCCATAGGAGTAAAAATCTAAGGCTATGCAGGCAACATTGCAGTCCTCTTTCCAATCAATGAGATTATCAACATAATGGAACGATTGGAGAGGAATCAAACTGAAACTAATGGAGAGGAAACGATGGAAACATGAAAAGATTGGAGAGGAATCAAACTGAAACTAAACTCTGCAAAAAACACCTAAATTCTTCTTTGCAAACACCTCAATCTCGAACGAAGACAGCATCACTATTAAGGGCAGGCTCCAAGCATTACAGTCAACCATAAAAATCCTGGGAGTGACACTAGTAGACTAGAAGCTTACCAGGACAGCCCAAGCAGACACTGTTATACATGAAGGCTTTGTAATTCTCTGAAAACTGTGATCTATTTGCTCTTATTTTGACCCTCTCCCATCCCACATCCTCTCAATCGCCGATCCTTAGCATCCTGGACTACTGAAACATTATTTACCTCTCATGTCCTCAAAAGCACTACAACAGACTCCGAACGATCCAACACTCAGCTGTACATTTTGTCTTCGGCCTGAAGAAATAAGACCAAATCATGCCATATTATAAACAACTTCAATGGTTCCCTATTGAGGCTCACCCTCTCTTCAAATTTGGCTGCTTCATATACAAGGCCCTCCACAGCTTTCTACCAAGTTACATGATAGAGGTGTTTGAATTTGCCACCCCTACCCACTCTATGTGCAATAATTCCATCTTCTCTTTCCCCTCCCTGCATGGAAGGTCGTGAAAAACATTTATGTCAAAACGTATCCTTCCAAGCAGGCTATCTGAACCATTATATTGTCCTCCTCCTCATACATGCACTTCAGACATAACCTAAAAACTCATTTGTACAATAAGTTCTTCTTAGAACACTGATCTATGTCTCCTAATACTTCTCCGACACTGCCCAGCCTTTGGTCCATTGTTCATGTATTATGTGCAGCCTTTGTGCACCCTTGTGATAATTTTTGTAATCTGCATCAAACTACCAGATGTATAGTGGTATACAAATTAAATTTTAAGTTATGTTATGTTTTCTATTCTGCCTTTACCTATTCAGTTCAATGTCAGATTACATTACATGAGGTTGGGTCAATTACCCAGGAAGTTACAATGGACAGTTTGACATGGACATTCAATAGAGTTGCTAGTACATGTGGATCAGTACAGTTATTAATGCATTTAGGTCATAGTTACAAATACATAGTTACAAGTTTAAGAACGTCATCTTTGGCTTATTGTTATGTCCAAGGACTTGCTTTAGACAATTTAGAAATGGGCTGTTAAAATTACCATTTCAGTTAATTCCAGGTTGGCTCCCTGTCTTGATATAGAAATGTTTTTAAAAGTTTTCTAAACTTGAGATAGTGGTCACAAGATTGATGTGTAAGTGGTACATGGTTCCAGCATTTTGCTAATTGATATTGAATGGATAACGTAATTTGCCAGGTAGACTTTATAATGTTGCATGCTGGGAATTTTAAGTGGAAAAGATTTCTGATGGAGGCACCCTAGAGTTTAGTTTTTAAAATATATCCTTGAAGTGTTGTAGAATCAATATTAATATTCATTTTTAATGTTTAATACCCAGTTTGAACAAGCAGGTCAAGGCAGGTTATAAAATTCACGGTATGTGTAAGCTTGAAATCTTTTGGTGTCTTTCAGAACATTCTCATATTTTCACTGTGGCTCTTTATATGCAAAAGAATGGAGACCATTGACCTAGCTGTTTCTAATAGGCAGAATCTGTATGCCCCAAGCAGAAATTTGGTTTTATGACCAAGGTACAAAAGTCCTTAGCAGGTGAGAAAGACCCTTGTAAGGGTGCACTAAGGTCTATTTTCTCAAAAAATATAAGTCTCCCTCCAAATTAGGAATGAAGGAAACTCTTATATCTTGGCATTCCAAGTCCTCTAAATTTTCTTCACACTTCTACCTCTAACCCTCTGTTGTAGTTCCTTCCTATTTCTCCTACTGTAAACCGCATTGAGCTCTACGAACGTGAAGATGATGCGGTATACAAACCTAAGGATTAGATTAGATAAGAACATAAGCATCGCCTCTGCCAAGTCAGACCAAGTCGTGCCCAGCAGTCCGCTCTCGCTGCGGCCCCCCCCCCCCTCATTTTGTCCTGTATAGTACCCCCTCTATCTATATTCCTCAATCCCGTTTTCCTTCAGGAACCTGTCCAACCCCTTCTTGAAACCCAAAATCGTACTCTGCTCTACCACCTCCTCTGGAAGTGCATTCCAGGCATCCACCACCCTCTGAGTGAAGAAGAACTTCCTAGCATTTGTTCTGAATCTGTCTCCCTTCAATTTTCTTGAGTGCCCTCTTGTTCTTGTTTCCCTGGCTAGTCTGAAGAATCTGTCCCTCTCTACCCTCTCTATACCTTTTATGATCTTGTAAGTTAGGGGTCCTTTTACGCTAAATATTAGTGTGCACTAAACGCTAATGCGTCCATTATATCCTATGGACGCGTTAGCATTTAGTACGCGCTAAAATGGCTAGCATGCCTTAGTAAAAGGACCCCTTAGTAAAAAGACTCCCTATTTCAGATTTTTTTATTTATGAGTTTCTGGTATACTTTTATAAAACATACATTACAAAAAAATATTTTATTTGTATTAGATATCTTTATTTAATGGAGTTTGATTATTTGTCTATAAAATTAATTTTAATATTATATTGAACATTGCTTTTATTTTTATTAATTTGTTGTACTCTATTCAAAAATTAGTGGACAGAGAAGAATACAAATGTTGTAAATTAAATTAAAACCTATTGTTTTATTTCCACCATTTGGAAAGAGGATTAAGAAAGATAGGTCGAGAAAAAAATCAGGATCTGAATATAATCTGATGATTTCTTGGTTCGATTCAAAGATCCACCATCAGAGGTTGTGGAATAATTCATTTGTCATCAAGAATTAGGGAGCTTCAGTTTCTATACCAGCATAGCCTGGTAAAACAAAATATTTTCCTGTTGTTCTTGTTTTGAGTGAGGTACCATTATGGATTATTTGAAATGCAAATTTTAAAAATAACTGTAAAGGGGCTCTTTTAATAAAGGCCCCCTTTTATCAAGCTGCGGAAGAGCATTTTAGCGTGGGTCAGTGAGGTAAATGCACCAATGCTCATAGAAATTAACCCCTCCTTTTACTAAGCTGTGATAGCGGGTATTACTGCAGGGAGCCGCGTTGAATGCTCCGCATTGCTCCCTACGCTAGAACATTCAGCGTTGCTCCCTGCGCTGATAACCACTATCGCGGTTTAGTAAATGAGCCTCAGAACAATTACCTCGCCTGTGCTAAAACACTACCACAGCTTGATAAAAGGGGGCCAAAATGCATTAGAAAATGAGTTTAGCAAATTTAATGTGAGACATTCTTGAATAAGACCTTTTTTAATGGTGCTATAAAATAGGGCTTTTTTTAAATTTTCTGAGGTATGCCAATTTTTCCATTAGTATGAAAGACCTTCAAAAAATAATAATCTACTATAATAAAATGCTAAGCGCGCATGCGCACTCTTACCGCCGTATTCCCTGATCTGTAGTTCCGTGGTCGGCAGAGTGCACATGTGCGCTTAGCTTTCCAGTGGCAGCCAGACAAATTGGAAAATGCTGCCTTTCCTGCTCGCGCAGACCTCCAGGAGAAACTGCAATACAGTTTATTTTTAAATTAAAGGCTTCTGCCCTGGATTGCCATCTCGGCGGCGGCTTTTTTTTTTTTTTTTCCGCCTCAACTCCTTCCCGGCGAATGGAGGGCTGTTCCACGGCACGGATGGAGGAGCGAGCAAGGCTGGGGAGGGAGGGAGAGCGGCGAATGGAGGGTTCAAATCCTCCCCTTCTACAGTGTTGACAAGTCGCCCCGCCGCCTCTCTTTCCACCTCGACTCCTTCCCAGCGAGCACGTTACAGGATTAGGGATCGGCCTTTTCGGACGGTAAGCCCGACCGGAGGATTCAAATCCGCCCCTCTGAAGGTGATTTCCAGAGGGGGAGGGGGAGCGGATGGTCGGGGCCCGGGCTGCTCGGTCCGTGCGGCCGCCCACAGGCAAGGGAAGGGAAAGGCTGCCAACGGGTACCCATCGCCTCCGGACCTGGGTAAATCGGATGAGACTTTCCCTTAACCTAATTTCTTTAATATACTGTAAATCTATGTGGGTTTTGAGTGGGGGTTTTCATAAACACAAAAAGACATACAGAAAAAAAGACAGGGGGCCAGGAAGATAGAAGGGGGCAAGGGAGAGAGACAGACAGAAAAAAGACACACAGCCAGCAGCAAAGGAGAGAGGCAAAAACATCCAGTGGCCAAGGAGAGAGAGAAAAAGAAAGAAGGACAGAAGACAGCCACCATCCAAGGAGAGAGAGAGAAAAAAAAAGCCAGATAGAAAGACAGCTGCCAATGAGAAAGAGATAAAGAAAACAGATAGCGTCCAAGGAAAGAGAGAGAGAAAGAAAAAAAAAACCCAGACAGCGGCCATGGAGAGAGAGAGACAGACAGAAAGACATACAGACAGACATCTATTCTAGCACCTGTTAATGTAACGGGCTTAAAAACTAGTAATAATAATAACATAGGAGCACTTATCACCTCCTATTTAACAGTAACCCCCAAATTATATAAGTCCACCTAAAATTAGGTGCCTACATTGGTGCACCTAGCCGATGTAATTGCGTAACTTGATTAAGGGAGGAATTCATCAATGTGTGCTACTGTTAAGATGGGTTATTTTACCACAAGTCATGCTAGTTTAGCACATGGCCCCATTTTACCCAATTAGAACACATTGATGAATTCCCCCTAATCGGCTTAATCGGCACTGATAACTAGCACTTAACATCTCACAATTGCTGTTAATTGGACAATTGAAAGTTAGGTGCCAAATTCAAAAAGTACTATTATATAAATTATTGTATCAAATATCTGTGAAATAATTTAATATTTAAGGGTATTGTACCCATGAAAAGTAATTAATTTAAACTATTTTAAAAAATAATACAGGATCCTGTGATGAAGCGACATGTCAATCACTAGGGAAATGATTGATTTGAACCTAGTGTGTTGTTTCTGAGGATCGGGAACTATTGTTTGAGATTGGGTCCTTAGGGATGGTGATTTAATGTACACCATTTAGATACCATTCTCTGAACATGGCATACTCCCTTCCCAAAAAATATTTTTTAAAATTTATTAAAGCATTTTTTTAAAAATTCTTTATTAATTCTCAAACTACAACAGTGCAATACAACTAATGCAACACATAATAATACAATAAAAGCACATTCATCTTTCCCATGTTCATAATCATCCATTTCCCCCCACCCAAACAATAATCATTCAATATAACACAAACATATACAGTGGAACCTTGGTTTACGAGCATAGTTTGTTCCAGAAGTATGTTCGTAAACCAAATTGCTCGTATATCAAAGCGAGTTTCCCCATAGGAAGTAAGGGAAACTCGCTTTGATCCGTTCCACCATCTCCCACCCCCCCTCCGAGGCTACCGGCGCTGCTCCATCCCCCCCCTTGAGACTACCGATGCTGCTCCATACCCCCTCCCGTGATCCGGCATCCCCCTCTGCGAATCGGCATCCTCCCCCCCAGCTCACATCGCCCCCTCCCCCGCGATTCTACATCCCCCCGAGCACCGAAACGAAATCCCTTACCCCGATTGGGCACCGGCACCAGCACCAACGCATAGGACATGCCGGTGCCGGTGCCCGAAGATCCTCCCTCTTCTGGGCTGGGCGGTGCTGCGGAGATCCTCCCTGTTGCCTGTGCTGGGCTGGACTGGGCCTTGAGCATTTGCGCATGCTCAAGGCCTTCTGATCTCGCTCTCTCCGAGATTCTGCTGAGAATTTCGGAGAGAGCGAGACCAGTCCAGCCCAGCACAGGCAACAGGGAGGATCTCCGAAGCACCACCCAGCCCAGAAGAGGGAGGATCTTCGGGCACCTGCACCAGCATGTCCTATGCGTTGGTGCTGGTGCCGATGCCCAATCGGGTAAGGGATTTCGTTTCAGTGTTCGGAGGTGATGTAGGATCGTGGGGGGGGGACGATGCGAGCGGGGGGGATGCCAGATCGCTGAGGGGGGGAATTGCCGGATCGCGGGGGATGGCGCTCATAAATCGAGTCAAACTCGGTTTCCGAGGTGCCGATTTTGCAAATGTTTTGCTCGTCTTGCAAAACACTCGCAAACTGGTGCACTCGTAAACCAAGGTTTGACTGTATTATCAAAAATATCCGACCTTATTCTGAATAATGATATCTTCTCACCCATCCCAAGTATAAATATCCAAAAATCAATTTATAAGATAAAGAATCCCCCTCCCACCCTGCCCTGGATATGTATCAAAGTAAAGAACAAACTGACACACATTCAACAAACAATTATAATGAGGTAACGTAAGATGCCAATGGGCCCCATATTAATTTAAATATATTACCATGTCCTATATTTTCAGCATTTATTCTTTCAAATCTATAACTAGAGCAAAGACTTGCCCACCAGAACAAAAAATTTAAACAATCACAGTTCTTCCAATTTCGAGTGATCATCTTTAACATATGGAAAATGCAAAAATTATCACAAATCACTTTAACATCTTTTGCAGTAAATGTTTCCCCACATGCTAACAACATGTTAGGGCTCAATGCTCGTTAGTAAAAGGGCATCAAAATCAGCAAGGATGATATGATATAGGCCCCCTTTTATTAAGCCGTATTAGCTCCACGCTCATAGACTTCCTATGAGCGTCAGAGCAAATACCGTCACGGCTGGCGATATAAAAGCCTTATGTGACTTCATAAGTGGGGCAGGATAATTTATAATATTAAAATATATAGGTATGCATAAAATATAAGAAATAATATTACAATTTAAGTGATCAAGCAAAATATTATTTTGGAAAATGATGTATAGAAGATATTTGATTACAGCTCTCCCTTACTATTCGTGATTTTCCTATTCACGAATTCGATCATTCGCTATTTTTTTTTTTTTTTTTGCTTCTAAGTTTATTCTAATTCTCATCTATTGGCAAGCTGCCAGAACCTCCCCAGACCTTACCTGGTGGTCTAGCAGTGATGCGGGGCAGGAGAGGTGATGCGGGGCAGGAGCTCCTGCCCCGTGTCACTGCTAGACCACCAGGTAAGGTCCGGGGAGGTTCTGGCAGCCTGAAAAAAGATGAAAATTAGAAGAAACTTAGAAGCAAAAAAAAAAATCATGAATAATCGAATTCAAGACTACAACAGGAACTCACGGCAGCCATTTTGATGACGGCTCTGCACAGGGCAGGAGCGTAGGAAGATCACTCCTGCCCCGCGTCACCGCTAGACCACCAGGTAAGGTCTGGGGATGCAGGAGGGAGGCGGGGGTAGGTCAGAGCCGGCCCAAAAACTTATTGGCGGGCCGGCTCTGCACCTAACCCCCACGAATACAGAGGGAGAAGTGTATAATGGTTGTTTCTACAAATGATGATCCTTTATATAATAGTAAAGAAAAGCACAAAACATCGAACAACAGCATAAAATGGTAATTCATGGATCATTTTGAACATGCATTTTACCATTAACACAGATTTTCCATTTTGCAGTGTTTTGTAAAGGCCACGCGAGCATCTATGTGCCTATATAAAAGGCTCCTACAGTGACCTTCAGTAGTGCACAAAGGGGTCCTTTTACTAAGGCGCGCTAGCCATTTTAGTGTGCGCTAAATATTAGCGTACGCTAACGTGTCCATTATAGTCCATGGATGTGTTAGCGTTTAGCGCATGCTAATATTTAGCGTGCGCTAAAACGGCTAACGCGCCTTAGTAGAGAATGACACGGTGACAAAATTCATCACCTTCCCGTCCCCGCAGAAAACCTCGGGAAACCATCTTCATATCATTCTTTAAAGAGAGAGGGAAGAATCAGAGTATGAATGGCCAGAACCACTGACCCGCAAGCTTTGCTTTGAAGAATGCTGGTGTAGAAGGACTGAGGTTGAAACAGACACTACAGAATGACAGTCTCTGGTATCCAGAGCAGATATTGTGATGTCATAATGCCTCATTCCACCAGTGCCTAAGAGCCAATCACATCAGTGATGTCACAATGGCTTCATTATCCTTGGCTCACATAAGAATCAGAGTATGAATGGCCACAACCACTGACCCACAAGCTTTGCTTTGAAGAATGCTGGTGTAGAAGGACTGAGGTTGAAATAGACACTAGAAAATGACATGGGATTATTTCCCGCGGTTATCCCATGACATTCTCTACGCCTTAGTAAAAGGACCCCCAAAATGCTCTCACACAAATTTACACCAACTCTGAAAAAAGTGTAAGTGCTGTGACAGGACACAGTCATGCCCTGCACAACAGTGAAGTAAGAGCGAGCTACAGGACCCTAATTTCACTGCACAACAAAGTTTTTGCTTCCTGAACACTGCTGGGTGTTTCTTATAGAATTTTGGGTGCTGATCATGAATATTACATCAAAAATTACCCATCACGTACCATTTCAGAGAAATCTTCAATTTTGTCGTGATTTTTTCTTATATTTGGATGCAAACAACTTTTTCTCCCATAAGTGTCTTATCAACAACGGTTTGTGCCGCCTGGGTATGTCCATGCATAAAATCAAGCCAGGTTGGAAGCTGTTTTATGGAAGATGACATCCTGGGCATGTCTGGGCAGGTCTGAACGAGCTTGCGCTGTCTCACCATGCTATAATGGTGGCTTCCATACACCGATCCTGCTCATTTGGTTAATATAGATAGTCCGTGTGTGTATATAGTATCAGTATAGTAAAGTATAGTAGTATAGTAGCTGTAGCAATATAACAGTAAGTAAGCTTGATGCTATAGACGTTTTGGTGTCGGGCAATATGTCTCGTCGGTGTCGTAACAGCCGCGACACATTCTGCTATATCTGTGGGGAATATACACTTACGCCTCAGAGACGTTCGATGACTGCCCTTGTAAAGAAAGCCTATCATCTGTATTTTGGCTGCAAAATAGGTGATCAAGACAAGCAATGGGCGCCTCACATTTGCTGTGCGACATGTGCTGTTAGTCTGAGAGCCTGGCTCAGAGGTACTCGAAAGACGATGCCATTTGCTGTTTCGATGATATGGCGAGAACAGAAAGACCATGTGACGGACTGTTATTTCTGTTTGACTAATGTGTCTGGTTTCTCTGCCAAAAACAAGAAGTCAATTGAATATCCTAATCTGCCTTCAGCAATGAGACCCATGCCACATGATGACAGTCTTCCAGTTCCGAAACCACCAGAGGATTGGACCTTAGACGAACCAGATGAAGAAACTGCAGTGCAGGGTTCTAACAGTGACATTGACCCGGATTTTGAACCATCCTCATCAGGCGATCCACATCTGATAACACAGTCCGAATTGAACGATTTGGTCAGAGATTTGGGTCTGTCAAAAGCAAAAGCTGAGCTGCTAGGTTCGAGACTGCAGGAATGGTGTTTGCTATCACCAGGTACGAAAATTTCTGTGTTTCGAGACCGGCATCATGATATAACCAAATTTTTTGCACAAGTCGACACTCTCTGTTTCTGTTGTGACATTGAAGGATTGTTCTCGGTCTTTGGTTGTGATCACAACCCGGAAGAGTGGCGTCTTTTCATTGATTCGTCAATGTTAAGCCTGAAAGCTGTTCTGTTGCACAATGGCAACGTTTATCCTTCAGTACCTGTTGGCTATGCAGCACATATGAAAGAAACATATGAGAATATGGAAATGTTACTAAAGTATGTCCAGTATACCAGGTATAACTGGAATATCTGTGGAGACCTCAAAGTCGTTGCTCTGTTACTAGGACTGCAGCTTGGCTATACAAAGTACTGCTGTTTCATCTGCGAATGGGACAGCCGAGACAGAGAGTCGCACTATTCTAGAAAGAACTGGCCACTCCGTAAAAAGTTAGTTCCAGGACAGAAAAATGTAGCACATGAATCGCTTGTTGACCCGACAAAGATATTTTTGCCTCCTCTTCACATTAAACTGGGACTCATGAAGAATTTTGTGAAAGCAATGAACAAGGAAGGGGAAGGTTTTCGTTATTTAAGACAGATGTTCCCAAGAATAACTGATGCCAAGATCAAAGAGGGTATTTTTGTTGGCCCCCAGATCAGACATGTTATGAGTGACAAGCGATTTGAAGATCTGTTAGTTGGGCCGGAAAAAATTGGCTGGAAAGCCTTGAAAGACGTTGTTGACAATTTTCTGGGCAATTACAGAGCCCCAAACTACATTCAGCTGGTAGACAAACTTCTCAAAGCATACAAGAGAATGAAGTGCAATATGTCACTCAAGATTCATTTCCTCCATTCACACTTGGACTTCTTCCCCGCAAATCTCGGTGCTGTGAGTGACGAGCACGGTGAAAGGTTTCATCAAGACATAGCTACGATGGAGAAACGATACCAGGGCAATTGGAATCCGTCAATGCTTGCCGACTATTGTTGGATGCTACAACGTGATGCACCAGACACTGAATATAAAAGAAACTCGGGAGCAAAACACTTTTAATTCTGTTTCATTTAGTCGCTTGTGCGAAACGTAAACTTGACTATATATTTTATTGTCAGTAAACATAAAAATGTCTATTTCTCATAGTTCTTACGTGATGCAGTAAAACCAAAACCATATTTGAGCATACCAAGTTGGTACCTGTCATAATCACCAAAAACTTTTCAGGAATCAAGACTTAACCAAAAAATTGTTGTGCAGTGTTTCCTATTTTAGGATACAGAAGACAAAAGGGCACTGTGAAGGAAGGAGGGAGCTAAAGTTTCACTAAGGCACATGGTAAAAAAAAGAGAGGGCTCTTTAGGAATAGTCTAACCCAGTGTCTCTCAAACTGTATGCCGTGGCACAGTGGTGTGCCCTGAAGAGATTCCAGAATTTTGCTTCATTTTAAAAAAAAAAAAAAATTCCCTTCATAAGTATACACTAGAATAAATGACATGTACGTCGCATATGCAAGAATCTGTCAATGTTACATGCGTCTGTGTGCGTAAGGATACAACTGCCCAGACAAGTATCATTCTTTGACATGATTGGTCCTTGAACACTAACGGCAAATAATTTTATTTTTATTTTTTATGCAGTAGTCATCCTACTTAACAAAGCAATCAAGGTGCGAACTTGGATTTTCAGCTCGGACAGAAATTAAATTTTAAAAAAAAAAGGAATGATTGTAGATGTTGGATGATGAAATGAGTGTTTGCTCGTCACCTATCAAGCTGCATTTTGACTTAATTTGCACTCAAAAGCAAGCACATCTATCGCACTGATTAGAAATTCTTTTTTTTTTTTTTTTATTGTATATCATTTTTATTAAGGAGTCTATTCTATCTAATTTGGGGTAATGGTGGACAAGTCAATGAAGCTGTCGGCACAGTGCGCAGCAGCCGCTAAGAAAGTGAATAGAATGCTAGGTATAATCCAGAAGGGTATTACAATCAGAATGAAAGAAGTTATACACTTCCCCCTCCCCATTCACGGTTTCGGTAATCACGATTTCACATATTCGTGATTTTTGGGGAAGGGGGAAAAAAGAAAAAAAACTATCATTAAGTCTTCCCCCCGGCATCCCGGCCTTACCTGGTGGTCTAGCGGGCTTTCGGGGCAGGAGCAATCTTCCTACGCTCCTGCCCCGTGAAGATCACCATTAGGAAATAGCTGTAGAGAGTTCCCATCATAGTCTCGAGAGACTACGGGAACTCACAGCAGCCAGTTCCTAATGGCGATCTGCACGGGGCAGGAGCGTAGGAAGATCGCTCCTGCCCCGAAAGCCCGTAAGACCACCAGGTAAGGCCGGGAAGGCAGGAGGAAGGCGGGGGTGGGTCAGAGCCAGATATTCACGTTTTTTTGCCATTCGCGGTCCGGCTCTGCCTCTTTCCCCCGCGAAGTATAGAAAGCTAAACAGGTAATAAGTATAGTATAGAAAGCCAAGCAGGTCGTGCATGTGCAAGGCCGGAGGGTTAGGACTTCGATGGGAAAATAGGACTTCAATGAGAAACCAAGGTGGCAAGGGGGCCCCTTCTGGTGATTCAGACAGGTCGTGACCTGTTGGGCCGCCGCGGGGGCGGACTGCCGGGCGGGATGGACCTATAGTCTGACCCGGCGGAGGCACTGCTTATGTTCTTATGAATCCAGAGGGAGAAGTGTACTGCCATTGTATCAAGCGATGGTGCGCCCACATCTGGAGTACTGCGTACAATATTGGTCGCCGTACCTTAAGAAGGACATGGCGATACTTGAGAGGGTGCAAAAGAGAGTGACACGTCTGATAAAAGGTATAGAAACCTTTCATATGCTGAGAGATTAGAGAAACTCGGGCTCTTTTCCCTGGAAAAGAGGAGACTTAGAGGGGATATGATAGAGACCTACAAGATCATGAAGGCATAGAGAAAGTGGAGAGGGACAGATTCTTCAAACTTTCAAAAAATACAAGAACGAGAGGGCATTCGAAAAAGTTGAAAGGGGACAGCTTCAAAACAAATGCTAGGAAGTTTTTTCTTCACCCGTGTGGTGGACACATGGAATGCGCTGCCAGAGGGCGTGATAGGACAGAGTATGGTATTGGGGTTCAAGAAAGGATTGGACAATTTTCTGTTGGAAAAAGGGATAGAGGGGTATAGATAGAGGATTACTGCACAGGTCTTGGACCTGTTGGGCTGCTGCGTGAGCGGACCGCTGGGCACGATGGACCTCAGGTCTGACCCAGCGGAGGCACTTCTTATATTCTTACTTTAGTTTCACTGTTCTTACAATTACCCATATATAATTTAAAGAATTTTAAATAAATAATTCAAATTTAAAACTTTTTTTAATTGGTTTTGCAATTTTATCATTTCAGTTATAATGTGCCATGAAAAACATTTTTTTCCATTTAGCGTGCCACGAAAATTATTTGCTCCTTTTAGTGTTCCAGAGTTAAAAAGGTTTGAGAGGTCCTGGCCTAACCCATGAAGAAGGACCAGTCTCAAAGAGGGTTGAGGGCATTAAACCTTGAAGCCCAGAAAGATGTTAAGACTACAGTGCGGAAAGGCAGAGTATGACAGGGGGAGGTCAAGGGGCTGGGTGCAGAGTATGAAAGGAGGAAGAGAAGGGGGCTGGGTGCAGAGCCTGGCAGGGAGAGGCTGGGTGCAGGTGTTAGGGAGTTGGGAAGGCATGGAGAACAGATGCTTAGGGGGTTGGGAAGACAGATATGGTATATAATGGGAGAGGGTTCTGTTCTGTTAAAATAACTCGCCTTAAGAGCAGCATAGATTGATGAATTTCATCTACCCCCCCTCACCCCCTACAAAACCTGCTATACCAAGTTCTAAAACTTCTTTTCAAAGGGAGGAGACTAATATGATTATAGTCTGTATGTCTATGTTTGTCCCCCACTAATAATTTTCTTGTTTGTGTCTTGTCAACAACACATTTTCAGGGTATGTCATAGGGGTCAAGAGAAGTCAGATGCAAGTATTCTTTATAGATAAATATCATATCCCGTACGAATCTAATAGATCCCTAAGATCTTCCAATCAATGCTTGCTTTAGGTCCCCTCATTGAAAATTATAAATACTCACCGTACATCAATATTTTCAATTACTGTGCCCACAATTTGGAACGCCTTGCCTACTCATCTTCGAGCAGAACAAAATCTTGACAAATTTAAAGGAGGCTTAAAACGCTTCTTATTTAAAGATGCCTTTGCATATTGAACTCTCCTCTCTTTTTTTTTTTCTTTCTATTTTTCCCCATTGTCCTTCTCCTTATTCGTTCTCTTTCCTATAAACCACTGCAGTTATCCCCCATTTCCTATTGTTAAACGTATCCGTCAGTGGCGTACCTAGGGTATGTGGCACCCGGGGCCCATCATTTTTTGACACCGCCCCCCCCCCCCCATGTAAAAAAATATTTTTTGTAATGACCATGAAACGGAATAAATGGTCAGAATAGAAACAGGCAGTGAAAATTTTCTTATATTCCAAACATAACATAACATAAATTATATCTGAATTGTCATGACATCAGAAGTACATATGGAGTAGTTGCAGGTGATGCTTGGGACAGTTCTGATTGTGTTAGTTCGGTTTTATGTGTTTTTTGAATAGAAGGTTTTTATTTCTTTTTGAAAGTTTTGCAGTCTGTGGTCGATGTCAATTGGTTGTAGAGTTGGGGGTCGAGTGTTGCAGCTCGAATGGCTAGGAGGTTGTCGAACAGTTTTTTTCTTTTGACGTTTTTGGTTGGAGGGTGTGTGAATGGTGCGTGAGTTCTCCTATGTCTGTTTGAAGTGGATTGAATTATTTAGCTGAAGAAATTAGTTACCCCCTCATCCCACACACATTAATTCTCTTCCATTTTTGTTCCCATTATAAAAAACACTGATAAGTTCCCAGAAAAAAAATACATTAAAATAAGAAGTGAAAACAAAGGCCCCTACAGATGAGAACATAACATAAGAATAGCCTAACTGGGTCAGACCAATGGTCCATCATGCCCAGTAGCCCATTCTCATGGTAGCCAATCCAAGACACTAATACCTGGTCAAAACCCAAAGAGTAGCAACATTCCATGCTACCGATCCAGGGCAAGCAGACACTTCCCCCATGTCTTAATAACAGATTATGGACTTTTCCTCCAGGAATTTGTCTAAATCTTTCTTAAAACCAGCTACACTATCTGCTTTTACCATAACTTCTGGCCACTTCATTTTTAAGTTTAGATCTTTCCTTTCAAACAGAGACCTTGCTAGATTTCAAATACAGCACAAGGTAACTTCACATGGACTTAGCTGTGCAGGAAATGTGAATCTCCTCATACACCCACCATATAGTGCAAAAATGTGCAAAGGTCTGTTTTTTTCTTTCGATCACTACATAGCCTAATGCCACACAAGCAGCGCTGTTACAAACATATTCTGTAGGTCAATGCTAAGGATAACAAAGTTTCCTTCCATGGACCAGAAGGAGATACTGATAAACCACTGGAAGAGATCCCAAAACAACACCCAAAGACCCACTCAGTGTGTGAACCAGTTGAGTGGAGTGGACTAACTGGGGGGTGGAAATGGGCCCGGAGTTTGCTCAGCAGAATTTCCCAGACCACCTCTTCCTCTCAACACATTGACACGTTGCCACCATCACCACTAGGAACACCTCACTGGGTAGGCCAGCTATGCTATAAACTTTATAAAACACATTATTATATTTTCTTATAAAGCACATATTTTAACTGAACTCTCTGACATCCTCAGCCTTTCCATTCACAAAAATAGAAGGAAGAAAAGTTCCCATTTCCTGCTGTCTCATGTCCCCGGCCTATACAATATTTTTTTTCTGCAGACCGTTCAAAAGTCTGACCAAATCCTTGTTTCACTTGCATTATAAAGTACTGAGGATGCCATCTCTCCCCAATCCCAGGTCCTAAAGTCTAAGACAGTAGCGCAAACTAATGCTGCCAGATTCAGGAAAAAAAATTTTGATTCGATTCAGCCTATTGAATTGGTTTTTCAATTCGATTTTCCTGCCCAGTTGGGTGATTTTTTTCAAAACTCCTGGTGGGTTTTATAGCTTTTTCACCCCCTTTGGCTTCTCCTAACCACACTGGCGCTGTGGTGTAAATAAAATAAAGAAACAAAAAGGACTTTTCCTCTCTCTGTTAAATCCTAGCTCACGTTTGCAATCCAACACCAGCTCTGGCAGGATACACATTTCAAATCTGACATATTATAATCACAAAAAAGAAAATAAAATTAATTTTTCTACCTTTTGTTGTCTGGTTATATTTCAAATCTTGTTGGTCCAAGGTTCTGGATTTCTTCTGATAACTTGCTTGCCAGGGTCTCCTTCTTTCTGCATGCTAACCATCCATCTGCCAACTCTGTCCTCCCTTTCCATTTCCCTTCCCTTCCCAGTAAGTCTGGTATCTTTCCTTTTTTTCATCTCCCTCCACAGATCCACCTTTTCTTAACTACCCTTTCATCCGGCATCTCTCCCTCCTTCCTCACCACCCCAGAGTCCACCATCTCTCCCTTTCTTTTTCCTAATTACCCTCCTATCCAGTATCTCTATCCCTCCTCCACACCATCCCTTGTGTCCAATTTCTCTCCCTTTCTGTTCCTTCCCTCCCTAAATCCCATGATCCATCATCTCTCTCCCTCTCCTCTATTTTCAGACCCATTATTTCTTCCCACCCCAAAGTTTGGCATATGCACATCTCTTTGAACACCCCCTTCCCTCCGTGTACTTCTAAACCAGGGTCCCCCCCAAAGGCCTGTCCCCCCTTAAAGGTCTGCCTGTCCCCCCTTGAAGGCCTGCACCCCCTTTGTAGGCCTGTCCCCCCCTTGAAGGCCTGTCCCCCCCCTTGTAGACCTGTACCCCCCTTGAAGGCCTGCCTGCCTGTCCCCCCTTGAAGGCCTGTCCCACCCCCTTGTAGCTTGTCCCCCCCCTTGTAGGCATGTCCCCCCTTGAAGGCCTGCCTGCCTGTCCCCCCCTTGAAGGCCTGTCCCCCCCTTGAAGGTCTGCACCCCCCCCCGAAGGCCTGTCCCCCCCTTGAAGGCCTGTTCCACCCCTTTGTAGGCCTGTTCCCCCTTGTAGGCCTGTCCCCCCCCTTGAAGGCCTGCCTGCTTTTCCCTCCCTTGAAGGCCTGTCCCCCCCCCTTGAAGGCCTGCACCCCCTTGAAGGTCTGCACCCCCCCAAAGGCCTACACCCCCCCAAGGCCTGCACCCCCCCGAAGGCCTGTCCCCCCCCTTGAAGGCCTGTCCCACTCCCTTGTAGGCCTGTCCCCCCCCTTGAAGGCCTGTCCCTCCCCCTTGAAGGCCTGCACCCCTTGAAGGTCTGCACACACACCCCCGAAGGCCTGTCCCCCCCCTTGAAGGCCTGCCTGCCCGCCTGCCCCACCCTGAAGGCCTGATGCCCCGACCCACCCCGAAGGACTGCTCCTCCCCCTGGCCTCCCCGCACCACCTATGAAGCAGCCGCAGCAGGATCGCGACGTCAGCGATCCCTGCACTGCTTCCTGCGCCGCGGTCCCGCCCCTCCTCTGACATCAGAGGAGGGGCGGGCCCGCGGCGCAGGAAGCAACGCCCAAGCAGCTCAGGAATCGCTGACGTCGCGATCCTGCTGCGGGCTGCTTCACATGTGGTGCAGGGAGGTCAGTGGGGCGAGCGGTCCTTCGGGGGTGGGGGGGAACTGAACGGCAAGGCCGGGAGCACCCCCTCAGGGCTGGCACCCGGGGCGCACCGCCCCCCCCCCGCCCCCTCCCTTGGTACGCCACTGGTATCAGTCATTATGTGGCCTGTCGTATGTTTTTGTTTTTAAATTTGTTTCTCCCCTTAATTTTACGTGTGTAAAACACTTAAGGCTCCTTTTACAAAGGTGTGCTAGCGTTTTTAGCGCATGCACCAGATTAGCTCATGCTAGCCGAAAAACTACCACTTGCTCAAGAGGAGGCGGTAGCGGCTAGCGCACATGGCATTTTAGCACGCGTTATTCCGCGTGTTAAAGCCCTAACGCGCCTTCGTAAAAGGAGCCCTTACTTTTTGATACGCGTTTAATCAAATTTTTAAATAAACTTGGAGCCATATAGTTCATGTATATATAGATCCATATAGTTTATGTATGTTCTGAAAAGTAGGCTATACAAATTCTATATGGAACTTCTAATCTTGTATGAAAGTCTGGTAAAGCTGACACACAATTGTCCTGAATATCTAACAATAGATGAGTAAATATATATCTATAGCTACCTGTGTATAAGTATATATAAAAAGAGAGAGAGATACATACAAATGCATATTTCTTACACACTCAGGGGATTCAAGACAAAGTTAGACAAGACAAAGTTAGACCAGTTTATGCTGAATCAGAACGTACGCAGGTAGGGCTAGTCTCAGTTAGGGCACTGGTCTTTGACCGGAGGGCTGCCGCGTGAGCAGACTGCTGGGCACGATGGACCACCAGTCTGATCCAGCGGTGTCAGGTCAAAAGTGCGCCGGGACAAAGGCGTGCGCAGACAACTGAGCGCAACGCAGAGGCGCGCGCCAAAGAAAATGACTGTTTTAAAGGGCTCCGACAGGGGTGTGTGGGGGGAACCTCCCCTCTTTACTTTATACAGATCGCGCCACATTGTGGGGGCGTTGTGGGGGGTTTGGGGGGTTGTAACCCGCCACATTTTACTGAAAACTTCACTTTTTACCTAAAAAACAGGGAAACAGTTAAGTTTACAGTATAATGAGGGCGGTTACAACCCCCCAAACCCCCAACAACGCCGCCGCGATCTGTATTAAGTAAAGTGGGGGGGGGTCCCCAACAAAACCCCCAGTCGGAGCCCATAAAAACACTCTTTTTCTTCGGCACGCGCTTCCGTCATGCGCTCAGTTGTCGGCGCGTGCCTTTGTCTTCGGCGGTTTTGTCTATGAACCGACCCAGCAGCAGCAATTCTTATGTTCTTATGGAGGCCTGTTTTGCTAAGAGGGAAATATGAGTTTTTCAACCACTTCAGGTTGCTTTTGCATCCATATTCACTGACATTTTGCAAGCTTTCCTTTGCATCCTTGTTATATGGTCAGATGTCATTGGTTACGGTGTTGCTATTTTCATTAATGTTTGACTTTATGCTGTCCTACCATCAACCTTGTTCATTCGATCCATCGCTTTGTCTGATCTACTTTAGGACAATATGAAATGTGCCATAAAACACCTATCTTAAGCCTATTTTATAAAGCAGGGGTGTCCAATGTCAGTCCTCGAGGGCCGCAGTCCAGTCGGATTTTCAGGATTTCCCCAATGAATATACATGAGGTCTATTTGCATGCACTGCTTTCATTGTATGCTAATAGATCTCATGCATATTCATTGGGGAAATCCTGAAAACCCGACTGGATTGCGGCCCTCGAGGACTGACATTGGACACCCCTGTTATAAAGGCTCCATAAGCAGCTGTACTTTTTATAAAGTAACCCTTGTGGTGCCCAAATCCTCATGCACAAAATTACATCTGTTTTGAAGAAGGTGTAAATCTGTGGCTGTACTCTACGAACCTCACAAACCCGTCCAGCTCCACCCAAAGTATGCCTCTAGAAACACCAAGCATTGTCTGCATAAGAGTAGGTAGAAAATGTTTTAAGTATGCTTTTAAAAATGAGCATCTTAAGTTAAGTGGCTAGATAAGGTTTAAGCACTTTGAATCTTAAATACAGTATATTTCTTTTCTTTTTCAGAAATACAATGATATGGAACTCTTGTGGTTTCAAGAGACAGCAATAGAAAAGCCCATGGCATCTGAGCTCCATTGCAGGAAACAAAGAAAGAGACTCAGCTGCAGCTCTTTCCCATTGCTATAGTTCTTAAATGTGCTGTGTTATTTCTCAGTTCCCATATGAGGGGATGAGATTTGATATACCACCTAGCTGTGGTTACATAGTATTTACAAGTACTTATTTTGTATCCTGGACAACGGAGAATTAAGTGACATGTCCAAAGTCACAAGATTCTACAGTGCGAATGGAACCCAGTTTCTGGGCTCCTGCACGAACCATAATCCTCCATGCCACTTATATGAAACTTAACAGCCTGATTCTCTAGGGCTTTCCCATAAAAACTGAAAGGGGAAAAAACGTAGTTTATCAATCAGATTTTATTGTAGGTGAGAACTGAAAGTATGTACTTTAAATGGCTTCTTATCGTATACCTCACCGATTCTATATCAACTACTAAATGGATGATTTTAAATACATTGAAAAAAGGGGAGCAAACCTACTATAAGAACATAAGAATAGCCTTACTAGATCAGACCAATGGTCCATCAAGCCCAGTAGCCCATTCTCATGGTGGCCAATCCAGGTTACCAGTACCTGGCCAAAACCCATGGAGTAGCAATATTCAGTGCTACCGATACAGGGCAAGCAGTGGCTTCCCCCATGTCTTTCTCAATAACAGACTATGGACTTTTCCTCCAGAACTTCTCCAAACCTTCCTTAAAATCAGTCACGCTATCCGCTCTTACAACATCCTCTGGCAATGCGTTCCAGAGCTTAACTATTCTCCGAGTGAAAAAAAAATTGAACTCACACATATCAAGATTACATTAACCCCTCCTGTGACAGAGGGTACGAAACCCTGCTACTTCCCCTGCCTGACACTGCTTCTCAGACTTTGAATAAAAACATAAGAACATAAGTAGTGCCGCTGCTGGGTCAGACCAGCGGTCCATCGTGACCAGCAGTCCGCTCACACGATGGCCCCTATGTCAAAGACCAGTGCCATAACTGAGACTAGCCCTACATGCATACGTTCCGGTTTAGCAGGAACTTGGCTAACTTTATCTTGAATCCTTTGAGGGTGTGTTCCCCTATAACAGCCTCAGAAACAGCATTCCAGCTTTCCACCACTCTATGTTTGCACGGAATCTATCCCCTAAAGAAAACTCGGCACTCCCCTTCCTGGCTAAGTTGTCTTGCAACCAAAGCAGCACTGAGAAAGAGTTTCCCTCAGGGAGGGGAGAGAAGTAGGAAACCAGGAAGTGATTCTAAGGAACTTAAAAGGCTGAGCCAGAGTCAGGCAGAGGGATGCTAGAGGGCACAAAGGAGCTGGGGAAACTGGATGGAAGGGCTGACCTGTTTGCTGATAGAGTTTTGTTGTAGGTAAGACTCTTCTATATGAAAAACTCTGCCTTTATTCTAGTACCTGCTGAACTCTTAAATGGTGTTTCCCTCTTAACTTAAGCTCCTAGCAGCTCCAAAGTTAAAGCGCCATTTATAGAATATGGGCCAAGTATGTCTGTGTGTGACGCTTTTTGTGTACTTCCTAAGGAGAAGATCAATTTGGTGTTTTACACCCTGAGGCTGTATGAACATTGTGAAACGCTGGCCATCGTTGGTGCACCAATCCCGGAGAAAGATAAGTAACTTTTTTGTTGCTATTTGGACCTTTTGAGTATTTTCCTTGATGGTTTGCATTGCACAGAGCACTTTTCAAGCAAAATAAAGGAGTTTTTTTAATGCCCATGAGGTGTCGTTTAGCCTTGCCTTAAAGCCGCTATCACGGCTGGTTTGTGCAATATAGTCTGAGGCTTTTTCCTCCTTTCATGTTTGATTGGCTCGAGCATATGCAAACGGTATAGCATAAAATATTAAAATTTAGACCTTGTGCACCTTATTGTCAAAGAGTGGTTGATTGTTTATTGATTGGTTTTCACTTTACTGTGTTGTTTTTGCTCCTTTATATGTACTTATATTCAGGCTGCTGCTGATCCATCCAGTGACATCAAATATAGTGTTCTCCGGGTCATTCGCGGTTCGCTGTTCGCGGTCCCGGTCATTCGCAGATTTTCCAACCACGAATGACCGGGCAGGAAAGGGCAGCCGAAGCGGCAGGAGAGAGCAGCCAGAGCGTCGGCGAGTGAAGGAAATCACTCGCGGTATGCTCCGACCACCTCTTCCTGCACTAAAGTCGGGCTTCACCAATCAGGAGCTGCGTGTCAAAGCAGCTCCTGATTGGTTAGGCCTGACTTTAGTGCAGGAAGAAGCAGTCGGAGAATACCGCGAGTGATTTCCTTCACTCACCTGCACTCTGGCTGCCCTCTCCTATCTCCCCCGCTAAAAACCGTATTTGCAATTGTTCAGCATTCGCGGGGGTTCCTGGAACGGAACCCCTGCGAATATCAGGGGAGTACTGTATATCTATTTCTTTTACTGCCATAGTCAATGTTAAAAAAACTAGTCTTTACACCATTGCTGAAAACTGACACTATTATTTGTAAAAAAAAATATCATAAAATGATATTTCCACAACCCTCAATGAAATTCAAAATACAAGGCACTTGCTTCGGAAAATGCATTTGTTCCTTCTGTGCTTTTATTTGCTACAATTCACTGTTTTCTCCCTTTCTTTCTTTCTAACCACAGGAATAAATCCTCTATTGGTATGTAGCATTAAAAAATAACTGTGAACTGTTTATAATAATCTTGTGCGCATTTAAGCAATTAATTTTAGTTTGGATTCCATGCAATGATTGTGAACTACTGCTAAACTCTCAATCATCAATTTACAGAAATTATGGAGATTCCTTCTAAACATAAAAGAAACAGACAATTCTTACTCTTTGAGAGCAAGACCTTTACAATAAAGTTTAAGAGAACCAAATTCCACTTGACTTCCCTTTAGGAGATAAGCATTCAGACTAATATCTTGCATCAGTCCAGTACTGTTATGTATACTGCAAGAAAATGGAGTCCAAGAAAAACTATTGTGAAACATTGCAGTCTTTCTTACGAATTAGCATTAATACCAATACAGTGGATTCATCTTAGGCAAGCCCCTTGTTAGCACAATATTCTGACAAGAAGAACACATTCTCCAAGTCCTTCTGCACTCCTGCCTACCAGAGACAAATTAGTTGTCAAAACATACTTACCGAGAAGGAAACTGTGTTGATGCCCCTGTATAGGTCGTTGTTGAGGCCACACTTGGCCACACTTGTTCAGTTTTGGAGGCCTTATCTGGCGAAGGATATAAAAAGACTTGAAGCAATCCAGAGGAAGGCAACAAAAATGGTAAGAGGTTTGAACCAAAAGAAGTATGAGAAGAGACTGGAAGACCTAAATATGTATACTCTGGAGGAGGAGGTTCAGGGGAGATATGATACAGATGTTTAAATACTTGAAAGGCATTAATATAGAACCAAATCTTTTCCAGAGAAGAAAAAAATGGTAAAACTAGAGGGCATAATTTGAGGTTACAGGGAGGAAGACTTAGGAGCAATGTTAGGAGATTCTTCTTCACGAAGAGGGTGGTAGATGCCTGGAATGCCCTCCTGAGGGAAGTGGTGGAGAGGAAAACGGTGATGGAATTCAAAAAAGCATGGGATAAAAATAGAGGATCTCTAATTAGAAAAAAAATTTTGGATGTATTTTTCGAAAATATGTCCTAGGCTGTTTTTTTTTACTTTGGATGACTTGCGACATAGACGAAAACGGACTTAGACGTTCCTTTCGATTATGCCCCTCCACGCGTTTAACAATTAAAAAATTAAGATGGGTAACAATTAACATACTTGTTAATGATAAGATGTAACATACATGAAAACAAGAGGATAGTAGGGGGGGGGAAATACAATTTTAAAAAGAAAAGAGTACAATTAAGGTTAAAAACAAAAGGGCAGTGAGAGAAATCATATTAAAGTTGGATGGGATCAATACAGAAATTGACAAGGATGGACCCAGAGATCATTTAGCATCTTTAAAAAGGAAACTTTTAAGGTTTTCCCTTGAATCCATCGAAATTTTGCTCAGACCTTAAATGTGAAGGTAACGAGTTCCAAACTGTAGGGGGCTATAGTTGCAAATGAAGAAGCCCTACGAGTACTAATGATTTTTAAAGATAGAACGTAATGAAGGTGCTGAGATGCTGATCTTAAGGTTCTCGAAGGATCTTGAGGGATGAGGCAGGTTCTTTGGTGTTCATGGTTTTAAAGGTAATTACAGCAATGTTTTGGTGTTATATGCCTAGGGGTCCACGTCGTGTTCATCAACAAAAGGTTCACCAGGTAATGTACAAAAGGTACATTAGACTGAGTGTAAGCCCACTGGGACAGATAGGGGAAAATGCTTGAATACCTGAATGTAAACCACTTAAGGCTATAAGTGGTATATAAATGCTAAAATAAATAAATAAATCTACTCCTTGTGAGTCTCCTGTGGAAGCATCTTTCTCCATCACAATCTATTCAAAATGTAGCTGCATGATTTAGCTTCCTTCACTTTCACTATAGCCATGTAATTCCTTCTCATCCACTTCTGTGTACAGTTCAGATTTCAATTACTCATCCACAAATGCATTCACTCTGCAACCCTTCATTGCTTCTCTTCCTCCTTACACTCTTTTTCCCGATGTCCATTCATATGGCAAGTTGCTATTGTTTATGTCCTTCCCCATTACTAACTCTCATTTCAGCTCTTTCAGCCTTACTATTACATACAGGCTTAATAAGGAGGAGTGTCAAGTACACATACCCATAAGAAATGTTTTAAGCACCTAATTAAATGGAAACAAATACTGGTCTACAAACTCTAGTCAAGTCTATGGGCACCTTTTACTAAGGTGCGCGTTTTTAGTGCGTGCTGAAGATTAGCTCGCGCTAACCCTGCGCTACACGAAAAATATTATTAATAATAATAATAACAGCTTATATACCGCAATACCGTGAAGTTCTATGCGGTTTACAGAAGATTAAGCAAAGGTAACAAATTGAATTGACTTTAAGAGGGGAGGAAGAAAGAGAATTAATAGGACAGGAAATTCATTGTTGAGGAGAGAGTGATCAAAAGGACAAGGTAATCGCTATAGAGGGGAGAGAGAAGAGAGGATCAGTTGTCTAGATGCTTTAGGAACAAGTGTGTTTTTAGACGTTTCCTAAATTCCCCATAAGTAGTGGGCGAAAGCAATTGTTCTAGGTCTTTACCCCACGATGCTGCCTGGTGTGAGAGAAGGTGTTCATGGTGTTTTTTCAGTTTACAACCTCTCACTGGGGGGGAAACGAAATTGGGATGTGAACTTCTCTTGTGTCAGTTGGCTGAGAAGAAGAAAAGGTCAGTTATGTATTTAGGGGCAAGTCCGTGCAGTGCTTTAAAGCAGAAGCAGGCAAATTTAAACTTAATGCAAGCTCTATGGAGGCATTAGCATGTAGCGTGCGCTAAAACCGCTAGCGCACCTTCATAAAAGGAGCCCTATGATCCTCTATTTTTCTTTTTAAGTGTCTTAGAACTATCCCTCCAAACTCTCATTAAAAATTCCAGCCAGTTATAAAGGAACAAATAATGCATACTCGAATATAAACTGACCCAAATAAAACCGAAGTAAACTTTTTCCTCCAAAAAGGAGGAAAAAAGGCTGGAGGGGAGGGGTATTAAATGCTGTGCCCTTCCCTGCCAGGCTCTGTACTCAGCTCTCCTCCCTCCCTGTCCTACTCTGCACCCTGTTGCCCCTCACTCCCTGCTCTGTCAGGCTCTGCCACCAGCCCCTCCCTTACTCCCTCGCCTGCCTTGTTAGTCTCTACACCCAGCTCCCATGCAGATCGCATTAAAGCAGGTATGATCTCTTCAGTATACAGTATGTATTTGCATGCGTGCATACTCTACGTATATCTTTGTAATAGCCATGCCTCATATGTACAACATGCTAGACAAGTGGAAGAGGATAAGGGTAATATCAGAGATTGATTTATCTCAAGTGACACCAAAGAGAAGAAATGATTTCCTGATATAAAGATCAAGGGTTCAAGCCTTGGGCGCAATCCTTAGTTTTGAAATTTCCTGTGAAATATTGTATTTCACTAGAGGGGAAAAATTATTCTTTTTTTTTTTTTAACCAAAACAACTATTAGAATTTATTGTGGCTAAAAAGGGAGGGAACCGGCTGTCGGAAATTGTTTTCTAAAGCTGTCCTATTTAATTCCTATTTTCTTTTTCTAATACCTGGATCTTTTAACTAGTGGACTAAATAATGAGTGTAATTTTCTTAATATTTTTCTTTGATTTCACATTAAGTGAACTTCATTTTCTAAATCTGTATTCAAGTAAAGTTTGCTTGTTTGTAATTTGAAAATTCAATAAATAGAAAAATATATATATATTATCAGAGATTGTGTGTGAAGGCCATGTAATCATTTATGTGTCTTTACTAAATACTAGGACTGATGTAGCATACCTCATGCCCAGATAGAAACCATGGACATTTATGCCTGCTTGAGAGATATAAAAGGACACATATAAAAGGCACATATTTATCAAAAGCATACTGAATTCTTGATATTGTGCACCTTCCAAAAGATGGAAACAGGATGGAGTCAGTCCAGAGGATGGCTACCAAAATGGTCAGTGGTCTTTATCATAAGAAGTATTGGGACAGACTTCAAGATCTCAACATGTATATTTTGGAGGAAAGGTGGGAGAGAGGAGATATGACAGAGGCATCTAAATACTTATATTAGGATTATAAAGTTTATTAAAAAGGATTTAGACAGTTAGGGAGATTGGGGAGGAACAAATGATTAAAAAAAAGATCAGGATTGGTGAAGTGGGTTCTGAAATAGCTGTGTGCTATAAGACAGTGGTCCCCAACCCTGTCCTGGAGGCCACCAGGCGAATCGGGTTTACAGGCTAGCCCTAATGAATATGCATGAGAGAGATTTGCATATAATGGAAGTGACAGGCATGCAAATCTGCTACATGAATATTCATTAGGGCTATCCTGAAAACCCGGTTGGCCTGGCGGTCCTCCAGGACAGGGTTGGGGACCACTGCTATAAGAGACCCCATGATCCATTTTCCTGGATTAAATCTCTGATGTTCCTCTCCTGGTTAGTTAATTCCCTAGTGCATGGAATTTAAAAAAAAAAGGTTTTGAGTAATTACTCTTAAAAATCTTTTTTTTTTAAAATCTTTATTCATTTTTAAACTTATAATAAGTGTAATAACATATCCATACAAATAACCATAAATATATCACTTAATAATCATTAAAAATCATTTTAGTGTAACGAGAAAGTGCTTTTTATATAACAGTTGGAGTGATTTGACTCAATTTGAAGGTGTGGAATGAGAAACACTACCTATTTTTCCTCTTTAACAAATTGGAACATCAACAAATAAAAAGGCGCTCTTCCGCAGCTGTGGAACTTGTACGTTCCTATTAAATACTGAAGAGTGCCTTTTTATATGTTGATGATCCAATCCACGACACATTTTACTCTGCAATACTCGCTGTGATTTCAGCAAGACTCCTGAGGCAGGTCTTTTGGGCTGAAACACATGTGTGGCGAGTCATCGCATAAATAAAGCAGAGTGCTGAAATAATCAATCACACCTGTGTCCTCGGACATCTCCACTGTTTGTTTACCTGTGATTGACTCGTGGAGATGACTCGTGCGTTTGACCCAAAGACAGCAAGCATCATTTCAGCACCTAAGCTAGTATGTTAATGCTGTAATTTGTATCTTTTACTCGGTGGATGTTTTATTGTAGTCCACACAGAACTGCAGGATATGCGGAATATAAATGCAGAATAAATAAATATGCGGAATATAAATGCGGAATAAACAAATTAAATAAATAAAATATTCTGTAAAGGGCGTGAAATGAATTTTGCAGATACTAGCTTAGCGCACATTTTGCACCTAACTTTGGGTGCGGGCATTTACGCCTGCCAACTGAAGGCAATTAGGCACACAAAAACAGGTATTCTATAACATCACACCTAAATTTGGAGAATGCTCCTGACCTGCCCATGTCCCATCCCATGTGCACACCCCCACTGGAGCTCTGTGCTAGGAAATTTAGACATGCATGTTATAGAATAAGGAAGTTCCACATGTACTCCTAATTACTGCTAATTAAGTGCTTAATTAGCTATTAATTTATGAGCGGATCTGTAATTCACACCAAAATTTGCATGGCCAACATTTGAGTGACTTACACAGAATCTGGTGGTACAGTATGTGTGCATACGTTTATCCAGACTGAGCAGAGGGGTCAATTGAAGATTTATACTCATAGGGTCCAATATTCAATGTGGCCAGCAAACACTCATATAATAAGTGCCGGTGCTTATCTTTGTTTGTACATTCAGTAGCATTATCTGTACAGCTAAATTATGAATGATCAGCCACCCTTTATTCTTTTAATCATTCTCTGGAAACAGACCATTAGAATCTACCCAGAAAAGGGGGGGAGGGGGGAGAGCTGATGGGCAGCTCTCTAATCCTGTGCACAGAGTTGCTCAGGTAACTCTAGTCCTGTGTGGGGCAAACTTGAAGGTAATGCAGAAGAAATAATATTGTAAAAGTGCATGCACAAGCCCTGGAGCTATAACACGTTTTTCCGCACTGCTCTTTGAAAAATAAAAAAAAGACTCAACACGTGTTAGACCTTCCTACACAAATCTGCATTTACTATCATAATGAAAATGCCTTTTCAAATAAAAGTTTAACATTGCTATACACTTCAGAATATATAAAGCAAAACAGAATGATTGTGTCTATTAACGGACCACTCTCCAAGGTCCAGAGGCCTCCTGAGGCTGGAGCCAGAACAGCAGTCTGGATGACAAGGGCTTCCTTTGAGGTCAACAATTCTTTTTGTTAAACCGCAGAGCAATTTTTTTTTTTTTTTTAGAGCTTTAAGACCCTCCTGGAGTGTGTTTTTCCTACTGTTACAGCCTCAGGCAGGGTTGCAAGGACAAATTGCATGCAAAGGGAAGCACTGAGGCAAAGGCTGCTCTCGGTCACTCCAACCACACTACAAGCTGTTTGTAGAAGGGCCTGTCCTATAATTAGGCAAGGTGAGGTGGTCATTTTAAACAGCACAGTTATGGAGTGGCAGCAAGAACCGAAAGGACAGCAGACGTAGCAAAAGTGCTGGGATCTTTTCCAGATAAGCCCCGCCAAAAAGTTAACCCCCGCCACCCCAAAAAATTATAAAAAAGAGGCGCGATGTGTATAAAGTAAAGTGGAGCCCTTAAAAAAATGGTCGACAGTTTATCCTATTTTTTTATAATGTTAAGTTTCATATCCTCTATTGAAAATGTCCATCCACGTGCACAAGAATGGAACTAGATAAGGTGGAGAGACAACCCCAAAACAATGGCCCTACAATAACTCAGAAGGCCCAATTAGAGATTTTGAAAGATTGGGAGAGCCCTCCAGAGGGAGGCTGTGTGACTGAGGGCTCTCCCAATCTTTCAAAATCTCTAATTGGGCCTTCTGAGTTATTGTAGGGCCATTGTTTTGGGGTTGTCTCTCCCGCTTATCTAGTTCCATTCTTGGAGTTTTGGGAGATTTGCTTTTTTTCACTGTACATTCACCTCCCTTGTTTTGGGTTTTTGCCACCATCCATGGGCACAGACAGTGAGGAAGAGGGTAGGTATCAGCGAGGGGGGTACACAGGGTAAGAAAACATTGGGTGGTATGGGAAAAATGGTGTTTTCCTTAATTATATACCCTCAAATCATTCTGCCTGTACACATAACTCAAATATACCCCATCTGTTTTACACCAAACAATCCCTCAGATCAGACACCCCATTGTTTGTTTTAATTCCTGATATTTAGATTTTACTCACACATTTTTCATTAGTAGCTCAAGCTGAGTTACATTCAGGTACACTAGATATATCCCTCTCCCAGGAGGACTCACGATATAATTTAGTACCTGAGGCAACAGAAGGTTAAGTGACTTGCCAAAGGTCACAAGGTGCAGCAAGTTATTTGACCTCCCTGGATGTCATGTCTGGTGCTCTAACCACTAGACTTACTCCATCTCCAAATTCTCTGCTGTATACCAGTCTACCTCAAACACCCCTCCTCTTCACCATCGCCTCAAATACCACTAAGCCCATTACACACACACACACAATCTGCACACCTCACCTCCACTGAACCGCTGGCAAACAACTCAGAGCTTGCTTCCCACTTCATAAACTGCATTTGCAGCAGTGACCTCACACATCTTAAATGCCCCCAAACGTCCCTTATAATACCTTCCTTGGCGACATACACTCCTGATCCAGCCATCCACCCACACACCACTCAATATCACACGCTTTTAATTCACACATAGATAGCTCCCTGGCTAAATTATTTTAGAGCCTAAAACAGACTAAGGTGCGCTATGCTTTTAACGCGCTTAACAAGTGCTAAAAGCTGACGCGTGCATGTTATCCTATGGATGCATTAGCAGTTAGCGCATGCGTTGATTTAGCGCACGCTAAACACGCGCTACAAAAATGCTTAGCGCACCTTAGTAAAAGAGGGCAAGAAGCTCATGTAAATCGCTCTGAATTGACTCCCCAGTCATTAGCAGCGATATAGAAGCTCTCAACAAACATAAAACATATGTGAAAAGGGGAAAGCCTTGGCAACTCAATCCTTACAGGGTCACCATCTCATCTCTTGTTCAGAGAGCAGATTACCTTAAGTCGTTTGCAACACACTGTCCAAAAACCAGGGCAGCACAAGCCACTGTCTAATTCTGATCATTCTCATCCTTGCACACTCTCCTAATTGGAAGTTCTTTGAGGATATGAACAAATCATCATCGGGGGTGGTACATCCTCCACAAGGATGTCATTGCCTCCCTGTTGTGTTCCAATAGCTCTACACTTTCCTCCTCAAGGTACAAAAGTCGTTTCACTGCCCAAACTGGCTCATAATATAAATTATACCTACTGCAATGGAAGATGAAGTGATTTGCCCCAAAATCAGAGGCAGCATCGGGGAAAGAAGCAAGATTCAAACACTGGATTCTACGAATCTCACCCTTTGGCTTTAACCACTAGGCTACTTCTTTACTTGTGCCCTGTGTGTTATTTTGTGTCATGACTACACACTCTGAGCCAGATTCTGTAAAGGACATCTAACTATTTAGACACGTCTAGACTCGCTGAGCGGCGCTGAGCGTGATTCTCTATAGTGCATCTGTGCATTATAGAATCGTGCTCAGCATTTTGCTGCTGGACATCTAAACAATGCCTCATTTTTAGACGTCCTTTACAGAATCTGTCCCTTTGTGGTTATAGTATAGTGACCCTGTCCTTCTTAAGCTAGCGTGCAGATTAGTTAAGGCTACATTTTAGTGCAAGTAAAGTGATATTTTACCTTGTATGTTAAAATATTTATTGAGCCCACACTAGCACGCAGGGCCTAAATGTCACCACCATTCTGAGTTACGATCGTCCACATTTCTTCTTCTCTCTTTCTGCTCATTGCATAATATTAGGTCAAGGCTTTCTTAAGTTTTATTAGCAGAAGTCACGTGCAAAGGAAATTCAACACGTTCAGATAAATCGTGCAGCTGTAAAGTGCATATTCATAATTAGATTGACTTAGTAATGCATCTTGTTAAGTACTGTATGGTTTTCACATTACATAATGTTTAGAGAAATTCTCAGTGCTGCAAAGCTAAAAAAAAAAAAAAAAAAAAAATTGGAAAAAAGAAGTGATTGGTAAAGAACAGTCCTTTATGTCACCACCCCCATTCCTTCCTATATTATCAAAGAAAACTGCTTCATAAAAGTCATTGCTTGTGTCATTCTGTAAATGTAAAACAACGCCACCAAATTCTGAGAAAAACAAACAAACAAAAGGCAGCGTGTATATTTTGTCAGTACAATAACCAGTGAAAAAAAGAGCGTTGTTAATTTTAGGGAATAAATCCTCTTAAAACCCCCATTAAAAAACGGTGAAAAATGATATCGGAAAACTACAACTTAATGAAATCGCTGTCTAACAAAATATGGTATAGACCAGTGGTCTCAAACTCAAACCCTTTGCAGGGCCACATTTTGGATAACAGCAGGATCTGGACACGTCCGCTGTTGCCCTATAACCCAACACCTTGACTCCACCCCTTCCCCCCATACTCACCAAGCCTTATCCCAAAAAACACTCAGACTACAATTGTTGGTAATTAACCGCAGCTCAATTTATTAATCATAACAATTAACATAGTATAATTTCCATTCTAACATTAGTTAACCTAAACTCCCAGAGCTCCTCCCGAGCTACCCATAACATCAGTGCCCTCGACCCTGCCACCCCAGCAAGGGTCAGAGGGGTGGCATGTCCCTCATGCCCCATTATCCGGGTCACCTGACCCACCAGGCACGGCACCCCGCCGGCCCACCGCTCATCACCGGATGAGCCCCAATGACCCAGTAGCTCGGGAGATCCGCCCCCGAGCTACTCCCAACTACCGGAAAAACATGGGGGTGGGTGGGAGGGAAATCCCGGCTCAGGAGGACCAACGACGGTTGAGTCCTCCACACTCTCCCTTTTATCAATTCAACCGCCCCCACCCCCACCGCGCGCTCCCACTGCCACCAATCGATTTAAACTTGTCCTGCCCTGCACAGTCAATCAACCCGCCCCTCACGCTCACCGCCCCTCCGACCGCCCCAGCCGATGGGCAACACGCAGGCCTGCCAGCCCCGTGTTATCCTACGCCCATCGACACGGGGGTCTCGGGCTACTCTTTTGTAGGTACTTGGAAGGTCGCAGAAAAAAATATTTAATGTCTTATTAAAGAAATGACAATTTGCATGAGGTAAAACTCTTTATAGATTATAAAGCTTTCCTTTTAGCTAAGTCTTAATAATAATATTATAATTTATAGTTAAAAAGACATGTGATCAAGAATCTGTTTGATTTTACTTTTGTGATTATGATAAACATACCGAGGGCCTCAAAATAGTACCTGGCGGGCCGCATGTGGCCCCCGGGCCGCGAGTTTGAGACCACTGGTATGGATATTTAACATACCCAGACCTAAGAATGGCCTGGTAGGATTCCAGTCTGAAGAAAGGAATGATTAAAAAAAACTATTCAGCATTTCGAGTCACAAGAAAACTACAACCAAATTCACACACTTTTCAGACTAGATGGATGCATGTTTCATCTCTTTTTTTAAAATTTTACAATTTACTTGCATAAAATGCTTTCAAGTCCCACACACAGTATTTTATTTTTAGAGTCATATGTGTAAGAAATATTTTTGACCATGATTTGATCACAGTTTATTATTTTGCAAACATCTAAAACAAATTATTTAGGTGGGTTCTTTTCATAATCTGACAGTCAAATACAGTACTTTAGTATAGACTGAATAACATAGTCATATCTCAGTATTACTTTTTATTTTTTATAACTTTTTATATCAGAACCCTCTTGTGTCAGTCACTTTGTATATAAGCTGATGTCATCACAAAGTTCTCCAGTGATGTCAAGATGAGTCTAACAAAGCTACACTGTAATGTTTATGATTAAAGTTATAGTGGGAGCTTGAGTCATGAAGGACACGGTAAAGATGCTGAAAGGCAAAAAATAAAGAAGCGTATTCATAGCCTGGTTGGAGGAAAACATCAATCTACTAACTTTTCTCTCTAAAAATCCTCTTTAACTCCTCCCCCCCCCTTTTTTACAAAACCACGGAAGCGTTTTTTAGCGCAGGCCAGTACGCTGAATGCTCTGCACTGCTCCCAACACTCATAGAGTTCCTATGAGCATCTGGAGCAGCGCAGAGCATTCAGCATGCCAGCCTGCGCTACAAAACGCTTCCACGGTTTTGTAAAAGGGTGAGGAGGGGGGGATAAATATGATGGTAATGGAAGTCATGCTACTGAAAGAAAGGGATACTTAAAAAAATAATGATCAACTAACACAGGGGTAGGGAACTCCGGTCCTCGAGAGCCGTATTCCATGTGGGTTTTCAGGATTTCCCCAATGAATATGCATTGAAAGCGGCGCATGCAAATAGATCTCATGCATATTCATTGGGGAAATCCTGAAAACCCGACTGGAATACGGCTCTCGAGGACCGGAGTTCCCTACCCCTGAACTAACAGAAGGTAGATTCACAGCAAAGACCATGGTCTTTTTAAATTAGCATGCACTCACGAAGTCATACTATAGCTAAGCTTAATACCATGCATCATTTACTAGGGAAAACTGCATGTTTGCTGCTCCAACCTAATAGTCATACTATTCTAAGCCCTTGACTGCATTATTGTAATTATCTGACTTTTATACCTATGTGATAGATATAAAAGTAGGACCATTGCAATAATCCAGTCAAGAGCTTAGAATAGCATGGATAGCTAACCAAGTATCAGATTAGACCAGCCATCGATTGTATCCAAGCTATAGATCTAAGATGAAAATAAATCAATTTGACATCTTGGGGAATGTGTTTATTAAAGGATAAAGCAATGTCAAAGACACCACCTTCATTTTCAATGACTTGGGGAAAGGTAATGCTATTTCCATTGAGTTTAATTTCCACAGGACTTCTTCAGTGCCTTGAGGTTGTGGGATCGAATTCTAGCGCTGTTCCTTGTGACCCTGGGCAAGTCACTTATTCCTCCGTTGGCCCGGATATAAAATAAGTACCTGTCTATGTGGGAACTGCTTTGAATGTGTAACCGCCAAGAGGCGGTTCACAAGTCCCAATCTCTTTCCCTTCTTTTTTCACTTTCAAATTTTACTTTAAGAATTTAGGGCAGTTAAGAACCGCAGAGCTGAACTTTATCAGGTCATGAAAACGGCAGCGCCAAAAAAAAAACAAAAAATACTTGCAGGATCCTGAAATTGGGAAGGCAAGGTTACCTTCAGCAGTGCATAGACGTATCAGCTTTCACGTCTGTATAAAATAGAAAAGAAGTGATAAGTGCAATAAATGCTTAAGAGAATTCAATCAAACATAGAGCCTCGTGCTATTCTACGGCTGATATGGGATGGCCAGGATAGAAAAATGAAAATACAACAAGGGAATCAGAAGTGACGAATCTATCTCGAGGAGATACAATTTAAAGCAGGCATAGAAGGTGTGTATTATTTACAACAAATTGTCAAAGGCACCCAAAGAATGATATAATCATATGATCAGTGATGCCAAAGGCACCCAAAAGATCAAAACAAACCAGAAAGAAGCTATTCCAGGATCTCTAATCAATGGGCTTTGCTAGATCCACCTGGATTGGAAAACCTCAGGCAAGTTTTTGTTTTGCTTTTCCCCCAAGATTAGAGCGAAACAAAGTTGTCGCAACTATTTCTAACATGTTTAGACGTATATGGGACACTGAGCAATAATTTGGTCTAACAACCAGAAGGAATTCTTAAGAATGAGAACATCCAGTCCTAAAAGCCAGTAACCAGAGACGTTAATAAAGTTGATGATGGTGGCCAGCCTGAAATCACCAATGCAATAGCCAAAATTATGTACTGTTTATAGTTTCCAGATCAACACATGCTTCAACTTGGGGAAGCGAGGGAGTACAGCTGATGGTACTTTGGCAACCCCTGCTGGTGCAAGAGCAGATGATTCAGAAAAGGCTTCCCTTCCTTCCTTGCGTCACTCAAGCCAGCCTTTTGGGCAGACGGGTTAAGAAGTCTGAAAAGGATGGGGGATGGGGGGGATACATGGATAAGGGTACATCTATACGCCCGATTTAAAAAAGAGATGTAGCAAAGATGAGAAAACGTAAACGGGCATAACTGAAAAGAAATCAATCAGCTGTCATAGTTGAGCAACTTTCTAGATGAGATTGGGAGGGGAGTGACAGCTGAAAGGGGAACAGGAGAGTTTCCGAGTTACATGCACTTTTTTTCTGCTTACTTTTCAGCGTCACATAGTTCTGAACTGCACTTTGAGTGAGGATTAACACTAACACAGTACGTAAATCACATTCAGTACAATAATAAAACATATTGAATCAAAGGACTTTATAAGGACTGGCAGTTTTCAACTACACCAGAAAAAAAACACTTTTTTGTCTTTTTGTAGGCCAGCATAAGAGCTGCTCCAGAAAAGTTTTGAAAATGTTGACCTCCTCAAGATTCCCTAATAACTCCTTTGATATCCTGAGATGCGCATTGCATAAAATACATCTGGAAAATGATGATTCTATTAGAGACCAGTGTCGGCAGTGAAATTGAAGACATCCTTATATCATTGCATACTGGAAAACAAATGCAAAAGTGCTACTTTAGCCTCTCACTAAGCTGACCGGGAGGTTTCACCGCTCTCTTCTTGCCCCCCACTTCTGTAGTCACCTAGCTAAGGCTCTTACCATGGGTAAACAAGCTAATGTGTGAGTTTGCTGTACAGCCGAGCATGATTTCTGATCTCTGCCCTGCCTTCACTGCTGGAAGCTACAGGGGAGCCCTGATGCTACACTTTCCCTCACTTCTCTCTGATGATGAATGGATTATTCGCCTCTACCCAGGACAGAAAGATGACAATCAGACTTTTCATTGTATAAGCTTTCACTGTAGACAATGCTGAAAAACAGAAATGATTTGCTTAAGTGCAGAAGATCTTCAGGGACACGGGGGGAACTTAAGCACATTGTAAAACAACGCCTTCATTAGGGCACTGAAAGAAGATAAGGAAAAATCTTTTTTTTTTAAAAACCCAACCTCCTAGACTTTCCGTGTCAACCATCTAACTCTATTGAAACTGCTGCAAAGAACCTGCTTTTTTTTAAAAAAAAATCACAATCCCCCTCTTTTACTAGCGCGCCTTAGTAAAAGGATCCCAATATTTTTAAAATATCATTGCAAATGAAGTATGCAACAATAAAGAGCCTTCTACATATGTTTAGATAATACATTTATTTGCAAACATATGACTATTAATATAGGCAAGTTTAAATGGTTGTAAGGTATTGAAACTTTAATGCCACAAGTGGCTTCTGCTTAAAGGCACATCAACCTCATCACAAGTGACACTTCATGGTAAAAAGGTGTAGTAAGATTAAAATAAATTTGCTAACCCAGCCATCTTGTAGAATGAAATACAGAACGCAGATATTTTCCTTAGCTAATATTACATTTCTATAAAAGTGATTTTAAATGTGTAACTTTTTTTCTTAATATTGCACCCAGGTTTATTCTCATTTAATTGGATCAGTTGCCAAATTCATTATACAGCAGAGAATTATATCATCATTACAAGCCACTAAACTGACAGCTCCGCTTGTACCAATACATAAATCAGCCTATCCCCAATAACCGTCAGAGAAACACTTCCAACTATATGAGTGCTAAGCCCAACAAGCTTGCATGGGCCAAAGAGCAGAACGTCAATGCTATCATGATATCAGACAAATCACCCCAGCATTTAATGTTAGAATCAGAAGGCCTTTGCTCTGGAGTAACAGAATATGACATCATAACTAAAAAGAATCTCCACTAAGCAGTTTCCTATTCACAGGCAAGATGACCAAAGCACCACTTGCTTTCTAACCCTACTTGTATACAAGCTTGACTCAATTAAGCCTTTTTAACTCCCTCTTGCCAATAGTTTTACGATCAAATAAAGGTAATATATCCAAACCTCTCTTCAAATACTTCAAGCCACTTACCTGGGAAGTGATAATGAAATTATGGTACAACAAGTAAGATTATATATACAGTATATGTACAACATATATTGTTGCACCAATAGTCCATAATTGTGATTTTAGAGTAGACAATGCATTTCTGGTATAATATAAACGACTAACCACACACACACCCCCAACACACCTACAGGAATATATATATATATATATATACATTTATATATATACAGTATATTAGCAATGAACTGTTGGAGTGACCAATAACAATGACTAAACTGCTCTTCGGAGTGGACTCACAGCTTCAGAGACCTACAACTGCAAACTATCAAGCAATTTTCCAGAAGTATAGCTACAGGTACCTGAGCTGTATAACCATCTCACCCTTAGTGAGGAAAAAAAAAAAAAAAGTTAAAGGAAATGTTATAAATCCAGACCGGAAAATAGTCTATGTAAAAGTCCCTGCGGCTGAAAGAAACCGCCTAAGACACCAACCGGGGCACCAGGAGCGCGTCTCAACTGGTTTGCACTCAAACCCATTGATGTACTTATGACGCGGGTTTGGACCGTTTTATATCACGCCGATCATCGCAATTTTCACTTGGTTTGCAAACAAGTTTTGGGTTTTTCGGTGGGTGTTTTTTTTTTTTTTAAATTAAATGTTTGTTTGGGGGTAAGGGGGCGGAGAAAAGAATCCAATTATGCAAATCTGCTCCGGGATAGGTGGTGAATATTCAGTGTGACGATGTAGTGCGATGGTTCAATGCCATAGGTTGCGCCGAAGCTGATTTATGAGGGCGACGTCACTACTACACGTCCTGGTCGTCGCCGAAGCATCTTTGAGGAACTTAATTCAAGTCGCGATGTCCACTTGCTCCAACGACTCCCATTCAGGTTTACTATTTCAAAAGCATCCAGCCTGGGGTGGCTGAGGGGGGGGGGGGAGGTCCTCTGTACTCTTCAGCAACCTTCCATGTCAATGAACAATGGACAGCGATAGGAAGATCACGATACTGATAAGATCACGATACTGATAAGAAGAAAAAAAAAGAAACCCAAAACACCGAACTAAAAACAGTGCTCTTAATTCAAATTCCCATTTATTTATATATATAATATAATTCCCCCCCCCCCCCGAATCCAAACCTCACTACTCTCGCCAGTTCATTGAACTGTTCCCCTCCCCCCCCCCCAAAAAAAAAAAGATCGCTAAACTCAACGATGGCACTCTTATTAGTCCCTTTGCTCTCTCCCTCCTCTGTATCGAGCGGTCAGATCAGCTCCGCAAACGCGGCCCCTGTCGGATTGCTTTGGAAACTGCACAAAAGCTCAACGTGGGGAGGGAGGGAGGGGGGGGGGGAGTGCAGGGCAGGTTCCCAAAACGAGCGAGGTCGGTATTCTCCCCCACGCCCCAAGTCTGCCCCTGCCTCACGCGCCCGCTTGCCTTCTCGTTGTTCGCCCCACGTCTTTGGAGTGACCCGCGGTGGGCCGAGCTCATTCCGCACCAGAGTGAACACGGGGAGAGCTGACAAATCACGTCCTCCCCGCCTAGACATAACATTATCTGCCAAACAGAAACCGTTAAACAATAACGTCCATACAAGTAAATAAGCTACCTTTTGACTGGTTTTGTTTGGGGGGGGGGGTTAATGCAAAGCTCAGGCTATCAGATCTTTGTCTCTTTCTCTCCTCCCCCACCCCACATACACATCATGATTGCAAATGCACTGAATAGCTAAATAGTGTGTTATAAGGAGGCATATTTTATCTATCTGCTTATCACGATCAGCAAGCCTCTAGGAAAAAAAGCAACTTTTTTTCGGTCAGGCTCACCGAAAACGAGGCCGAACTACCTTGGACAAACTATAGTTTATATGCATATATATATTTATTTTTTAATCCCGTTTGGAGCGCACCCTTTAATGTTGGGTTTAACTTGACTCTCCGTATTAACCTCCCCTCATATACGATCTCTGTGATTTCATTTTATCAGCCTCCTTTGCAAAAAAAAGAAAAAAAAAAAACCTGCAACAGATGGACGCAACGAGCGCTGGACTCTGTCTCCTGTCCTCGTCAACGGAACGTTTTTTGTCCCCCCTGAAATCTAAGCGCCTTGTCCCGCCTCCGACCGCGCTGCTCCGTCCCGTCCCCCCCCCCCCGCCCCCCGCCAAACAACCGGAGAACCGGAGCCCCGGGACTGGCCGAACCCGCCACAGCTGCGGTCAGCTGTACTTTCTCCAGCGGGTGCCACCGCCACGGATAGCATGAGCAACAACAAAAAAAAGAAACCCCAAAGAGTTTTCCTCCAAAGCAGAAGGATAACTGCGATTTGTCATTTAAGTTTCCACCCCCCCCCCCCCCTTAAACTTCTTCTCTTCCCCTCCTGCTGTCTCGTAAAAAAAAAAAAAAAAATCGGAATTACTACTACCCGGCAGGTGCTTTTCTGTGCATCCCTCGTGCTTCCAGGAACGCTCTAAAGGGCTTTGGAACCTCCTCTGACATTCGAGGGCTTCCTTGAATGTCACCAGCGTTCCTGCCGCCCTAAAGTGCTACTCGCGGCTCCGATTCAAAGGGGGGTCGACGAGAGCACAAAATGGCAGGTCTCTTAGGCACACTTGGGGGAACTCACAAGTTTGACACATGGCCACGCATCCAGCGCAACCGGATCCCCCTTAGGAGGGGGCCGAAACGTGCGTGGAAAGTCACTTGAACAAAGTTTACAGTGTAACAAACTCCAAAAAAAAAAAAAAAGTTTCCCGGGAAGGAAGTTTACATCGAGCCAGCGAACAGTGAACTCGAGGCACTTGAGATCCGCCGGGCTTTAAACTCGAGCTCAAAGTAACGGTTTTAAAAAGAGAGAGATTAAAAAAATAAAATTAGACTAAAACAAAGCTATGATTCCTCCAGGCTAAGTTCTATAGCGCCATTCAATGGCTTCTCTGCTCCTTTCATTATTGCTGCTTCCCCCCCCCCCCCCACCCCCCCTGACAGCCCTTCTTGCAAACGTCACAGCTATGGATATTTAATTATACTGTATTTTTTAATCACTGTGGCAAACGCAGGCCCCGTTGCGATGATTAAAAAGAAATAATAATACTAAAAAAAATGAGTCCAAACTGACTTTGGAACCTCTTTGATCGCTCACCGAAGGCTTGGCGGCTGCTGAAAAGAGCTTTTTTAAAAAATATATATATATATATACCTTTGTCTTTCTTACCTTATAATCTAAAGCAAAGGCTAGAAGAAACTCCCGCACGTAAACGGAGCGTTGTAAAAAAAGATTGTGTTCAATGAATAATGAAGCATGTCCACATGATTGACTTGATCATTTTCTGGCGGCTGAGGGGGGGGATAGGGGGGGAGAGTGTGGCCCCGGAGCGGCTCGCTCGCCCGCTCCCGGGAGCTCTCGCAACGGTTTCCGACCCCTCCCGGCTCGCGGGCGCTCTATGTCAATCGGTCTCTTTTCGGAATCGGCCCCTGCGCGGATAGCGATCGCCCGGCGTCACGAGACGTTTCCCATCTCTCCGATCGGACTCCCCCTATCTGGTAGGTGAAATGCATTGTACCATTTAAAAAAAAAAAAAAAAAAAAGCACTCCATTGTCGTCTTGGCATAATTCACAGCAACTAGATAGGTCTTGCGGCATTTAGCTTTGATGAGCCAAAAGCTGAACCCTTGATATAATAACCTACAAAGAATGGGCTGCGATCGTCCATTTTTTTTCCCCCTCTCTCTCCGTCTGGCAAAAAAACTAAGAAAGCGTTTAACACCGCGCAGCTTGGGCTTGACCTTGAGCTCGCCTAAACACACTTATTAAAAAATCTAGCCCTTGCCTAAGAACACATTCTGATTGTCAGACACAGATCAGCCCCCCCCCCTCTCCGCCTGTCATTACTTGCATCTAAGCTTATGCTCAAGAAGCACCCCCCCCCCCCAACAAAAAAAAGAACCCCTGCGAGCGACAGATTCTTAAAAAGAGCGTATTTCTTACCTGCTCCTCAAAACTATTTCAAGTCTCTTTCCAAACTCCGGGGGTGGGTGAAATCTTGGCGGACGGCGGGACCCGAGCGTCGGTCCCTGCCCGCGCGCTTAAAGACAAGTAATCAGCGGGAAAATGACGTTGATCTGCACAGTAACCTTGTGGCGTATTTAATGTAAATAAGCTAGTTATGTTGCCAATCGCATGCATGCAAACACGCGAAAGGTCTCGGGCGCTGCGTTTTCTTCCCCCCCCCCCCCCTTCCCGGCGGAGATGCTTCTATTTTGCGCGCGCTGTTTAAAGAGGGGGGAGGACGGGAAGACGGCGGCCGCGATCTGGTCCTAAAAAACAATGCCGAGCGCCGAATGATTATGAAAATATGATTTTAATTAATCACGTAGCAGGCAAGGAAATTAGCATACGGTAATTAAACTTCGAGGGGAACGTCACGGACGGTCTCTGCCTTAAAGGTTCGGCATAATCACGGAAAAGATGGGTTTCGGGGACTTAATTATCGAGCAAATAACTTTTTTGGGTAGCAACTTTAACGTGTTTATCCTCGGGGGCAGCGTTTTAGTAAATAATATATAACCAGGCAAACAAGGTTCAGCTGTGACTGGTGCAGTAGGTTATGTTTCCACAAAGCAAAGGCGGGGGGGGGGGGGGGAGATGAATAGTGACAAATATGGATTCTGTGTCCCATAGTTTGAAAAAAAAGCATGGTGCCTCAATGGACCCTTTGTTGTGGGATTATATCATGATTGTGGTGTAATTATGGGAAAAGGATTTAGTAATAATAGCAAGTATCAAAATACACCAGCGAGCAGCTTGTTTTAAAGAAAAGGCTTGCATCTAACATTAGGGGCATGATAATGGCAATTTTTTTTAATTTATTTTTTTTTAAAGGCAAGATCCTAGAGGTCTGACAAATAGGACAAAAAAGAAAAAGAGACCGCGAGAGACTCAGAGGTGCATGATGAAGAAGAGATGAAGACAGATTATTCCAAAATACAGGGACACTTAAAACATTGATTTAGGCAAAGGCTAGTTTCATCTCGCATGAAATGAGTTCCCATAAAGATGACGGGGGTACATTTAGGACATCAGTGTGGCTGGAACAACGAATGGTGGGGAGCGGAACCCCAATCACGGAAACGGGACCATCAAAGTCCGAGGAAGCAGGAGTTCATTGCTGTCCCGATCCGATCTGTTCCTCTGATCTGAAAAAATTAAAAAAAAAATAAAAATGAGATCAGGACGGGTCAAACTTTCTGCTTAAATTTGTGCATTTTATTCAACATTGCCACCTTTTGCCCTCTTAGAGGGTTCTGCAGTTTTAAAGAGAAAAAAGATGTTTATTCTTTTCCGGAGGATGCTTTTTAGCCAGATAATACAGTATATTTGGGGTTTGTTTGGGATTTTTTTTAAATTTTTTTTTTTTTGCACAATACAATGTATGTTAGTCTATATTGCTTGCTTGCCCTCAAATAATCCTTTAATACCCCAAAATGAAGAAAGGGATCATTTTGGTCTAAGATATTTGTAAGTGAACTTTTTTTTTTTTAACCCAGTATTTTGTCCATATGGGCGTTCACTGTAAGATGAGATTCCCATAACAAAAAAAAAAAAAAAGTTTGGGAATGTATTCTCATTTTCTAGTCTGATGTGTATGAAATTTTCTTTGAACAAATTCCAAAATACCAGCATTTTCTTTCTATAGATATTAGCATAGCAATCACATCAATAATATCACTGCCTCTAAGGGAATGATAACTAGAAGCACTGGGGGTGTCCTTTATTTCAATTCTTCTTGCATCGACTGATTATATTCCGTCTTCTTTTGAACTTGTTATTGTAAGTCAAGTGATTCTTTATAAGTGACAGCGTTGACAAAGAAACGAGGATGGGAAAGCAGGTCGAAAGGAAGTCGACATATGGACCTCAAAAAGGCAGTTTTTGCACAAGATTTTTAACCCTATGTCAGCCGAACACTGAGCCTCTGTATAGAGATAACTAGGGGGAATATCTCTAAGAAGCCACAAGCTTCTTTTTCTTAATTTTTTTTTAAGGTTGCGTTTCATATTTCTTTCTCTTATTTTAGTTTGCCAAAACTACTGCACGGCATTCACAGGAAGGCAGTGCCAGAAAACTAATGCTGTTGCAGAAACAGTCATTTGGTTAGGGTGTGAAATAATACAGTTTAGGAAATCAGACACGGTTGACAAATATTATAAACCAGAAAGACTCAGTACTGGGTGCATGTGTACATGGATAAATTGAGGGGACTTTGCCAAGTGATTGACCATCAAGACTGTTTTACATGCTCAGGAAGGCACTTATAGAATTGTCCCAGTATATGTATACATATAAAGGTAGGTGCATAGAAATCATACTTTTATGTGAAAGCATGCAGGTCTCTTTTTTGAGGGGGGGTGAGAATGGGCAGAAATAGGTAGAAAATGTAAGTCTCCCTTCAACTTTGGAATCAAGGAAACTCTTATATCTTGGCATCCCAAGTCCTCTAAATTTTCTTCACACTTCTACCTCTAACCCTCTGTTGTAGTTCCTTCCTATTTCTCCTACTGTAAACTGCGTCGAGCTCTACGAACGTGGAGATGATGCGGTATACAAACCTAAGGATTAGATTAGATTAGATTAGATTAGAAAATGTGGGATTGGCAGTTCTGTATACATTTTATAAAATGCATGCAATTGATTTAGTTTCTACCAGCACTTAACTGCCTTGGAGCAGGTGTAACTTTATGCGAGAGCTTTTCATAGGGCATTTTTATATTTATAAAGGCACTTAGGTATCTGCATTGACTTTAAATGAGCGGCCACTGAAAAGTTCTCAGCCCAGCCAAGAAAAGAATGATGTGCAGCCCTGAAACGTTCAAGTTATTCTACACTTTTCTTGACATTTTATTCATTTATTTATTTATTCATTCATTAAATTTTCTATACCGTTCTCCCAGGGGAGCTCAGAACGGTTTACATGCAGGTACTCAAGCAGTTCTCCCTCTCTGTCCCGGCGGGATCACACTCTATCTAACAAAATGTTTCAGGACAAGTGTGGGAGAGCTTGTACGACCCGTGGCTCCACACCATTCTTTTCTTGGCCGGGCTGAGAACTTTTCCGCGGTCCCTCATAAAACAGGTGCGGCTGAGGCCCTGAGGTTTGTTTGTTTCTCTGTATTGCTTATTATTGGATTTATGAAATACTTTTATGGGAGATTATATGGATGTAAGTCTGTATTATCTATCATCTTCACTAGGTGTGCAAAAAAACGAAAAAGTGACTGCATCTCTTGCCTTACCATAGGCTGGATACTTTAATACAAAAGAGACGGGCCACACAACGGAGAAAACAAAGTGGAATAATGGGAGCTGGACTGATTCCTGTGCTGGAAGTTTTGCTTTATTCTTGGACAATATATCTTAGCATGTTTTTTTTTCACATCTGAGCTCCCTAATGGTCTTATAGAATGAAATGTCCAGACTTCTGAAGCCTAATATGGACTGGCAGGTACCAAAATACAGCTTTGGCTAAGCAGGAGCAAATGGTCTTTTATAAAGTTGCTAGGGAATGTAGGGGTCCTTTTAGTAGGGTGAAGGAATGGATTTGGCATTCGCTAATAAAAGTAGCACATGCTGAGGGTACATTCTACATATGTCACCCAAAAAGTCAGCCCCGGAGAAGTCAGCACTTAGAGCTCCTTTTATTAAGATGTGCTAGCGTTTTTAGCGCGTGCAAACCCCCGCGCTAAATGAAAAATACTAATGCAAGCTCTAAGGAGGCGTTAGCATCTAGCACGCGCGCTAAAACCGCTAGAGCACCTTAGTAAAAGGCGCCCATAGTGTGATTCTATAAATCGCCTCCAGAGTTAGGCACAATTTATAGCATCATGCATAGTACATGTCCCTGTGAATAACATTCCGGCGCAGGCATTTATGCCAATGAAAACCAGGCCTAAATGCCTACACCTTAGTTGTGCGTGGATCGGGCATATTCTATATCAGTGTGCCTAACTTTCAGGATTGCCAGTGACCCACCCATGTTCCTCCCCTGTTCATTGACCCTTTCGAGATCCGCACACTAGAGTTTACATACACCATTTTATAGAATACACTTAGAAAGTTCAGTGTGTAAATTCTAATTAAGGCCAATTAATGTCAATAATTCCTTTCTAATTGGCAATTATCAGCACTGATTGGTTGTTAAACAATTAAAGGAAAGGGGAAGGGATGTAATATACACTTCTCCCTCCGTATCCGCGGTTTCTGTATCAGCGGATTGGCTTATTCGTGATTTTTCGGCTGCTGACTCCGCCCCCCCTAATTTTCATCACTGAACCCGGCGTTTCACATTGGAAATTGCTGTTCCCGGTGGTTCATGGAAGAAATTGCTGCTCCCGGTGGTACCTGAAGGACATCGCTGCTCCCGGCATTGTACGGAGCAAATCGCAGGTCGGGTTATTCATGGTTCATTATCTTTTTCAGATCTATTTTACTGAAAAACTGCAAATAACATGCAAAAAGTTATTCGCGGTTTTTCGGTATTCACGTCTATGTTCTGCCCACATCCCCCAGTTACACTCAAAGAAGTTTACATATTATATACAGGTACATATTTTCTATCTGAGGCAATATAGTTTTAAGTGAAATGCACAGAGTCACAAGACTCTGCAGTGGAATAGTGAACCCAGTTCTCCAGGCTACTCCTCCACTCCAATTAAGTTACGTGCACAAATTGCCAACGTGCACGGATTTGTGCACACAGCTTTGGCCAGGTCTTCAGTCTTCTGAACTTGCTTCCAACTGGACCCGCTTTGATTGCAGCTGCTCTCGGGCGATGCCAACAAGTTGCCACTCTGTGTGACTGCCTACTTTGCCCTGATGGTTAAGCTACTCGTGGTTGGCTTCATCTGTTTTTTTTTTTTTTTGTTTGTTTTTTTAGCTCCAGGAGGCTCTAATAAGCTTACAAAAATAAGGGAAGTGCTCCCTCCCAAAAAAAAAAAAAAAGAATTGTGTTTGCAAACATAAAAACAGCAGGATGAATCTGTAGAGCAAACGTTTCCTTCTTGTGTGAATCCAAGACACTGTTAGGCATGAAGCATACATACATGAATAAGGCCTAGAATTTTCGATGTTTTCTCGATCTTAAGTTTCTCACCTGTGGTCAACACCAGGTCTGTGCATGGTAACGAACTATAGTCACCAAACCAAAGTTTAAGGAAGTTCTTCTGTGTCCATACGCTCAGATAATCAATAGGCCTCATTAGGTACTGTACGGTATCCTATCCCGCCCACTGCATCACAGCCAAATAGGGAAAGCAATGGACAGGACATAATTTTGGAGCCCCTGACGCCCTGTGCAGCTGCATTGCCTGCACATACAGTAGCTCACTACAGCCCTGTCTCCATATCCTGCTGATTCAGACTTCTATCTTCCCTACAGGGTGAAGTGGGCAGGGGGGGGGGGGGGAATTAACCCCTACAGTTTTGTAAATCCTGTCCTAAATGCTGTGCAGCTAATTTAGTAGTGTTCTTTCGTAAAAGGACCCCTTCAGAGAGGAAGAAAAAAGTAAGTGTTGCAAATGGTCATGTGTTTATCTTTTTTAAATCCTGCACTGTCTTTCTAAAGCTTTTTTCAGTCTTGCTCAGGTGACAATAAAAATTTGAATGCGCAACCAGGCAGAAAGATGCAGTTGCAGTCGCTGACGTTCCCAAGACGCATTGGCTGTGGCCAAGGCCCCTGGTTTCCTGCGCAGCACGGTCCTAGATTCTGCAGAAGCTTTGAAGGATTAGACGATTTTGTGCCACGGTTTTCAAAATGCGCGGTGGCCGTGTTAGTCTACGTTCCAAGGTAATATCTAGAAATAACTGAATGCATTTTGGGGATCTTTTACTAAGCGCGCTAGCCGATTTAGCACGCGCTAAATGCTAACACGTCCATAGACTATAATGGGCGCATTAGCATTTAACGTACATTAGCATTGCTAAATCGGCTAGCGCGACTTAGTAAAAGACCCCCTTTAATATTAGCTTTCAAAGGTAACCCCTTTTCAGAAATATCAGCATTCCAGTGACAGTCTCACAGGGAGGGGTGGATGGGTAGGAGACAGTTTGTAATGGGAAAGAAAGCCAAAGTCTTTGTTAAGTCCGGTATCATTCTGATTTCAAGGGTCTTACGTTCTTGGATTGTCCTAAAATTTCCTTTTAGTATTCACACCATAAAATCATAGGTGCAGTGGTCAGTTTTTCCAAACGTGTTGTCCGACAGAGGTGACATCCTGGTTGGCATTGCAATTTTTAACATGATATCTGTAAATTGATCTTAGTCTTTAGCATCTGACCTGTTTCACCCTTCTTTGCAGTTTTTGCATGGGATGATATGCACCACATTAGAAGATGAGCAAGTGAAGAATTCCCTTATGTTAAATGTTTTTCCCATACGAGTGACTGTGGGATCCCATGAGATATGCTTACATATCCCACCCCACCCCCACACACCTTTTTTGCAAAACCGTAGCACAGTTTTTAGAACCGGCCATAGTGGTAACAGTTCCGATGCTCATAGGAATTCTATGAGCGCTGGAGCTGTTTACGGTCTTGTAAAACAGGGGGATAGTTTGCAGCTTGTTATATTGCAAGGATGAGTGCCATTTTCTTCTTTGTGGATTTGTGTGGGGAGTTTGTTTTTTGCCAGTTTCTGTTTCAGATTAGGTGGCTGACGGAAGGAATGTGGTAGCAATTCTTCAGCATGTTTGCATCTAGATCACTGGTTCTCAACCGCTGCGTTGGGACACATTGGTGTGCTACCAAGAGCTGGGAGGTGCGTGTGACCAAAAATGTGACAGCAAACTTGAACTTTTCTTAGCAACCATGTATGCAGCAGGTTGGGAAGAGCTGATATCACCCGACAAAACATTCTTTCTTTCCTTGTGTTGTCTAAAGAAAAATATTAACTGGAAGGTTATGAAGGTATTCCAAATAGAGGTTTATCACATTTTGAATAAACTGTAAACTGATAACCCAGAAGTCAGGTGCTTGACATCTCCACAACTAGTGCTCACTTCTGCCACCAGCCTCAAATGGAATTGTTACAGGCCTCCAGTCCACCTCTCCCTCTCCTCCTCGTCACCACCACCATTGCTTCTGCATTTTCTGTGTGGTATAGTGGTTAGAGCTACAACCTCAGCACCCTGAGGTTGTGGGTTCAAATCTCACACTGCTCCTCGTGACCCTGGGCAAGTCACTTAATCCCCTTAAACAGGTCTTAATGGAAGAGAAACATCGTCCAAATCACTTTATTTACCAGATAGTAAAGAGATCTATTTAATTATAGACTGCTTGTTTGCACGGGGAAAAGCATCAGATCCCCGCACACCACCAGAGCGAATCTTGAGACAATGCTAGATAGGGACGTTACTTCATAGGCTCAAAAACCCCTCAGAACGTTATTCTTAAATTGTTGGCAAAATGAATGCAGTGAAAATCACTGAATCCCCCATTGCCCCAGGTACATTAGATAGAGTATGAGCCTACCAGGACAGATAGAGACAAATGCTTGAGTACCTGAATGTAAACCACTTAGGTTATACGTGGTATATAAATACTGAAATAAATATTATTGGTATCAGCAATGAAATAATATATAGGAAGGGAGGAGGGTTTAAAAATGGGTTCAGCTATAAATTGTAGTGCTCACTGTGTCTCACAGGTGAACAATGTCTGTCAGGTGTGATGGTTCAGATATGTGCTACTTACTAGGTTGAAAGCAGAGTGGAACTGCAAATTGATAGCCTGGAGCTTTGGCCGTGAAGCAGTGGTTTCATGCCATGAAACGATCGTCGGCCTGGGGTTATGTTCAGTGCTTTTTCCATGACTTTTTTTCTTGGCTATTTTGAGTCTCCCACCTGCCAGTATTTAACTTTTGAGAAAGTTTTTGCCTGTGATGTCAGGGCGGAAGAGTGTGGGTACACCTCTCCGCTGACCTGAGGCTTTTCTTTCGCTTTAGTATCATACTTACTGGGCCATAGATAGTATATTTCTCACACTGGAGTGACTTTTGTTTGTTTTTTGATCTACTTACTAGGCAGCCATTCAAAAAATAGACAATATTTTGCCCTATGGTCTTCAGGAAGATTAACCACATCTCCTAACTTTACTTAGATAAGTATTGATGAATTTAATTGGATAAAGTTATCCAGTTAGCTGTAGGACAACCTCTACTAGTTAGACAGCAGCACTACTGTTCCCTCTAAGCTAAGTGGGAGTTCCCCACCTACAGTCTTGGCCAATGGGGGGGGGGGGATGGGTGCTGTTTCACTATCACATGTTCAATAATGAAGGACAGGCAAGCTCTCTCTGCAGGACTCCAGGGAACCAGCCTGGCCCTAGTGATTGAAAACACAATATTGAAGCACCACTGCCACCCACTGGCAGTAATGCAGTTGGAGGACTCCTGCTCTGCTTGGAAGGAACAGTTGATAGCACTGATATTCAACTTGGCTCAGCTAAACTCCAACCATGCCCCCAGATTGCTTGAAACTTTGCTTCTGAATAACTAGGTACATTTTGTCTTGTCAATGAGTTTGTCAGATAAAATTTAAGAGGGGGGTGGGGAGGATGTGGAAACAGGAAGATTGGTCTGAGTACATTCTAAGATTACCCAGACAAGTCACTTTAATATTAGCCTCCAGATGTTTGTATGTGCTAAAATAATGGGGCCAATAGTTAAAGGGACTAGAGCTTTCCTGGATTTTCAGTGGCATTTTCTGCAAAATGTTGCTGAAAATCACCATAAACAGCACTGGAATGATCCCGGGAGATGGGAGGGAGCAGGGGTGGTCCTGTCAATCATCTGGTTCGCAGTGATATTCAGTTCACTAACTGCATAATTATGCAGAGAAAGTTGGGACAGCAAACTCCCCCCCCCCCTTATCAAGCTACGCTAGTGGTTTTTAGCACAGGCCGTGAGGTAAGTAGGAATTCTATGAGCGTCAGAACATTTATCATGCCGGCTCACAATAAAAAACCTCTAGTGCACCTTGATAAAAGGGGCCCTTTGTCTAGTAAGCTACCTGGATATCAGACTGAATATACCCAACATCAGGATTGCGCCAATAGTCAGGGCTGAATCTGGATTTTTAGTGCCAGTCACTCTATCCAGATACCTGGCATGGAAAATCCAGATTTAATGGTCAATACTTAAAAAATGTCAATCACCTGGGCTGAAAATCAGTGGAAAAAATATATTCCTGATTTTGTTAGCTGTGCATTTCCTTTTTGTCCTTTCATAAATTTACATTCATTTCTTTGCATTTTTACTTTTCTCTCTTTTCTTGCAAGCGTGCCTTTTAGTTTTTCTCTTGCTCCCATGCATTGCCTCCTCCTTCCCATTATCCACTTCCTCCTTTCCTCCATTTCTTCCTTTCTCTCCTTGCATTCTCCGCTAGTTCTTCACCTTGTTTCTATCCATTATCCTCTATGACATCACTAAACTCTTTATTTCCTGTGCAAGTATCATGCCTGCCGAGAGCAACTCAGAGTTTTCAATGATTACCAGAATTCTGAGCTGTACATGAGGAAATGTGCTTCTACTCACAAAAATGCATGGCTTATTGTACTGATAGCAGCAATAGAGCACAAGCAAATATTTTGGCAGTTTTCCAAATTCCACTGCTGCAGGTGTTAGATTTTGTGACCACCATTGCTACATTATAGCATCAGAGTCAGGGCAGATTAAGGTAGAGGCAGAACAGACACATGGCTGGACAACCTCTACTAGTTAGACAGCAGCACTACTGTTCCCTCTAAGCTAAGTGTGAGTTCCCCACCTACAGTCTTGGCCAGTGGGGGGGGGGGGTGCTGTTTCACTATCACATGTTCAATAATGAAGGACAGGCAAGCTCTCTCTGCAGGACTCCAGGGAATCTGCCTGGCCCTAGTGATTGAAAACACTATATTGAAGCACCACTGCCACCCACTGGCAGTAATGCAGTTGGAGGACTTCTGCTCTGCTTGGAAGCATAAATTAATTCAGAGATTCCAAAGGTGGGTATTTGCACTTGTAAGTCAGCTGCTGGCAGAAAAGTGGGAGGGAAGGATGACCAGAACCACTTGCTGAAGTCTCTATTCTCCCCCATCCCCTGTGCTTTGATCAGTTGTTTTCAAACTTGTCCTGAGAGTCACCAGCTAGTCAGGTTTTCAGGGTATTACTAATGAATATGCATGAGAAACATTTGCATATAATGCATATTCATTAGGGATATCCTGAAACCGTCTAGGGCAGGTTTGAGAACCACTGCTCTAGATAGTAGGAGTCAGTGAACAACGCCTTGTTATTTTGTTTTCCTGCAGCCTGATCCATATGTAGCCCCATTTGTGAATGTTTTAAAATACAGTACTCTCCACGATCATGTGGTTCAGTGTTTGCGGCCCCAGTCATTCGTGGTTTTTTTCCCCTCTGCAAAAATATCCTCTGTCTGCCTCTTCCATGATCTGGGACACCACCGTGTACATCCTCTGGCCCCATGATCCGCTTTGCCGGACCAGCGATCCCATCCCGGTGTCGAAGCCGCAAGCACCACTGCCCGCATCGGCACTCGCAGCATCCGCCCCTGCAGCTCTCCCCCACGCCTCTGATCCTCGCTCCTAAACCGCATTCAGTTATTACGGTTTTTCAAAATTTGCGGGTGCTCCTGGAATGCAACCCCTGTGAATTTTGGGGGCATACTGTATACACTGTAGATCTGCTACAATGCAGATCATTTATATTATGGTGAGAAAGGCATAAGATACTTTATTGCTTTGGGCTCACCAAAGAGTTAATCCTGCCTTGTTCAGAGTCTTAATAATTAAAAGTTCCCCATGGAGATAGTGAACAGCTCCATCAAAGTGAGTCCATGTCAAGCAAAAACATGTTTCTTCATACAAGACCGTCAGCTAGAAATGTGCCCCATGTGACACATACCATACCATATCATTTCTTATATCCCACAAACTTTCAGTATGGATTCATTATGGTTTGCAATAAGCTTATAAGAATGAAAAGTCAGTTTCTGGAATCAATAATAATAATTTTTTTTATATACCGCCTAACCAGCAGTTCATAATGGTTTACACAATAGGTACTCAGCATACAATATAATAATAACATCATACATAATAAAATTCTAAGTAACTAATACAAGCATTAAAACTAATGAATACAAAAAAAACCACAATATAAACTAAACTAAGTATAGATAAAAAGATTAAAAGTACATTATAACTACACGATAATATGAAAATCAATAATGTATACTGTATTGTTTGATTAAGTGGGTTTTAAGATCTTTTCGAAATTGATAGTAAGTATGAAATGGAGACACAAGAAGATTCAAACATGAATTCATTAATCCTGCTTGGAATGCTAAGGTCCTATCCCAAAATTTTTTGTAACGACATGCATTTGCTGAAGGAAAATAAAAACAACTAGATCTATGAATATTTTTCTTAGAAATAAAAAAACACTAAAATGAGAAACAAGGTAAGTCAGTGCTAAGCCAAATAAAACTTTAAAACAAATGCATCCAAATTTAAATAACACTCTAGCCTCAAGTGGACAGAATATCATGAGAGTTACAAGATGAAGAAATATGTCTTTAAAGTTTTCCTAAAGTTATAATAAGAAGGGGGCTGACGTAAATTTGAAGGTATGCTATTCCAGACCTTAGGGTCCTGGAATTTGAAAGTGAAACACAGGAACATAGGGCTCCATTTACAAAAGTGTGCTAGCATTTTTAGCGCGCGCTACCTGAAAAACTACCGTCTGCTCAAGAGGAGGCGGTAGCGGCTAGCGCGCATGGCATTTTAGCGCACGCTATTCCGTGCGTTAAGGCCCTAACGGACCTTTGTAAAAGGAGTCCATAGAAACATGACGGCAGATCAAGGTCAAATGGCCCATCTAGTCTGGACTCAAAAAGATTTTTTCCTTTGAATCTGTTGGGGAGAGAGGAAGTACTTAATCAAATTCACAATGAAACAAGTCTAAGTTATCCAAAGATCAAATCGATACGAACTTGTAAGACTTAAGAAGATGTGACCATACTGTACTCTCAGATACCTGCTTGGTGAATCATCAAAGCCGTAATCGGCTTCTTCAGGGGTCATAATTTGTGCAACTTGACTCGGTTAACGAGTCAAGTTGCACAAATTATGACCCCTGAAGAAGCCGATTACGGTGAAACGGGTCCCCGTAGGGTTTAAGATATCACTACAGCAAATATTTCCAACATCACTAAGATAAGTGTGTTGTTTGAATGTCACATTTCTGATTATTTATTTGAAGCATTTTTGATAACTTATTTGAAGCACTTTTAGGGGAGAGAGGAAGGCCAGCTTAGGCATTGTGTTGCTCTTGAGTGTTGAAAAAAGGATTCAACCTTAATATCTGATAGAAGACAATGAAAGATTTTTTTTCCATAAATTGCCTTATAGATCATGCAAGGGATCTTAAACTGAACTCTTTTCTCCATTGGCAGCCAGTGTGGTTCTCTCAGCAGTGGACTAGCCATCTCGAAATGGCCTACTCAAAATATTAATCTAGCCGTTGTATTCTGGAGTAGCTGCAATCTCTTGTATTCCTTTTCTGTGATACCATAATATAATGAGCTACAGTAATCCAAATAGGAGAGTATTCAGAAACTAGTTTGGATTAGGACGGGTCTTATCATCCTTAGTTGTCTTAATCTGAACAAAAATTTCTTGACCAAGGAGTTGATCTGGTCTCCAAAGGTTAGATAAAAATACAGAAAAATGGCTAGAAATTTTTATGCTTTAAGTTTCTCACCTGTGGTCAACACCAGGTCTGTGCATGGTAATGAATTATAGTCACCAAACCTAAGAACTTTAGTTTTTAGTTTATTAAATTTAACTAAGTTCTTCTGTGTCCATACACTCAGATAATCAATAGGCCTCATTAGGTACTGTACGGTATCCTATCCCGCCCACTGCATCACAGCCAAATAGGGAAAGCAATGGACAGGACATAATTTTGGAGCCCCTGCCGCCCTGTGCAGCTGCATTGCCTGCACATACAGTAGCTCACTACAGCCCTGTCTCCATATCCCGCTAATTCAGATCCTTCAGTTTTGTGAAGTTTTTTCAGCAACTGCTTTCAATTTCAACAAGAACGTCTGCATCACTAATAATAAAACCCTAAGCGCGCATGCGCGCTCCTACCTGCGTGATCCGTAGCACTGTGGCAGGTAGGAGTGCGCATGCACCCTTAGGGTTTAATTAGCTTAGGAGGAAATGCCCGGGGCCTCCGGAGCGCAGGGGGGTGGCAGCGACAGAGGCAGCGCGGGCCGACAGGTGGCAGCGGAGGAGAAGCAGCGGCACTGGTGGCAGGAGCAGGAACTCTGAGGGGAGTGGGACCATGGATTTATCACGAGGCGATGGGTGGCGGAGGAGGAGGAACAGCAGCAGCAGCACTGGCAGCAGCAGCAGCAGTATTCTGAGGGGAGTCAGGGGGGAGGTAACAGGAAGGGAGGCCTTCTGCTGGACAGGGGGGAGCAGGCAAGGGGTGGTGGTGGACAGCCGAGGAAAGAGAGAAACAGAAAAAAAGAAAGACAGACAGACAGACAGAAAGCGGCCAAGGAGAGAGAGAGAAAGAAAGACAGACACACACATCTATTCTAGCACCCGTTAATGTAACGGGATTAAAGACTAGCATTTACATAAGAAGATAAGAATATCCTTACTGGGTCAGACCAATCATCCATCTAGCCTAGTAGTCCATGTTCACAGTGGCCAATCCAGGTCACTAGTAGTTGGCAAAAACCCAAATTGTAGCAACATTCCATGCTACCGATCCATTACTATTAAACAACATTTAGGGCCCCTTTATCAAACCCAGGAGAGCTTTTGATCACGGACCGGTAAGATAAATGCTCCAATGCTCATTCAATTCCTACGAGCATCAGAACATTTACTTCACTAGCCCGCAGTAGAAAGCTCTACCCAGGGCAGGATTAATTCGTCGAGGGCCCCTAGGCACACTAGTACACTGTGCCCCCTACCCCGCCCCACCCCACTATGCGCCCAGGCGGAAACAGGAAGCTGCGTCAGAGGAAAGCTTTGGGCAAGCAGCACCGCTTGCACTATTACTGTTCCCGTTGCCTTTCTTACCCGCGTTGCTTGCTTGTATTACTTTCCGTCAATGGGGGGGCGTGTTGCTGATCGATGCTGGAGGGGCCCTTCGCCGTTTGGAAAAAAACAATGTTGATGCCCTCCTTCATCGGGCCCCCCTGACCATTTCAGGCCCTAGGCACGTGCCTACTTGGCCTATTGGCTAATCCTGCCCTGGCTCTACCGCAGTTTGATAAAAGGGGGCCTAAATTATCTTAAACTATATTGATGTTACTGACATTTTTACATTACTACCTAGCAATTTTTGCACATTCCAAAATGTTCAAGCTAAACCACATAAAATGGCATCATTCAAACCATACAATTAATAATGTGTCTGAATTTTGCAGTCACTGTGAATGCTCAAAGCGTCTTCCCCCAGCTTTAGCATAGGCCTTCAATCACTGTAGGAAGTTCTTAACAGCTTGGTCAATGAGTCCCTTTGGCAGGCCATCCCAGATCATTCACCGCCACCTTGACCATGATTGCCATTCCAGTCTGAAATGCTATTAAATAAATTATCTGTAAATTGTCAAATTATCAAATAGATATCAATCAAATTCAGATTGTTGTTTATTAAAGTCTACATTATTATGTGGTGTAGTGGTTAAAGCAACAGCCTCTGCACCCTGAGTTTGTGGGTTCAAACCCACGCTGCTCCTTGTGACCCCAGGCAAGCCCCAGGTACATTAGATAGATTGTGAGCCCGCCAGGACAGACAGGGAAAAATATTCAAGTATCTGAATAAATTCATGTAAACCATTCTGAGCTCCCCTGGGAGAATAAAGAAAACTGAAGAAATAAATAGTGTGAAAAATTTCAGCCTCTCAGAGCTGGTATTGTGATGTGATAATACCTCATTCCACCAATGCCTAAGAGTCAACTTCATCAGTGATGTCACAATGGCTTCATTGTACTATACTTGGCTAACTTTTACTACATTTTGATTTCTAGGGTGACACAGTGGATAAAGCAACAGCCTGAGGTTATGGGTTCAAACCTACACTGCTCCTTGTGACCCTCGGCAAGTCACTTAATCTCCCATTGCCCACCGGACAGATGGGGAAAATGCTCAAGTACCTGAATAAATTCATGTAAATCATTCTGAGCTCCCCTGGGAGAACAGTATAGAAAATTGAATAAATAAATAAACATCATTAACAATAATCTGGTACCCCCCCCCTTTTTTTTTTTTTTTTTTTTCAAATACTGATAGTTTACAGTGAAAACATTTTGGGACATGTGAAAATCACTAGGCAGTCTCACTAAAAAGTCAGTAACTTCACCTGCTGAAAAGTAATCTCATTCTACTCAGTATTTATACGTAGATAGTAACAACAAATAAAGCCGTAAATTTTCACTTTCAAATTTCAAGTGGTTGCTGAGAAAACAGTAAAAAAACTCTAGGAGGTTACTTTTTTTTTGTTGTTGCACTCTTTATATAACGGTGTCTCTCAAACCGTGTGCCAAGACACAGTGGTGTGCCCTGAAGAGATTCCAGGTTTGCCACGAGAGTTTCCAGAATTTTACTTTAATTTTAAAAATTCCCTTCTTAAGTATACACTAAAATAGATGACATGTACTGTCAGACAAGCATCATTCTTTAATGTGATTGGTCCTTGAAAATTAATGGCAAGTAATTTTATTTATTTTTTTATGCAAGTAATTTTATTTTTATTTTTATTTTTTATGCAGTAGTTATCCTAACTTGAGCATCAAAGCAATCAAGGCTTTGTTACCATTTGGATCTTCTTATCTTTGCGAACTTGGGTTTTTAGCTCTGACAGAAATTAAATTGAAAAAAAAGAGAATGACTGAAGATGGTAGATGATGAAATACGTGTTTGCTTGACTATCGAACTACATTTTGAGTTACTGTGCACTCAAAAACAGGCACATCCATCGCATTTATTAGCAAATCTATTCTATCTACTTTAGTTTCATTGTTCCAAAATTACCCACACATAGCATAAAAAACTTTAAATAAATAACTCAAATTTTAGATAAGACTATGTCTAAAATGTAAAAAATTGGATAATACATTGGGTCATGCTTTTTGGTTATGTCCCAAAATTCAGAAATTTTGGAATGCTGTTTGTATTTTTATTGGATCAATTATTTCTAGAATTGTGGTTCCTTCACCCCAGATGATATTATTTCTTCAATGGGACAGGATTTTTAAGAAAGGGGTTAGGAAATTATTTCATAAATCCTTTGTTATAGATCAAAAATGTATTTTACAATATTGGTTGGAAGAAAGTCCACCCTCATTTTGGCATTGGAGGGCAGCATTTCATGTTCTTATGATTATGGAATCTAGGGTGACCTCGCAATCTTATAAAAAACAGAGTAAATTTTGGATGACCTGGGTACCTTATATACAGCAATTATCAGTCAGAGCATGCAGTTTTATAGTGAACTCATTACATTTGTAATCATAAAGTGAAGCACTATTTATTAGTAATATTCAGAAATGGGATGGGGGATAGGGGAAGGGGGGATGGGAAGGGAGGAGGGTGTGTTGGGAGGTAGTTTATCGTTTTTGTATTGTGATGATAATTGATTGTTGATTTATTTGAATTTATATATCTACAATGTATTAACTGAGTTGAGATGATATTCTTTGTAAGATTTTTGTTATGTATATTTTATTTTTAAAACTTTATTGAGCATTAAATAAATAACTTTCAAATTTTAATTTTTTGTTGGTTTTTCAATTTTATAATCTCAATTACAGTGTGCCTCAATTAATTGAGATTATAAAAACATTTGCTCCATGTAGTGTTCCAGAGCTAAAAAAATTTGAGACACTGGTATATAATATACTGTTGGTCAAGTTATCCTGTGAAGATGCTATTTTCAAGAGAGGCAGGAGCTGCAGTTGTACCCTACCTACTGACCTTGATGTGTTTATGCCTTTAGGCGTAAAGCAAGTGTGGAAAAGTTGGATTCGTTGTATTTGCTAGACCAAGCACTCAATGATTTACCTCATACAACAATTTAAACATGTGCTTTGCAAGTGTTGCTGTGATTATTTTACGAAGAGCTGATTGCTTTGCTGGAAATTTGGATTATATCAAATTTGTTATACATCTGGGAAATGCTGGAGACCTGCAAAAGACAACAGGACCTTGTAAAGAGTTGGACATTTGGAGAGCCAGACACGCCCAAAATAAAGGTGGAACAAACTGGACAAATGTGCCAACAGAGTCACACTAAGCTACTCTTGGAGTCTCATAAAAATAATAATAATAAAACTATACAGTATGAGGGGCATAATAAAAAAAAACGTCTAGGTCCCCTTTTGGCCTAAGGCCTTAAACGTTGAAAGTAGAAGCAGGGAAAATGTCCATTATAAAAAAAAAATGTCCAAAAGGAGGGTTTTTTTTTATAATGGCGTGCTCCCTCCTGGCCCGATCGTTATCAGCGGGGGAAGGGTTCCAGGATTGCCGGGACAAGAGGGCTTGGGCTCCCTCTTGCCCCGATCATACTCGGCGGGGCCAGGAGGGCTTGGGCTCTCTCCTGGCCCAATCGGATCAGGGGAAGGGGTGGATCGCTGCAGGAGAGATGGGTCATCTCTCCTGCCGCTTTAGCGATCCCAAGTGCCACGTTTGGCGGCACTTGGTGGTATCGCTATTGCGTCAGGGGAGATGAGGCATCTCTCCTGACCCGATGGTTTTGGTGGGAGGTGGGTAGGTTGCCGGGCCGCTGAACTGATCGCGCCAGCCGCCATCAGCTCAGCGGGCCCTTTTTCGGCACTTATACCTGTTTTGACTTGGTCTAAGTCAAAACGTATAAGTGCCGACTAGGCAACCTGTCAAATGTTTTGGTTATACCAGCTGTACGCCTAGGTCTAGGTTGGCCTATCTCCCGCCCAATGCCCGCCCTTTCCCCTCCTCTAAAAACGCCTCTTTTCTTTCTATGCGTTTAGAGGCAGGGGAAAGGCCTAAGGTGGTTTTAGATACATCTAAAACCAACTTTGATTATGCTTTTGATCCAGCTTTTGATCGTCTAAGTACCCATTTAGGCCACTTTGTAGATTTTTTTTATTATTATGAGCCCCTATATGTCTTATCTTCAAAAGGCAGAAGTAAGCTAATAACTGCACTGGAAAAGCAGTTCATGATGGGATACTTTTATTTCAGCTTAGCGTAAGCTAATGGATATTAGTGTACACACTAAGGGCCTCTTCTGTCAAACTGCGCTAACAGTTTATAGCGCGGTGAGCCGTGCTGAATGGCCCGTGCTCTAAGGGCTCCTTTTACTAAGTTGCGCTAGTGATTTAAGCTCGTGCTACAATGCCATGCCCGCTAACCCCGCGCTACATGGAAAATACTAACACAACTCTATGGAGGTGTTAGCACCTAGCAAGGGCACACGCTAAAACCACTAGCGCACCTTAGTAAATCTCTTTACCATACCATACCATACTGATTCTTGTATCCCGCAAATGTCAACTAGGAATCATTGCAGCTTACTTAATATTAGAAATGATACAGAAGGTATATGCAAGGCAGGATTAACCAATAGGCCAAGTAGGCACATGCCTGGGGCCCGAAATGGTCAGGGGGGCCCGATGAAGGAGGACATCAGCATTCAAGTTTCAAGTTTCAAGTTTATTAGGATTTTATATACCGCCTATCAAGGTTATCTAAGCGGTTTTTTACAATCAGGTACTCAAGCATTTTCCCCTCTCTGTCCCAGTGGGCTCACAATCTATCTAACGTACCTGGGGCTATGGAGGATTAAGTGACTTGCCCAGGGTCACAAGGAGCAGCGCGGGGTTTGAACCCCCAACCCCAGGGTGCTGAGGCTGTAGATCCAACCACTGCGCCACACTGGGCCCCTCCAGCATCGATTGGCAACGCGGGGCCCTACCTCAATTGGCAACGCAGCCCCTCCCCCCCCCATCGACGGAAAGTAAGACAAACAAGCAACCCAGGTAAGAAAGGCAATGGGAACTGTAATTGTGCAAGCGGTGCTGCTTGCCCAAAGTTTCCCTCTGACGCAGCTTCCTGTTTCCGCCTGGGCGCATGGTGGGGTGGGGCGGAGCGGGCAAGGGCCCAGTATACTTGGGTGCCTAGGGGCCCTCGACAAATTAATCCTGCCCTGGGTATATGCTACATGTTCATGAATACATTGCAACAGATCAGTGCATTGAAGAGACAGATGTGTTTTCAGTGCCTTCCCGAATTGGAAGTGTGTAGTAAGTCGTCGTAAGCTGCTTGGGAGTTTGTTCCAGATTTGGGTCCTTGGAATTCAAAGGTGGTCTCGAAGAGAGCTTTTCTCCAGACCTGGCGTGGGGAGGGGAGTGGCAGCTTAGATAATAGGACCAGAAAAGTTAAGGAACAAAAGATTTGCAAAAGTGAGATGTAACATGCAAAGTGTTTCTTAACAAACAGAGAGATGAAGAAGGTTAAAAACATATCAGATTTTAGGACAGGGGCAAATAATTTTAGCTGAGGGAAAGTGAGAATAAATATGGAATTTGAGCAGAGTGAGGCAGAGGAAGGGGACAGTTCAGACTAGATGGACCTTGAGGTCTTTATCTGCTGACATAGAGTGGCATTTTCGATTGGATGTCTAAGTCCGAGTGTGAACATTTACTGAAGACGCACAAAATTTACCAGCGATAATTTTAAAAAATATATACAAACTATATCACTTGTATTGAAAATGACCAATTGAAATGTCCAGCAAAACTGCATCCAAAGTCCGAGTTACTGTTCCTCATAAAATGTCTCCATAAATACTCTACATAAATACTCTACATAAAACGTCTTTGCTATAATCAACTGTGTCGGTAGTGATGTCAGGATGTTCCCACAGAGGTATGAAGCTGTCTCCACAGCGTTCTCCACATGTATATTGCACTGTATGTGGAAAATGTTTTTGGACGTGAGGAGATAAAGAGAAGTAGTGAGGAGACAGAGATAGACAGAGAGAACAAAGAGAGAGAGAAAGTGAGAGGAGAATGAGACAGAGAGAGAGAGAGATAGAAGTGTGTGAGTGTGAGTGAAAGAGAGATGTGTGTGTGTGTGAGGTGCACATGTGTGTGTGGGGAGGGGGGGCGAGAACCTAACTACAAAGACTAGGGGATGCTCAATGAATTGGAGGAAATTTTTTTCACTCAGAGAATAGTTAAGGTCTGGAACGCATTGCCAGAGGATGTGGTAAGAGCGAATAGCGTAGCTGGTTTTAAGAAAGGTTTGGACAAGTCCATGGTCTGTTATTGAGAAAGACATGGGGGAAGCCACTGCTTGCCTTGTATTGGTAGCATGGAATATTGCTACACCTTGGGATTTGGCCAGGTACTAGTGAACTGGATTGGCCACCGTGAGAACGGGCTACTGGGCTTGATGGATCATTGGTCTGAGCCAGTAAGGCCATTCTTATGTTCTTATGTTCTTACACACCTGAGGAGCTGGTACGCCTGTGCCTCATCAATAGAAAGCACATCTTCAAGGTGCCCCACCACCTGCCTCCCCTGAGTATGTCCATCCAAGCATGGGGGGGTCCATCAGAAGCATCCTGTACCAGCAGTGTCACAATCTAACCCCCTCTGAGCTCTCCGATACTTACGATTAACCACTGCACACAGGCTCCAGTACAGCGAGCTGCACACGTCCACACAAAGGACAGGGAAAAAAACCACACTGTACAAAGCACTATCCACAATAGAAGGCATGAGAAGCTCACTAGGTTGCTTCACCCTGCCCAGCAGAAATGGATTTCCCCCCCCCCCCCCCCCCCCGGCTTGTTTTTCCCTTCCCTCTGTTGCACAGAGAGACAAGCAGTACAACTCTCAGAAACTGTCCAGTAGTTAAGACAAACACAGTTCTTGCACTCCACTCTCCAACACAAGCAAATCACTAGTGGGTCAAAAGACAAATCGTTGCTCACCTTATTCGCTTTTAAAACAGGTATAACTCTGGGCAAGTTTTGTAAATCCTTTTACACTAGCTGTTATGGTGTGAAGACGTTCATCTCCTAACACCGCTCAAATCACGCCTACATTTTTTTTTTTTAATTCAATTTTAATTAAATTATAACATATTGCATGCCTCAGGAAACAGAAAATAGCTATTATATACAAATTATAATACAAACATAAAATCATGAAAAACATGTATCAAAAATAGTCATGTAGCTAAATCTCCTGTAAGTCCTCAAGTAGCGGGGGGGAGAAAATTTTTAAGGAAAAAGAAGCACACCGAAATTGAGAAATACGCTAAACAATTGACGACATCTCAGATAGGACTAAAAATTAAATTAAACTTTTAGCTAATCTCCTATTTCTTCCTGTGGATCGCTAACTTGGACCTGTATCTTGCACTTATTTTCAAGAAAAGCCTTCAATTGTTTGGGATCAAAGAAAAGATATCTATTTGATTCATGCAAAATTAAACATTTACAGGGAAAACGTAAGAAGAAATGAGCTCCCAGAGATAACACCTGAGGGCGCAACAACAAAAACTGCTTTCTTTTTTTCCTGCGTATCTACACAGACATCAGGAAATACCCACACTTTTCCTCCCCAAAATAATTTTTCATCATTTCGAAAATACAGCCTCAACACCCAGTCTTTATCAGACTCAAAAACAAATGTCACCAGGAGCGTAGACCTCATGCTCTTTTCCTCTAAAGATGTTTCCAATAACTGAGTGACAGTCAAACTATCCAGGGACAAATCTCCCTGGGCTTGAGGTTCTCGTTCTTTCGTCGGAACAAAGTAAACTCTGGAGAATGGAGGCACCACTTCCTTAGAAACCCCCAGAACTTCCATCAGATATCTCTTAAGCAGTTCAATGGGAGCTATATTCTTGGATTGAGGAAAGTTAATAAAGCGTAGATTCAACCGACGGGCATAATTCTCCATTTTTTCAACTTTGTTTCTCCGTTCCACTAACCCCTGACTAAAAGTCAGTGTGTTAGTCTTACATTCTTTAAGATATTGCTGAGTGTCCTCCATATTTTTTCTCTAATTCAAAGTGTTTCACTTCCTGGGTGGTAATTCTGGTTTTAATATCTTGCAAAGGATTATCTACCAAAACTTTGTTACCAGTGAAAATCTTCTCCAAGCGCGCAACAGCATCCCAGATGGAGTCAAGGGTGACATGAGCAGGTTTTACCATAAGAGACATACTGTGCTCACCAGTATTCTGCTGCTGACCATGTTCCACAGACCTGGTATCCTGTCAGGGCTGTGAACCACCCACAGCACCTTCGGTCTCCAAGTGGAGCTCAGGCTTCCATACTGGTGCTCTGTGCACCAGTGTCTCCTCTCTGGCCTCGAACACTCCCCTCTGGCGACATGAAATCCGCAGGGTTTCCCTCTCCTTGCGGGCTCATCGAGAGCTCAGTGGAAGTCTCTCCTCCAGGCTCAGTGTAGTATTGAGCCTGGGTAAAGCCGCCTCTTTGCCAGCACCCGTTCCGGAGGGTCGTGCGTGCGGGTCACAAATCGGTCGATGGTGGAAAGGGGAATTGGAGAGGACTCAGATGGGTAAGTCCTGACTTTCCCCTTCCTCTTACCCATCTAATCGCTATTGCAAAGCAGACGTTTTAATAAAGAAAAGTTCCCTGAACTCGGAGCCTCACAGCGTCTGTCCTACTGAGACACCATCTTGAATTTTCTTCCCCCTGGAATCTCTCCACGCCTACATTCTGCCCACAAAACGCCCACTTTTTTGGACGCCTTTACCTGGTTGTCTAGCACCGCAGAAGGCGTTTTTAAAAATATTTGATTAAATTCTTTGGATGTTTTATATCTACATGGCCGCCAAATTCTCCCTTGTGACAGTTTTTGGATGCTTTTCTCTTTTGAAAATGAGTCCCATAGTCTCTTTCATTTGGAATCTGAAAAAGTTCTGGAAATCTGACTGTGCCATCTCTTAGATCAGCGGTTCCAAACTCGGCTCTCAAGACACACCTGGCCATTTATGTTTTCAAGATATCCACAATAACTATACATCAAATTCTTAAAACCAGCTATTAAACATTTAATACAAACAAGTATTATCTGAATCAATTCAATTTTAATCTTATCTCCCACAGTTCATTTCATTACAGTACTTTTACAACTTACCAATACTTAATTTATTAATAAATATCAGAATAATTTAGTCAGTTAACCCAATCCCCATCACTCACACTCACACTCACACTCACTTCCCAACTTTCACACACATACTACAGTCATTGTGATTACTTTTATCCAAAACTGGATCTTGGTTAGTTCATGAGTTCATTAGTCCATGATCATCTAGTCAGAGAGGTTTCAAACTGAGAGTTGCACAACAGTCTAGCACATGAAAATCACAGTTTCTTAAACACAATTGACAGGCCTCTCTGTCCTCATGATGGCCCTGTTCTTCAATTCATAAAGCATTCAGCTCAACACAAGACTGTGTTTAGCCACCTGGCGTCTTCAGGAGCTGTGTTTGCAAGGCTTATCAACATCCCACCTACAATACACCTACATCAACAACTTCACCTACAATACAAAATAATTCACATAAATTCCCTTTCATTCATACTAAAACCTCACCAAAATCTTTAAAACACCTTTCACCTACCAGTAAACTAAGCATGACTTGAGCAGGGACCCAGGGTTCGGCACAAGCCGGGATCAGCTATACATGAGATAGATTTGCGTGGACCAAGGGAAGTGCATGCAAATTTCTCTCTTGCACATTGCTAGGTATCCTAAAAATTTACTGGATGGGTGGCTAAGTGTGGGTTTTTTTTGTGTGTGTGTGTATTTTGGGGGCACCATATATAGAATTAGGTCCTTAACCCTACACTAGATCAGAGAAAGTGCCTGTAGAATGCAGATGATACGTAGGCCACTTTGGTTGTGCCACAGTAAGGTGATACAAGTACAAGATCCTTTATCCGAAATTCTGAAAACCAAAAGGCTCCAAAAACTGAAATTTGATGCAAGCCAGAATTAGTTTATTTCCCCGATGTGTCCACGAGAGCCCTAAGGAGGTCAGGCAGCACAGGGTGGTGATGTGAACAGTATCTCACGGGCCGCATCGAGGTGGAAGACGATATCTTCTTTTTCAAGGGTCCCGTGGCAACAAGGGGGCATCCGTGGAAAATCAGGGGCGGGAAACTGCACGGGGACACCAGGAAATTCTTTTTCACTGAAAGGGTGGTTGATCGCTGGAATAGTCTTCCACTTCAGGTTATTGAGGCCAGAAGCGTGCCTGATTTTAAGGCCAAATGGGATAGACACGTGGGATCTATTCACAGAGAAAGGTAGGGGAGGGTCATTGGGGTGGGCAGACTAGATGGGCCGTGGCCCTTATCTGCCGTCTATTTCTATGTTTCTATGTTTCTAATGGTGGCCAGGTAAGCCACGTAACTCCTCTGCTGATAAAAGCTCATTGGCTGCCAATTGCTTATTGAATCACCTATAAAATTGTCCTCCTGTCATTTATAATTCTTTTATCAAAAGTGTAGATCTTCTTAGATGAACTCTTGATTCCTTACATGCCTTTACGTTCACTTAGATCTGATGATCAACTTTTACAATATCTATTCCATCCCAGCATCCCAGCTATGGAATGTGTTACCTAACATAGAAACATGATGGCAGAAAAAGGCCAAATGGCCCATCTAGTTTGCAACATCCACTATCTCCTCCTCTTCCTACAGGCTAAGGGGCTCATAATTAAAAAAAAAAAAAAAAAAAACCCAAACATTTAAAAAGTGGCCTAAAAGGGTACTTGGACGATCAAAAAGCCTGAAGAAAAAATGATGGACCGATTCAAAAGCAAACAAAGCCATAGCACCCTTTTTGTGAAGTTCACAGCAGTGCCCTGTAAGGTACCCCACTATTTAGGTGCCATGTCTGGGTGTTCAGTCCATCACTTTGCAGACCCCTCCCACGTCCAACAGGGCTTGTTCTAGGCGTTTTTGACTTGGACGAAAAGTTGGACAAAATGTGGTATAAAGATGGACGATTTAGCGGCTTGGACGATCAGATCGGCAGGATGTATAGTTAGACGATTTTAGAAACGAAAAAAAATTTGGACGTATTTTTCGAAAATGTATCCTAAGCTATTTTTGTGAACAGTGTGGCTCTTTCCTCAGTCATGCACATGCGCTTAAAAACATAAGAATATAAGAATAGCCTTACTGGGTCAGACCAATGGTCCATCAAGCCCAGTAATCCATTCTCATGGTGGCCAATCCAGGCCATTAGTACCTGGCCAAAACCCAAGGTGTAGCAATATTCCATGCTACCAATAAAGGGCAAGAAGGAGTGGGCATGGTTTCACCTGGAAGTGGCCCTAGGTGAGCTTAGGCAGCTCAGGGCATCTCCCTAGGGCTGTGATAGGCACCTGAAATGTAGGCCAGCAAAATGCTTGTCTACATTTCAAATAGGTGGACACTGATCTGATCACGGCAAGGGAATCTCCCTGCCGTGATCAGATTAGCAGTCACAGCAGGGAACCAATGCCCCCCGAAAAGACTACTAACAGGAGGGATGCCTAGTCCCTCCTGCCAGAATCCCTGAAGCTGCCACCCCCCCCCTCCTCCGAATGTCCACGACAGGAGAAATGCACAATTCTTCCTGCTGTCACCAACCCAAGACACCCCCAGCAGGAGGGATACCCAGTCTCTCCTGCCATAACCCCCCGAGACACAGAAACCCTCACCCTCCCAAGCCCACCCAAACCCCCCAAGTACCATATTGAGTTGGATGGCCAGAAGGCTGTTTATTCCCTCCAGCCAGCAGGCTCACCTCCATTGAATGGCGGGCCTTCCCCTTTCTGGTGGATCATGGGATGCACCAGGGTAGGGCCTAAGGCCCTGATTGGCCCATAGGAGGGGCCTTGGGCACCTGGGCCATCCGGAATTTTAGGCTTGTCTCGCAGTGCATTCTGGGATGCATTGGGAGTGGTCTAACATACCTATTGGCCAGATCCCTTAGGCCACCAACATGGGATCTGACCAATCAGAATGTTAGGCCACTCCCAGTACATCCCAGAATGCACTGCGAGATAGGCTTAAGATTCTGGTTGGCCCAGGTGTCTAAGACCCCTCCTATGGGAGGAGCCTTAAGTACCTGGGCCAATTAGGACCTTAGGCCCCTCCCCGGTGCATCCCACGATGCACCGGGAAGGGGAATGCCCGCCTTTCAGTGGAGGAGACCCTGCCGGCTAGAGGGAGTAAGCATCCCTCCTGCCGGCCATCTCAATAACATACTTGGGAGGGGTCCAGGTGTGCTTGGAGGGATTGGGGTGCCAGTGTCTCAGGGGGTAGGTGGGTCTGGCAGGAGGATGTATTGGGGGGGGGGGTGGAGGGTTTCAATATCTCAGGGAACTGGGCATCCTTTCCTTCCAGGGGATGTCTTGGGGTGGTGGTGGCAGGAGGAATTGTGCACTCCTCCTGCCAAGGACATTCGGCGGTGGGAGGAGCAGCTTCTGAGGTTCCAGCAGGAGGGACTGGGCATCCCTCCTGCAGGTAGTCTTCATGGGGGTGGGGGGATAGGTTCCCTGCCGCTAAATTGATCATGAGAGGAAAAAATCTCCTAAGACCCTGGAAAAAATGGGATGGTGGGAGAGACAACCCAAACCACACACTACCATAAGAGATAATAATAATAATGGTAGAAGGGAGCCCTCAGTTAACTTGGATGGACTTTGTCTCTTGTTGGCTAGTTGACTACAGAGAAGCTAAGTACTTCTAATACATTTTCACCACCTTGTGGCATTACTGATTGTGGACGCTGTTCCTTTTTCCCCCTGGATGAGGGGTAGAGACAGCCTTAACAACTTTATGAGTGTGTATTATTTATTATTTTCACTTTAGTACACATTTGTGTTTTGATTTATCACTTATTTCACATGGAAGGAGCCCAGGGATGTTTCACAGATAATACCCCTTTGGGTGTATGCTTGTGACAGCTGGAGCTTTAGGGGCTATGTCCCCATTGCAGGCTGTGTAACTGAGGGCCCCCTTCCACCATTATTATTATCTCTTATGGTAGTGTGTGGTTTGGGTTGTCTCTCCCCCTCATCCCATTTTTTTCCGGGGTCTTGGGAGATTTATTTTCCTCTCATTCTTGTCTTTTCTCCCTGAGTTTTTGGGTTTGTCTATTTTTCTAGCTGAACTGATCATGGCAGGGAGATTCCCTTGCCGCAATCAGCTCAGTGGCAACCCAATTCTCTAACCGGCGCCTGTGTCATAGCCGCTGTTCTATTCCTTCGGGTGGCTTGGCATTTAGCGTACTCTGCTCTGCAGCGCGGCTTTGTAAAAGCCGGCCATAGCCAGGTAGAACCAGACACTAGTTGATAAATAATGGTTTCTTTCCTCTCCCTTTTCTCCATCTAAATTATTACACTGACTTACAAAACCACACATTTCACACACACACAGTCTTTTTGCCATGGTTAACCAGCTGTGAGCACTGTTCAGATCCTCCTTGTCATTTTGGGAATCTGCAAGCAAGGAAAGTTTAATCCAATTCACTGACTTGCCTCCCTTGACACTCAATATGTCATCTGTGAAACAAATCCAGTCCCCACCAGCTCATGACATGTAAGTGCCAATCAGTAATTCAACATATTCCATATGTAACACATATTGGTTTCTTTATTCCCTTGTTTTCTCTTAGCAGTACTAAGTGAAGACCACCATGTTAGCTATTTAGAGATCAAAGATAATAATAAAATAACACCCACCCTCTAGTCTTGAAAATGAGCCAGTGTTAGCTGTTATATTAAAAACAGGGCTCTGGCGAGAAAGGATTGAAAGTACAAATGGGCCAGAACTGAAGTATGCACTAGAGTTATCTCAGATTGCCTTGAGGGGGGAACATGGATGTCATCTTCATAGGCAAAACTGTTCTGAGACAAAAGAGGAGTGATCTAGAACAGTGGTTCCCAACCCTGTCCTGGAGGAACACCAGGCCAATCGGGTTTTCAGGCTAGCCCTAATGAATATGCATGAAGCAAATTTGCATGCCTATCACTTCCATCATATGCAAATCTCTCTCATGCATATTCATTAGGGCTAGCCTGAAAACCCGATTGGCCTGGTGTTCCTCCAGGACAGGGTTGGGAATCACTGATCTAGAACATAGGTTCCCAACACATGGTACGGGAGACATCAGAAGGGGGTATGTGGCACCCAATGGCTAACCAGTGCCTTCCCCTCCCTTTCACCACTTGCTTGCTTGCAGGGCCACTGCCTTTCGGTATCTGCAGTGGCACCAAGATATAGAAGCTGCCATCCTTCCCTTCTCTGCTGCCTATCGGTTCACGTACCTCCTGCCTCACCAGCTCAGCGGCTGCATGCTCCAAGCATGAAACCAGGCATAGGGTATGCGCCTCTGGTGGCTATCACCAGTCCTGCCCCTATGATGTAACTTTCTGTTTCAGGGAGATAGGATTGGCAAGAGCCTCCAATGGCACACACAATGCTACGGTCTCACACCTGGTTTCAGTTTGCTTGCAGCATGCAGCCAAGGATCCGGGGTTGCCGAACAAGTGAACTGGTAGATGACAGGGAGGGTAAGCATGCAGTTTCTATTTCTGATTGCCACTGCAGACATGGGAAGGCAGCAGTCATGCAGTTGGCAGCAAGGAGGGAAAGGCAATGGCGAATGGGTGAGAGACGGGGTAGATGGAGGTGTTCTTGAAGGACTAAGTTACTGGGGGTGGGGGGAGGAAAGAGAGATAGAGAGATGAGGCCATGTTGGTAGAGAAGGGAGATGGAGAGAGTGAGATGGGTAATGGTGGTGGTTGATGGGGGAGACAGAGAGAGTGAAAGAGAGATGGGTCAATGCAGGATGTTGGGGTGAGTAGACAAGGCAGCCCTGGATACTGAAGAATGGGAGGAAAGAAAGACAGGACGATGGTGGGAGGAGAAAGAGACAGAGAGATGATGCTGGATTTAAAGGAGGAGAGAGAAATGAGGCAGTAGTTCAAGCATACAGTTCAAGCTCCTATTGCTGACCTACAAGTGTGCTCGTTCTGCTGCCCCTCAATATCTCTCCTCGCTTCTCTCTCCTTATACACATCCCAGAGAACTTTGTTCCTCAGTTAAGCTACTCTTAGCTGTACCCTTCTCCTCCACTGCCAATTCTAGACTGTATTCTTTTCAACTAGCTGCCCCCTATTCCTGGAATAAATCGCCTGAGTTTGTCTGCCAAGCCCCTTCCCTTACCTTGTTTTAAAGCAGATTGAAAACCCACCTTTTTGATATAGCCTTCAATCCTCCTCTGCCCTCCAACCCAGCACGCTGATTAACCGTTCCCCTTAACTGTGTCCATGACATCCTGTATGTCTGTCTTGGCTGTTTAGATTGTAAACTCTTTGAACAGGGTTTGTCTTCTTTGACTCTGTACAGCGCTGTGTGCATCTGGTAGTGCTATAGAAATAATTAATAGTGGTAATAGTGTGAAGAGTTTCAGTCTTTGGGAAGCAGAGCTGAGATTGTGATGTCATAATGCCTCATTCCACCAGTGCCTAAGAGCCAACCTCATCAGTGATGTCACAATGGCTTGATTGTCCTGTACTCCCCTCTTCCCTCCAACTCAGCCAGCAGATTAACCATTCCCCTTAACTGTATGTCTTGTCTATTTAGATTGTAAGCTCTTTGAGCAGGGACTGTCTTCTTTGTGACTGTACAACGCTGCATACATCTGGTAGTAGTAGTAGTAGTAGTAGTAGTGGAAGGTAGGGAGATAGGGAGAAGAGAAAGAAGTAATGATGAATAAGGAAAAGACAGAAAGACGCAATATTGGATGACCAGTGTCGGGCAGACTTCTAAGGTCTGTGACCTGAGAATGGCAGGAACAGAGCATGAACATATGTGTGGTGGGTTTTTGTGTGTGTGTGTGTGTGTGTGTGTGTAGCATTCATATCAACGCCATGAGTATATCTCAGAGAGTGAGAGGAGACACCTTAAGGTTGATAATGAATAAAATGCTGTCAATTTGCAATTATCACATTTTCAATGGTGAGGGACTGATAAGCTCTGCAGGCTTCTAGAAAATCTGCCTCAAGGCCTTCGGGTTCCTGGAGATCCAAGAATCTCGGAGAGAACGGGAACCTGAAGGCCTTGAGCATGAACAGATGCTCAAGGTCCAGCACAAAGAAGAAGGCAGATCTTCGGGCACTGGCACCCGCATGTCCTATGCGATGGTGCCGGTGCCAAATTGGGGTAAGGAATGTGAACGGGTGGGAGGGTGGGTGCCTGGGGGATGCCGGATCATGGGGGGAGGGTGCAATGCGAGCGTGGGGTGCCGGATCGTGGGAGGGGTGCTCGTAAATCGAGGCACGCTCAGTTTCCGAGGCGCCATTTTTGCAAATGTTTTGCTCATCTTGCAAAACACTCGCAAACCGGTGCACTTGTAAACCGAGGTACCACTGTACTTCACTTTTCTCAGCCAGTTTATTTAGCAGCTGCTACCCTACCATACACTTTCCTCTTTGTATTTGTGGGGGTTCGGGGCAGTGCCGGCCCGCAAATATTAAAAAAACGTGAATAATATTTGGGCCGGTTCTGCCCCTAACCCCCTTCCCCCTTAAGCCTTACCTGATGGTCTAGCGGGTTTTCAGGACAGGAGCAATCTTCCTACACTCCTGCCCTGTGCAGATCGCTCACAGGAAATGGCTGCCTTGAGCTCCCGTAGTCTCTCGAGCCATTTCCTATGAGCGATCTGCATGGGGCAGGAGCGTGGGAAGATCGTTCCTGCCCCGAAAACCTGCAAGACCACCAGGTAAGGCTTAAGGGGGGGTTTACAGGGCTTAACATAGCCTGAAAAATGAAAATTTATTTTTTGATTTAAAACCGTGAATAAGCAAATCCGTAGATATGGAATTCGCGAATACGGAGGGGGAAGTGTACTCTTCCCGTGCTTTGAGGTCAATCGATGCTAATAGACTTGTTCTCCCCTCTCCCAAATTGGCTCATTACAAATCCACTTGAAAATCAGCCTACTTTTTTATTTCCCCTTTTTGGAAGCTTCGAGCAATAACAAAATATTTTGATAGTATATCCTTCAGGTTACTAGTACAATCTTCCGTCTTGTCTGTTCTTGATTACTGTAACATAATTTATTTGGGATCTCATAAAAAGCTCCTTAAAAGACTAAAAATCATCCAGAACACATTGATTTTTGGTCTGAAAAAATATGACCACGTTAGTCCATTTTATCAACAGTTACACTGGTTTCCATTCGAGGCAAGAATATTGTTTTAGTTTGGTTGTATATGTTTTAAGGTTTTATTTGGTCTGGCTCCAACTTACCTGTCCTCACGTTTTGAACGATATAAATTGAACAAGATCACTCGAATAAATCATTTATTTGCTCATACAACTATAAAATCTTGTCGGTATAACAGATTTCTTGACAAATCATTTGCATTTCAGGCAGGTAAAATGAACTCTTGGTTGTGTGCCATTATTTCTCAGGCTTATTTTTATTCGTCTTTTAGGAAGGTGTTGAAAATTGATTTGTTTGGCAAATTTGTAAACTGAAATCTTAATGTATGGTATAATTTTGACCTTTCCTGAATGTATTCTCATGCTAATTGTATTTTTTCACTGATTGTACCGTCCTTTTTGATGTAAACCATCTAGAACTATGTGGTGTGGCGGTATATAAGAATAAAGTTGTTATTATTATTATTATTATTATTATCAATTTGCCTCCCCTTATTTGGGCAGAACAATCATTTGTTAAATTTAAGTCTCTTCTAAAAACACATTTTTTTTTTTTTTTTAATGGCTTTTAACTGTTCTCTTCAGGAAGACTGATTAGAATTAGATGGCACAATTGGATATTATGTGTGATTGGTTACTTGTTTGGTTGTGGACTTTACTTTTATTTTTTGGCGTTCCTTTCTTTGTAGTTATGTATAAATTGTGAGCCTCTATGACCTTCTGCATTGGCGGTGTATCAAATGAATAAAAACCAAAAACCAAAATAAGTGGGAGTGTGTGGTGCAGTGGTGTAGTGGTTAGAGCTACAGCCTCGCCGCCCTGAGGTGGTGGGTTTGAATCCCACACTGCTCCTTGTGATCCTGGGCAAAGTCACTTAATCCCTCATTGCCCCAGGCACATTAGATAGAGTGGGAGCCCACCAGGACCTACCTGTTTTCCTTTCCTTCCCTGAAAGGCTGCCTCTACAAGAAATTCCTCGACAGATCCCTAGCATTCCAAGCGGGCAAATGGAACAATTGCCTCACTGCACTCATCTCCAATTCTCCCCCCCCCCCCTACCAAATGTTCAGGAAGTCAATCAAAACCTACCTTTTTGATAAATTCCTCTAACTTCTCCCCCCCTCTTCCTTGCCTCCTCCTCGGACCTTGACTTACCTCAGATTCTCGACTCCTCCAATCTTGTCAGCCACCAAATGGTTAAACAAAATGGATCACCCTATCCAACTCATCACCCCTTCTTCGTTACCTCCCATACTAAATGCCTCTGCTCTGCTTTATCGAACACCGCAGTATGTATCACCACCGTATGTAACACTCCGCTATATATATGTAACTTACAGCAAATGTAACTTCTCTGCAATTTGTAACCTAGCTGAAAAATAACTTCACCGTAAATGTAGCGTCGCTGAAAATGTAAATGTTGCTATGCCAAAAAAAAAAAAAAGTAACTTCCATCTGTTAACCACATAGAACTTCCATGGTAATGCGGTATACAAAAATAAAGTTATTATTATTATTATTATTATTACTTAAGTACCTGAATAATTTGTAATACACATAGAATTGTAGGATATTTTCAACTTTTAATTATTTTTTATATATAAATATTTTTTTTCTTATTTTCTTTTAAAATATTTAAAGCTTAATCACTTATCTTTTTAAACTTTTGAAATCAGCTTCAACTTCGTCGGCTGGGGACTTCTGCTGACATGTTTCGCCGTACTGGCTTTTTGAAGGTAGTCCCCAAGGCGAAAAATACAAGTGTAATCCAGGTACAGTCGTAATACTTTAATACCTAAACAAAGCATACGTATTATTGCTGCAACCTTTATTGCATATATGTATATCACCAACGGATTTTGCACTTTAGGGGGATGAAATCAGCAAAAGAAAAACTAACAAAAATTTACAAAATAAGAGTGAATTCAATAGCAACTTATGATTGGTAGAAATATATATCAAATTAATTTGACAGTTTTTTTGAATCTATGAATGAAACCCCTATCCACAATGAAGGATATAGAGATTGTATGATCTTTGGCGTTGATTTCTAAGATCCTTTTCCTTTGTTTTATCACTTTCTTGATACTGTATAAACCTCCTTTTGGATACTTAATACTTTGTGGTTTATTCCATTTTCACCATTTTTGATGATCTTAAGGTGGCCAAACAGGTTGAAAAGACAACAGTGAAAGCTAGAAAAATGCTAGAGTACATAGGGAGAGGTATGGCCAGTAGGAAAAAGGAGGCATTGATGACCGGACATCTTTCAGAATATTGTATGCAGTTCTGGAGACCGCACCTTCAAAAAGATATAAACAGGATGGGGGTCGGTTCAGAGGAAGGCTACTAAAATGGTCAGTGGTCTTTGTCGTAATGTGTATGGAGACAGAGTTAAAGATCTCAATATGTACACTTCTGGAGGAAAGGCAGGAAAGAGGAGATATGATAATGATGTTTAAATACCTACTTGGCATAAATGCACATGAGGCGAGTCTCATTTGAAAGGAAGCTCTGGAATGAGAGGGCATAGGCTCAGGAGTAATCTAAGGAAATTCTTTTTGTCTTAGATGCTTGGAACAGTTTCCCAGTAGTGGTGGAGGCAAAGATTGTGCCTGAATTCAATAAAGTGTGGGACAGGCATGTGGAATCTCTTAGGGAGAGGAGGAGATGGTGGATTCTGCGAATGTGCAGACTGGTTGGGCCATTTAGCCTTTATCTGCCGTCATATTTCTATGTTGTCATTTCATTTTGTTTCAGATTTACATCATTTCTGTTTTGCTAAGAATATCATTTGTTTTATTTTGTTTCATTTTAGCAACATACTGTACAGAGACCCTTTTACTAAGGGTTCCTTTTACGAAGCGGCTTTATCACACATGACTTTTTTATCATGCGCTAACCCCCACGTGACTTTTTTATCACGCGCTAACCCCCGCACTAGCCGAAAAACTACTGCCTGCTCAAGAGGAGGTGGTAATGGCTAACGCGGCCGGCACATGAGCGCGCGCTATTACACGCGTTAAACCGCTAACGTGGCTTCATAAAAGGAGTCCTTAGCGGTGATAAGCAGTAACACGCACTTACTGCTACCAAAAATGATGCTAGTGGCACATGCTCAGGAGCCACGTGCTAACAGCAGGCTAAGTGAGCATTTCCCACTCTTTAAAAGATACATTGCTCCCTATATTCAGCTGGCTGTGATCAGTGTTTATAAATGCTAGTCATTGCCAGCTAAAATAGCCCTCAATATTCATTACTGGGCAATGTTCATGCACTGGCACAAAATACTGAGGCTAAATAAGACCAGGTGATCTGCCAGAGCTTATATGGGCCCGGCTGAAATTTAGCTATGGTACCAAGAAGTCACAGCATCCATTTTGGATTGCTGTCATGAGTGGGGCAGGACCAAGTAGACCACACTCCTCCTCCCACTAGATCACCAGGTACACAGGTAGGCCTTGGGGGGAGGGAGAGGGCATGGGAGTTTGATTGGGGGGGGGAGTCAGGGAAGAGGACTTGGCACTTTGTGGGTGGTAGGAGGAGGTTTTAGAGACCAGTGGTGGTGGTGGGGGGGGAGAGGTTAGAAGGGGTTCATTTTTACAAATTCATTATGTGGGGACTGGCACCCACATAGTGGAGACCAGATTTATGCCAGCTTTTACTATGAAAACTGCACTGTCGACCATCTTAGAATCATGGCAAAAAGAGGCCACTTTTTAGTGTGGCTTAGTAAAAGAATCCCAAATTTTTACAACGTGCGCTTTTTACAACACTCATAGCTTTTTGCTAAATTTTGCAAATATACTCTGAAACTCTTTAGTGTGCAGTAAAATGAGATAAATTATACTTTCTTGTTTTCTTGTATCATATAGGATGGAAAACATCACAAAATGATACATTTTAAAATGGCAGCACAATCCTAATAAAGCCATTAAAAATTAATCTAGTAAGAAATGAGTATTTGCAAATCCTCGGCTGCTCCTCCCAGACTTTCATAATTGTACATTGATATGAACAACATATAGCAATTTAAATTTATTGGTGCACTTCAACATTGTAAGTGTTTGAATTTAGAAAAAAAAAAAATCTGCTTTGCAAGACCAGGGCAATACAAAGTGATTAGAAATGTTTAGAATATTTTACATTGTAACGGTTTAAAAGAGGTTAGAGAGCTAAGCTTCAGAAATTGTGGAACCATCTTGAATTATTGCATCACTTTCTAAACTTGAAAGTCATTGGAGCAACTAGTAATTTACAACAATATTATAAAGGCAAATCAATAAGCTGATGCCCAAATATGGGCACAATTGTGCACATAGACTAGTAGCACTTATGCATGTGGTTGGTGTCAATAATAGATTATTTTGTGCATAAATGTTAGATGCTATTCTATATCCACAAAAAAGAGGGGGGGGGGGAACCATACAATTTCCACAAAACACAAAAAGTTTTAAATTAATATGGGGCCCATTGATGTCGTTTGTAGAATTTTTATAGTTTTGAATTTGTTGATATATCAAATGCACATCCAGAGGGAGGGGGGTAGGGATTTTTCTTTGAATTTAATTTTTGAATTTTTTTTTTTTATTGATTGATGGGGTGGGTTGGATTGGTTTGGGTTTTGAATAATTAAATATTTATATAGGTGCTTACTCTTTCCTTATAAAGATGAAAAATATGCTATTTGCACTTTTTGAAGGATATGAATATATTTCATCAATAACTATATAATAATTTTTTATGGGAAAATGTGTTGATCTATTTATATATTTTAAGGATTTTAAGTGATGTATAAAGTGTAAAATGAATTTTTCTTATATTCACTTAATGAAAGTGTTAAAAATGAATAAAGATATTTAAAAAAAAGTGGCAGAAAAACACAATGGGAATGATCAACTCTAAAATTCTGATTATCCAAGAATGTCCAAAACAAAAACGTTTTTTGTACAATGGTTGGGAGGTGTGGAGTAGACGTGGGACATGTTTTGGTGTAGCGATCTTTGTCAGGAGTCCAATAATCAACCAATGAAGTAATAACCTTTGTGACTTTATCAGCTTTATTGGTTGATTATTGAACTCCTAACAAAGGCCACTGCACCAAAACACAGACAGGGTCAAGTCATAGAAACATAGAAACATAGAAGATGACGGCAGAAAAGGGCTACAGCCCATCAAGTCTGCCCACTCTGCTTACCCACCCCCTGTCTATGCCCTAATGACCCAATTTCCTTATCTTGACTCTCGTAGGGATCCCACATGGGTATCCCATTTATTCTTAAAGTCTGGCACGCTGTCTGCCTCGATCACCTGCACTGGAAGCTTGTTCCAATGATCAACCACTCTCTCTATGAAGAAATACTTTCTGGTGTCGCCATGAAATTTTCCGCCCCTGAGTTTGAGCGGGTGCCCTCTTGTGGCCGAGGGTCCCTTGAGAAAGAAAATATCATCTTCCACTTCGACACGTCCCGTGAGGTACTTAAATGTTTCGATCATGTCTCCCCTCTCCCTACGTCTGCACCTCCCTTCTTGGAACATCAGATCTTCATGGTTGGTCATTCCCATGGGCTCCTTTTATGAAGCCACATTAGGCTTTTTATTGCCAGCCATGGTGGTATTAGTTCCGACGCTCATAGAATTCCTATGAGACTGCCCGCTGATGGAGTTCAACCTGGATATTCAATACTAAGCTATTTCTGGTGATTGACATTGAGGGCCAGATTCTGTAAAGGACGTCTAATATTTAGGCATTGTTTAGAAATCCAGCAGTAGAATGCTGAGTGTGATTCTATAATGCATAGATGTACTATAGAGAATCGCGCACGGCGCCACTCAGCAAGTCTAGACACGTCTAAATAGTTAGACGTCCTTTACAGAATCGCCTTATAAGTGTCATATAGATGTCTTCACAAAGGGCTCCTTTTATGAAGCCGCGTTAGTGGCTTTATCGCTCGTGACTTTTTTATCACGCGCTAACCCCCGCGCTAGCCGAAAAACTACCGCCTGCTCAAGAGGAGGCAGTAGCAGCTAGCGTGGCCGGCAGTTTAGCGCACGCTATTACGCACGTTAAACTGCTAACGCGGCTTCATAAAAGGAGCCCAAAGTCTATAATGTTATCGTGTCTCATTATTATGACATCATTAGAATGACAATTTTATGCTGTTTTTCTTTCAAATTGTATGCAGTGAAATGCTGGCACCACTATTATATTTTATTTATCGCTTAATCCTTTTTTAAAATTATTTTGCTTCTATCACAGGGAGCAGAGTGGGATTTGAGGCAACAATGTCAGGCTGTTGTTCTAACCACTGCACCACACACACTCAGATAGTAAACTGCATGTCAATTACAAAGCCAAGCTTATGGCCTCTTGAATTACAATCAGTCATTTCTCTAAGATAAATATCAAACATGTACCTTCAGCATATGTCCAATTTCTCTTTTGGCCTCTATGTTCCTCAATGTACATGTGAAAATTTTTTTTGTGAAGTTCACAGCAGTGCCCTCTAAGGTGCCACACTGCTCTGTTGCCATGTTTGGGTGGCCAGTCCACTGCAGGACTAGCCCATCTCACGTCCCAATGGTCTTGTTCTGGGCGTTAGGGGCTTGGACAAAATTTTGGTCAAAAATGTGATATAAAGATAGACATCCTGGTGGTATGGGCATCCCAATGGCCTAGACGTCCAGATAGAGGATTTTTTAAAAAATATATATTTCTAGACGTAGGCATTTTTCTTACTGGCGACTTTGGATAATAAAATTTGCGGACGACAACAAACTATTTAGTGGAGCTCGGACTAAAGAGGACTGCGAAGAATTGCAAAGGGACTTGAACAAACTAGGAGAATGGGCGACGAGATGGCAGATGAAGTTCAATGTTGAGAAATGTAAAGTATTACATGTGGGAAGCAGAAACCCGAGGTACAACTATACGATGGGAGGGATGTTATTGAATGAGAGTACCCAAGAAAGGGACTTGGGGGTAATGGTGGACAGGACAATGAAGCCGACGGCACAATGCGCAGCGGCCGCTAAGAGAGCGAATAGAATGCTAGGTATAATCAAGAAGGGTATTACTACCAGAACGAAAGAAGTTATCCTGCCGTTGTATCGGGCGATGGAGCACCCGCATCTGGAGTACTGCGTCCAATATTGGTCACCGTATCTTAAGAAAGACATGGCGTTACTCGAGAGGGTTCAGAGGAGAGCGACACGTCTGATAAAAGGGATGGAAAATCTTTCATTCGCTGAGAGATTGGAGAAACTGGGACTCTTTTCCCTGGAGAAGAGGAGACTTAGAGGGGATATGATAGAGACTTACAAGATCTTGAAGGGCATAGAGATAGTAGAGAGGGACAGATTCTTCAAACTTTCAAAAAATAAAAGAACAAGAGGGCATTCAGAAAAGTTGGAAGGAGACAGATTCAAAACGAATGCTAGGAAGTTTTTCTTTACCCAGCGTGTGGTGGACACCTGGAATGCGCTTCCAGAGGACGTAATAGGGCAGCGTACGGTACTGGAGTTCAAGAAAGGATTGGACAATTTCCTGCTGGAAAAGGGGATAGAGAGGTATAGATAGAGGATTACTACACAGGTCCTGGACCTGTTGGGCCGCCGCGTGAGCGGACTGCTGGGCGCGATGGACCTCGGGTCTGGCCCAGCGGAGGCAATGCTTATGTTCTTATACATTCAAAACTGATTTAGACGCATGTTTTGAAAATATCCCTCATAGTAGCATAGTAAGCAATGGCCGATAAAGACCATGAATAGTCCATCAAGTCTGCCCTGTAATCAGAATTTCATGATTAAATTGAAACGCCTTTTTTCAAGTGTGCACACATCACTTGTTAAAAAATTATTTTTATTTTTACTGTTGAGGAGGAATGTCCAGGGGGCAGAGAATGGGCATTACTGTGGGAATCAGCACAGTTACACTGACATGCACTAAGGGACAAATTCTGCAGTATAAACGACATCCCAATTGTAGACGGCGGTAGGCATACTACTGCTGTCTAACCAGCTAATTGGGATGCACATTTTCTTAAATAAACAACCCTAGGTAGGCCGCCTACACTGTAAGCATCTGTTGTGGGTGGTATCAGGTCAAAAGCACGCCGGGACAAAGGCGCGCGCAGACAATTGAGCGCAGCGTAGAGGCACGCGCCGCAGAAAATTACTGTTTTTACGGCTCCGACGGGGGTGTGTGGGGGGGAACCCCCCACTTTACTTAATAGAGATCGCGCCGCGTTGTGGGGGCGTTGTGGGGGATGTGGGGGGTTGTAACCCCCCACATTTTACTGAAAACTTCACTTTTTCCCTGTTTTTAGGGAAAAAGTTAAGTTTACAGTAAAATGTGGAGGGTTACAATTCCCCAAACCCCCCACAACGCCGGCGCGATCTCTATTAAGTAAACTGGGGGGGCTCCCCAACAAAACCCCCCGTCGGAGCCCCTAAAAACTGTAATTTTTTTCAGCACGCGCCTCCATCTTGCGCTCAGTTGTCGGCACGCGCCTTTGTCTTTCGCGGGGTTGTCTATGAACCGTTGTGGGTACAAGGAGGCACCAAGGGATCCTTAAGCTCACCCAAGGCTGGGTGTGGGCGTGGTTTTGCCCTGAAGTGGCCTTAGGCAAACTTAAGTGGCCCTAGGTATCTTCCTAGGGCTGTGATAGGCGCCTAAAATGTAGGCCTACATTTTAAATAGGCATGGCCGCTAAACTGATTGATGCAAGGAACTCTCCCTGCCATGATTAGCTGAGCAGCCGCAGCAGAGAACCCCCAAACTCCACCGCAAGCCAACTGGCAGGAAGGATGCCCACTTCCGCTGCCACCCCCAAACCCCATCCACACTGTCCGCAGCAGGAGGGATGTCCACTCCCCCCTGCCGGAACCCCCAAATCAATCCCTGGCAGGAGGGTGTAGGCACCTGCCTCGGGTTGGTGTTTTGTTTTTTTTGCTTTTTTAGAAAACGTGCATCTCGATTGGCTGGTTAGACAGTGCTAGGACTCCTACCGCCGCATACAATCGAGATGCCATTTGTAGAATCTGCCCCTAGATCTGTATGGGAGTCATGTAATAGGTTCCAGATAATCTTTCTGCAAGCTTAGTGTGTGTGCTGCCAAACAATTTAAACACAATAGAATGCCTTGCAGTTTTTGATACTCATTACATGGCAAGTAATCAGTCCTTCGCGTATGCACAACATAAAAATGAATGCATATACTAATGAAAATTTTAACATACAGTAGGCATGCTATGACTTGCTTTCACTTTCACCTCGCCTGAACCACACAAATGGCACCACAAAAAAATCCATTGAAATGAGAGAAAGGCCATTTTATTATGTACTTGAGTATAATTAAAGATGTTATAATACAATCCTTGAAGAAAATGAGAAATCTGCTTGTGCCCTTTCATTAGGAAGAGGCGGTTTTAGTAGCACCTGAGGCCAGGCCATTCTTGCATCTCTCCCAGGTTCTGTTTCATCTTCCTTTTGATAAACATGGAACCTTTTCACACTCACATGGACATTTTAGAGAAACTACCTGCAAACATTTAATATGTAAGGAAAACAAAATCATGGTTAACATCAACTGGTGTTCCTTGGGGATCTCTAGCTTGCCCGGGTCAGTTTAATGCCCTCGTGTCGTCATTGGGTATTAAGTTAGAATCTGCAGGATTTTGATCTTTGATATATGCCGATGATATCACAGTATTAATCCCAGTTCTGGTTGATTTAATGTCAGGGTTCATAGTCTTAAGCGCGCGAGACAATAATTTAACTGTAATAAGCTCAACCCTTGCACTATAAGCTGAAAATGATCTTGACTAAAACGCTTCCTACAACTACTGCTTATTTCTAGGAAGCACTCGTAAGAGAAAATCCCTGCTCAACAGAGCTTGCAATCTATTCAAAACAGCCAAATGGGAAAAAGGGGGTTAGGAAATTTCTCACAGATTCGTTTGAGATTGCGCATGTTCCAAAAACAACCCTTCATGAAATTGTTTTTCGGTAATTCCATAATGAAGGGCTCTTTTTACTAAATGGCAGTAGAGGTTTCTACCGCAGGCTGGAGAGGTAAATGCTCTGATGCTCATAGGAATTCTGTGAGCATTTAACTCGCTGGCCCAGGGTAGAAATATCTACCAAAGTTTAGTAAGGTGACGGGACAGAAGCACGCGAGCCAAACGCACGCTGACAAACGAGCGCCAACAATTCAGTGCAAGACTTTAGTGCGCTGCAAGAAAACCTTCTTTTAAAGGGCTCTGACGGGGGGTTTGGTGGGGACCCCCCCACACACACACACACTTTACTTAATAGGGATCGCGCTGCCATTGGGGGGAGTTGGGGTGTTGTAACCCCACATTATATTGGAAACTTAACTTTCCCCCCCCTCCAACATGGCAGCATGAGGCAGCGCAATCCCTATTAAGTAGAATGGAGGGGTTCCCCCCCACACACCTCCCGTCGGAGCCCTTTAAAAGAAGGTTTTCCTGCAGCGCACTAAAGTCTTGCACTGAATTGTTGGCGCTCGTTTGTCAGCGTGCGTTTGTCTCGCGTGCTTCTGTCCCGTCACCTTACTAAACTTTGGTAGATATTTCTACCCTGGGCCAGCGAGTTAAATGCTCACAGAATTCCTATGAGCATCAGAGCATTTACCTCTCCAGCCTGCGGTAGAAACCTCTACTGCCATTTAGTAAAAAGAGCCCTTCATTATGGAATTACCGAAAAAACAATTTCATGAAGGGTTGTTTTTGGAACATGCGCAATCTCAAACGAATCTGTGAGAAATTTCCTAACCCCCTTTTTCCCATTTGGCTGTTTTGAATAGATTGCAAGCTCTGTTGAGCAGGGATTTTCTCTTACGAGTGCTTCCTAGAAATAAGCAGTAGTTGTAGGAAGCGTTTTAGTCAAGATCATTTTCAGCTTATAGTGCAAGGGTTGAGCTTATTACAGTTAAATTATTGTAGCATTATTTATTTAGACTGTCCTAAATATTTAAACACCCCCCACCTTTTTTTTTTTTTTTTTTTTACAAAACCTGCAGAAAAAGGCCACTGGAGGATCTTGTTATATCTATTTTTTGTGATTATTTTCTCTCATCTACCTGTGAATGGAACATGGCCCCTTCCTGATACTTATAATACACAGTATTTGCTTTTATTGGCACCTGCTATGTAACTCCAAGCCTATCCTCGTAACCACAAGACGGTATATCAAATATTTGTTAAACTTAAAGAAAAATATTTTAGAGGGAAATTATGTTTTTGGCTCATTTTTGCCATGCTGACAACAGGGAACACAGAGGTTCTGAGAAAGCTGGACCTAGGGTTACCTTATGGCTCCAGGAAAAGGAAGACGGGTTGAGACATCCGGGTTTTACTTCTAATGAAAGCAGTGGAAGTAGGGAGGACAGATAGAGACATAAGAACATAAGTAGTGCCTCTGCCGGGTCAGACCAGAGGTCCATCCCGCCCAGCAGTCCGCCCCCGCGGCGGCCCAACAGGTCATGACCTGCCTTAATCACCAGAAGGGGCACCCTTGCCTCCTAGGTTTCTCATCGAAGTCCTATCTTCCCATCAATGTCCTAACCCTCCGGCCTTGCACCTGCACGACCTGGTGAGCTGTCTATACTTATGCAACACCCCAGCACCTCCCTCAGTACCCCACGATCCCCTTTTCCCTCAGGAATCTGTCCAAAACCAATGGAAGTAAAATCTGGATGGCTCAATCCGTCCTACTTTTTCTGGAGCCATATGATAACCCTAGGGGGAAAAGAAAAGTAGACAGATTCTGCTTTGTTATCTTCTTATCACTCAAAAGAATAGATGAGGGAGGTCACACCATTCATAAGACAGGTAAAGAGACTGAATAACAGAGAGCAACAGATCATATGTTCCTTATGAAATCAAAGGAAAAGAACAATTACAGTAGATGGACTAAATACTGAGCTAGAGAAAAGCATCCTTTAGGGGGGAATGGCACAGTTTTAATGGGGAAGTTATCATTGCGGGCTACTGTAAAGGTGGGTTATTTTACCACAGGTTGGGTTATTTTGTATAATGATCAATAATTTTTATTGAGTTTTAAAAATAAAATATACATAACAAAAATCTTACAAAGAATATCATCTCAACTCAGTTAATACATTGTAGATATATAAATTCAAAGAAATCAACAATCAATTATCATCACAATACAAACATGATAAAGTACCTCCCAACACACCCTCCTCCTTTCCCATCCCCCCATCCCATTTCTGAATATTACTAATAAATAGTGCTTCACTTTATGATTACAAATGTAATGAGTTCACTATAAAACTGCGTGCTCTGACTGATAATTGCTGTATATAAGGTTCCCAGGTCATCCAAAATTTACTCTGTTTTTTATAAGATTGCGAGGTCACCCTAGATTCCATAATCATAAGAGCATGAAATGCTGCCCTCCAATGCCAAAATGAGGGTGGACTTTCTTCCAACCAATGTTGCAAAATACATTTTTGACCTATAGTAAAGGATTTACGAAATAATTCCCTAACCCCTTTCTTAAAAATCCTGTCCCATTGAAGAAATAATACCATCTAGGGGGAAGGAACCACAATTTTGTATAAAATAGCCCAGTTTGTAGTAAAGAGTGTGGCGCGTTGATTAAAGCTACAGCCTCAGCACCCTGAGATTGTGGGTTTAAACCCACACTGCTCTCTGTGACCCTGGGCAATCCACCCATTGCCCCAGGTACATTAGATAGATTGTGAACCCACCGGGACAGACAGGGAAAAATGCTCGAGTACCTAAATAAATTCGTGGAAGCCATTTTGAACTCCCCTGGGAGAATAGTACAAAAAATTAAATAAGTATCTTCTCTCTCCCCCTATGTTTACTAGTCTTATCAGAACCACTTCCGCCAGCTCCCAGTCATTTTGTAGACATCCTCAATAAGACAAATGTTTATTCCTGATCTGAAAATGGAATAGGTACAATTTGTATTGAGATATAAAGAAATACTACTGCATAAATAGGAAGCAAGGCTACTAGAACATAAGAATTGCCGCTGCTGGGTCAGACCAGTGGCCCTTCGTGCCCAGCAGTCCGCTCACGCGGCGGCCCACAGGTAAAGACCAGTGCTCTAAATGAGTCCAGCCTCACCTGCGTACGTTCCGGTTTAGCAGGAACTTGTCCAACTTTGTCTTGAATCCCTGGAGGGTGTTTCCCCCTATAACAGCTTCCGAAAGAGCGTTCCAGTTTTCTACCACTCTCTGGGTGAAGAAGAACTTCCTTACGTTTGTACGGAATCTATACCCTTTTAACTTTAGAGAGTAATGTAATGTAATGTAATTTATTTCTTATATACCCTACCTTGGAGAGGGTGAACAACCTGTCTCTACTAAGACTATTCCGTTCAGTATTTTGAATATTTCAATCTTGTCCCCTCTCAGTCTCCTCTTTTCAAGGGAGAAGAGGCCCAGTTTCTCCAATCTCTCACTGTACGGCAACTCCTCCAGCCCGTTAACCATTGTAGCCACTCTTCTCTGGACCCTTTCAAGTAGTACCGTGTCCTTCTTTGTGTATGGTGACCAGTGCTGGACGCAGTACTCCAGGTGAAGGCACACCATGGCCCGGTACAGCGGCATGATAACCTTCTCCGACGAGTGTCTTATGGCTGCTAACAGAAGGCTGCTAATGCCTTCTGACAATGGTAATTGGAGTCTATTGGGGAGAAGGATGTGAAAGGTCCATTCAGGCCAAAACGAAGACAGAAGAATAATTGGAGATTATGTCCACTCAGGGCTCCTTTTACTAAGGTGCGCTAGCATTTTTAGCATGCACTACATTGCCGCACGCGCTAACCCCGTGCTACGCACCAAAAACTAACGCCAGCTCAATGGAGGCGTTAGCGTCTAGCGTGCTTTAAAATCGCTAGCGCAGCTTAGTAAAAGGAGCCCTCTGTGTCCAAAGATTCCAGTGAGAGAATTTGACTACAGGCTTTTTGCAGGTCCAAAGAAAAGACTCCTGTCCAACAGAGTGCAGAAGAGAAAGGGGTGTTCTAACGGAGAAGCGTGAAGATTCTGCAAACAAAAAGGATTCCCAAGACAGAAGAAGAAGTGTCTCAGAGTCTAGTGTTTTGTCTTTATTGATTGTATGTCTGAAGAGAACAATCTATTCTGATTTTAATCACCCACTAATGAATCTATCTTTCTATCTATCTAGACAGCTGGACTGTAGACTAGACCACGACACTTTTGGGTGAGTGAGAAAGAGCAAGGCCTTGGCTACCGCATTCAGAGGATGATATTTACGTACCATTTTCACACATAAAAAGCTGAAATAGACTCATGCAATACGTCTGAAATTTCTTAGCTTGCTCTCTTGGTTCCCTTTTATAGTAGCAAATGCTATGTACTAATCTTCCTGTTATCTGATATATAATTATGAGGAAATAATAATTGAATACTATCTTGTTGTGAAATTTTCACATTTAACTACACTCTGAAATAGTTAAATAGTAATACTTTAAATATAAACTGTAATTTACTATGAATAGTTAATACTGTAAGTGTCTTACGTAGGGTTCCTTTTTCTAAGCTGCGCTAACGGTTTTAGCGTGCCCTTAGTGCGCGCTACATTGCGGCGCACGCTAGATGCTAACGCCTCCATTGAGCTGGCGTTCATTTTTATGTGTAGCGTGGGGGTTAGTGTGCGCTAATCTGCAGCGCGATAAAAAACTCTACCGCAGCTTAGTAAAAGGAGTCATTAGTCTTTGTTCTGTCCTGCCGATGCTGCTAAGGCAACAAGAACAGCAGGACCTCAAATAAATACATAAATTGCTGATAAATAGTTCAAAATATGGTATCAATAGGTGGAATTAATAAATATTATATACAAATGGAGAATAAAATTAGGATATCCATACAATACAACCCGATAAGGTCATGTTTTGGCAAAGCTGGCACCACAGGTATACTATTCAAAACATCTACAAAAATTATAGGGGGATATTCAGCCTGAAGTGACTCGTAAGTGACTCGTAAGCCATTTCACCTTGAATATTCAGTGCCAGGGATGTGCAGCTCTTGGCATTGAATATCTGGGTATGTCCACTGAGCTGGAATTTAACTCGGCAATCTGGTGCCTAATTATCCCCCCCTCCCTTACAAAGCCGCGCTAGCATTTTTAGCGCCTGCTGCCGCGGTCGGTGCTAAAAACGCTAGGACAGTTTTGTAAAGGAGGAGGTAACTTAGCACATAAAGGGGCCTTCCGAAATCCGGATGAACTGCTGGGTTTTGGGAAATCCCTCTGGCCACCTGGACAGTCCTCTAAAAAGAAGACTTGTCCGGATTTTCACGTACATCTTGTAACCCAAATTAGGATGGGTTTTGGAGGATGGGGAAGGCTCAGATGTTCCTCTACAAGGGTAGTGGTTAGAGTGGAGTATGGGCCTGTGCCCCCATCTCTAAGGGTTCACTACACCAAGCTAGCCCCAGCAACCTACTTCCCTGAGCTTGGGGCCGCGTCTGGAGGTCCTCTGCGCATGCACGGCCATCGACACGATTATAAAATAATATGCAGCCAGATGTGTGTGCAAATTTGAATGAAGGTCAATTAGCACTGATTACGTTAGAACTGGTGGTTTACAGCTGGTTAACCAATTCATTTGTGCACACATTTCAGCAGCGCACCCCAGTTTGGTTAATAAACAGCATGGTGAATTTGTCAATAGATACATTCAGTTTCATAGATCTCCCTTATAAAACGTTGGTGCTGTCATTTTTTTGTTCTATATTGGAAAGCATAGCAACATTTAGCCTATTTGATCATTGTGCGTACAAGTGTTAATTAAGATCTTAAGCTATTCTTTCCCTCCCCCCCCCTCTTCCTCTAACAAGGTTGAATTATTCTATGCCATAATGAATCTTAAATATTTTGACCTTCCTTATTATGTTAGAGCTGGAATTGTAATATCATATTTGTAAATAAAAGCTTTGTGGTGATAGAAGTTTCCCAACAAATTAGAGATACTTTTCAATTTTATTCAAAGAACAGATGGTATTTTCAAATCAACATTCAAGTTAGGGCCAAGTATAGATTTCTTGTTTGTTTTTTTTCTACATTAAAAAAAAAATGAAATAACCTCTAGGTTACACCATTTGCTTGTTTTGTTTACATTTATGTGTACTGTGTATTGCCGATATTTCTTGAAATAACTGTAGAGTCTTATTTAAACTCATTTGCAGTCTGATGATCAAGAGATATGAGTGAGCAGGGTCGAAAGTACGGTGGGCATTGTGTTGTTATAGGAAGTTTCTTGCCTGCACTGGAAAAGTTAAGGGACACTGTGCCAGGCTGTTTTGATTCCTTCAATGGTGCCCCAGGAGCTGCAACAGTTCAGCTGCTAAAATGGTGAAATATTTTACCACTATATCAATCAGGTAAACAATAAATAGTTCCTGAGAGGGATTTACACTGGGAGTTCTAACAATCTTCTGAGCTCAGTACTCAAGAACAAGAACACAGGGACAGTCTTAAAATCTCTCGATATATTTCAGACTAGCTGATGCCCCGGCGTTGCACGGGTATTTAATTATAGCAATAACACTGTAAATGGATTCAAATAAAGATACTTTATAGTGGTGAATGAAATTATTTTTTTACAGCTTTATATAAAGTACAATATTCAAATTATAATGTGAAATATTTGACAAAATGAATACAATACAACTAACACAAAACTTGATTATAAACAACATTTTTAGTTTCACCTCCAGGAGCAAGAACATATAAATTCTTGGGTGAAGAGACCCCCAGAACATATCACCCCAGTTAGTGAGGGATCTGCATACCAAGTTTCGTTCAAATCGGTCAAGCCGTTTTAGATTTACTGTGAGAATGGCAGCTGTTTACATTTTTTCCATTGACTTGAATGGTTGAAATCAGATTTTCCGTTTGTACCTCCCCCCACGTGTGCAGGTGGGCAGCGAGACCCCCAGAACATATCACCCCAGGTAGTGAGAGATCTGCATACCAAGTTTCGTTCAAATCAGTCAAGCCGTTTTAGATTTACTGTGAGAATGGCAGCTGTTTACATTTTTTCCATTGACATGAATGGGTGAAATCAGATTTTCTGTTTGTAGCTCCGCCCATGTGTGCAGGTGGGCCGCGAGACCCCCAGAACATATCACCCCAGGTAGTGAGGGATCTGCATACCAAGTTTCGTTCAAATTGGTCCCACAGCTTTTTACATTTTTTCCATTGACTTGAATGGGTGAAATCAGATTTTATGTTTGTAGCTCCGCCCACGTGTGCAGGTGGGCCGTGAGACCCACGGAACATATCACCCCAGGTAGTGAGGGATCAGCATAGCAAGTTTCGTTCAAATTGGGCAAGCCGTTTTTGCGTTGGCAGCTTTTTACATTTTTTCCATTGACATGAATGGGTAAAATCTGATTTTCCGTTTGTAGCTCCCCCCACGTGTGCAGGTGGGCAGTGAGACCCCCAGAACATATCACCCCAGGTAGTGAGAGATCTGCATACCAAGTTTCGTTCAAATCGGTCAAGCCGTTTTTGAATTACTGTGAGAATGGCAGCTTTTTACATTTTTCCATTGACATGAATGTGTGAAATTTGATTTTCTGTTTGTAGCTCCGCCCACGTGTGCAGGTGGGCCGCGAGACCCCCAAACCATATCATCCCAGGTAGTGAGGGATCAGCATACCAAGTTTAGTTCAAATCGGACAAGCCGTTTTTGCGTTGGCAGCTTTTTACAATTTTTCCATTGACATGAATGGGTGAAATCTGATTTTCTGTTTGTAGCTCCGCCCACGTGTGCAGGTGGGCCACGAGACCCCAGAACATATCAACCCAGGTAGTGAGGGATCTGCATACCAAGTTTAGTTCAAATCGGACAAGCCGTTTTTGCGTTGGCAGCTTTTTACAATTTTTCCATTGACATGAATGGGTGAAATCTGATTTTCTGTTTGTAGCTCCGCCCACATGTGCAGGTGGGCTGCGAGACCCCCAGAACATATCATCCCAGGTAGTGAGGGATCAGCATACCAAGTTTCGTTCAAATCGGTCAAGCCGTTTTTGCATGATCGCGGCACATACACACATACACACATACATACCTCCGATTTTATATATATAAGATTAGAAAAGCTTCCATATATAACGTTTGTTTTGATTGAATGAGCTGTTTTGAAAAGCCACACATTCTGAAACCCTAAATTAGTGTTTATTTTCCATAAGGAATCACAGCAGCACCTAAATCAAACACAGTAAAAGAATGGTTAATGTCCTAACACACTGACAATATAACCTGGCCAATATTTTTTATTGCCTTCTACTATAAAGCTAGCAGAGCACAGCTTATTTTTTGACTGGTGGAAAATCGGTTATGAACCGCTAGGGAATAACCAATTTTTCAAATGTGGCCATTCAGTCACACTAGAGCCACTAATACATTTTTTTGTACACTATTGCTGTTATAATCTTTTGAGGATATTTTATATTCGTAATAACCTCTCTGAAATCAGGTTTTACTGCAGTTAATGACTGGACAGCTGGAACATTAACTGGCCCTGGCTCGGCTTCCCTCCATTAACTGACAAACCAGTTGTGATCTGCAGGTAACAACCAATTTTTAGTGGAATTTTCTTGATAAAGTGCCTCACTTGATAAACTTTTTTTTCCCTCTCTCTCCTATCACACACATTCTATACAGATACAAGAAAATGTGCAGTTTACGAAGAAAGTGAGTTTGATCATTTACAGAGAAGAATTTGAAGCCTAAAATGTCATTTGAAGGACTGTGGAAGGGCTCTGTAAATGCACAAGGTGTTATAGTTTTGGAAACAGCATCTGTATTTTATGGAAAGAATGCCTGTATTTTAATGCAATTCTGCCATAATGGAAACCCGACTTGAAATTTTCTGCAATTCAATATATGGAGGTTCATTTCTTAAGCAACATTGCTGCCTCTGTGACATCACTTCCATTCCATATATGGAATCACAGATTTGCAGGGGCATCACTGCAGTTCCATACATGAAGCCTTATTGCTTCGGTTGTTTCACTGCTGTTCCATATGGTGGCTGTGATTATGCTACGGTTCCATACATGCAGCTGCACTCATTCAGAGGCAACTGGAGCTTCAATTTTTAGCCTCTTCTAATCTTTTTATTACAAAGAGAGGGTCACACTGGTTGCTGCTGAGAATGGAAACAACTCAGTGCAGCCACAGGGTTTGTCCTGAATACAGGGGAAGCAAAGGCCTAGGGGCTCTAGGGTTAGGACTCTTTCCTGAAGAAAACCTAGGGCAAGCAGTCAGTGACATTCAAATGCAAACTAAACTTTACTACTCAGCTTCCTCGCTTGAGATTATTTAATAGGACGAATGGAGCACTGCTGCTTAATATGTATATATTAGTAATGCCTAAACTAACTTGCTATGTATATTTAGCGTTAGCACCACTATACAAATCAATCAGTTACTGTAACTCCCATAATAAATTTGCGCTGGTAGCATAAATAATCAATGGTCACTGAACAGATTTTGAATGAACTGCAAAAGTACACATATAATGGGGGAAACGCCTCAGAAGCTGCAGGGCGAGCGTTGCTCTGGAGCTATGAAGGAGCTATGGAGGGTAAGATAACATAAGAACATAAGAAATGCCTCTGCTGGGTCAGACCCGAGGTCCATCGTGCCCAGCAGTCCGCTCACGCGGCGGCCCAACAGGTCCAAGACCTGTGCAGTAATCTTCTATCTATACCCCTCTATCCCCTTTTCCAGTAGGAATTTGTCCAATCCTTTCTTAAACCCCAGTACCGTACGCTGCCCTATTACGTCCTCTGGAAGCGCATTCCAGGTGTCCACCATATGTTGGGTAAAGAAGAACTTCCTAGCATTTGTTTTGAATCTGTCTCCTATCAACTTTTCCGAATGCCCTCTTGTTCTTTTATTATTAGAAAGTTTGAAGACTCTGTCCCTCTTTACTCTCTCTATGCCCTTCATGATCCTATAAGTCTCTATCATATCTCCTCTAAGTCTCCTCTTCTCCAGGGAAAAGAGACCCAGCTTCTCCAATCTCTCAGAATATGACAGGTTTTCCATACCTTTTATCAGACGTGTCGCTCTCCTCTGAACCCTCTCGACTAACGCCATATCCTTCTTAAGGTACGGCGACCAATATTGGACGTAGTACTCCAAATGCGGGCGCACCATCGCCCGATACAACGGCAGGATAACTTCTTTCGTTCTGGCTGTAATACCCTTTTTGATTATACCAAGCATTCTATTCGCTCTCTTAGCGGCCGCTGCACACTGTGCCGACGGCTTCATTGTCATGTCCACCATTACCCCCAAGTCCCTTTCCTGGGGCAACAATGCTGTCAAGCTCTGGAACGCGCTGCCTGGTATTCTGCGATTTTGGGAGGGGAGACCGAACTTTAAGAAAATGTTGAAAACGCAATTTTTTGTCAATGCCTTCATGTGCTAATGCTATTTTCTGTCAATGCTTTCCCGTCCTGTAAATGTTTTTATGGGATTTTGTCTTTCCCATCTTGTAGGATGAATTTAAAAGAAGGTTTTAATAATGATATTGTTAGCTAATGTTTTATTGGGTTTGTCTTCTTTAATCATGGTTAGCATTTTTAATATGCATGCATGTAATTTTGTAAACCGCATAGTTTTTATGCGGTATATACACTTTTGAATAAATAAATTACTCATTAACTCCCCTCCAGTCATCTATCGTAGGTAAAACAACCCCTTAATCGAGACTTAAAAGATAGCCCAAAATCAATATCGTGACATTTGGAGCATTGAGATAAAGCAGGATATTTCTGCATCTCGATGGCCACGAATTTGGACTTAGAGGATGAAATGTACAGTGTCAGCATCTATGAGAACAAGATGAAAGGTTGGTAAAACTAGAGGTGAGCAAAGAGGATGTCCTCAGACAGATAGACAGACTAAAGAGCGACAAATCACCAGGCCCGGACGGCATCCACCCAAGGGTACTAAAAGAACTGAGAAACGAAATAGCAGAGACACTTCGCCAAATATGTAACCTCTCCCTAAAAACAGGGGAGATCCCAGAGGACTGGAAAATAGCGAATGTCACGCCCATCTTTAAGAAGGGATCAAGGGGTAACCCGGGAAACTACAGGCCTGTGAGCTTGACCTCGGTTCCAGGGAAGATGATGGAAGCAATGGTAAAGGACACAATATGCGAATACATAGAAAACCATGGACAACTGAAGGCGAGCCAACATGGCTTCTGCAAGGGAAGGTCATGCCTCACGAACTTGCTGTACTTCTTTGAGGGAATAAACAGCCAGATGGATAAGGGGGAATCCATAGACATCATTTACCTTGACTTCCAAAAAGCCTTCGACAAGGTACCTCATGAACGGCTACTTAAAAAGCTGTGGTACCACGGGGTGCAAGGGGATATCTACCGATGGATCAAACACTGGTTGGCTGGCAGGAAGCAGAGGGTTGGAGTAAAAGGCCAATACTCTGACTGGCAATGGGTCACGAGCGGAGTTCCACAAGGGTCAGTGCTGGGACCTCTACTGTTCAACATATTTATTAATGATCTGGAGGCAGGGACAAAATGTGAGGTTATCAAATTTGCTGATGACACCAAACTCTGCAGCAGGGTTAGAAACACGGAAGACTGTGAAGACCTGCAAAGGGACCTAACGAAACTGGAAGACTGGGCAAAAAAGTGGCAAATGAGTTTTAACGTAGAAAAATGCAAGGTCATGCATGTAGGGAAAAAGAACCCGATGTTCAGCTACAAAATGGGGGGAACACTGCTAGGGGTGAGTAACCTTGAAAGGGACCTGGGGGTGATGGTCGACACATCACTGAAACCATCGGCGCAATGTGCGACAGCCTCAAAGAAAGCAAACAGAATGCTGGGCATCATCAAAAAAGGTATTACAACCAGGACGAAGGAAGTCATCATGCCGCTGTATCGCGCAATGGTGCGCCCGCACCTGGAGTACTGTGTTCAATACTGGTCGCCGTACCTCAAGAAGGACATGGCGATACTCGAGGGAGTGCAGAGGAGGGCGACTAAACTAATAAATGGTATGGAAAATTTTTCATACGCTGACAGGTTAAAAATGCTGGGGCTGTTCTCCCTGGAGAAGAGGAGACTTAGAGGGGACATGATAGAAACCTTCAAAATCCTTAAGGGCATAGAGAAAGTGAATAAGGACAGATTTTTCAAACTGTGGGGAGCCACAAGCACTAGGGGTCACTCAGAGAAACTGAAAGGGGACAGGTTTAAAACAAATGCTAGGAAGTTCTTTTTTACCCAGAGGGTGGTGGACACATGGAACGCGCTTCCAGAGAATGTGATAGGCCAGAACTCTGTACAGGGGTTCAAGGAGGGTTTGGATAGGTTCCTGGAGGATAAGGAGATAGAGGGGTACAGATATAACTAGAGGTAGTTTATAGAAATAGGCAGAAACTAGAGGTAGCTTATAGAAATAGGCAGAAACCACTTCACAGGTCACGGACCTGATGGGCCACCGCGGGAGCGGACCGCTGGGCAAGATGGACCTCGGTCTGACCCAGTGGAGGCAACTTCTTATGTTCTTATGTTCTTATGTTCTTATGAGACAAACATGTTTTTTTCTGTTACACAGATCTTTTTGGACCCCTGTTAGGTTGCATAAGTTAGACAGCCCAACCTACCTAAACGACCGCCTCATCCAAACCACCTCTACCAGGCATAGAAAAACACCCCCCCCCCCCCCAATCAAAGAAGTAAAACGGAAAAAACTATACAACGGACTACTGGCCACTCAGGCAGCGAAGATAGACAACCAAGTCTCCAACCTATTGACAACAACCCCAGACTACAAGATGTTTAGAAAGGAAATAAAAACTATACTCTTCAAGAAATCCCTTAATAAAGCTTAATACCATGATAAAGCTTAACCCCCCTCTTACCATCCCCTCTCTAACCCCAGATCCTACTTTTCCCTTTCTTGGAAACCTTCTCTTATCTAACGTTGTAACCCTTCTTCCATAACTCTTTTTGTAATCCGCTTTGAACCGAAAGGTAATGGCGGAATAGAAATCTGTAATGTAATGTAATGTTCTAAATCTAATAGACGCTGGCACTGTCATCTAAAAAACACTCCAAAAGGACTGCCACAACCTAAACTAGAAACCACAAAAAGGCAGAATAGTCAAAAGGTTCAGGAGGGGGCCACTCAGGGACCAAACTGAACACCCCGCGTAATGCAACGTGACGATGGACAGGACAATACCCTATATTAGGTGCCCTCAGTGTGAGCGAGCAGCGACGGGAGACAAGCTCCAACGCTTCACAAGTCAGGTAGAGGTAACATACCCCCACCCGCACACCATCACAGGGCACCCGATGTGTGCAATAAATCAAGGGTGAAAAATGCTTTTTAGCGGGCGGGCGTTCTCCTCCGGCTGCTCCGTTCTTCCTTCAGCTGACTCTGATTCCCCATTTTTCCATCTTGGGTTCCTGAAGAAGGGTTCGTCCCCGAAACCAGTCTGGTTGAACCTGGCAGGCTGTAGCGTTGTGATTTTTGCGCTTCAGAGTTGTCATCATTCAGCTAAGTTTGCCGTTTTTGATTTTTGTTGGGGAGTCGGCTGACTCGGTTCAGGCTGGGGCCACTCGGTGGTTTCACTCGGTTTTCACTGCAGTTTATTTATTTAATTATTTGATTTGTGATGTGTTTCACCCTTGATTTATTGCACACATCGGGTGTTCAGTTCGGTCCCTGAGTGACCCCCCTCCTGAACCTTTTGACTATTCTGCCTTTTTGTGGTTTCTAGGCACTGTCATCTAGACATAGGGACACTGGATCATCTGTTGTTTTAATGTCCTTTGATACTTAACTTTTGGAGGTCAATATGGGGTAGGATTAATAACATTTTGGAATCATCAATTCCACTAACGTATGAGGCGGTCATTTGTGGAATATTATTACATGTTAAGCCCCCTATGGATCAATATAAAGGCCATCTTTTCCTTATAATAACTGGGATAGCCATCCAGAAGAGAACCCGAAACTGGAAGAACTATGATCGTTTATATTTTTGTTCCAGTTATAGATTTGTAAGGATCAATGCTGATAGTTTGGGGCATGGTAATATATTTAAATTGGTATGGGGCCCGTTCACATCTTGTTACCTCACTATAATAGGTTTTTGATTGTGAATCAGTTTTTGTTTATTTTGGTATGTGATTGGTGGATCGTGTCTGGAGGTGGAGCTTGTGTGCAATTTCTAGCTGGAGGCTGTGGAGTGTCTTAGCACCGGTATTGATCTGTGAAGTGGTGTGAGAGAGCCTGAAGAGCTTGGTGGGTCTGGATAGAGCGTATGAGAAGCAGTGAAGTTGAAACCCCTGACACAACAACCAGAGCAAAACGGAGGGTTCCCCGTCGGGTTTAGTGGCTGCAGGGCCCAGGAGGCGAAGGACTGAGAGATCCTGGATGCCGAAGCAGCTAAATTGTTCTTTTTTTTGCTGTGTTCCACGCTGAATCTTGGACTACTTTGCTACAGTGCTGATTTACCCATTTTTTCACAATTGAGGGCTGTGTGTCCCGGTGTGTTTTGTAACATCTCCCTGCAGGCTACCATAGAGCTTTTTCTACTGGTTCTATATTTTGGAGTACAGGGTTAGCCTTGAAAGGTGGAGTTTTTTGCCAGATGAAGCTGAACTGAGGCTTTTTCTCCACCTTTCTTTCCTTTCTTTTTCCCTGTTATTTCCTGTTGAGTGATTGGCTTGTGTGTGTGTGTGAAATTAAAGCCTGTTAGTGTTGCAGAGGGGAGGTTTGTTGTCCATATGGGGTTATGATTTAGAGGTAATATAATTGCTGTGAGTTCAAACCCACGCTGCTCCTTGTGACCCTGGGCAAGTCACTTAATCCCCCCATTGCCCCAGGTACATCAGGTAGATTGTGAGCCTGCCGGGACTGACAGGGAAAACTGCTTGAGTACCTGAATAAATTCATGTAAACCGTTCTGAACTCCCCTGGGAGAATGGTATAGAAAATTGAATAAATAAATACAAATAAAATATTGACTTATTATATATGATATATTTATGTATTGCATTATTGAAGATTGGAAAATCAATAAAGATTAAAAAAAAAAAAATCAAAAATCATTCCAAATATGTTCAGTTACCATAAGGGATTAAGCTTTTGAGCATTAATGGTACCAGCGTAAATTTATTACTGGAGATACAGTAACTGATTGATTTGCATATTTTTCTCCAGTTCCTCTTTAGTTTGTTATTTAACACCGCTGTCCTTAACAGTAGCAACACTGACCCACAATCTCCCTAATTCTAGAAACTTGTGCTCTCTAATTTCAAACTAGTGCACAAATTTACATGTGTGGCTTATAGAATTAGGTCATTTGTGTGCATAACGTAATAAATTAATTAGCTGCTAACTGGTCTTAACAACCAATTATTGGCTGCAATTGAAGTTAATTGGTGCTAATATGGACATTTATGTGCCTATATTTAGGTATGAGCTCATATGCTAACTCATTGCCTGACATAGATGCTCCCAGCTAACTATAGGCAGTTAGGTCTAGATTCACTAAGGGCACAGATCGGATCAGATCCGGGAGGGATCCGATCCGATCCGTGTCCGGGGGGCTGAGTCACGAATTGCCCTCATGCAAAAGAGGGCAATCGGAATCACGCCCCCAACCGCCTGCCTGGATTACTATATAGCGATCCCAACGCATGCGCAGACCATCTGTGGATGGTCTGCGCATGGGCTGGCCCTCCGAGCCCGGCAGAAATTATTTTTTGTTTTTTAAACTGTTTTTAACTTTTTTGCAAGCCCGTGGTTTTAAGCCGCTTTAATTCCGCGGGTTAAAACCACGAGCTTGCACTGCGGGGAAGGGCAGGAGAGTTGGGGCGGCAGAAGAGATTTGGGGTGACGGCAGGGCAGCCAGTTGGGGTGGCAGGAGAGATTTGGGGTGAGAACAGGAGATTCATTCAGGGCAGGCAGAAGATAATAGGAGATTCGGGGCAGGCAGGAGATCGGGGCTGAGAGCAGAGAAACAGGGTAGAAAGCAGGGCGGCAAAAGGCAGGGCAGTTGGAAAGGACCTCAGCAGTCGCTTATTTTTGGATCTGCCAGCCCAGTCGGTGTTGCTTTTTTATTTTAGTGAATCGCTTCCTGCCTACATTTGAATGCCGTTCCCCCCTCATTTGCATGCGCGGATCAGAAGGTGATCGGGACAGAGGTTAGTGAATCAGGTCGGAGGAAAATCGGGTCGTAAAAGGATCACTAAGTGGTCAGAAATTGATCGGTGGGCTCAGTGAATCTAGCCCTTAGGCGTGTAAATGCTGGCTTTCTATAAACTGCTCACATAACTGCCTGCCCGTGCCCCTCCCAGGTCCATATCCTCCTTGAAGCCATGTGCTCTGGATTTTGAGTTTATGAGTTATAGAATACTGACTAAGAGCGGCCACGTGCACACCTGCCATTATAGAATTCATGCTAAGTGCATGTCATCTCAGCGCCAAACTTTAGGCGAGCTACAGAGAATTATCCCCTAAGCAGTGACTGCATATATGTGCACAATCATTTACATATAGAATTGGTGTGCAGGAGTGGACTGACCACTGGAACAATAGGGCAGTACCTAAGGGCCCAAAGGCCTTCCAGGATCAGAAAAATACCTATCTACACCTGAATATATATGACAACTGCAAGTCTGAAGGCTATTGAAGTGCTGTAAATTAGTGTACAGCAGGCATATTCTGTTCCTGGAGGGCCCACAATTAATTACAAAAAAAAAAAATCACAAACAGATGAAGTGGGATTTGAACCTGGACCCCTGATTTTCAGCCCATTATTCTAACCATTAGGCTACACCTCTGCACTACATGGGCATCTGTTTGGTCTTTTTATAAAGATAGATGTTATTATGCTGCTACACAGCTGTCCCTGTCCCTTGTTTTTCCCTTTCATAATTTGGGCATTTCAATTTGCAAAATGGATGCTCATGCTGGATGTTTCCAGCACACAAATTCCCATCTCACCTGTATTTTAGAACGGCGGCAAGTCAAATGTGCGCAAGACAAATGCGCACAGACATTTCAGCGCAGCGACAAAGTGAGTGCACGACAATTGTGCGAACACGCTGCGCATATCTGTCTTGCGCGCAAATGACTATGAACCTTTTAGAACAGGTTGTATCCTGTTCTAAAATACACATGAGATGGATTTAGAGAATGATACGGTGACAAAATTCATCACCGTTCCCGTCCCCGCGGATAACTGCAGGAAATAATCCCATATCATTTTTTAGTGTCTATTTCAGCCTCAGTCCTTTTACACCAGCATTCTTCAAAGCAAAGCTTGCGGGTCAGTGGCTGTGGCCATTCATACTCTGATTCTTATGTGAGCCAAGGATAATTGTGACATCACTGATGTGATTGGTTCTTAGGCACTGGTGGAATGAGGCATTATGATATCACAATATCTGCTCTGGATACCAGAGACTGTCATTCTGTAGTGTCTGTTTCAACCTCAGTCCTTCTACACCAGCATTCTTCAAAGCAAAGCCTGAGGGTCAGTGGTTGTGGCCATTCATACTCTGATTCTTCCCTCTCTCCTTAAAGAATGACATGAAGATGGTTTCCCGCGGGGACGGGAACGGTGATGAATTTTGTCACGTGTCATTCTCTATTTGTGATGTACTGACTTGGATGTTCAAGTTCTGAGTTGGACGATATCTAATCTAATCTTTGATTTTATATACCGATTCTCGACTCGATTAACAAAATATTAATACATTAGACAAGAGATTAGAACAGAAACTATGGGGTCCTTTTATCAAGGCACGGTAGGGGTTTAACGCGTGGAATACTTGCCTGCCAAGCTAGTCGCTAACGCCTCCATTGACTGGGCGTTAGTTTTTGCTTGCCGCAGGGGTTAGCGCGTGATGAAATGTCCGACGCGCTAACCCCGCTAGTGCGGCTTGATAAAAGGACCCCTCTATCTTTTAGGCCATAATTTTATCTTTTATGTTTGATGATTCAAAAAAGAAAAATCATTAGTAAATTTCTGAAATAAATATGTCTTCAATGCTTTACGAAAAGTGGGTAGATGAGAGAGAAATCTAATTATAGAAGGAAGGTCATTCTAAACTTTTACGAATAAAAAAGAAAATGATCGTCAAAAATTGGCCATAATTTTTATTCGTTTAACAGTGGGAAAGCCAAGTTTATATTTCTGAGAGCTCCTAGAATTAGAGATTTCTTGTGAATTAAATGAAACAGAGACCAAAGGGAAAAAAAAGTACCATATAGGATTTTGAAAATCACAGTTGCACACTTAGGGCTCCTTTTACGAAGGCGCGTTAGGGCCTTAACACGCGGCATAGCATGCGCTAAAAATGCCACACGCTCTAGCCACTACCGCCTCCTCTTGAGCGCTAATCCAGTGCATGCGCTAAAAATGCTAGCGCACCTTCGTAAAAGGAGCCCTTAATATGACGTAAGGAAACCTTTTACGGTTCATAGATGAAAGCGCACAGGACAATCGCGCGCAGACAAATGAGCTGAGACAAATGCGCGCAGGACGTCAGCGTGCCAGATTAAAAGTTAAATTTTAAGCGCTCAGAGGGAGGGGAGTTTGGGGGAAAACCCCAGATTACTTAGAAGTGTTAGTGCTGCCATTGGGGGGTTTGGGGGGAAATCCCCCCCATTACAGAGGAAAGTATAATTTTTCCGTTTCCCTCTAATACTCCTTCTATCATCCAGACCTCATGATGAATTATTCTGTTGGATTCTACCTTGCTGCAACTCAGTGGCGTAGTAATAGTGAGTGGTGCCCGGGGCGGTGGCACCCCACCCCCCTGCCGCGTGCCCACCCCCTTCTCTTTCCCTGTACCTTTTTAACTTCTCCGACGTGAGCAGCATGCCCACGCTGGTTTCGGCTGCCCTTTGACATCACTTCCTAGGCGTGGGCCCTGGAAGTGATGGCTTGGACGTTCAAGCTCTAAGTTGGACAATATGACGTAAGCAAAACTTTTTACACAATGCAGGGAGTCCTCTCCTTTAAGGGTTCCCCTCAATATGTGACATCTTGGGATCTGCCTCACATGATGTATGGTGAGCCCTCCAAAACTCCCCCAAAACCTACCATACCTACCTGTCTACCACCCCAGTAGCCCTTATGGCTGCAGGTATGACCTATATGGCAGTACCATAGGATTTTGGTGGGCTCACACTTTCTACCATAAATGTAATGGTTAGAGTGGGATATGGGCCTGGGCCCCCTCTCCATGGTTCACTACATCAGGTTACTCCGGACACCTGCTTGCTGCTTTACTAGGATTTCCCATACCAGGTGCTGCTGTTCTAGAGACAGGTATGTACTGTTTAATTTCAGATCTTTGAGGGGGGTGGTATGGGGTCAGTGACCATAAGGGGATTGGGGGGAGGGATCATGACTTAATCCCTCCAGTGGTCATCTGGTCAATTTGGGTACCTTATTGGCACTTAGATGCTTCTAAGACAGATCTAGCACCAAACTTATAAATGGCATCCTGGATGCCTTGAGAAATGTTCAAAAAAAAAAAAGAAATGTTCAATTATCACCACAAGATGTTCAAGTGCTAAGCACACCCTAAGCCCACTCATAACATGCCTTCAAAATGCCCCCTTGAACGTTGGATGTTCAGAGGACAAAAAGCCTAGCAAAACGTCTAAGATGTCAGTTTTGAAAATCGTCCAAGTGACTACCTTCAGTTGGCTTCTGTTATCCAAACTGAAGCTTTACTATGCCAAACTCTTCGTCAGTCCATTTTAGATCAATATGTGAACATTTTCACTATTTAAACAATGAAGGATCAAACTTCCATTTTCATATAGTTAGGGAGTGAGAGCAATGAGATGGCGGGCATGCAGACACAACAGATGGGCGAAACTTGATATTGGGTCGGAAGTCCCCCCCATGCTCTCCGTTGAACATCTAAAAGATGATTCATTTTCTCAAATATATGTATACAGGTCTTTAATTTATATGAAGATAGAAGTCTGATCATTCATTGTTTGAAGTTGGAACCATATAGGAATGTATAAAATTCATTTATTTCTTAAGGCAGTGATGTTGGAGGGAAATGAGGAAATAAAATTTGACTGCTTTGTGGACGTTTGCAGAAGCACTTTGACTGGCTCTTCAAAGTAGCATTATAAAGTGAAATACAATCTTACTGCAGAGTATGTTACACTCACATGCATTACTCTGCCACTGTGCCAGTAGAGTCAAATAGGATCCATTTCATGGAAATGTCCAGAACCAAACCTTTTCCAAAGCAATATGGTTTTGAATGTGCTAAGAAACCTGTCCATTGTTCCCTATTGCTGCCTGTGGTGTAATTAAATACATCATTCTGTTTTCAAACAATGCATTACCATATACATTGTTTCATATCTTCTTCATTCATTTTGCAAGTGTAAAAAAAAAAAATTACAGATTTGACATATAATTCTTATTTACATTTGCTTAGCCACTTTAATGTTGTGCTTGAAAAAACACAAAGACAAATCAATATAATGTATTTCAATATCATGCTTTAATGCAATTTAATTTTAGAATATGAAACTCATAAACATAATAGTTTTGAAGGGGGGGGGAGGAAGTTGAAATAGTGATATAAAATTAAAATCTAGAAAAAGGCTGGGCTGCAGTGTCTCAGTGTATGGCTACTCATGAGTATTGTAGCTTGAATAAATTGGGGTCCCAAAGTGGTTCTATGCTCAAATTATTAAATCAAAGATTGCTATTTTGGATATGCTATGTGTTAAATATTTTACATCATCTTTACAGTTTCAGATGACACTTTTTGAAATAGTTGATGGTATTATTATTTCGCCTTTATCCAATTGCCATAATCTTGGAGGCTGCATGAAATTGAGAAATTGAAATGAGTCCTCTCACTGACATCGATGCTCCTTACTTGAGACTGAGTGTGTTAGAGCAAATAGGTATTTGAGAGGAATAGTGAATAAATTAATTAATACAATGCATTTAGAAAAGTTGAAACAGTCAATGTGCATGAGGCCCATTACCAACAAATGTTCAGAGATATTCTGAAGCATTTGGGGCTAACCAGGTGCCACAACACAGAAAGTATCAGCCTCATTATAGCATGAATGAGCTTAGTTGTTATCTCTCTCTTTTGGGATTTTTGTTTTTTTTTGGAATTCATTGCCGGAGAATGCGATGAAATCAGTTAGCTTTGCAGGGTTTAAAAAAGTTTTGGATAATATCCTAAATGAGAAGGCCAGAGGCCATTATTGAGATGGCATGGGGAATTCCACTGTTTAATCCTAGGATAAGCAGCATAAAATCTAGCGATCGAGCTAGGTACTTGGGACTGGGTCTAGGATGATTCAGCACAGCCATTTCAACATGGCCAGTTCAGCCAGCTCAGTTCAGCATGGCCATTTAACCACGGCTGTTTCATCACAGCTGTTGTAGTGACGAGTGCTTACCTTGCTGAAGCTGTGAATAGCCAAGACAACATACATTTTTTCTAAATTGTTACATTAGATCAATTTAAATTCAAACAAAAATGAAGTTGTACAACACTTCACAACTAAATTTAAAGTATTTAACAGATGAGCAGGCTAAACAAACCAAACAAGCTACAATATTGGGCTTCAAAAAGGGATTGGATTACTTCCTGAAGGAGAAGGGGATTGAAGGGTACAGATAAAGGGTAACTATACAGGTACTAAATGAATAGGGAATAAAGAATTTAGGTTAAGGACCACTTACAGGTCACGGACCTGGGGAGCCGCCGCGGGAGCGGACTGCTGGGCACGATGGACCCCTGGTCTGACCCAGCAGAGGCAAATGCTTATGTTCTTACATCCAATATATTGGTTTGATCAATATAGAATTACCAAATGGGTAGTGGAAATCATTCCTACTCATAATTTCAACTTCTTTGCTTCATCTAAAGATGCATCTATACAGCACTTCTTTCCTTTCCCTTCACCACCCATGGTCTTCTTCTCCTGCCTCTGGCATCATCTGGTGACTTCAAGGTTTGAAATGGGGGGGGGGAGTATCATCACAGTTTGATCAGGTGCTTCATAAGATTTCCCTTTATAATGGAACATAAAGTTGTCCAGAGGGAATACTTCTGCAGCAGAAGGTTGACTTTGAGAGGGCTTCTTAATATTAAGAGATGAAACAGACTGCGCTGAAAGGACCGTGACTGAAACGGCTACGACGAACTGTCCCGTGCTGAAAGGAGCACTCTGAAAGGGCTGAATCAGCCCATTCCCCTTTCCAAAAGGGCCTATTGTTAGGTTCATTGGTGGCCTATAGTTCATTGGGCAGGAGCGATCCCCAGTCACTCCTGCGCTGGCAGGCGCTGTCTCCAAAATGGTGACCCTAGCAGTAATCCTGCACTACTACCATTAGTGGGCCGGGTTTCCTTTGAGAGGCCAAAACACAGCAGCTCCGAAACATAACTGATGTTCAATTACACTGCAGTGAAATAAGACTGAATAAAACAAAGGAGGCATGAAAGGTCGATCCCAGCTTCCAGAATTTTTTCATGGAATAAAATACGAGTTTCTTCTCACCAGAAATAATAGGAGCAAAAAAAGGAGATTGTTAGGACTTGACCCTGCTCTGATATGACGTGAATATACTCAGGATGGAAGTCTTGGCAGTAGATCAATGCTGCATATCTAGGTAGGGGAACAAGCCATTATGGACAGGAGCAAATGTGTAACGTAGCCCAATAATAGAAAATGCCCACGCATCAGAATAACTATTTTTTGAGCTGCCCTTCCAAATATTTTTCAAGCATTCCAAAATATAGCAATAAACACCCTCTTTTTATGACCATAAGTAGTGTTGAAACTGATATTTAATCGCTACATGCTAAAACTGCCAGGGTGAATTGAGCTCAGTGATGAAATCAGAATAGTTTCTAAGGCAAGAAGTTTGTCTTTAAGATAAATTCTGTCCTGATTATTACAGTATTCCAGGAAAAGTTCTAGAAATATCTAAAGCACTTATCTAATCAATTTGTGTAAAAGTTGCACAACACAGACCTACTCAACAGATTTCCAAATATAATGGTAGAGTATTTGGAGACTGTCTTGGACAATAGCTCTTTAATAAAGTCTCAGGAGCCGAGTGTAATTCAGCCTTTTCAGACAGAAATATGTCATAATTCTTTAAAAATCCTCCTTTTGCTAGATGCCTGTGATAGTTTGGATGGAACCACAGCTCAGCTGTTTAGATGGGAAAAAAAAAAAAAAAACAATCCATTTCAGATTCACAAAACATAAATTTCTGACCAGATCTATCAGTTATAATTACTTGTAAAATCTCATTATTTTCTGTCTTTCATATTTGCTTCACTGGGCTCCTCACCAATTGCAATTTGAAAGCTAAGGTTCATAATTCACAAATGTCCTCAATCCAGGGCTGAAAAGGTATATGCGCATGCCAAGTAAACATGATTAGCTGAATCACTGAAATACATTTTGTTTTTATCTGTGGTCTTTCTACATATGAAACCAATAATTTTTCTCAAGTGCAGGTGAAGCACATTTTATAGAAACAATATCCTTTGCACTGTAATTCTAATCTGCAACCTGGTATGAGCGTATGATAAGAAATGTGGGTTCAGTGATGAGAGAGAGAATGTAAACAGGCTCAGTGTTCTGTTGTTCCCATTATGCTGGAAGGTTCTTTCTTTATATTTTGCACAATAAATTAAATTAATTTTGATTACATTTTGTGATATGCAGTTACCTATATTCAGGAAATGGTCAAAATGTAGGAGAAAAGGAGGGGGAGAAAGAAGAGAGAACGTACCACTTTTTTTCTGTCAGAAATCGCAAATGCACATATTTTTCAGTGCATATGCTGCTCTTGATGCGGATCCAAAATGAGCCGCTGCATTGATCAAAATAAAGCCAAGACTGTAATTATTAGCTGGGAAACATTTCTGAGGGCCATTTCCTGCAGAAATAGCTACTTTCCCCTTATTATTTGCAGCCCATAGATCTGATTTTTTTTTTACCCGAAATGTTTGTATGAGAGTTTCAGAGAGTGAGGGTTAGGGTAAGATGAATCCAGTCTATTAAGTTTAAATGTTCATGTCGCACTGTTCACTGGCAATATGCAGGCCAAAATAAAATGTTTTGTTTAGTTTCCCGTATCATTTATGGATGCTTTCAAATATTATTTTTATTTTTTGTTTCAGGGCAGTTTTGTTAATAGTGTGCAATAATCTTTGATAGGTGTCTATTGAGCATGTCAGTAGTTGCCTAATGAAGCAATAGGTACCTACTTAGCCCTTCAATAAGCGCTTATTGAGCAATGATGCACACTATTAATGATATGGGAAAAATTAAATGTTGTTTCCTATTGTTTCGGGTTAAAAATGATATGAAATGACACGAGAAATGTCAACGATATTTCTCATGTCATTTCAACCAAATGCACATCCCTACTGTTCACAGTATCTTATGTCCTTAGGCTTAGACCTTGATTCACAAAGATTTTTCCCCATAGAAACATGTAACCCATGTGTTCATGAGTGTGGTTCAGGATCACTCATCAGGGTTACTTTTTGGTGGGCAGGGGGGGAGGTCATTTGCTTTGGGTTTTCCTGGCAGGAAACAGAACAACCCCCCCCCCCCCCCCCATATAAGACCGTGATGAGACCTCATCTAGAGAGAGAGTGTGGCACAGTGGTTAAAGATACAGCCTCAGCAGCCTGGGCTTTGGGTTCAAATCCATGCTGTTCCTTGTGACCCTGGGCAAGTCACTTAATCCCTCCATTGCCCCAGGTATATTAGATAAATTGTGAGCCCGCAGGGACAGACGGAGAAATTACTTGAGTACCTGAATAAACTCATGTAAACCGTTCTGAGTGCTTCTGGGAGAACAGTATAGAAAACTGAATAATAAATACATAATATATGCAAATCTGGAAACTATGCCTATAAAAAGGATGGCGTTGGTCCAGAGGTATGTGGGGACAGACTTAAAGATTTCAATATGTATACTTTGAAGGAAGTGTGGGAGAGGGGGGAGATACGATAGTGATATTTAATTACCTTCCTGGCATAAATGCTCATGAGTTGAAGCTCTGGAATGAGAGGGCATAACATGAAGTTAAGAGGTGATAGACTCCGGAGCAATCTAAGGAATTACCTTTTTACAGAAAGGGTGGTAGACACGTGGAAAAGTTTCCCAGTAGAGGTGGTGGAGACAAAGAGTGTGTCTAAATTCAAGACCGCATGAGTTATGTGTGATCTCTGAGGCAGAGGAGGAGATAGTGGATGCTGTGGGTGGACCATTTGGCCTTTATCTGCCTTCATGTTTCTAGCTTTCTATCCATTTCAGTGAACAAAAACTCCAATGTTCAGGCTTTATGCTTCTTGTATACAAATCACCCAAAATTAAAAGTGCGCACAGAAAACAAAACACTATTGGTTGAAAAGTAAAAAAACATGGAGCTCTGATGGGGCAAGACATATATAGTAAAAAACAAAAATGCCTGTAAACCCTGACCCCGTCCCCCACCCAAAAAACATTCCAAAGGAAGAAGTTAGAACCTGTTAAACACAGTGACGCATGGTGGTTGAGTGAGAGCAGTGTGGAGTCATGTGCTAAGAGCCCTGATAAGATGGTGGCTGAGGAGATTGAAGCTAAAATGGAGAGTAGGGCATACGTGGAGACTGAGCAACTAGGATAAGTCTAATTTGAGCACCTGGATGCAGGAATTAAAGGGTATCAGACAAGTGTGGGACAATATTAAGGACACTTTAGCACCATTTTTTTTTTCAGCTTAAAGATTTTATTGATTTTAATATTCAGCAAGAACAGGAAAATGTTAACAAGGCAAGATACAAATAAGCTGCACAAAATAAGGAATCTCAAAATGTTGAACAATACGACACAGCAGATTGAACCATGCCTATCTAACAGGAGAGTGTCAGCACAATCTGCGGCCAACATTGTGCACAGTGTTCAAAGCACCAAGAGACACCGGAGCCATACTCCATAGGAATGAAAGATGAGCCGTAATATGATTTATACATTCAAATATTGGTAACTATAGACCAGCACAGTAACTGAATGACATCAGTCCGTATTACAATAAGAGTTGACTGGACTCCATATTTTGAGGTAGGAGCTTATAGACTTATGCTTTTCGGCAATGATGCTTAAGCTCCTACCTCAAAATATGTAGTCTGGTCAACTTCAACACAATTTAAAAGAAAAATTTCCTCCTCCAAAATTTGTAGTTTGAGAAAGATTAACTTATTTCTTTGTTGTTTAGCATTATTGCAGGAGATACTAGAAAACACACTGGAGACTTATGAGTATGGTGTGTAAAAAACTAGGCAATGGATAAAAGTGATGGATAAAGAATGTGATGAAGTCTGAGGACATGGAAAAAAGATTCTGGAGGTGCAAGATCCACGTCCCGGAGTGCAGTGACATAGTAAGGGGGCGGGGTGAGGGGGGCGGTTCGCCCTGGGCATCATGTTGATGGAGGCGCTGACACCCCTTCTCCTTTCCACCCCCCTGCCTGTTTGAAGTACAGTGAGGTTATGAGGGAGTGGGCAAGGGTCCACGTAGTGTGCTCAGGGAGGAAGTGGTGAATTTTGGACCCACGTTTAGGAAGAGACGTCAAAGGAAGAGCCAATGCTGGCTTGACAGCAGCTTGGGCTTGCTGCTCGTGCCAGGAGCATTACAGAGGTACAGGGGAAAAGAAGTGGTGTGAGTGTGCGTGGCGGGAAGGGGCAGGGAAGGAGCATGTGGAGGAGGGGCAGAGAAGAGGGTGGGAGAGGGACACCACTACCCCGGCGCCTCTCACCCTCGCTATGTCACTGGATTTGACATGCAAATTTTCCATTGCCGAATACTAGTTGGAAAGGAAGCAATTTCTTCAATTAAAACCCCAAACTCTAGAGTTGCAGCCAGGTTTTGTTGAGGTTCCCTTGTAAGTGTTTGATTGGTTTTGTCTTTTTTTTTTTTAAGTTTACTTAATTGGTGGTTTGGAGGAAAGTAAGAGTTCCTCTCAATAATATCCATTGGAAGAAGTTAGGTTCTCTAAAGTTGGTTATCACTCCTAGTATAGGGGTCCTTTTACAAAAGTGCAGTTAAAAAAAATGCTCTTAGCGTGCCTTTATGTGGGTTTTTTCCCGTGTACTAAATCTATTTCTTCCCACAGCTGGAAAATGACCAATTTTCAATCTCTAGGATTAATGGCCGCCTGCTAATACTAAGGGCTCCTTTTACAAAAATGCGTTAGGGCCTTAATGCACAGAATATTGCACGCTAAAATGCCACGTGCGCTAGCCGCTACCGCCTCCTCTTGAGCAGGCAGTAGTTTTTCGGGTAGCATGCACTATAGCGCACACTAATCCGGTGCATGCGCTAAAAACGCTAGCGCACCTTTGTAAAAGGAGCCCTAAACAAAATAGCAGAAAGAAATTTTGGGTGATCCAAGTGTCAAAACACTAAGGGCTTCTTTTATCAAGGTGTGCTACGGGGGTTAGCGCGTCGGACATTTCATCACGTGCTAAACCCTGCGGCAAGCCAAAAAACTAAGGCCTTGTCAATGGAGGTGTTAGCGACTAGCATGGCAGGCGGTTGAACACACGGTATTCCATGCGTTAACCGCCTACCGCACCTTGATAAAAGGAGCCCTAAATAAGAAAGCCCAGAATAGCAAAACCTATCTTATCATTTCATTCCACTAATTAACTGGGAGTAGGAAAATCCTCTGAAAATAGGGCTAATGCCCATATGGGTATCAATCACAAGAAAAAATCCTGCTGCCTTATAAAAACCTCCCCCCATATACAATTTTTAAAAATTTTGTTAGTGTTATCCCAAATTTAACAGCTAGTATCCAATAAGTTCATAAGAATAATCATCCCCTCATAAGTGAAAAGTCACAATCCTCATGGATCTATATTATGAAATCCTTTATGGTTTCATATTTACTGTAAAACTCAAAAAAACTCAATAGGACTCAAACAGATAAAACCTTCTTAAGTATTTGAAAGTATTACTCATACAGTAGCTTTAAGGATGCAGATGTCTCAAATGCCTCAGTGAAAACTGTATAAACTGTGTTTATAATTCCACACTGGGCACACTGCTGCTGTTTTGCAGTGGAAAAATTACCACCGCTGTATCATTACTACTCGAAAGGGCCCAGAGAAGAGCGACTAAAATGGTTAAGGGGCTGGAGGAGTTGCCGTACAGTGAGAGATTAGAGAAACTGGGTCTCTTCTCCCTTGAAAAGAGGAGACTGAGAGGGGACATGATAGAAACATTCAAGATAATGAAGGGAATAGACTTAGCAGATAAAGACAGATTGTTCACCCTCTCCAAGGTAGAGAGAACGAGAGGGTACTCTCTAAAGTTAAAAGGGGACAGATTCTGTACAAACATAAGGAAGTTCTTCTTTACCCAGAGAGTGGTAGAAATCTGGAACGCTCTTCCGGAGGCTGTTATAGGAGAAAACACCCTCCAGGGATTCAAGACAAAGTTAGACAAGTTCCTGCTGAACCAGGCTAGTCTCACTGGTTTTTGACCTAAGGGCCGCCGCGCAAGCGGACTGCTGGGCGCGATGGACCACTGGTCTGACCCAGCAGCGGCAATTCCTATGTTCTTATTTTCTATCACTCACAGCAAAACATAATCCTACAACATTATGATCAAATCACAACCAAGCAACATAAACAGAGTTGGCTCAAAAAACACCATCTCATACTCACGATCACTCAGATTAGCAGTTTATACAGTTGAAGACAGTTAAAAAAAAATAAAAGTTAGGCACAGATCCCGAACATAGGCATCGCTGGGTGGCTGCAATTAGGGCACCGTTTTTAAAATATGACCCTTAATATTTAGGCCATCCATAGAGAAGGCCATCCATAGAGCTGATATAATTGCAAGCACTTTAAATGCTGGGCGCTTGCACAAAAATTATATGCATATGAGTCCACCCATGCTTTGCCCATGTGTATGCCCCTCTTGCAAATACACACTAAAGGGTCTTTTATTAAAGAGCATTAGAATCAGGGCTTAGCACATCTTAACACAGGACTTTTCCACACCCTAAGCCCAGATTCAATGCAGCACTTTTTAAAAACATTTTCCTTAATTTTTAGGCCATGTATTAAGGTGGAACATGGAAAAAGTTAACATGCAACCACTCACTACCAGGTGACTTTGGTGTACCCTGTCTGTGACCTCTCCGAGAGTCTTGTTCGCTTTTTATTGGCTTACTAAAGTCAAGCAGATGCTTCAAGTTTATAGTGTATTTCCAACATCGGGGTGACATCTAGCAGTTCTATATAACACCCCCCTGAAGCAAGCTTCTATTAGGAGGCTGAAACACGGACCGTGTCGGATCATTCATTATTCCAAAATGGGTCTTTCCATACATTTGAACTTTTAGAAGTATTATAGTCGTAATTTGATTTCTACAAATAAAGATTGTCTACCCCACTCCCCACTTGTTCTTCTAAGCAGATAGTAAGGCAGAAACAGTGCGATAGCTGGTTAGTATATCCATACCCATTCTCTGCCCCCCGATACACCCCTATATAAAAATGTCAAAACCACATTAGATTATTTTGCTGCATTAGGGCACATGTTAGAGCGTCATGCAGCTTAGTCAAAGGGCCCCTGGATGATTAAACTGGTGAAATTACTCACAATGCAGATTACCTCTTCAGCAGTCCATAGTTCTAGCAGCCATTTCAGAGGAAGAAAACTGAAGCCTTTGTGGGTTCTGGCAGTTATTATACTTTAAAGCTGCTCTCATGGTACTATCAAGGCTGACTGGCCTTGACTAAGGAGCCTATTGTAACCGAACACTGTTTGACTCATTTTCATTTGAGTTTATAATATTATATTTCTCTTTTTTTACTTTCCTGAGGACTGGACTGATACTATTATTTTTTTTTTTTTCTTTTATTAATTTATTTTAATATGTTGTATTTTAAGATGCCTTGTCATTTTAAAATCTGTATTTTAGCCAATGTATGTTTTTATGATTTTGTGCACCCCCTAGAAGTCTGATTAGGCGGTATAAGAAATTTTAAATAAACTTGAAACTTAATAATTGTTTAATATGGTGCTTTAGATCAGTGGTTCCCAACCCTGTCCTGGAGGACCACCAGGCCAATCGGGTTTTCAAGCTAGCCCTAATGAATATGCATGAGAGAGATTTGCATATAATGGAAATGACAGGCATGCAAATCTGCTTCATGCATATTCATTAGGGCTTGCCTGAAAAATCGATTGGCCTGGTGGTCCTCCAGGACAGGGTTGGGAACCACTGATCTAAAGCACCATATTAAACAATTATTAAGTTTCAAGTTTATTTAAAATTTCTTATACCGCCTAATCAGACTTCTAGGGGGTGCACAAAATCATAAAAACATACAATGGCTAAAATACAGATTTAAAATGACAAGGCATCTTAAAATACCTCCAGGACAGGGTTGGAAACCACTGCTTTAGATAGATTGTGAGCCTTTTGGACAGATAGGAAAGTTTTAAGCGCCTAATGACTACTACGATTGTAACCCGTTCTGGGCTCCTGGGGAGGAGGGGCTATAAAAATGAAAAAAATAAATTAATTATATATGTCAATAAAATTGGATGTGGTGATCTTTTATAGACAGTGTTGGCACAACCAATGATCTTGTTCCAAAGGGACAGAATTATGATTATCAGAGCTAAAAAGTAGGAATGTGCATGAATTTGAAATTAATGTTTTTTTTACCCTGAAATGATAGTTTGTTTTTATTCGGTGGGGGGGGGGGGTTAACCTGTGTGTAAATAATAAGGTCCTTTTACTAAGCTGTGGTAAATAGTAACAAATGCTTACTGCAGGGTAAAAAGCACTACAGCGGGACACATTCAGGTAGTTTTGGGATCAGCGCATGCTTCCCACCCACTCAAAAATATAATTTTTTTTAGCACTTAGGTGTGTCTGAGGGCTAACCAATTAGCCCATGATTAGCATGTAACCCTTTACCATCTAGTAAACAGGTATTGCTAAGTGATCATGTACTAATGACCACATGCTAATGGGGAAATTAGCACATGGCCATTAATAAAGAAAATGGAAAATTGGGCCATATTGCCACCACACTAGAAGTGGCCTCAGTGCACGGGAAAGCACCAAATGGGGATAGCACTGGCCACTTTTAAAAACAGCTTAGTAAAAGGGTCCCAGTGTGCACTCTTTCTGACATTGCCTCAAAATTTAAAAAAAAAATAATAATAATAACAAATTGAAATATAACAGAACCAAAAATTTCTGTATTCAACATGGGAAATGAAACAAAATGAATTATCCTACTAGAAAGGTGATTGCTATGAACAGAAGAGATGTCCCCACTGCTCTGATGGGTGCTTGGCTACACTTTCAGACCCAATGATTCATGTGATGTTTGAAGTGAAGTATTGGGAACCTGGAACAAAACCATGAGCTAAACCTCTGTAAGAAACTGGACTAGGTTGTGCGTTCCTGTTTCCTGATTAAACTGAAAAGACCTAGAACCGACGTGGAATGAGTTTGTTATAACACACGCCCCCAAGAGAGCTAGCGTTTGAGCAATTAAAAGCATGACAGGACGTGAACTTGAAAACCGCATCCTGTGTTTAATAATTTTAAGTTTAGAACACAAACAGTGACGTGCAGTCAGGGCCTTCAGGGGATTCGCCCCACCCCCTGAAGGCCCTGAGGGCATTGCTCTGAATTTTATTGATTGAGCGAGCAACAGGCAGCTGCTGCTCAGCCAATCAAATCCAGATCCGTACTGTCAGGGCCTTCAGGGGGGGTTCAAAGAATCCTCGGCCCAAGTCCTGCTTTTTTGGGGTTTGCATTTTTGTTTGATGCAGTTTAACTGGTTGAACAGGCTGCATGCTCATCAAATAAAACTGCAGCAAGCAAAAAGTAAACAAAATTTTTTTAAAAAAGCAGTGCTGTAAAGCTGGGGATTCACTGAATTCCCTAGAAGCCCTCACCGAATGCCACCGAGCACAAAAGACTGGGATTTCAGTGTAGTCAGGCAGAAAACCTGACAGGTAGACTTCAAAGACCACACTGCTTTCTCCTTCAGATGCTTGAAGGCAGCCCATCTTTTTATACAGGTCAATAATAAGATATCACAATGTTGTTAGTGCTTCATGAAATGTGACACAGATTACCAAGCAAGCATTCTTCATTCTAGAGTGACATGTCAGCAACAATGGATTATTTTGGACTAATTTCTCCAGCACACTAGCAGCTCCTACCAACAGCAGCCCCTATCAACATTAAGCATGTACTGCTTCGTGTTCTACTTTTTAATTATAAAAATATATTTGATGGAAAAAATTGCACAGAAAATGTTTCTCTCCACTTGTATATGAATTCATTAGTGCCCCTCAGGGCAATAATGCAATACAGTGAATGCAAGAGAACAACTGCTAATGTTTATGGACCTTCTGCACCAGTGATTTCATCTTTTCAGAACAGAAATTGATTTTCCTCATCTTAGCATATTAAAATACACTGTGTATCTCTTCACCTGAGAGAGTTTTCAGTGACACAGGCAGCACACAATGCAAAGGCGATATCATTTAGAGTCGGGGTGCTCAATGCAGTTCTCTGAGGACTCCAGAATGGTTCTGATTTTTTTCAGACTAACAAAGGCACCCAATAAAACCCAATTCTTGGATAAATTATATGTAACTATAGTTCATGAATATTTATGGTGATTATCCTCAAATCCTGCCCTCGTGCATCAGAAACGAACATGTCTGAATTAGCTCATCCAAGGTAGCAGTATCGGGAGTAGCAGTATAACCTGATAGCACGTCCATGTCATCCCAGACATTTCCAAAAGCTTTCCCATATCTGCAACTAATGCCGTAAGTAACTTGGTCTGCAATTGTTTTGCACGACAAGCAAAACATTTTGTTAAATTTTAACTTGATATACAAGCAATGTCTTGCAATACAAGTACATACAGTATATACACGTCAAAACTGAGCCGATGGTTCTTCTCTCTCTGACACTGCGTAGTGACTGTTCTAAACGAGCAAAGTCTTACAATACGAGTACATACACTATACTGTACACACGTCACATCATCACAACTGAGCCAATGGTTCATCTCTCTCTGATGCTGCAGGAGTGTAGTGACCAGTGTTCCCGCTAAGCTGCGCTGGCGTGCGCTGGCGCACAAAATATTACATCGCAGCGCACAAGTTTCTCGTCACAGCGCACGGCGTACGGCAGATGGCAGGGCGGCGAGAGGAGAATCGGGCGAGTTGGCTCATAACTTGCTGGCGCCCGATATTTTTAGCTCACAGCGAAAAAAGTTTGCTCACAACACCCGCCCGCTTAGAGGGAGCACTGGTAGTGACTGTTCTAAACGAGCGAGGTCTTGCAATACAAGTACGTATAGTATTTTGTCTTCAAGTTTATGGGTTGTGGAACGAATCGTCTTGAGTTTCCATTATTTCCTATGGAGAAATT